>NC_135900.1:6238969-6868969 GCF_964194155.1 Cetorhinus maximus | reverse complement strand
AGTGATTCAGCAAACAAAACGGTTTAGTTCTGATTCTGCTCTGCGATTGATTTTCTATCTAACCCCACGTTTCCTCCTCGTGAGTGACTTGGTTATTTTCAGCACCCAAACTTTTTTTTTAAATTTGTTCATGGGATGTGGGGGGTCACTGGCTGCTCCAGCATTTATTGCCCATCCCTAATTGCCCCTTGAGAAGGTGGTGGTGGTGAGCTGCCTTCTTGAACCGCTGCAGTCCATGTGGTGTAGGTACACTCACACAGTGCTGTTAGGGAGGGAGTTCCAGAAATTTGACCCAGCGACAGTGAAGGAACGGCGATATATTTCCAAGTCAGGATGGTGTGTGGCTTGGAGGGGAATTTCCAGGTGCTGCTGCCATGTGCCTCCTGCCCTTGCCCTTCTAGGTGGTAGAGTTTGTGGGTTTTGGAAGGTGCTGTTGAAGGAGTCTAGGCAGGTGGCTGCAGTGCATCTTGTAGATGGTCCACACTGCTGTGTAAAGTGGTGGATGGGGTGCCGATTAGACTTCATCCTGGACCATGTCAAGCTTCTTGCCATTTCTCCTCTTCCCTTAGCTGCTGACTGACCTATAGCATTCTTTGTCTTTATCTCGGGCTCCTAAGATTCCGGGTTTTAAATCTCTCTTGATGTCCGCTTATCGCAGTGTTGGTGACTTTGATTGCTGCCGTGGGCAGGCTGGCTCAGATGAGACAGTTGTCTCAAGCTGTCCTTGAGTGGAAATTGCAGCCCAGGGTTAGCTGCTGAAAACACAGCGTGTCTTTAATCTCACTCCCTTGTTGAGTCACTGAAAAGGAAAAATTCACTGGACGATGGGGAAAGAGCAGTGGAGTGGACCAGTTGGATAGCACGCTCTGAGCTGGCAGAGACACGATGGCCCGAATGGCCACACCCCCCCCCCCACCCCGGTGCTCAATGGTTCTTGGAAGTGTGTGCCGTCTCACTTTTTTTGCAAAGAAATAGTGTATTCACGGATTTGTGCAAAACACATTACATAACCGTCTAATCTGACATTCCCTAAAGTGCAATATAGTTTAATTCTTTTCGATGCAGTACATGGCACTCTTATAATTGTAGATGGTACATAATATACGCTTATATTTCATGTCAAACATTCGTTGGGTGTTTACAGCCTGAAGGCCTTTATATAGGTCCCAAACCCTCAATGTACTATGGCAGGGGGGCCTTAGACTGTGACCTCTCCTCTTTCTGGAGGCTGCCCAAAGCTTTAGCACAAACTCAGCAGGTAATCCTAGACCTTGAATGTGCCAGTGTGCAACACTTAGTCATAGCTCTTTGCAGTGGAAGACCAACAAGTTCCGCTCAGAAACCAAAGAGTGTCTTTCACCAAGTTGATGGTTATCCAACAGCAGTTGGTGTTTGTCTCATTTGCGAACACTTGTGTTCCCCTGGCAACAGCCCAGAGAGCAGAATCCCACGGTACAGAGCTGCTCGGGATGAACTTTTACAAATGCCAATGCGTCTCTTTCCAGACCACTTTGCAAAGGCATGTACCTGTGTCTCCATGTTGGATGTTCCTGCTGTCTGGAAGTGAGAGGAGGTAAATAGTTGAGGGTGACAGCGGCCTTGACCCTTACTTGCAGTGTCGACCTTTTGGTGCAGGTTAGCTGCAGGTATTTGTGTGGCTGATGGAAAAGCTTTACAGCTGCCACCATGTTGCATTATGACTATACCTCCCCTCTGTTACTGTGCTCTGTGAGCAGCTGGTATGGCTTCATGTAGCTTGTCGAATTCCCTCATCAGGCGAGAATGACCATGAATTTGAGTTGGCCCTTGGATAAGAGAAGAGATTTGTGTTTGGGGGAAGTGTAGGATGATGGGACTAGTTTACTGGCATCAAAAACGAAAGACAATCCAAACAAAGAAATGTTCTTTTGGTTTCACCTTCTCCCAACCCAATGGAGCACTTTGGATCTTGGCCAACGGGTGATGTGTAGTTAAGAAATGAAGGACTCATGCGTAGTTTACAACACAGAGACAGGCCTTTCAGCCCAACTGGTCCATGCTGGAGTTTATGTGCCCGAACCCCGCTTCATCTTGGCCTGTCAGCAGAACATTCCAGAAAACCAAGCGAGAACCTTCTGAAGCACATGATTGAGGTTGGTGTCCCAAGAATAGCTACTTTGATGATATACCAGGTTGCGGAGGGTAGTCGATGTGTTGGATCTGTCACCCCCAAAGTGTCCACATCTTTGGAAAAAAAACCAGGAGAGAAAACTGGCAAAGAAGTCGTGAGTTAGGATTTAAGATTTTTTAAAATTTCAGTTTTATTTTCTTCCATTGAAATGATGACGATCTTGACTTTTTGAAGGATGAAAGTCATTATTACCCATCGGCTCATTACAGCACAGAGGAGGCCATTTGGCCCATCAGCCACATGGCCGACTCTCCCAGATTGAAAACACAATGAAATAAGAGGACTGGTCCAAACTGTTTTTTCCCTTCTGGGCTATTTGCAAATGTGTGATCAATAGTCTCTGTATGTGCGTCACTGTCATCGACAGTGAGTTTGTATTGAGTAATTATGGATTTTATTGAGGTTGCTTTTTAAAAAGAGATTTAATAGAGTTGTTCAAAATTATGCAGGTGGCGGAAGTAGGCTATTCGGCCCCTCGAGCTTGCTGTGCCATTCAACAAGATCGTGATTGATCTATCTCGGTCAACTCCACTTTCTCACCCTATCCCCTTGATTCCATTGATTTCTGTCTTGAATATAACTCAACATCGGAGCATCCGCAGGTCTCTGAGGTAGAGAATTCCAACGATTCACCAACCTCTGGGTGAAAAGATTTCTCCTCACCTCATTCCAAAATGGCTGACCCCTTATCCTGAGAATGTTACCCCTCCCCCCCCACCATGTTATAAACTCTGCAAACCGGGCTCTTGATAAAGTAAATGGGGAAAATAAACTGTTTGGAGTGTCAGAAGGGTCACTAACCGGAGGACCCAGGCTTAAGATAATTGGAAAAAGAACCAGAGGGTAAGGCAAGGCGATTTTATTTTTAGGCAATGAGTTATGACCTTGAATGCATTGGCTGAAGGGAGAAGATCAATAGTAACTTTCAAAAGGGAATTGGATAAATATTTCAAAAGGAGAAAGTAAAATTCAGGGCTATGGGGAAGCGGGAGGGAGTGGATTGACCCGCCAAAGGGCCAGCGCAGGTATGATGGACCGAATGGCCTTTTTCTGTGCTGCATATTCAATGATCTGATACGCCACATTATTTGTTAAAAGTGGGGCTCTGGGAACCTGGCAAATTACTGTGACTTTGTTGATACACTAAAGTAACGAGCGTGTTTTGTACTAGTGCACGGTTTTCCTTTGGGTGGCTGGCGTAGTCTGTTGGATGAGAGACAGCCGGGCCCCGGGGAGGGGTGCCCATTATTAACGGGGTTTCCCTCCACGAAGCAGCTTGTGGTTCCTGAAAACGCTGTCGGTCCGTGTGTTGCCGTAGAAATCGGTGGCGATTTTAAAAATTCATTCGCGGAATGTGGGCTTCGCTGGCTGGGCCAGCATTTGTTGCCCATCCCTAATTGCCCCTTGAGAAGGTGGTGGCGAGCTGCCTTCCTGAGCCGCTGCAGTCCCTGTGGTGTAGGTACACCCACACAGTGCTGTTAGGGAGGGAGTTCCAGGGTTTTGACCCAGCGATTATACACAAATGCTGGAGGGTTTGAATTCCATGCTGGTGAAGGACAGTGGGAGTGCCTGTGTGCTTCGTATCTGATTGTTTGTTTCCTTCCCTGACAGTATCAGCCGCTTACTGAGTGCCTGTCCCCCCGCCAGGTACCAATTGACACCTTCTGTTAAACACACCCGGCATTAACTGACCTGCAATCACTCGAGGTTACGTGTCTGGGAGCGTGTTACAGAACGCAGTGGCGTTTGAACCCTGTCTCTCTGGTCAACATCCTAAGACAGCGACGGTTCTAGAAGCGGGAGGCATTCTGGATGAGGACCCGCCCCCCTCCCCCACCTCAAGGATCTGAGAGTGGGGCTGTCTTTGACCGTTACAACTGGGTATACTTAGCCTTTAGTTAGGTTTTGGAAATTTCTGTACAGGCACTTTGAAAGGACTAGATTAGATTTCAAGGGAGCAGTTGTTAAGGCTTAAGAACAGGGAGTGGGATTTATTCTTCCAAGGAGCTAGCACAGACCCAATGGCCTGAATGACCTCTGTGTGTGCTGCAAGATTCTATAATTTCTACACCATCATTGGCAGCTGCGATCTACGGTGCATCAACACGCACTGGCCGGAAGGTCCCACATTTGATCCCCGGCCTGAGTATCAGGCCGGGGATCAAATGTGGGACCTTCCGGCCAGTGCGTGTTGATGACACAAGACTGAGCCGCCGATGGTGTCTGGATTTACGAAGCATGAAACAGTCGTGTTACATCCCAAGCCCATGAACCAGGATTGGAAGAGTTAATGCATTTCACTCTTTTGTGGTGATTCCCAAACGTTTTTTTTTTTGCTGGGCGGTTCCTTTGTGTTCATTCGTGGCCCCCCCTGTATCCTTTATCCTTTGGCTAATTTTTCTCATTTCTCTTGCAAGCTGTCTGGAAGCAAAGAAAGGCTTTGGGTCTAGTAATGCCCTATAGTCAGTCTTTATTGAATTCTACATCGAGCTCCTAAATGGGAGCATAATTTATCTTGTGTTTTTTTTTTAAGTACTGCTACGAAGGCTTTCAAAGTGCCGCTCCTTTCTTTCTCAGTTGTATTTGTTGATGGTACCGTCAATTCTGGGTCCCCTCTCCCCTCTCCCTCCCCCCCCTCCCCTCACCACTTCCCCAACGGACCATAAAGCATCTACAGCTGTGGTCATTATTGGCCGAGCTTCACTGAATAAAACCTGTTGGGTGCTAAATATACGGCCCTTCCAGACCCCCTGTCTGAAGGTGACGGTTATAAAACATTTCAGCCTTTCACACTGCCAGCAAAAAAAACCACCAATGAAAAGTGCTAATTTAATTGTAAATGCTTTTAAATATAGATCAAACGCAGAGTGGAAAAGTTCAAGGCTTGAAAAGCACCGTTTCTGCAAACATGAGGGTGGTTTTTAAAGGACAATGAGACAAGATGGATTTTTCCCTCGGAACCTTTAAACCATTGCACTGAATTAATTTGGATATCGGTCCATCATTCAGGCCGAAGTTAGACCGTCGCGGCGGGGAAGTGGGATTATGGGCAGAAGGGACTGGCGTTAACAACCCGTTTGGTTAATTCATTTCTACTGAGCGTTAACGCGTGGGATTTTAACACCGTGGCCTGTCCGGAGAGAGGAAACCTGGGGCTGGATTTTTACAGCCGCGAATCGGGCACTCCTCCACCACCCCCCCTCCCCGACTATAAAATACCGGTGATGCCGGGTCAGCAATCCGACGTCATCCTGCCAGTCTCCGATATTACAGGCGGGCGAGCGGGTGCCAATATCAGAAGCCCACCTGGCATTTGATTAAACAAAAAAACAATTAACAGGCTTGTTAAAGAGGCAATGGGCTGCAATTTCATGTTGCCCTCTCCATTTCTCAGTCGTCCCACGGGGAAAACGCTGGGAGGGATATTTGCCAAGGATGAGGAGGTGGTGCAAGGGTGGATGAAAAGCCTTGGCAAACAGGACCATGGCTGCCTGTAGCAGGAGAGTCTGCTGCTGAGGGTGGCAGAGTTTGGCTGGTGGTAGACTTTATTTCTTCAGTTTCCTTTTAGGCTGATATTGCAAATAAGGATAGAATGGGGATGACAGGGCCTTTAAATTGGTGGCCATGACTGACTTCTGGTTTTTTTTAATTCATTCACGGGATGTGGGCATCGCTGGCTGGGCCAGCATTTATTTCCCATCCCTAGTTGCCCTTGAGAAGGTGGTGGTGAGCTGCCTTCTTGAACAGCTGCAGTCCATGTGTTGTAGGTACATCCACAGTGCTGTTAGGGAGGGAGTTCCAGGATTTTGATCCAGCGACAGTGAAGGAACAGCAATATATTTCCAAATCAAGATGGTGAGTGACTTGGAGGGGAACTTCCAGGTGGTGGTGTTCCCATCTACCTGCTGCCCTTGTCCTTCTAGGCGATAATGGTCATGGGTTTGGAAGGTGTCGAAGGAGCCTTGGTGAGTTGCTGCAGTGTATCTTGTAGATGGTACACACTGCTGCTACTGTGCATCAGAGGTGGAGGGAGCGAAGGTTTGTGGATGTGGTGCCAGTCAAGTGGGCTGCTTTGTCCTGGATGGTGTCAAGCTTCTTAAGTGCTGTTGGAGCTGCACTCATCCAGGCAAGCAGCGAGTATTCCATCACACTCCTGACTTGTGCCTTGTAGATGGCGGCCAGGCTTTGGGGTGTCAGGAGGCGAGTTACTCGCTGCGGGGTGCCTAGCCTCTGACATTATTCCTCTTGTGCCTGAGGTCCCACCCTGGATACCCAATTGGGTGCACATCTCCCCCTCCCCAACGCTAATCAGCCACCTCCATGCCGTGCTGAGGTGATGGGGGTGGGAGTGAGTGGGCCCCACACTTCCTGTTCCGCCTCCCTCACTCCAGCAGAAACCGTAAAATCCAGCTGCTGGTTTCAGCTGTAAAACGCCCAGGGGCCCGGAGGTCATTTCTCTCTCGTCCAGTTTTCTCTGAAATGCCCGACACGGCACTTTTTGGAGAGTCGCGGTTTTCATCCTGGGAACCAATTTTAGTCGCACTGTCACACCTGCCCAAATTAACCACCCCAAATTTTAATTACATTCTTATTGGATAAACCCATTTGTTACAAATGTCCAAATGTATCAGAATCAGGAGCATCAACACAACAACAGGTTTTATTAACTCTGTCCTAACCCCTCCCTCTCTTATTCATTTTAAGCTGCAGTTCCTTTCACTCATTACACAGGCACTTTCCCACACCAGGTTCCTCATTCCCTGATGGAATCCAGTCCGTACCCACCCGATGATAATGTCCACGTCGGTTACTCATTAACTTGCCCAACTTCCCTCTGTCCTTCATTTATGTTTTGTGCAGCTCTCAAAGGGCGTGTTTTTATATTAATAACCCTATTTGTAAGTGTTTCAGGCCTAGCATCATAGAATGGTTCACAGCCTGGAAGGAGCTAGGCCATTCGGTCCATTGTGTCGCTGCTGGCTCTCTGTAAGAGCTACACAGCTAGTCCCACTCTCCTGCCTTTTTCCCCGTAGACCTTCAATGTTTTTTCTCTTCAGATAAGTATCTCTTTTACTGGCCTTGATTGCATCTGTACACTAATTCATTCAGCAATGCTTGGCGTCGAGAAACCTTTGTCGGAACTGTGAACCCTAGTTTGATATTGTTGTATGTTGATTAAGTCTAGCGAAGGAATGATTACTGAGGCATTGATATGTCCATACGAGAACTGGTTTATTTTATACAACTAAACTATATACAGCTACTCATGACCAGGTGTTACACTGCTGAAGCCCATAAACATTCTCCCCCTTGACTCCTTGCCTTACATCATCATTATGGGCGATGCTATTTACACTCCCAATCATTAACCCTTACAAGCCCCTAATGCTACAAGATGCACTGCAGAAACTCACCAGGGTTCCTCGGGCAGCGCCTCCTGGGCCTGCGGCCACTGCCGTCTGGAGGGATGGGGGTGCAGAGGATACATGGGGGGGCACCATCGCCTTGACAGCCCCTCTCCGCGCCCCTCACCATCACCATCCTGCCGCTGGATCGGGACCCTGGAGCTCCCTTCCTGGCAGCGTGCTGGTGTGCCTGCACCACATAGACTGCGGCACCGGGGTGGGGGGGAGGGGAGGGGGGGGCAGGAGAGGGGAGGACAGGAGAGGGGAGAGGAGGAGGGGAGGGGGATCTGGCCTACATGTAACTGAAATGGCCATTCAAGGGAAATTAGGGATGGGCAACAAATGCTGGCTTTGCCAGCGACACCTACATCCCAGGAAAGAATTAAGAAAAAGCCTGAAAAATCTAAAAGAGCATATAAATGGGGATAGCTGGGACACTGGCCTTTGGTGTAGTGTTGACTGTCAACTAAGTCAATAAACTCTCTCCAGCAAAGGAAGCTGCAATGTCTTAGTTTCAACTTCGCCAACTGGTGTGTGGATCCAGTTAACATCCCAAACCTAAATAGCTTTTTACATGGAATGGTAAACCTGAGCACAGTAACCAATTAACGTTCAGCATTAAATAGTAAACAATCTCATACATGGTTTTTGTAAAATATACATTGAAGGTTTTAATTAAGAATAAAAAGGGGGAACTTGTAGAACTTTTCCTAACAGTACGTTTCTATGGATTAGTTCTGATTCTGTGGTCGGGTTAGGCATTTACTGCTGGATGGGGTTTGTTCACCATGCGGAAGGTTTGGTGCCGTTTTCAAAAGTTAAGCTCTTGCCCCTAGTTTCATTACCTTCAAAATCAGTAGATTTGCAAGCTAAGCATTTCTTGTTGTGTTAGCTACCTTCGTCTAGATCTGGCGCAGTGTTGGCCAACGCCTTGGGGGGCTCTGCACAATTTAAATACCGTCCGTGAATAAACATTCTCCATTAGAAAGATTGGGTTAACCGATTGGTGCCGTGGTTGTTTTCACCTTTTGAATTGTTGCCTGTTTAATCTCCGGCCTTTTGTTGCGTTTCTCAACTGAGGGAAAAAAACGACATGGTTTTGAAACAAAAAAAATCAACTCTTCCGTTTCTTTCAACAAAATGAACTGTTTGGAGCAGGGAAGAGGTTTCAGTGCTGAGTGAGGCTCGGGGCTAATCCTTTCTCTCGATGATACCTGGCGCTGGAGACTGATGGTGCTTTCATCCAGATTTAGATGTCCTGTCTTTTATGATGAAATCTGTTAATAATAACGCACATAAAAATGAATTATTACAAAGATAGAGTTTGGAATTCTGGGAGTTTGTTTTATAATAGAGGGATTTATTTTTGGTCAGATCTCTCACTTGTGATTAGGGTTTTATTTTGTTATTTCTGCTGAACGGTTTGTTTAATAATTGAATCTTGGTGTCGAAGTATATTTTGCAGGTTCCTCTTCCTTTTTATTTTAAGAGTTTTCTTGACCGAGTTGTCTACGTTTTGTCTAAATCTGTCCAGCTTTCTTCATGACTTCACCACGCAGCTCCACGCTGGTCAAGGGAGAGAGAGAGGACGCTGGAAAAGGAGCAGATCCCGGGAGGATCAGGGCAGGGAACTGAGTCAAGGGTGCTGGGATTAGACGGGCGAGGTTTACAGCTGGTGCAGGAATGAACAAAGCAGAGTTGGCCTTGGTGAAAAATATCAGTCGATTAACAGTCAGCGAAAAGCCACTGTCTGTAACCAGGTAGGCAGGTCTTCAACAACCAACACCAACAACTTGAATTTATATAGCGGATTTAATGTAGGAAAATGTCCAAAGGAGGTTATAATCTAATGTAAAAACTCAGCAGGTCTGGCAGCATCGGTGGAGAAGAAATCAGTTAACGTTTCGAGTCTTCATGACCCTTCGGCAGAACTGAGTATAGTTAGGAGAGGGGTGAAATATAAGCTGGTCTGAGGTGGGGGGGCGGGGGGAGAGAGAAGTTGAGGGTGGGATGATTGTGGAGATAAGCAAGCAGTGATAGGAGCAGATAATCAAAAGATGTCACAGACAAAAGGATCAAAGAGGTGTTGAAGGTGGTGATATTGTCTAAGAAAAGTGCTAATTAAGAATGGAAGGCAGGACACTCAAGGTACAGATCTAGTGGGGGTGGGGTGGAAAGACTAACAAAGTTTTAGTTTTAGATTTAAAAATAATGGAAATAGGTGGGAAAAGAAGAATCTATATAAATTATTGAAAAAAAAAAGGGGAGGGGGGAGAAACGGGGTGGGGATGGGGGGAGGGGGAGTTTAAGATCTAAAGTTGTTGAATTCAATATTCAGCCCGGAAGGCTGTAAAGTGCCTAGTCGGAAGATGAGGTGCTGTTCCTCCAGTTTGCGTTGGGCTTCACTGGAACAATGCAGCAAGCCAAGGACAGACATGTGGGCAAGAGAACAGGGTGGAGTGTTAAAATGGCAAGCGACAGGGAGGTTTGGGTCTTTCTTGTGGACAGACCCAATATCACCACCTTCACCTTAGACAATATCACCACCTTCAACACGTCTTTGATCCTTTTGTCTGTGACATCTTTTGATTATCTGCTCCTATCACTGCTTGCTTATCTCCACAATCATCCCACCCTCAACTTCTCTCTCCCCCCGCCCCCCCCACCTCAGACCAGCTTATATTTCACCCCTCTCCTAACTATACTCAGTTCTGCCGAAGGGTCATGAAGACTCGAAACGTTAACTGATTTCTTCTCCACCGATGCTGCCAGACCTGCTGAGTTTTTCCAGGTAATTCTGTTTTTGTTTTGGATTTCCAGCATCCGCAGTAGCTTTTAGCTTTTTGTTTTTATAATCTAATGTGTTGGCCATGCCTCAATTCAGAGCCACTGGGGCAGAAGGGATTCAAGTCCCACTCCAGGACTTAAGCACAAAAATAAAGTTGCAGTGCGGTACTGAGAGGATGCAGCAGTGTTGGAGGTGCCGTTTTTCAAATGAGATGTTAAATTAAGGCCCCATCTTGGGTGGATGTAAAAGACCCCATGGTGACTAATTTGAAGAAGAGCAGAGGCATTCTCCCCGCTATTCTGGCCAATGCTTATCCCTCCGTCAACATCCCAAAAGAAGATTATTTGGTCGCTATCACATTGCTGTTTTGTGGGAGCTTGCTGTGCGCAAATTGGCTGCTGCGTTTCCAGCAGTGGCTACACTTCAAAAGTACTTCATTGACATAAAGCACTTTGAGATATCCAGTGGTTATGAAAGGTGCTATATAAATGCAAGACCCTTTTTTTATAATCAGAAAAAATTTGACACCAAACCTCATAAAGAAATATTAGGATTCTCAGCCAAAAACTTTGATCAAAGAGTTAGATTTTAATCAGCTTCAAAGGATAGTATGGGAGAAAGATTTATCGAGGCAATTCCAGGATTCAGGGCCTAGGAGACTGAAGGCACGGCCACCAATGACAGGAATTGAACACTCTTCAAACAGGGCCCTGTGATTGTACAGCCACCTCAACAAATAACCGGGGCTTTGGTTTAACGTCTTAACTAAATGGCAGCACTTCCACCAGGATATCACTCCCTCAGTCCTGCCCCTCGGACAGGACGATGTTCCCTCAATCCTGCCTCTCAGACAGGGGAACCCTCCCTCAGTCCTGCCCCTCGGACAGGGCGATGTTCCCTCAATCCTGCCTCTCAGACAGGGGAACACTCCCTCAGTCCTGCCCCTCGGACAGGGGAACCCTCCCTCAATCCTGCCTCTCAGACAGGGGAACACTCCCTCAGTCCTGCCCCTCGGACAGGGGAACCCTCCCTCAGTCCTGCCCCTCGGACAGGGGAACCCTCCCTCAGTCCTGCCCCTCGGACAGGAGAACCCCTCCCTCAGTCCTGCCTCTCAGACAGGGGAACACTCCCTCAGTCCTGCCCCTCGGATAGGGGAACCCTCCCTCAGTCCTGCCCCTCGGACAGAGGAACCCCTCCCTCAGTCCTGCCTCTCAGACAGGGGAATCCTCCCTCAGTCCTGCCCCTCGGACAGGGGAACCCTCCCTCAGTCCTGCCCCTCGGACAGGGGAACCCTCCCTCAGTCCTGCCTCTCAGACAGGGGAACACTCCCTCAATCCTGCCCCTCGGACAGGGGAACCCTCCCTCAGTCCTGCCTCTCAGACAGGGGAACCCTCCCTCAGTCCTGCCCCTCGGACAGGGGAACCCCTCCCTCAGTCCTGCCTCTCAGACAGGGGAACCCTCCCTCAGCCCTGCCCCTCGGACAGGGGAACCCTCCCTGAGTCCTGCCCCTCAGACAGGGGAACCCTCCCTCAGTCCTGCCCCACGGACAGGGGAACCCTCCCTCAGTCCTGCCCCACGGACAGGGGAACCCTCCCTCAGTCCTGCCCCTCGGACAGGGGAACCCTCCCTCAGTCCTGCCCCTCGGACAGGGGAACCCTCCCTCAGTCCTGCCCCTCGGACAGGGAACCCTCCCTCAATCCTGCCCCTCAGACAGGGGAACCCTCCCTCAGCCCTGCCCCTCGGACAGGTCGATGTTCCCTCCATCCTGCCCCTCGGACAGGGGAACCCTCCCTCAGTCCTGCCCCTCAGACAGGGGAACCCTCCCTCAATCCTGCCCCTCAGACAGGGGAACCCTCCCTCAGTCCTGCCCCTCGGACAGGTCGATGTTCCCTCAATCCTGCCCCTCGGACAGGGGACCCCTCCCTCAGTCCTGCCCCTCGGACAGGGGACCCCTCCCTCAGTAAGACCAGAACTGTTAATTTGGATACAAAGTGCTGTATTTGACTCTAATGCACTTAAGGACCTGATTTTAGGATTTAATGGTCAACCCTCACATGATACAAATTGCCTATCCATAAAGCCTGCAAAATGGCCAACACACTAGGCGCCCTATGTTAATAACTAGCTCTCTCACCCTAAACAATATAATTTCTGACGGCCGTCCTGCATTCTGCTTCTTTTGAATGGCAAAATGGTGCTGCCTTAACTGCATCTCAGGAGCACCAGCAGTCATGTTTTTAATCTTGCAGTGTTCATGGTCCCCTGACCCCTGCCTCCACCCTCCCTCAAATGCCCAGGCCCAGGGCCTCCCAAACACAAGTGAGTGTAAAGTGTTTATTCATTGTCCTTCTTTGAGATAAGACGTTAAACTAAACCCTCATCTGGACAGCTGGATATAAAAGGTTCCATGTCACTGAGAAGATGAAGTTGCTGTCTGGTGTCTTAGCCAACATTCCTCCCCCAGTCAACAGAATGGTTATTCATCACTTTGTTTGTGGGAGCTTGCTGTGTGTAAACTAACTGCCACGTTGTAACAATAATTCGTTGACTGCGAAGTGAATAGGAATCATTAAGTGTGGCACTTTGTGTAATCTTGAGGCTGTGATAAGCTGCTATATGAATGTAATTCTGTATTGCTGAAAAGAGACGTGTTACCAAAGTTTTTTGTCTTGCACATGAGGACAAATGCAAGAATGCCAAATTTCATACAATCAAATTAATTTATCATAGCAATCCTGAGTGCACTAATAGCTACACCAACAACCAATTTAAGATAATCAGTCCAGCTCGTTTACACTTGCTAGAAGCAACATACATTCATACACAGGGACCCATTTTCTGCAAACAAAAGGAATATGTTCAAGTTTTGCACCTTTTTTGAGTTCCAAGGGAGCTTGGGGAGCCTATAGTTCCCTATTCCTTTCTCCAAGGCACCGGCTCGACTAATGAGAGTAGAATTGCCAACCAATCAGCACCCTTTTCTCCTGTAGTATAAAGGTTGTGATTGTTTGAAATTTGGCATTCTTGCCTTTGTCCTGATGACTGCAAATTGAAAAGCTTCAGGAACATGTCTCTCTTTTCAGTAATATTCACGTTCTGTACTACCAAGTGAATGTTTGAAAACAATTGCGTTCTGACCACTTGCTGAGATATCAGCTATTGTGTAAACAAATGGCAAAGACCACTTGGACTGAAACTGTGAATCCAGCAGGGCTGCTGGTAATGGGGACACTCCCCTGCTGTTAATTGTGTTTGTAAATGTGGATTTGAACTTGTGACCTGTGAGTGAACTTCTATTACTTTGTAATAAAGGAAAGGAAAGGCAAAAGCCACTGATCTTCATTCAAAAAGTCCCCCAAATTCTTCAGTCAAGATTGGCCCCAAGCTCTTGAACTTTCGTGATATTGCTGCACAAATTGGGAATCATCGTTACAGGAACATCGTGGTGATGGCCGGGGCGGGAATCAGCACATCCAGCGGGATTCCAGATTTCCGGTGAGTCCAATCGGAGAGAGAATATCCAGCAAGGCTGATTTGTTTTCATCAGTGGAACTCTGGAGGGAACTAAAACTTTTTTAAAAATCGGTGACAAGGTGCAGTGGAAATGGAAATCTGCCGTCCTTACCTGGTCTGGCCTACATGTGGCTACAGACCCACAGAAATGTGGTTGACTCTTAAAATGCCCTCTGATCAAGGGCAATTAGGGATGGGCAACAAATGCTGGCCTAACCAGCGACGCCCACATCCCCATGAACAAATAATTTTTTAAAATTCCGTATCTTGGATTTCGCACAATCTTTATCTCTCTCTCTCTCCCCGAAATAAACTAGTTGTTTTGGGATTTTGGCACATGTGGTCAAGCCAGTGAAATGGGGCTTCAATTACCAAAGCTCCAGCACAGGTACAGTCGGACACTAAGGGGGCAAACACATGGGCTTTGCTACCATCCCAGCGAATTGGAAGATATTTTTGCCTAAGGAGGTTTGGTGCAGGGAGCCCAAGTCTTGAGATGCCTTCCGTAGGTTACCCAGGAGTTAGAGCGATGGAGAAGGGTTGAAAGAACGATGGACTTCATCTTCGGACATACGCCTGCTTCCTGGGATACTAGTTGAGGCGTATTATTATGTGGCTCTGTGTTAAGTGTCTCAGGAGGAGGGGGGCACATGTAATTCTTCACCTAAAGCGACCGCAGCCTTTAACTGTTCCCTTTCCCTCCCCCCACTATTTTTCTGAACAGAACGCCAGGAAGCGGGCTGTATGATAACCTGAAGCAGTATGACATCCCCTACCCCGAGGCCATCTTCGACATTGACTTTTTCAGCTGGAATCCAAAGCCGTTCTTCTGTCTAGCCAAGAGTCTCTATCCTGGAAACTACAAGCCGAATGCCGAATGACATCCACTACTTCCTGTGCTTGCTGCATGACAAGAGCCTCTTATTGCGAATATACACAAAGAATATTGACGGACTGGAGCGGGGTAGGGAGCCTTTTAAATCTCTGCAGGCATGTGTAGCATTTTTGTTTTATTAGTTCACTGGATTTAGGCATCGCTGGCTGGGCCAGCATTTATTGCCCATCCCTAGTTGCCCTCAAGAAGGTGGTGGTGAGCTGCCTTCTTGAACCGCTGCAGTCCATGTGGTGTAGGTACACCCACAGTGCTGTTAGGGAGGGAGTTCCAGGATATTGACCCAGCGACAGCGAAGGATGGTGAGTGACTTGGAGGGGAACTTGCAGGTGGTGGTGTTCCCGTCTACCTGCTGCCCTTGTCCTCCCACGTGGTAGAGGTCACAGGTTTGGAAGGTGCCATTAAAGGAGCCTTGGTGAATTGCTGCTGTGCATCTCGTAGACGGTACACACACTGCTGCTACTGTGCGTCGGTGGTGGGGGGATGACCTGTCCATGCGAGTGAACTAATTTTGTCCCATTTACTTGCTCCATGCTGGACACGCCACCAAATGGAGAGGATGTTAATGCCTGATCCCATTGGATAAGCAAATTCAGATAGATGTCAGTTTTATCTTGGGTTGCCAATGAAAATACAGATGTTAAAATTACAATTGGAAGATTGTATTTAAGGCACACATTTCTTGTAAAGGACCCTGCTTAAAGAAAAATTAATATCAAATACAACATGAGGACTGATACCTCTGACCTACAGGTTTTGATTTCTGCCCCAATTCTGTTGCACCTTCACCTCTTGCCTTGTGTTAACTCTGTACTAAAATGACCCAGATGTTGCATGAGTTCCATTGAAAAGGCCAATGCTCAAGCCTTTGCTGTTCCTGTACATTGTAAGGGTCAGTCTGGAGCCAGTGAGGATAGGTTCCATGATAATGACACAATAGTGGAAGGAGATGTTATGTAAGTTACACTGACTTAAAGCAGTGTTTGATTTTCATGCCTGTTCCATTCGGAATTGCCCCCGGTTAACGTGCCCATGTTCTGCGCAGCGGCTGGGATTCCTCTGGAGAGACTGGTAGAAGCTCACGGCACTTTTTCAACTGCATCTTGTTCCTTGTGCAACTCGTCATATCCATCAGAAAAAGCGAAGGTAAGTGGTCAGAATAGTCGGTGGTGGGTAACTTTGGGCTCTAGAAAACACTTAAGTTGTGCCCTTTAATGTGGCAGCTGTAGCTCAGTGGGTTTGCTCTCTTCCCTCTGAGCCAGAGAGCTGTGAGTTTTAACCCAACTCCAGAGACTTTCCCTGTGTTGTACCGAGGGAATGTTTTTCTAATTCTCTATTTTTCTTTCTTTCTTTCTCTACACCCCCCTCTCCCTTGCCGCCAACCCTCCCAAAGATATGTGCAGGCGGACATCAAAAAGCCCTGAGATTGGGCAGACAAATGTCAAATGCAGTTTAGTACTGACAAGCGTGGGGATAAGGTTAAAGAACGGAAATCTTCTTTAAACCTCTCAGTATAATGGAGAAGCAAAAGGGTTCTGATGTAGAGACAAGTAGAAACTGGAAACAGATTTTAAAAGGTCCTGGTTGAATGGGAATTATTTTGGACATAAAGGAGCAGATTATCAATGTCTGTTAACGGTATCAAAGCTAAGGGGGAGAAACAGACAGGTGAAGAAGTGTACCAGAGATTGCAGATAGCTTCTGGATGCAACTTCTGAGATGCATCCTGCAAATCTGTAAAGAATATTTATTAAGATCAAATTAACTCGGTGGCCTAACATTCCAAGCATCCATCCTCAGTCTCTGTTTCCAACCCCTTCCATTAAAGTCCAAATTATTCTGGTAAGTTCTATACCCAACAACCCAGAATTTGGCGCATGCTTTGAGGCCAGAAGTCTGATGGGCATGTGATGTATAAAGCAAATACGCTGCAGGTCTGTTCCTGCTCTTGGTCATTAGGGTAAATGTGTTTGGATTCGATAGGGCAGACTCTCTTCCCTCTGTTGGGGGGAGTCCAGAACAAGGGGGTAGAACCTTAAGGTTAGAGCCAGGCTGTTCGGGGGTGATGCCAGGAGGCAGGGTATTGGAAATCTGGAACTCTTTTTTATTTCCCGCCCCACCCCCCCCACCTCCCCCAAAAGGCTGTTGATGCTGGAGGTCAGTTCGAGCTTTTTTAATACTGAGATCAACAGATTTTTGTTGGCTGAGGGTGTTAAAGGATATTGAGCAAAGGTGGGTAAATGGGAGTGAAGTGCAGATCAGCCCTGGGCAGATAGAATAGGGAAGCAGGCTGGAGGGGCTGAATGGCCTCTCCCTGTTTCTATGTTTCCCTCATCTGGAGATATACGAGTTAAAAGAATACCTCACTGGGCTGTTTTATAAGGTGGTGGGGGGTGGTTTGAAGGTCTGAGAAATTCATTCAAGTAAAAACGTTTTTTTTCCATGGCTTACCCAAGTAGGAGAAGTTTGTTAACTGACTCTTCCTATATCATGAGCAAAACGGCTAGTGAAACATTGTAAGTTTGTTTTTTGGGATGGGGGTGACACTGGCGAGGGTGTATTTGGGGATCTGAAGGTCATTAAGTGTCAGCCATATTGTCTATCGTCACAGAGATAAAAACAAAAAACTGCGGATGCTGGAAATCCAAAACAATAACAGAATAACCTGGAAAAACTCAGCAGGTCTGGCAGCATCGGTGGAGAAGAAAAGAGTTGACGTTTCGAGTCTCGAAACGTCAACTCTTTTCTTCTCCGCCGATGCTGCCAGACCTGCTGAGTTTTTCCAGGTAATTCTGTTTTTGTTTTGTCTATCATCATGTCTGGACCAGGTGAGGTGGCAGGTTCCCATCCTCTGACCGACATCAGGGAACTAGACACATTATTAAATTCAGTTTCACATCTTGCCTCTGTTGGAATTTGAACTCTCAGCCTCCGAGAGTTCTCGATTAGCCAACGCTGGCTTCAGTACCATCGCCACCAATTGCTGTAGCCGCGCGCCGAAATGTTGCGATTGTAGTAAATAGATGCTCAGGTGTCAATCCAGGGTCACGTAACAGTTTTAGTGAGGAGACAAGACGACTTTAGGAATCACTTTTTTTTACCAGCTCGTCACTCTGAGATATCCTACAATACCAACCTGATAAAAGTGAACAATGCCGTGAGATTGGGTCCAGTGCCTGTAGCTCAGCTATCGATTTGTGCAGAGTGCTTTGTAGATTTGTTCGCTGGCCTGTCCGTCTGTGCTGCTGCCGCTGCATATTTTTCCCAGGCTGCAATTCTAAACGATGAAATTCCAAGGTGTGAAACTTGTTTGGGAATCGTGAAACCCGACATTGTGTTTTTTGGTGAAAGTCTTCCTAAAAGCTTCTCCTCGTACAGGAAGGACTTTAAGCGGAGTGACCTGCTGATTGTCATGGGAACATCATTGGAGGTAGAGATACTACTCCCCTGCTTCTGTTCTACTTTCTAGCTGGTTAATTTCTTGCAATAACCAGGAGGGCGTGCGTGTGTGTGCGTGTGTGTGTGCGTGTGTGTGTGCGTGTGTGTGTGCGTGTGTGTGTGCGTGTGTGTGCGCGTGTGTGCGCGCGTGTGTGCGCGCGTGTGTGTGCGCGTGCGCGTGTGCGCGTGCGCGTGTGCGCGTGCGCGTGTGTGCGTGCGCGTGTATGCGTGTGCGTGCGCGTGTGTGCGTGTGCGTGTGTGCCCCCATGCAAACGCTGGAAAATCGGAATAGGGCAAAGGCCATTCAGCGAGCGCTCCCACCCTACCTAGACTCCGCTTGCAGGTTAATAGGTTCTGTAGGTGGAGGATAGATGCAAGTCCAGAAGTCTGGGTTAAATCAGATGAAATCTGAGGCTGCTAGTCTCATTGCCATATTTTGGGGGAGATGGTGGGGCAGTGGTAATGTCACTGGACTAGTAATCCAGAGGCCCCAGGCTAATGCTCTGGGGACATGGGTTCAAATCCCACCACGGCAGCTGGTGGAGCTTAAATTCAATTAATTAATCTGGAATTGGAAACCGGCCTCTGTAATGGTGACCATGAAACTATCATCGCTTGTTGTAAAAAAACCATCTGGTTCACTAATGCCCTTTAGGGAAGAAAATCTGCCATCTTTACCCAGTCTGGCCCACATGTGACTCCAGACCCACAGCAACATGGTTGACTCTTAACTGCCCTCAGCAAGCCACTCAGTTCAAGGGCAGTTAGGGACGGGCAACAAATGCTGGCCTTGCCCACATCTCGTGAAAGGATAAAGAAAAAGTTAAATTGCCAACCTGCCCTTCTGGGAACAGATTAATTGCCCATCCCTTGTGCCACCTCCATTAAGCCTGGAAAGGGCATTTGGAGGGAATGGGGTTGGGGAGAGGGGAGGGTTGCGGTGTGGGGGTGGTGGGGGGTTGGGGTGCAGAGTTTTTAGACTGTTTAAAATGTTAACATCTGACCTGACCCAAACTAGCGTGTATTTGTGTGCTATTGTTCAGCCTTCCATGTGTGATTTATTCTGGATTTTGGTAATAGCTCTGTGAATACAGGCTAATACAGCCATTTGAAGCAACCGGCACAGATATATTTAAGGAGAGAACAGACAAGCATATGAGGGAGAAGGGAATAGAGGGTTACACTGATATAGATGAGGAAAGATGAGAGGAGGCTTGAATGGAGCACAAACGACAGCATGGACTGGCTGGGCCGAATGGCCTGTTTCTGTGTTGTACGACCTATGTAATCTTATGCATCTTCTCTTCCTGAATGTAGACTGAACCTTTTGCGAGCATTGTGGATTCTGTGCAGCCTCATGTGCCTCGCCTGCTCCTGAACTGGGATCCTGTTGGCCCTTTTAAACAAACTCCCTTGAAACACACGGATGTGAGAAAACTGGGCGACCTGATCAACAGTGTCCGGCTGTTGGTGAAACTCCTGGGATGGGTCACTGACCTGGACGACCTGATCAATGTGCAGACGCTGAAAATGATGGGTGTTTGTGGGAAAGTCTCGTGGATGTCATTTAAAATCTGCAGTATCTTCTGTATTCCTGGAAACCTTTGCAAATCTATCGTACTTTGACATTTTCCATGTCGATTATTTATTCATGCAAAAAATAAGCAATACTAACAACCTTAAGCAGCTTCTTTTATGGCATGGGAGGAGGCCATTTGCCCCATTAAGTCCATGCTGGCTCTCTGTGGAGTGATCCAGGCAATTCCATTCCCCCCCTCCCACTCTATCCCTCATGTCCCTCAAGTGCCCTCCAATTTCCTTTTGAAGTCACTCACTGCCTCCACTTCCACCACCTCTGTGGGCAGAACGCTCCAGGTCATTACCGCTCGAAAAAAAGGAAATCATCCCCATATTCTGCCCCTGCCCCACTTCATATCTCTAGCACAAAATCTGTGTAAACCTGTGTACCCCTAGCCTGTGTCCTCTCAACCAATGGGATGTTCTAATGTATAAATTATTTTATTTCTTTCCATCTCTCAATTTATCTCAGTCCTGTGTCTCTGATCCACTATCACATCTAAGACTGCCTAAAATAATAACGCCATTTAATTTAACCTTCAAGTTGGTATTTATATGCAGAACAGGCAAAATTACCAACATCTGACTCAATTTGGGGATTTTTTTTTCCCAACCATATTCTCTTGTAACGAGTTCCCAGATGAGGTCCATGTTGATCTCTCCACCCTGTGGCCAGAGAGACACCTGCTTCATTAGATTTCCACCTAGGGTGTGAAGCACCAAGAACTTATTCCAGTGATCCAGGTGAACTCCCCCCTCACTCTACGATGTAGCACAGGAAGAGGCCAGTCACCACACCCTTGAGAAAGCTTTTTATTCTTTCATTGGATGTGGGCATCAATGGCAAGGCCAGTATTTGTTACCCAGCCCTAATTGCCCTTGAACTGAGTGACTTGCTTGGCCATTTCAGAGGGCAATTATAAGTCAACCACATTGCTGTGGGTCTACAGTCACATGTAGGCCAGACCAGGTAAGGACGGCAGATTTCTTCCCCTAAAGGACATTAGTGAACCAGATGGGTTTTTTTTAATGACAATGTCCACCATTACTGTGACTAGCTTTTTTTCATATTCCAGATTTTTTTTATTAGTCGAATTTAAATTCCACCAGCTGCCATGATGGGACTTGAACCCATGTCCCCAGACCATTAGCCTGGATCTCTGGATTGCTAGCCCAGTGACAGTACCACTATGCCACCGCCTCCCCTAAACCTCACCATTTCGGCTGGATAGGGAAAGAGGATGGATCTATTTGGACAGCCAGCATGGATCTAGTTTTTTTGCGCATTTGACCCACTGCTTTTTGCTGATGCTCAGTGGGAACTCTTCACTTCATTCCCCCCCCACCTGTCCTTTCTCTGTTCCTTTTAACTCTTCACTTCATTCCACCCCACCCCCCCCAACCTGTCCCTTCTCTGTTCCCTTTAACTCGTCCTTTTTTTTTTGGTGATCTTGCCAACATGTCCCCATTAAGTCATAAAACTAAAATACTGGGAAATCTGAGTGGGCAGACTCTGTTTACTTGCTGCTAAATGTGCATTCTCTTCTAATTATACGCACCCCCCCGCCCGCCCCCTTTCTCAGCACCAGTTTAAGATGTTGTTTGACAGAAAGGGTTTAAGAGCTGGAGGAGGTTACAGAGATAGGCAGGAGTGAGATTTGAAAATGAAGATGAGACATTTCCAAATTGAGCCTTTATTAGAAGGTGGGGAGGGGTGGGCAAATGTAGGTGAGCAAGCACGGGTACTGGTTGAACAGTTTTTTGTATCACCAGTATTTGCATTTGTTCCTCATTTTAAGAGCTGACCAACTCTTAGGTGAGGTTAACTTTTTTAAAGAGTCTGCTTCCAGGCCTGGTAGAGGCTGCAAACGTGACTCTCCAGTTCAATAAACCACCTGACCCATTTACTTGTGTCACAGCGTGAAACTGGTGCTCCCATCCGGAACAGAACTGACCCAGGACCCATGGTTCCAGGTAACCCTGCACTAAACAAGCGGAGGATCAGACCACTCGTTTCTCGCCACGTGGCATCAAAATTCTACATGGGGCCAGGTATAAAAGCCCAGGGTCAGAACTGTGATGCCTCGAAAAGCTCACCCCTCGACAGCACAGATCACTCCTGCATTAAGAGCAGCTCTGAAGAGAATTCTCCTGCATCAGAATCTTCTGAATCGGAGATGGAGTGACGTTTAGACATTACCCTTTGGTAATGTTTAAAGCAACTTTCAATAGGCAAGAAGATCGATGGGGGCCATGTATTCATTCTGACTGCACTTTGATTTGATGTACAGTATAGAGATCACTGCGAATTTTCTCAATGCAATTCTCACCTCCTCTTCACTATTTTCCAATGGCTTCAGCACTTTAGGAACTACCTTACCTATTATTGACTTGATATGTTTTCATGAGTTGTTGATTTAAAATTTTAGTTTTTAATGTATGATTTATTTCCGACCTCTGTAGTATGATTGATACCAAAAAGATTGATGCCAGTTATGGTTTAGGTCTGAAATCGATCAACTGCAGCAAATTGGAAAAAGGTTCATTTTATAATTTTGCACGCATGATGAATCTATTTTAACTGAATAAAATTACTTTTGCACATGTCGTATTTAATCTATAGTCCTGAGGGACCCCTTTCTCAGGCAGGATAGATATTGGCTTGAAGGAGGTAGGTGCAATACAGATTCACCAGAATATTACTGGGGCCAAAAGGGTTAAATTATGTGACCAGTTCCATAGATGAGGTGTATATTCTCTTGAGTATAGAAGATTGAGAGGTGGTCAAATTCAGGTGTGTAAGATGATTAAAGGATTAGACAGAAACTATATCCTCTGGTGTGGGGAGCCCAGAATAATTGGGACATTGTCTCAGGATTAGAGCTAGGCTGTTCGGGAGTAATCGGGGAGCACGTCTTCACACGACGGGTTCGGGAGTAATCGGGGAGCACGTCTTCACACGACGGGTTCGGGAGTAATCGGGGAGCATGTCTTTACACGACGGGTTCGGGAGTAATCGGGGAGCACGTCTTCACACGACGGGTTCAGGAGTAATCGGGGAGCACGTCTTCACACAGCGGGTTCGGGAGTAATCGGGGAGCACGTCTTCACACAGCGGGTTCGGGAGTAATCAGGGGAGTACGTCTTCACACAGCGGGTTCAGGAGTAATCGGGGAGCATGTCTTCACACAGCGGGTTCGGGAGTAAGCGGGGAGCACGTCTTCACACAGCGGGTTCGGGAGTAATCGGGGAGCACGTCTTTACACAGCGGGTTCGGGAGTAATCAGGGAGCACGTCTTCACACAACGTATTGGAAATCTGGTAAGTTTTCCCCAAGCAAGCTGTTGAGGCTGGGGTGGGGGGTGGGTGAACTGAAACTTGCAAAACTGTGAATAGAATTTTGCTGGGTGAGTGTAGTCGAGTTGGGTCGATGGAGTGAAGAGAGAGAGATCAGCAACGATCCGGCTGAATAGTGGAACACGCTCTGGGGGCTGATTGGCAGAAGGAGGCCAAACATTAAAAAAAATCATGGGACGAGAAGCGGAAGGAACTATTTAATCTTCAAACACTAAGTGTAATGAGTATAAAGGATGCGAGTTAGAATGTGACTGGTTGCTGTTGCACTTGAATTCCACAATTAATGAACTTAGCAATCCTTCACACTTGGCAGAAAGAATTTGAAAGAATTTTGCTTCATTCAACTGAATTTCAGTACCACTTACTTCCTCTGACTTATCTTCAGATCTGTTCCTGCAAACCTCTGTAAATACACCACTCCGTTTATATGATACCATTTATGAGGACAGTCTCTTGCCACCATCGTAACATTGACCAACTCCTCTTTCTTAGCTTTTTAAAATTTAAGCAGAGAGCATGAGTAACACTGGTAAGGCCAGCATTTATTGCCCATCCTTGAGAAGATTGTGGTACCTCCTTGAACTGGTGCAGTTTGTGTGGTATAGATCGATCCACAGAGTTGTTGGTAAGGGAATTCCAGGATTTTGACCTAACAACAGTGAAGAAGCAGAGATATATTTCCAAGTCAGGACCTGTATGTGATGGAGGGGAACTTGCAGGTGGTGGTGTTCCCGTACCCCTGCTGTCCGGATCCCTCTAGGTGGTAGAGGTTGTAGGTTTTGAAGGTGCTGTTGAAGGAGCCTTGTAGATGGTACACACTGCTGCCTCTGTGCGTTGGTGGTAGAGGGAGTGAATAAAGAAGGTAGTGGATGGGGAGTCAATCAAGCGGGCTGCTTTGCCCTGGATGGTGTCCAGCTTCTTGAGTGTTGTGGGAGCTGCACTCATCCAGGCAAGTGGAGAGTATTCCATCACACTCCTGACTTGTGCCTTGTAGATGGTGGACAGACTTTTGGGAGTCAGGAGGTGAGTTACTCACTGCAGAATTCCCAGCCTCTGACCTACTCTTGCAGCCACAGTATTTATAAGACTAGTCCAGTTACGTTTCTGGTCAATGGTCACCTCCCAGGATGTTGATAGTGGGGGATTCAGTGATGGTAATGCCATTCAACGGGTGATGGTTAGGATTTTTTTTGTTGGAGATGGTCATTGCCTGACACTTGTGTGGTGCAAATGCTCCTTGTCACTTATCAGCCCAAGCCTGGATATTGTCCAGGTCTTTTTACCTATGGACATAGACTGCTTCAGTATCTGAGGAGTGAATGGTGCTGAACATTGTGCAATCATCAGCGAACATCCCCACTTCTGACCTTATGATGGAAGGAAGGTCATTGATGAAGCAGCTGAAGATGGTTGGGCTGAGGACACTAACCTGAGGAACTCCTGCAGTGATGTCCTGGAGCTGAGATGACTGACCTCCAACAACCACAACCACCTTCCTTTGTGCTAGATACGACTCCGACTAGTGGAGAGTTTTCCCCCTGATTCTCATTAACTCCAGTTTTGCTATTTTTCTTCATGCCACACTCGGTTGATGTCGAGAACAGTCACTGTCACCTCACCTCTGGAATTCAGCTCTATGCTTCACATTTGGACCATGGTTGCAATGAGCAATCCTGGCAGAACTCAAAACTGTATGTTGGTGAGCAGGTTATTGCAGAGTGAGTGCTACTTGATAGCACTGCCGATGACACCTTCCATTATTTTACTGATGATTGAGAGAAGTCTGGGCAGTAATTGGTCGGATTGCATTTGACCTGTTTTTTTTGACAGGATATAACTAGGCAATTTTCCACATTGTTGGGAAGATACCATTGCTGTAGCTGTACTGGAACAGCTAGGGGGTGGGGCTAGTTCTGAAGCACAAAGTCTTTAGCACTACATCCGGGATATTGTCAGGGCCCATAGACAGTCCCAGTATCCAGTGCCTTCAGCTGTTTCTTGATATCATATCTGCTGCTGAAATCCTCATCCTTGTCTTTATTACCTCTGGGCTCAGCTATCCTAACCTTTGCAAACTTGTGGTCAACCAAAACACTGCCATTCATGTCCTAAATCACACCAATTCCCATTCAGCCTTCACCCCCATGCTCATTGGCTTCTGGTTAAGCAACGCCTCTTAAAATTCATATTCTTGTTTTCAAATCCCTCCATGGCATTGCCTGCTCCTATCCCTGTAATGTCCTCCGGCCACCCTCCCTCCAATGTTAGCCTCTTGAGAATTCCCGATTTTAATCGCTCCACCATTGATGCCTATTCCCAGCCTAAGCCCTGGGATTCTCTCCCTGAACCTCTCTACCTCGCTTTCCTCCTTTAAGACACTTCTTAAGACATAACTGTTTGACCAAGCTTTTGGTAATCTGATCTAATATCTCCTTAATGTGGCTCCTGTGAAGCAGATGTTTTTCTACCTGAAAGGTGCTATATAAGTAGATGTTGTTGCTGTGACTCCTTTTGTTGAAAGGAAGCATCTATTCTGGTCCTTTCACAACTCCAGTAGTTAAGTTTGGTTCTTTAGTTTCTTATCCCAATATTCCCATTACTCCTTTCTTCCTTGCCTCAGCAGTGTTCTAGTTTACTGTAATCTTTCATTCTTTTTCCCTATCCAAACATTTGTGACACACACCATTTCTTTTTCTTCTCTTTTCAGCTTCTCCCATTTTACTTGAGGTCTCCGCAATAGAACATAGGAACAGGAGTAGGCCATTCAGCCCATCGAGCCTGCTCCACCATTCAATTAGATCATGGCTGATCATCTACTTCAACACTACTTTCCCACGCTATCTCCATAACCCTTGATGTCATTAGTTTCCAGAAATCTATTGATTTCTGTCTCAAATGTACTCAATGTTTGAGCTTCCGCAGCCCACTGGGGTAGAGAATTCCAAAGATTCACCACTGAGTGAAAAAATTCCTCCTCATTTCAGTCCTAAATGACCTACCTCTTATTCTGAGACTCTGTCCTCTGGTTCTAGACTCATCATCCAGGGGAACCATCCTATTCACATCTACCCTGTCGAGCCCTGTAAGAAATTTGTATGTTTCAACGAAATTGTCCTCTGTAGAGAGCACAGGCCCAGTTTCCTCAATCTCTCCTCATAAGACAGCTGCACTCCCTCTATGGCAAGTATATCCTTCCTTAGATAAGGAGAATAATACTGTACACAATGCTCCAGATGCAATTTCACCAAGGCTCTCGGCAATTGCAGCGAGACATCTTTACTCCTGTACTCAAATCCTCTCGCAATGAAGGCCAATATACCATTTGCCTTTCTTATCGATTGTTGCAGCTGCATGCTAACTTTTAGTGACTCATGAACAAGGACACCCAGGTCCTGCTGGACACCAACACTTCCCAGCCACTCACCATTTAAAAAATATTCTGTCTTTCTATCGTTTCTGCCATTATTCACACTTATTCACATTATGTTCCATTTGCCATGAGGTAACAAGAGATGGCTGATGATAGTATTGCAGTTGATGTGTATATGGATTTCCAAACAGTGTTTTGATAAAGTGCCGCATCATAGACTTACCAGTGAAGTTGAAGTCCATGGAATAAAAGAGGTAGCAATAGCACCGATACCAAGTTAGCTGAGTGACAGGGTGAATGGGTGTTTTTCAGACTGGAGGATGGTTATACAGCCGGGTTTCCCAAGGGCCGGTACTAGGCCCACTGCTGTTCTTAATCTATATCGACGCCTTGGGTGCACAGGGCACAATTTCAAAGTTTACAGTGACAAAACTTGTAAGTATTGTGAACTGTGAGGCGGATAATGATGATCTCCAAGAGGACACAGACAGGCTGGTGGAAAGGGTGGACATGTGGCACATGAAACTTAATGCAGAGGCGTGAAGTGATATATTTTGGTAAGGAGAATGAGGGGAAACAGCGTAAATAAGTGCACAATTCTAAAAGGAGATGCAGAAGCAGAGATACCTGGGGAGGTATGTGTGCACAAATTGTTGAAGGAAGCAGGACAGGTTGAGAAAGAGGTTAAAAAGACAAACAGAATCATGGATTTTATAAATAAAGGCATATAATTGCAAAAGCAAGGGAGTTATGATGAATCTTTATAAAGCTTTGGTTTAGCCTCAACCGGAGTATTGCTTCCTGTTCTGGCATCACTCTTTAAGAAGGATGTGAAGGCTTTTTGCTTTAGAGATGGTACAGATAAGATTTACAGGAATGGTTCCAGGAATGAGACTTCAGCTATATGGATAGATTGGAGAAGTTGGGGTTGTCTTCCTTGGAGAAGCTGAGGTTGAGAGGAGACTTGATGAAGTTGTTCAAAATCACGAGAGATCTGGAGAGACTAAATAGAGAAACTGTCCTCATTGGCAGAAGGATCAAGAACCAGAGATGGTGGTAAAGGCAAATTCAATCGGGAATCAGGAAAGAGAGATTTAGGGAAAGGACACAGGGGAGTGAATTTTTAAAAAAAGTCTTTCTTGGCATGTGGGCTTCACTGGCAAGGTCAGCATTTGTTGCCCATCCTTAGTTGCCCTTGAGCTGAGTGGCTTGATAGGTCATTTCAGAGGGCAGTTATTAGTCACAAAGGAAAAGGTACTGAGCTCTGGGCTGACAAGTCTCCGGGTCCTGATGGACTACATCCTAGGGTCTTAAAAGAGGTGGCTAATGAGGTAGGAGACACACTGGTATTAATTTTCCAAAATTTGCTTGATTCTGGAAAGGTTCCATCAGCCTAGAAAGTAGCAAATATAACCCCTCTATTCAGGAAGGAAGGGAGGCAGAGAACAGGAAACTATAGGCCAGTTAGCTTGACGTCTGTCTTGGGGAAGTTGTTAGAATTAATCATTAAGGAGGTTATAGCTAAAAAAACGCAAAGTAATCGGGAAGAGTCAGCCTGGTTTGGTGAAAGGGAAATCATGTTTAGCCAATTAATTGGAGTTCTTTGAAGAAGTGACATGCACTGTGGATAAAGGGGAGCCTGTAGACGTGCTGTACTTGGATCTCCAGAAGGCATTTGATAAGGTGCCACCTCAAAGGTTATTGCAAAAAATAAACGCTCATGGTGTAGGAGGTTACATATTAGCCTGGATAGAAGATTGGCTGTCTGGGAGAAAACAGGGTATGCATAAATGGGTCTTTTTCTGATTGGCAGGATGTGATGAATGGAGACCAAAACATTGTATGTTTTCAAGAAGAAGTTAGATATAGCTCTTGGGGCGAAAGGGATCAAAGGGTATGGGGAGAAAATGGGAGCAGGCTATTGAGTTGGATCATAATGAATGGCGGAGCAGGCTCGAAGGGCCAAATGGCCTACTCCTGCTCCTAGTTTCCATGTTTCTATGAGTCCCAAAGGGCTTGTGCTAAGGCCTCAACTTTTTACAATTTACATCAATGACTTAGATGAAGGGAGTGATGGCATGGTAGCTAAATTTGCAGACGATACAAAGATCAGTAGGAAAGTATGCTGTGAAGAGGACACAAGGAGGTTGCAGACGGACATAGGTTGAGTGAATGGGCAAAGGTCTGGCAAATGGTTTAATGTGGGAAAGTGAGAGTTGTTCACTTTGGCAGGAAGAATAAAAAAGCAGAGTATTACTTTAACGGAGAATGACTGCAGAATTCGGAGGTGCATAATACATGAATCACAAAAAGTTAGTTTGCAGGTACAGCAAGTAATTAAGGCTAATGGAATGCTATCCTTCATTAAGAGAAGAATTGAACATAAAAGGATGTTTTGCTTCAGTTATACATGGCATTGGTGAGACCACATCACGAGTACTGTGTGCAGTTTAGGTCTCCTTATTTAAGGAAGGATGTAAATGCATTAGAGGCGGTTCAGAGGAGATTTACTAGATTGATACCTGGAATGAGCGGGTTGTCTTAGGTAGAAAGGGCTGTTTCTGGGCTTGTTTCTACTGGAGTTTAGAAGAGTGAGGGGTGATTTGATTGAAGTTTACAAGATCCTGAACGGTCTTGACAAGGTGGACGTGGAAAGGATGTTTCCTCTTGCGGATGAGTTTTAAAATTAGGGGTCGCCCTTTTAGGGCGGAGATGAGGAGAATTGTTTTCTGAGGGTTGTGCAATTTTGGAACTCTGCCATGACTCGTGCTATGGCTCTCAGAAGTCATGAGTTGTACAGCACAGAAACAGGCCCTTTGGCCCATCATGTCCGTGCCAGCCATCAAGCCCCTATCTATTCTAACCCCATTTTCCAGCACTTGGCCCGTAGTCCTGTATGCTATGGTGTTTCACATGCTCATCTAAATATTTCTTAAATGTTGTTAGGAAAGGAGGCGGTGGATATTGAATATTTTTAAGATGGAGGTGGATAGATTCTTGTTAAGCAAGGGAATCAAATCAGAACAAGCAGATCAGCCATGATCTTATTGAATGGCAGAGCAGGCTCGAGGGGCCGAATGGCCTACTCCTCCTCCTACTTCTTACGCTCTTATGAGTCAACCACATTGCTGTGGGCCTGGGCCTGGAGTCACAAGTAGGCCAGGCCAGGTAAGGATGGCACATTAGTGAACGAGTAGGGTTTTTACAGCAATCAGTGTTAGTTCTATGGTCACCATTACTGAGGCTAGCTTTCAATTCCAGATTTATTAATTGGATTTAAATTTCACCAGCTGCCATGGTGGGATTTGAACCCATGTTCCCAGAGCATTAGCCTGGGCCTCTGGTCCAGCGACATTACCACTAAGTTAAGACTCAGAGGAGATGGTGGCAAAGTTTCTCTTGCAGAGAGCTGGTATGTTCACATACCAGCCAAGTGACCTCCTCCTGTGCTGAAACTATCCTACAATATCATGGTCAACAAGAACTTTGCACCTGTGTAGATGCAACAGAAGTCACTGTATTTTGCATCTTTCTTCTGCGGGGGCAAACGTCTGACTGCATGCTGAGCCGAGCAGCCTTCTCTGCAGGGTCATTCTTGGATTCTATGAGAAAGCTTCATCCAGTGCTTTGTCCTTTTTTACTTAGCAATTCAGTTGTATAAATAGGAGAATTTTGATGATGCATCTTCTAAAACACGCAGGCTCGAGAAATTTGAGAATCCCTGCACTTAAAACAGCACATTTTGCTTAGAGGTTTAATGCAGATATAAATCATCCTGGAAATAACAGTACAGGTGGTGTCTATTCCCATCTATGATGCTTGGGCCACTGTTCAGCTGAAGCTAAAGATGCCACTGGACTAATCTATATTTTTTGTAATCACTTTATTAGCTCATGTGATACAGGGTGCAAATTTGTAAAGTACTGAAGGAAGGCAGATTCCCAATCCTCCCTTCTCATCATTATAAACTATAAAAGTATTGAAAGTTTCACATGTAATTTTTCTATTAGGACTTGTTGCAGTTTCCATCATAATAAAAGCTCAACTTCAGATATCGATGGTTACCACAGCCAGTGATTAAAGTTGAATGTGTGGTACTTATTTGGCAGTAAGCCTCTGTGAAAGAGAGTCACCCAAAGCTGATTATATCCAAACAGAACAGAAACTGTAGTGGCTACTATAGAGTCATCATCAGGATACACCAAGAGAATCAGTTAATGCTCAGAGGCAATATCTTTCATTCCACAGCTATGACAAAGAAACTGTTTCTGTTTGTTTTGCAAAATACAAGTTACAAGAAATCTGATTATTCACCTTTAAAACATTAAAAACCAGGTTAAGTTTATTTTAATTTCAGGATTTATCAATAACCCAGCTCAAAAAATAGGATAATAGCTTCCTATTTCCAATTCTAATTCTTAAAAGTTAAAGTTTGAGCTTTGTTTAAACCATCATTGCCTAATATAACAGTTTGCACTAATCATGATCACATGCAATAAATGCTGCTCGATGCACATTTGATATATATATATTCTATTTCACAAACCTACAAACTCGGAAACACACTATTTAATCAGTTGTACTTAACCAGTCGCTCTGTAGAACAGAATTTCAATATTGCTGAAAAGAGAGACATGTTGCCAGAGCTTTTCGTCTTGCACTCATCAGGACAAATGCAAGACTGTCAAATTTCAAACAGTCGTTGGGTAATACAGAATTTGAGTATTGCTGAAAAAAGAGAGACGTCAAAGCGTTTTGTCTTGCACTTATCAGGACACTTCACAAGAAAACCGATATAAAAGGGAAAACAACAACTTATACTGTACGTGAAGAGGGTGCTGATTGGCTGGCAAGTGGACTCTGAGTGGTAGAGGCATTGCTATGGAGAATTCACCAGTGATGGTGACTGACAGTTAACTGCGAAGCATTGTTTGAAATTTAAACCAGGTAGCTTGACCCTGATTGGGCAGGACATTGCCCTGAGGAATGAGCCAGCGAATAGCTATCACTTATTTTGTTTGGGTGAAACAGGTGCAATGTGTGTACATGTTCTTTCTGTCTGCAAAGAACAGGGCCCTGTGTATTAATATATGTAGCTTCCAGTACACACAAATGCACCACACTACGAGCCTGACTGAATCTTAAATTGGGTGTCAGTGTCATTATTTAGCATGTGTGTTTTAGAAGATGCATCATCAAAATTCTCCTACTTATGCAACTGAATTGCTAAGATCAACAGTTAAAAAAAAGGACAAAGCACTGGACATAGCTTTGTTGCAACTGTTGTCTAATCGTGAAATCACATCTAATGTTGGACACCGTGTTTTGAGTTTTGGGTATGGTCTATACTGATTGGCTGAGATGTTGCCATGTAGAAAGCAACAGGGAACTTTTGGCTCCCCAAGCTCTCTTTGTGCTGCAAAACCAAAGCTTCGGCAACATGTCTCTTCAGTAATATTCCATTATACTTAATTCGATTTAAGTTCCTTCCTTACTGAAGGCAACATAGAGCCCAGGATTAAGTTTTCCCCAGACTGGTACAATCTGGATCACAAGGAGGTATAATCCCACTGCTCAGCAAGACACTGCAGTGCTGTGTTGCTCTTTTGACAAATTTTTGTAATCGACATTAAACCAGATCATTCCTCCTGCCACCAATTTTGAATCCTTTGGTCCTATTTCTTTCAGAAGGAAAAGCAGCACATTGTTTTGAAGAACAGAACATTCACCTGGTGTCCTGACCAACTTCCATCCCTCAATAGCAGCACCAAAAACAGATCATGCTGGTCATTCATGTTAGTAGTGGGGCCTTGCAGTACACAAAATGGTTGTCGTGTTTACCTACATAACAGCAGTGGCTACATTTCAGAAATAATGAATTGGTTGTGACATGCTGTGAAATACTCTGAAAATGCAAGTTCTTAAAATTTCGATGTTGTTGGACTAACTTCAATACATTTGAGTAATTTAAATATACAAAGCAAAGCACGATTCTGTACAGTGTAATTCTGGAACAGTCACTTCACTCTCTCTGATGCGATGCAACTCTGTTCTGCTCATATTGCTTCCCAGTGGAGATCAATCCAGAATGGCAGTCCTTTCATTCCAACTCCAGTGCACTGTTGATGCTGTCAGTTATGGAACCGGATGACATTGAAACTGAATGTGATCTGGCTTTACAAACAATGGTATAAAGATGGTGCAAAAGAAATAAATAGAAAATATCCTCTCTGCAGATAAGGCCAGCCTTTCTGTACAGCTGTCAGGCAGCTTTAGAGATGACCCTAATGCATCATCTGCACTCCAGGCTGGAAACCATTTTTTCCCCTTCTGGCGAACACGTCCTGTGAAAATAATTAAAGAAAGGCAGAGTTCCGTGAAGGGATACAAGGTTCCCCACTAGATATTCTCATCAGAATCTGAAGTGGAATTGTGATCACTGGTGTACTCATTGGCTACTTCCTCCAAGGGACCCATTGTGCCGTCTGGCTTAACTCTCATTGGCTTAATTATCTGCTCCCTGTAAAATAAAAGAGTTAATTTCCATGAATGGGTGGGCGATTGGTGGCTGATACTTTACTGCTTAAAAAAAAGCTTTAGACAGAAATAAAAGCCAAAATATCACCAAAACAAATCTTCATTCCGAGAGTCTCATTAGACCCACTAAACCAATTAAGGGATGAAAGGAAAGTCAAATCCTAATGAACAGGATGCAGAGCCATTGTCTTGAATAATGCTCTCCCCCCACCCACTCATGCTCCTGGCTTTACACAACCTGCTGCCCCAGCTTGCCCCCCCACCCCTCCTACAAGTATCTGCAAATAACCTCATTATTAAATGCTTTCTCATAAGTACATTTATTTAATTTCAGTAAATAGAATGATCACATCCTCCAAAATGCATTCCGTGTGAACTCGAGTGGTATTTGAGTGTTTGCTAGCTGACTCTGACTGGCAAGCTCCATCTCACACTGTCATTGTTTGGGAGAGTTTAATTGTAAAATTGTCAGTCAGTTTAATCTCTTCAAAGGAACTCTTTGTACCTCTTCACAGCTAATCCAATTACATCTATTCTGTGTCCTGCCTGCCTTAAAGATGATTTTCTAATCAAAAGCATTAGCTGCACAAATATAACACAAAACACCCAGTAAAACTTTTAATGCACATAAGTTTATGGAAAAGTTCAAACTTCATTCAATTTTGTCAATTTATGTGTTTTTTAATATTCGTTCACAGGATGTGGACATCGCCAGCGTGTGTTGCCCATCCTAATTGCTCTTGAGAAGGTGGTGGTGAGCTGCCTTCTTGAACCGCTGCAGTCCATGTGGTTTAGGTACACCCACAGTGCTGTTAGAGAGGGAGTTCCAGGATTTTGACTCAACGACAGGGAAGGAACGGCGACATAGTTCCACGACTGGATGGTGTGCAACTTGGAGGGGAACTTGTATGTGGTGTTGTTCCCATGCATCTGCTACCTTGTCCTTCTAGATGCTAGAGTTCACGGAAGGTGCTGTTGAAGGAGCCTCTGAGTTGCTGCAGTGCATCATGTAGATGGTACACACTGCTGACACTGTGCATCAGTGGTGGAGGGAGTGAATGTTTAAGGGGGTGAATGGGGTGCCGATCAAGTGTACATTATCTACAGGCTACTGCTTATATAAAAATCTGTCCTACGCGCTCCATACTGACAAACAAATATGCTCCTCACCCACCCTTGCAATACAATGGTCACACAACTGCAATAAAGATGATGGAAACCTATGCCATGCTTCTCCCCTCCCATATAACAGTATCAAACCACATCTATATATCCCAACTTACCTTGAGATCACTGAAGGGCAGTTCAACACCAAACACTGAACTCCAAACACTCACTTTCCAAATCAGCCTACAAAGTTACAACCCAATCATACCATAATAATTATAGTGAGGTCAAAACAGAGGCGCTATTGAGGCAGAGATCGTAACATCAGCTAAAATGAGAACTGAATTAAAAAATGTGACTGCTGGGCATAAAATGGTTGTTTAAACCTGTCTCCTTTAATTCAAGGCAAAAATGGAATAGTGGAGAGGGGCATGCGACCTCAAAGTCTGTCCAGAGACAATCCCATATAATCTGGTTGCCATAGGCACAGAGGCCTAGGTCAAAACTTATTGAAAGTAAGGTACAAGTTTTAACATAAACACAACAGGAGAAGGCAGCTGTTCTTGCTGCCTATGGCCTCTCAGAGGAAGTCAGACTGAAAGATTTGGGGAAGGCAACCAACAAGTGCTACTATGCCAGGCAGAAGAAAAGGACTGCTTTTGGGGTAATACCCAAGCGGAGGGCTGGTGAAGATGGAATCCATGTTCGAGAAAACAAGGATTGTGAAGAGTTGAAGACCACGGGATGGATCACCAGAGGGAACAGGAAGCCCATTTGATTATGCTCAAAGGGTTGAGTAAAGGGGATAAAAGCAAAATACTGCAGATGCTGGAAATCTGAAAACAGAAAGTATTGGAAAAACTCAGCAGGTCTGTCAGCATCTGCGGAGAGAAAAACAGAGTTAACGTTTTGAGTCCATACAACTCTTTAGAGCTCTTCACACAGACTCAAAACATTAACTCTGGTTTCTCTCTCTCCACAGATGCTGCCAGATCTGGAATAAATGGCACTTTAAAAAAAATTCTGATTTCCATTCTTCCTATCAAAGTGGATAACTTCACATTTCTCCACACTGTATTCCATCCGCCATTCTCTAACCTGTCTAAATACTCTTGCAGCCTCATTGCATCCACTCGCAGCTTACTCTCCCACCCAACTTTGTATTATCAACAAATTTGGATATATTTGGTCCCTTCAGCTAAGTCATTAACTTAGATTGTAAACAGCTGAGGCCCAAGTGCTGATCCTTGTGCTACCCCACTAGTTACAGCCATGACCATTGCCAATTGTTGTAAAAACCCATCTGGTTCACTAATACCCTTTAGGGGAGGTGTCAACTGTGGCTCAGTTCATAGCACCCTCGCCATTGAATCAGAGGGTTGTGGGTTCATGTCCCACTCCTGGAAACCAAGAACTGTGATTGTACTCGGAAGAGTTGCAATCTGTGACTGTTAATAACTCGAAAGAATACCCTTTAGGGAAGGAAATCTGCCAACCTTGCCTGATCTAGCCTACATGTGACTCCAGGCTCAGCAATGTGGTTGAGTCTTAACTGCTGCCTGACCTCTGCCTAGGAAACCAACCACTCAGTTGTATTAAACCACTACAAAGTCTCAAAATAGGAATGAAGCCAGATGGACCACCCGGCATTGACCTAAGAGCCGGAAATAACAACGGCAAACTCAGCCCTGTCGACCCTGCAAATCACTCCTTACTAACATCAGCCTGACAGTCGTCCTCAAAGAATCATATCCCTTATGTCCCAGACACCACCATCACTGCAGAGATAAGCCGGGAAAGAGATGCCCTGGGAATCCTCAACATTGACTCCGAACTCCATGAAGGCTCATGGCATCAAGTCAAACATGGGCAAGGAAACCTCCTGCTGATTACCACATACCGCCCTCCCTCAGCTGATGAATCAGTGCTCCTCCATGTTGAACACCACTTGGAGGAAGCACTGAGGGTGGCAAGGGCGCAGAATGTACTCTGAGTGGGGGACTTCAATGCCCATCACCAAGAGTGACTTGGTAACACCACTACTGACCGAGTTGGCCAAGGCCCAAAAGACAGCGGCTAGATTGGGTCTACGGCAGGTGGTGAGGGAACCAACGAGAGAGAAAAACATACTTGACCTCATCCTCACCAACCTGCCTGCCGCAGATGCATCTGTCCATGACAGAATCAGTTGGAGTGACCACTGCACGGTCATTGTGGAGACGAAGACCCGCCTTCACATTGAGGATACTCTCCATCGTGTTGTGTGGCACAACCACTGTGCTAAATGGGATAGATTTCGATCAGATCTAGCAGCTCAAGACTGGGCATCCATGAGGCGCTGTGGGCCATCAGCAGAATTATACTCGAACACAATCTGTAACCTCATGGCATATCCCCCACTCTACCATTACCACAAAGCCAGGGGATCAACCCTGGTTGAATGAAGAGTGCAGGAGGGCATGCCAGGAGCAGCACCAAGCATATCTAAAAATGAGGTGTCAACCTGGTGGGGCTACACCAGGACTGCCTGCAGGCCAAACAGCATAAGCAGTGATAGACAGAGCTAAGCAATCCCACAACAAACGGATCAGATCTAAACTCTGCAGTTCTGCCACATCCAATCGTGAATGGTGGTGGACAATTAAACAACTCACTAGAGGAGCAGGCTTCACAAATATCTCCATCCTCAATGATGGGGGAACCCAGCACATCAGTGTAAAAGACAAGGCTGAAATATTTGCAACAACCTTCAGTCAGAAATGCCGAGTGGATGATCCATCTTGGCCTCCTCTGGTGGTCCCCTGCATCAGAGATGCCAGTCTTCAGTCAATTCAATTCACTCCATGAAATATCAAGAAACAACTGAAGGCACTGAATACTGCAAAGGATTGGGGCCCTGACAATATTCTGGCAATAGTACTGAAGACTTGTGCTCCAGAACTTGCCGTGCTCCTAGTCAAGCTGTTCTACTACAGCTACAACACTGGCATCTACCCGGCTATGTGGCAAATTGCTCAGGTATGTCCTGTACACAAAAAGCAGGACAAATCCAACCTGGCCAATTACCGCCCCAATCAGTCTACTCTCCATCTTCAGTAAAGTAATGGAAGGGATCATCAACAGTGCTATCAAGTGCCATTTGCTTAGCAATAACCTGCTCACTGATGCCCAGTTTGGGTTCCGCCAGGGCCACTCAGCTCCTGATCTCATTACAGCCTTAGTTCAAACATGGACAAAAGAGCTGAACTCCCGAGGTGAGGTGAGAGTGACTGCCCTTGACATCAAGGCAGCATTTGACTGAGTGTGGCATCAAGGAGCCCTAGCAAAACTGGAGTCAATGGGAATCAGGGGGAAAACTCTCCACTGGTTGGAGTCATACCTAGCACAAAGGAAGATGGTTGTGGTTGTTGGAGGTCAGTCATCTCAGCTCCAGGACATCACTACAGGAGTTCCTCAGGGTAGTATCTTTGGCCCAACCATCTTCAGCTGCTTCATCAATGACCTTCCCTACTTCTGACCTAGTGATGGAAGGATGTTCGTTGATGATTGCACAACGTTCAGAGGTATTCACAACTCCTCAGATACTGAAACAGTCCATGTCCAAATGCAGCAAGACCTGGATAATATCCATGCTTGGGCTGACAAGTGGCAAGTAACATTCGCACCACACAAGTGGCGGGCAATGACCATCTCCAACAAGAGAGGATCTAACCATCGCCCCTTGACACTCAATGGTATTACCATCACTGAATCCCCCACTATCAACATCCTGGGGGTTACCATTGACCAGAAACTGAACTGGAATAGCCATATAAACACTGTGGCTACAAGAGCAGGTCGGAGGTTGGGAATTCTGCAGAGAGTAACTCAATTCCTGACTCCCCAAAGCCTGTCCACCAACTACAAGGCACAAGTCAGGAGTGTGATGGAATACTCTCCACTTGCCTGGATGAGTGCAGCTCCCACAACACTCAAGAAGCTTGACACTATCCAGGACAAAGTGGCCCGCTTGACTGGCACTGCATCAACAAACATTCACTCCCTGCACCACTGACGCACAGTAGCAGCAGTCTGTACCATCTACAACATGCACTGCAGGAATTCACCAAGCTTCCTTAGACAGTACCCTCCAAACCCACGACCACTATCTTCTAGAAGGACAGGGGCAGCAGATTAATGGGAACACCACCACCTGGAAGTTCTCCTCCAGGTCACTCACCATCCTGACTTGGAAATATATCACCGTTCCTCCAGTGTCGCTGGGTCAAAATCCTGGAACTCTCTTCCTAACATCACATGGACTGCAGCGGCTCAAGAAGGCAGCCCACCACCACCTTCTCAAGGGCAACAAGGGTGGGCAATAAATCAATAAATGATGGCCCAGCCAGCGAAGCCCACATCCCATGAATGAATTTAAAAAAAAAGATTCTTGAGACATTAGGATTGGCTCTGGGGGAGCTGGGACCTGTACAGGCCGCACCAGTTGCACCTAAATAGAACTGGAGCTGAGTTCCTTGGTAGTGCTATTGGGGAAGGTTTAAACTAACTTGGCACAGTATTGGTGAGACCACATCGCGAATACGGTATGCAGTTTTGGTCTCCTTATTTAAGGAAGGATGCAAATGCGTTGGAGGCGATTCAGAAGAGGTTTACTAGATTGACACCTGGAATGAGGTTATCTTATGCGGAAAGATTCAACAGACTGGGCCTGTTTCCACTGGAGTTTAGAAGAGTGAGGGGTGGCTTGATTGAAGTATATCAGTTTCTGAAAGGCATTGACAAGGTGGACGTGGAAAGGATGTTTCTTCTTGTGGTTGAGTCCAGGAACTAGGGGCCATTGTTTTAAAATTAGGGGTTGCCCTTTTAGGACAGAGGGGAGGAGAAATTTTTTCTCTTGAGGGTTGTGCGACTTTGGAACTCTCTACCTCAGAAGGCGGTGAGCAAATAAAAAATTGAATATTTTTAAGGTGGAGCTAGATTGATTCGCTTGCCTAACAAGAATCTAAGGTTATTGGAGGTAGAATGTGAAACACAAAGAGATCAGCCATGATCTTACTGAATTGCGGGGCAGGCTCGAGGAGCTGAATGGCCTACTTCTGCTCCTATTTCATAAGTTCATATGACCACCGCTATTCACAATTCGGTATGGCAGGATTGCAGAACATAAGCCTGATCCATTGGTTGTAGGGTCGTTTAGTTCGGTTTATCGCATACTGCTTTTGCTGTTTGGCATGCAAGTAGTCCTCTGCTGTAGCTTCAGCAGGTTGACACCTCATATTTAGGTATGCCTGGTGCTGCTTCTGGCATGCCCTCCTGCACTTTTCATTGAACCAGGGTTGATCCCACAGCTTGTTGGTAGAGTTGGGAATATGCCGGGCCATGAGGTTACAGATTGTGGCTGAGTACAATTCTGCTGCTGCTGACGGCCCACACCTCATGGATGCCTAATTTTGAGTTGCTAGATCTATTCAAAATCTATCCCACTTAGCACGGTGGTAGTGCCACACAACACGATGGAAGGTATCCTCAATGTGAAGATCGGACTTTGTCTCCACAAGGACTATGTGGTGGTCACTCCTACTGATACCGTCATGGACAGATGCATCTGTGGCAGACAGGTTGGTGAGGATGAGGTTAAGTATGTTTTTCCTTCTTGATGGTTCTTCACTACCTGCCGCAGACACAGCCTATCAGTTATGTCCTTTAGGACTCGGCCAGCTCGGTCAGTAGTGGTGCTACCGAGCCACTCTTGGTGATGGACATAGAAGTCCCCTGGTGGTGCCAGAGGACTGGAAATCGAAATGTTCAAAAAAGGGTGTAAAGATAAGCCCAGCAACTACAGGCTAATCAGTTGACCTTTTAAGCTCCGAAGAAGAGTCATATGGACTTGAGACGTTAACTCTGTATCTCCCTCCACAGGTACTGTTAGACCTCCTGAGTTTTTTTCCAGCATTTTCTGTTTTTGTTTCAGATTTCCAGCATCCGCAGTATTTTGCTTTTATCTTAGTTTAACTATGGTGGTGGGGAAACTTCTAGAAACAATAATTTGGGACAAAATTAATAGTCACATGGACAAATGCAGGTTAATTAAGGATAGCCAGCATGGATTTGTTAAGGGAAAATCATGTTTAACTCACTTGCTTGAGATTTTTGAAGAGGTAACAGTGAGGGTTGAGGAGGACAATGCCATTCATGTGTACACGGACTTCAAAAGGTATTTGACACAGTGCTGTACAACAGACTGGTGAGAAAAGTTATAGTTCAGGGAATGAAAGGGACAGTAGAAACGTAGATATCAAATTGGCCGAGTGACAGGAAAGAGAGTAGTGATTAATGGATGTTTTTCAGGTTGGAGGAACGTTTGTAGTGGAGTTCCTCTGGGGTCAGTGTTGGGACCCTTGCTCTTCCTGATGTACATTAATGACCTAGACTGTGGTGTTCAGGGCACAATTTCAAAATTTGCGCATGATACAAAACTTGGAAGCATTGTGAACTGAGAAGAGGAAAGATAGGGTAGAACTTCAAATGGACATAGACAAATGAGGTTCATACGAACATAGGATTCGGAGCAGCAGTGACCTCAACTCAACATTCCGCCTCCCTCCAATAACCTTCGGCTCCCTTGTTAGTCAAGAATCTGTCTCCCTCAGCCTTAAAAATATTCATTGACCCTGCCTCCACCGCTCTCTGAGGAAGACTCACGGCCCTCAGAAAAAATTTCTTCTCATCTCAGTCTTAAATGAGACCCCGACCCGCCACCCCCGCACCCCCCACACCCCCCGAACTTATTTTTAAATTGTGTCCCCTTAGGATCTTATATGTTTCAATAAGATCACTTCTCATTCTTCTAAACTTCAATGGACACAGGCCCAGCCTATCCAACCTTTCTTCATAACAATACCCTTCATTCCAGGAATCTGTCGAGTGAACCTACTCCGAACTGCTTCCAACATATTTACATCCTTTCTTAAATAAGGAGACCAAAACTGTACACAGTACTCCAGGTGTGGTCTCACCAATGCCCTGTATAATTGTAACAAAATATCCCTATTTTTCTATTCCATTACCCTTGCAATAACAACAACATTCCATTTGCCTTCCTGATTACTTGCTATCTCCGCATACTAACTTTATGTGATTCATGAAATAGGACACCCAGATCCCTCTGCGCCTCAAGAGTCCTGCAATCTCTCTCCATTTAAATATGTTGCTTTTCTATTCTTCCCTACAAAGTCAACAAGTTCACATTTTTCCGCATTATGCTACATCTGCCAAATTTTTGCCCACTTAATCTACATCCCTTTGCAGACTCCTTATGTCCTCTTCACAACTTACTTTCCTACCCATCTTTGTGTCATCAGCAAATTCCCTTCACACAAGTCATTGATATAAATTGTAAATAGTTGAGGCCCCAGCACTGATCCCAGTGGAACTCCACTCGTCAACATCTTGCCAACCCAAACATGACCCATTTATGCCTACTTTCTGTTCCGTGTTAGTTAACCAATCTTATCCATGCTAATATGTTACCCCCTATGCCATGAGCTCTTATTTTGCGTAATAACCTTTGATGTGGCACCTTGTCAAAGACCTTCTGGAAACCTAAGTACAGCACATCCACAGGTTCTCCTTTATCCACGTTGCTTGTTACTTTCTCAAAAAACTCCAATAAATTAGTCAAACATCATTTCCCGTTCAAAAAACCATGTTGACTCTGCTTCATTGCATTGAGATTTTCAAAGTGCCCCACTGCAACCTCCGTAATAACAGGTTCCAGCAGTTTTCCTTTGACATATGTTAAGCCAACTGCCCTGCAGTTTCCTCCTTTCTGTCTCCCTCGTTTCTTGAATTGAAGAATCATGTTCATTATTCTCCAATCTGATGGGACCTTTCCAGAATCTGGAGAATTTTGAAAAATTAAAACCAACTCATCTACTATTTCAGCAGCCACTTCTTTTAAGACCCTGGGATGAAGCCCATCGGGGCCTGGGGACTTGTCAGCTTTTAGTTCTAATAATTTTCTTAGCACCTTTCCCCAGTGATTATAATTGTTTTAAGTTCCACTCTCCCTTTCACCTCCTGATTCACTATTATTTCTGGCATGTTATTTGTATCCTCTACAGTGATGAGACACACAAAATATCTGCTCAATTCTTCTGCCATTTCCTTATTTTCCATTATTAATAACCAGACTCTCTCTCTCTCTCTCTAGACCAACACTCACTTTACTCTTTTCCTTTTAAATACCTGTAGAAACTCTTACTATCTGTTTTCATATTTCCAACTAGCTTTCTCTCGTACTCCCAATTTCTCCCTCCTTATGTATCTTTAGCCATTCTTTGCTGTTCATTATATTCTGTCCAATCTTCTGACCTGCCACTCATCTTTGGAGAATTTATCTTTAATAACACTTTATCTTTAATTTTGATACCATCTTTAGCTTCCTTAGTTCGCCACGGATGATGCTTCCTTCCCTTAGAATCTATCTTTCTTATTGGAATGCATCTTTTCTGAGTATTCTGAAATATCTCCCTAAATGTCTGCCACTGCATCTGTGCTGACCTAACCCTTAAGCTAATTTTCCAGTTCACTTTCCCAGCTGTCTTCATGCCCTCAAAATTACCCTTATTTAGGTTTCAAACACTAGTCTTAGATCCATTTCTCTCTTCCTCAAACTGAATGTGAAATTTAATCATGTTATGATCACTGCTACCTAGGGGCACCTTCACTATGAGGTCATTAATTAATCCTGTCTCATTATACATCACCAGATCTAGTGCAGCCTGTTCTCTGGTTGATGCTAGAAAGGTACTGTTCTAAGAAACTGTCCCGGAATCACTATGAACTCAATCTGTTTTGTCCAATCTATACATAGATTAAAATCACCCATGATTATCGCCATACCTTTCTCACAAGCCCCCATGATTTCTTCCTGTATAACCCATCCTATAGTGTGGTTATTGTTAGGGGGCCTATAAACAGGTGGAGAGAACAGTTAAGAAAGCATATAGTATCCTGGGCTTTATTAATAGGGGCATAGAGTACAAGAGCAAGGAGATAATGCTGAATTTATATAAGACACTCATTAGACCACAGCTGGAGTATTGTGTACAGTTTTGGGTGCCACATTATAGTAAGGATGTGAGCACGTTGGAGAGAGTGCAGAAGAGGTTTACAAGAATGGTCCCAGCGATGACAAAACTTCAGTTATGAGGATGGATTGGAGAGTTTGGGACTGCTCTCCTTGGGGAGAGGAAGGCTGAGAGGAAGTGTGATAGAGATGTTCAAAATCATGAGGGGGCTGGACAGAGTAGATAGGGAGAAGCTGTTCCTGCTCGTAAAAGGATCAAGAACGAGAGTGTTTTGCAAAGCAAGTGTGACGGGGGGAAAATCTTTTAAGTGGTTTGGGTCTGGAATGCACTTCCTGGGAGTGTGGTGGAGGCAGGTTCAATCGAGGCATTCAGGAGGGCATTGGATGATTCAGGATGATTATTTGAATAGAAGCAATGTGCAGGGATACGGGGAAAAGTCAGGGCAATGGCACTAGGTCATAATGCTCATTTGTAGAGTCAGTGCAGACACGATGAGCCAAAAGGCCTCCTCCTATGCTGTTTAAATTCTGTGATTCTGGTTTCACTGCCTGAAAGTGTGGTGGAGGCAGGATCAATCAAGGCATTCCAAAGGGAATTGGATTTATCTGAAAAGCAGCAATGTGCAGGGTTGTTGAGAGAAAGCAGGAGGATGGCACTAAGTGAACTGCTCAGAGCTGGTGCAGACACGATGGGCCAAATGGCCTCCTTCTGCACTGTAACAATTCTGTGATTCTGTGAACGCGATTTTCCTTTCATAAATCCATGCAACTCCACCCACTCATTATGATTTTCTAGGATTACTTTTTGTACCTGTGCGCTAGCTTTCAGTGATTTGTGTACCTGGACTCCCAACTGAGCATAGGCCTCAACTGGATATTGGAACGTGGTTCCTACTTTGACTGATTTTTCAGGCTTCACAGCAGCTGAGCCTGGTTCATTGAAGTGGTGACTGGAGGCCGCAAAAGTTGTCTGTATTTTAAAACTTCACCCTCCTCCTGATCAGCTCTCCCTCCATCCACAGCCACCCCCCAACTCTGTCAAGATCACCTGCGTTCTCAGCCATCTGATATCGACCAGGCCCTGACCAGCCAGCTAAGGTCAGGTCTGGGAGCCTCGTCTGCAGCTTGCCGCAGTGACGTTGATGAGGCCAGGGGACAGCTTTTTTAGGGCTGTCTTTGGGCTTCTCCATTCTGGTCGCCTGATTGAGCTCAACTTTCAGGAGTTTGAGCATTCAGGCCCCGTGGTCTCGTAAAGGCTGCTCTCAATCGCTTTCAAACTGTTTGCAAGGCCACTGCTTGGTAAGACTAATTTTAAAGCTTAAATAGAAAACAGGATATTTAACATCAAATGTAAAGCAGGTGGTCTTCCATACCTTTCTCGTTACCTCTAGACTTGACTATTCCAACACACCCCTGGCCAGCCTCCTACTTACTGCCCTTCATAGAGGTGTCAGCTGTGGCTCAGTTCATAGCACCCTCGCCTTTGAATCAGAGGGTTGTGGGTTCATGTCCCACTCCCGGAAACCAAGAACTGTGATTGTACTCGAAAGAGTTGCAATCTGTGACTGTTGATAACTCGAAAAGAGTTTCCATACCTTTCTCGTTACCTCTAGACTTGACTATTCCAACACACCCCTGGCCAGCCTCCTACTTACTGCCCTTCATAGAGGTGTCAGCTGTGGCTCAGTTCGTAGTACCCTCGCCTTTGAATCAGAGGGTTGTGGGTTCATGTCCCACTCCCGGAAACCAAGAACTGTGAATGTACTTGAAAGAGTTACAATCTGTGACTGTTGATAACTCGAAAGAGTTACTGCCCTTCATAAACTTTAGGTCATCTAAAACTCTACTGCCCATGTCCTAGTTTGCACCGAGTCCCACTCACCCATCATCCCTATGCTTGCTGATCTACACTGGCTGCCAATTACGCTGACCCTTAATTTTAATCACTCTGCCACCAGCACCCTACGCTCTAGACTGTCCTTCCTAAAACTCTCCACCTCTCCTTCCGACTTTAACCGGCTCCTTAAAAGTTACCCCTTTGACCAAACCTTTGGTCACCTGTCCTAATATCTCCTTATGTGTCTCAGTGTCAAATTTTATTTGATAACGCTCCTGTGAAGCAGCTTGGGGATGTTTTACACCATTAAAGGTGCTATAAATGCAAGCTGTTGTTGTTGTTGGAGATTGGATTAAGAATTTTATTGGGCCGTAACTTAGCGTCGGAAAGCGCTGGCCCGCAGGAATTAGAAGAAATAAATACCTACTTACCTGGTCTTGAAAATTACGTTGGCGCCTCGGTTCACTGGAGCTGGGTCTTTACAATATTTACTCAGAAGTTAGAAAAGGTTTTAATTCTTCCAACTTTTTCTGACTAACTGTTGGTATAACCCTGACGGAACCATCCGTTAAATTGCATTTCCTGAAGGTTCCCAGGCAGCACAATTGTCCAGAGGAAGTGCGCGCTTCTGGGCAATTGCCATGCAAACCTTTAGCCGGGGGAGTTCCCAGAGGGATTCCCCAGTGCATCTTTGGGGTACCCCCCAAATCCGATGCTGGGAAGCTTGGTAATTATGTAAAGTTCGATACAGAGGGAGTCATGAATTATCACTGTCACAATCTCTGGGTAATGTGTGTAAACTGGATCAGTACAGAGACTGTTAGCCATCAGAAAGGGCCTTATGGGATTCTGAATGTGAACGCATCAGCTTTAAGTAGCAAAGACGTATAAACCATAGCTCTAGGAAGGAAGGGAGAAAGGACACCAACGTCCTGAGAAATAAGAGTATGCACCCTACCCTACACCCTGCCTCTGACACAGCTACCAGCATCACATTCCAGCTCACTTTGTTAATTATTCACTATAAATAAAACATCATCTTCCGAGTGGCTTTGTGGAAAGGAGGTCTCAATTAAGGACTGGGTGCTTGCATTCCTGCTTGCAGCTTCAGGTCTCCTGAGAGCCCCTTTCACTGATGCAGGTTACATCTTCGCATTGCCATTTAGCTTGATTATGACTGTGAGTCAGACCTTTTGTATGACAATCTTTCTGCTCTGTTGTGTGTCTGTCAGTACCAATACCTGGAATTAATTACACCATTCGTACCTTTGGCAATTTAACAAAGCAAAACCCCGCTCTCCCCGGGTAAAACGCTTTGGTTAGTGTTGGAGGGACTTGTTCATCTTTCTCTAATTGAGTGCCACATAATAGTTCCGACCTTTTCATGAGGCATCAACTGTGAGATGCATTCTGAAGAAAGAGAAACTCAAAGCTGTACTGTCGGCCTGAATGATCTGTTAATTAAACCAGTGCTTTTAATGAATGTGGTCGACAGTGGCACAGGTTCTGCTGTATCTGCTCAGCTCTAACCTTTGTGCGAGTTTCTGTCTATGTCTGGCTCAAGTTAATTGGTCCACGCTAATTTACACAGATTCCAGGCTTCTGGAATAGGTTGGCAAGGAATCATTTTATGAAGATGTATTATTATTAATTTTAAAACTGTGAAAGATTTTTGTTAGTCAAGGGTATTAAGGGATATGGGGGCAAAGGCAGGTAATAGAATTAGCTTGAAGATCAGCGACGGTTTCATTTAAATGACAGAACAGGCTCCAAGGGCTCCTCCTGATCCTATTTGTTACATCAATGAGCCGAGAGGTAATATTTGACTAATAGAAAAGAGGAAAATTTGCTTGACTTCTGACAGAGAGGAACTCACCCAAAACACTAAACTGTCATTTTACAGATGTTGACTGATGTGTGCATTTACTGGCAATGTTTGTTTCAAATTAACAGGGTTATTTTGTGAAAAAGTAATGTAAATCTTTGGAACCATTTAAGACAACCTCTCATTAAAAAGTAGCAAAACAGCAAAGAAATCCTTAAATGTTTTAACGCGCAAATAAGCTCTCAGTTAGCTTACTTTTAAGCAACATAGGAACAGGAGTAGGCCATTCGGCCCTTCAAGCCTGCTCCACCATTCAATAAGGTCATGGCTTATCTGGTTGTGGTCTCAGCTCCACTTTCCTGTCTGCACCCCACCCATAGCCTTGCCTTGCCTAACAAAAATCTGTCTAACTCTGCCTTGAATAAATTCAAAGACCCAGCCTCCACTGCTTTCTGGGGAAGAGAGTTTCCACACACCAACGACCCTTTCAGAGAAAAGGTTTCTTCTCATCTCAGTGTTAGAGGGGAGAGCTTATGCCCCCAGTTTTAGTCTCCCCACAAGATTTTTCCACTTACCTAACAGCTTGTTTTCACGTTTAAGACAGGGCCTCGCCCATTTTCTACCCATTCCCTCTGTCTAAGCCAAGCTGTACATGCAGTACCAGCCCAATGGAATTAGGCAAAATCAGTGTGGAACTCTTCTTAAACAGACAGAATGAAAAGGGCCAAATTACAAATGTACTTGGAAACCAAATTTAGTCAAATGAAACTTCTGGTTTTTGCAGTTTTATATACATTATTTTTGTAAGTTTGAAAATTCTGGAATTGGAATAAGAATTTAAAAACCAAATAACAGAAGTTACAGTAACGAACCTTGGACATTTACAGTCCACCAGGAAGCTATTTGGCCCATTGTACGCATGCTGCCTCTTTGCTAGAGCAATTCAAAATGAAGCCCTGTGTACTCTCCATAGTCCTGCATCTTTCTACTTCAAATGTTTATCCAGCAGTGTGCATTTGTACAACAATATCGAACTAATCTCAAATTAATTTGTTATCCTATTAAACTAGTGATTTGACAATTTAATTTATTAATTTAAACTTGCTAATTTAAATTGACCTCTGATAACAATAGAAAATGATACACAAGTAGATCTGATACAATTAAGAGAATACAAAACCCAATGTACTCACAACATTTAAAACCTCATTAAAAATGCTGCACCAAAAAGGACTGTCTGAAAGGAGTTGGACTCTCTTTGATTTCCCATACCCAGACCACAGTGACCAGGCGCCAAGGTAGCAGGCTTATTCCAGGTATTCTGGACACAGATGCCTTTGTGAGATCCCCAAAATGGATTGTAAATAATGCGATTTGGACCATTTTCCTTCCCCATATGTTGATTTCTTTATTTGTGTTCCAAGTACGAGTGCAGGATTCACTTGGCTTATTACTGCAGTCCAGGTTGCCACCGATCTCAATATTGTGTTTTTAAAAGATTAGAAGAAATAATTGCCTCTGTCACACTCTCCGTCCATCTGTTGTCCTTCCTCACTATCAGTCACTCTCTCCTTTCTTCTCGTCTCATAGAATGGTTCCAGCACCAGAAGGAGGCCATCTGGCCTGTCAAGCCTGTGCTGGCTCTCTCATGTCTGTCATTCTGTTCCTTCCCAAGTCTCTGTCACTCTTGCCCTCCCTCTCTCTCTGGCCCTCTGTGTCTCTCATAACTTTCCTCTAATTACATTAGGACAGCGCCTGCATTTCAGAAAGTAATACACTTGATAAACAGAAGTGAGAAGTGCTACCAAAATGTAACCCCTTCCTGCATCTCTGTTGCTGTCTCCCTTTTTTGGTTACTCTGACTGCTCGAGTGGTTGAGGAAGCACCAAGAACAATCTCCGAACCCCCCACCTTCTTTCCTTTCCTCTGCTGATCACTCTAATTTTGCCTTTCCTGAACATTTGATCAATGGCATGTTATGCAAAACCCTGCTCTGTTCCAGAATAGCTGGTGTTATACAAAACCCTGCTCTGTTCCAGAGTAGCTGGTGTTATACAAAACCCTGCTCTGTTCCAGAGTAGCTGGTGTTATACAAAACACTGCTCCGTTCCAGAGTAGCTGGTGTTATACAAAACCCTGCTCTGTTCCAGAGTAGCTGGTGTTATACAAAACACTGCTCCGTTCCAGAGTAGCTGGTGTTATACAAAACACTGCTCTGTTCCAGAGTAGCTGGTGTTATACAAAACACTGCTCTGTTCCAGAGTAGCTGGTGTTATACAAAACACTGCTCTGTTCCAGAGTAGCTGGTGTTATACAAAACACTGCTCTGTTCCAGAGTAGCTGGTGTTATACAAAACACTGCTCTGTTCCAGAGTAGCTGGTGTTATACAAAACACTGCTCTGTTCCAGAGTAGCTGGTGTTATACAAAACACTGCTCTGTTCCAGAGTAGCTGGTGTTATACAAAACACTGCTCTGTTCCAGAATAGCTGGTGTTATACAAAACACTGCTCCGTTCCAGAATAGCTGGTGTTGTACAAAACACTGCTCTGTTCCAGAGTAGCTGGTGTTATACAAAACACTGCTCCGTTCCAGAATAGCTGATGTTATACAAAACACTGCTCCGTTCCAGAATAGCTGATGTTATACAAAACACTGCTCTGTTCCAGAGTAGCTGGTGTTATACAAAACACTGCTCCGTTCCAGAATAGCTGATGTTATACAAAACACTGCTCTGTTCCAAAGTAGCTGGTGTTATACAAAACACTGCTCTATTCCAGAATAGCTAGTGTTATACAAAACCCTGCTCTGTTCCAGAGTAGCTGGTGTTATACAAAACACTGCTCTGTTCCAGAGTAGCTGGTGTTATACAAAACACTGCTCTGTTCCAGAATAGCTAGTGTTATACAAAACCCTGCTCTGTTCCAGAGTAGCTGGTGTTATACAAAACACTGCTCTGTTCCAGAATAGCTGGTGTTATACAAAACACTGCTCTGTTCCAGAGTAGCTGGTGTTATACAAAACACTGCTCCGTTCCAGAGTAGCTGGTGTTATACAAAACACTGCTCCGTTCCAGAATAGCTGGTGTTACACAAAACACTGCTCTGTTCTAGAGTAGCTGGTGTTATACAAAACACTGCTCTGTTCCAAAGTAGCTGGTGTTATACAAAACACTGCTCTGTTCCAAAGTAGCTGGTGTTCTGTCGCCAATTTGACAGGGCTACACGGATAAATCAGAGCTCCATAAATGATTAAAGACCTTGAGATGTTTTACTGTGTTAATGGCGCTATATAAATGCAAGTTTTATGACTTTGATATTCGTTTATGGGGTGTGGGCGTTGCTGGCTAGGCCAGCACTGATTGCCCACCCCCAATTTCCCTGCCTTCTTGAACCGCTGCAGTCCGAGTCTCGTAGGAATACCCAGTGCTGTTTGGAAGGGAGTTCCAGGAATTTGACCCAGTGACTGTGAGGTAGCCCTAATATAGTTCTAAGTCAAGATGACGTGTGACTTGGATGGGAACTTGCAGGTGATGGTGTTCCCATGCATCTTCTGCCCTTGTCCTTCTAGGTGGTAGAGATTGTGGGTTTGGAAGGTACTGTTGAAGGAGCTTTGAGAGTTGCTGCAGTACATCTTGTAGATGGTACACACTGCTGCCACTGTGTGTCGGTGGTGGAGGGAGTGGATGTTGAGGTGGTGGATGGAGTGCCAAATAGGCTGCTCTGACCTGGACGGTGTCAGGCTTGAGTGTTGTTGGAGCTGCACCCATCCAAGCAAGTGGAGATTATTCAATCACACTCCTGACTTGAGCCTTGTAGATGGTGGATGGACTTTCGGGAGTCAGGAGGTGAGTTCCTCTCTGCAGAGTTCCCAGCCTCTGACCTGCTCTTTTGTAGACACAGTATTTACATGGCTGATCCAGTTCAGTTTCTGGTCCATAATAACCGCAAGGAAGTTCATAGTGGGGGATTCAGCGATGATAATGCCATTGAATGTCAAGGGGAGATGGTTGCAGTCTCTCTTGTTGGAGAGTCATTGCCTGGCACTTATGTGGCATGAATGTTACTTGCTATTATCAGCCCAAGCCTGAAAATCATCCAGTTCTTGCTGCATATGGACATGGACTGCTTCAGTATCTGAGGAGTCACAAATGGTACTGAACATTGCACAATCATCAGTGAACATCCCCACTTCTGACCTTATGATGGAAGGAATGTCATTGGTGAAGCAGCTGAAGATGGTTGGGCCTGGGACACCACCCTGAGGAACCCCTGCAGTGGTGTCCTAGAACTGAGATGATTGACCTCCAACAACCACAACCATCTTCCTTTGTGCTAGGTATGACTATAACCAGCGGAGAGTTTTCCCCTTGCAATACATTACCCCCACTCAAGGATGGTTCCCTGCAGCTCTAGGATTCACTGATCCTTGACTGCTCCCTCCCAGTAGAGGCAAAGGCAATTTTATAATTATCGGTTCACACATGTTCTCAGAAAGCCGCATATTAAGCCAAGTAGAAGGCCTCACTTCCTGTAGAGCACAGCTCAATCTCCCCTCCCCACATCCACAGACAGACTGGACTTGTATCGAGTGGGGAAAAAGACACTAAAGACGATAACATGGATTTAAAGGAGAACCTGCAGCCTTTACTAATAACATCATACCATTCTTAGTAATCTAAGGAAAAAAGGCCAAATACGCTGCAGTATACACAGACAGTGAATGTAAAAGGTAGAGGAGAACATAAAACAGGACAAAATCTTAGCAGGAACATAAAGCCTGACAAACATGCCTGAATACTGGAAAGTGAGGAATTATTTCTTGACCAAACCACTCATCTATTAACAAAAGCTGTTACTGTCTTGTTATAAGTAGCAATGACAGGAATACCTGGACAGCTTGTCAAACATATTGACGAGTTTCATTGCTTCATACTCTTTCTGTTCCTCGGTCATTCCATCCATCGGATTGGGCATCGGATCTTCAACATGACCAGTGATGGGATTAATGCTGCAAATCAAAAACGATGCACGGAATCAGGAGTTAGCAGCCAGCATTACACATGCTTGGTTCGAAGTAAGAGGAGAGTAAATTTTCTTAAAATGATAGCTAGAATAATCCCAGCTCCCTGTCTTCTCTCCTCATAGGACAGCTGGAGGTTTAACTGAAGTCGGAACAATCTATTGCTCAATCCCTATCATGGAAATGAGAATATTTTCGCAACCAGGATTGGAAGATTTTTTTCCACTAAAGTATCAGGAACATAAGAATACAGCAGCGTGGGAATATACAGGGCCATAGCCAGGACCAGAGTCTAGAAATTGTCACATCCCACGTTATCGCTCCCATTAGATCCTTCTCCAAATACTCATCCAGCTCACAGTCCTTCTGCCTCTCTTGGCAGCCCATCCCATACATTCAACACACCTTGCCTAAATCTAAAAGATACTTTCACCCACCCTCTGCTGAGTTTTCTAGCCACCATTCCTCCTTGTGTGGAATGATGGAACTTTTTACACACTTGCATTCTCAAACCACCAAAACAGTTTGAGAAGATACTTACAAAGATTTGACACTTTTGTACTCTTCAGTATCCGTGTCCTCATCTTCAGAATACTGCCCGTCACCCCTTCCTCCGGCCAGTAGCCCGTGGGCAGCAAGTAGTCCCGCGGCATTACCGTAGCCAGTGTACTTTAACAAGCAATCAACTGGAAGAAAGAAACATTCATCAGTAAGTTACATACCTCCCTGCAGATGCTTTTTCCAAGTAGATGCTGAAAATCAATTAGCACAGTTTAGGATTAAGAGGAAAACGTTGTTTAAGGTTTTGTGCTGCCACTACGGTTCACTGGTAGACATTAGCAAAATATCTGAAAAGGAGCGTTAATGTACTTTGGATATCGTTAGTAACTAAGAATTTATCTGATCACAGAATCATCCAGCACAGAAGGATGCCATTCAGGCCATCAGGCCTCTTAGAAAGAGCTATCCAATTCATCCCACTCTACTGCTCAGTGCTCATAGCCCCACAATTTTCAAGCATTAATCCAATTTCCTCTTGAAAGTTACTATTCCACATCTTTTCAGGCAATGCACTCCAGATCGTAACCTGCTGCTTTAAAAATCTTTCCTCAAAACTCGGTGTCATGAAGAGATATTAATGTGTATAATGTTATTGGAAATTATTTTTAAATTGGAAGTGTAGGTAAGTGAGTGAGTGAGTGAGAGAGAGAGAGAGAGAGAGGGAATTGGATTAAAGACAGCTAGTCTGGGTGCTTTGATGTATGGTAGTTTTTGAGATGTTAATTAGATAAATGTAAGGAGTGAAAGATAAAGAGCAATTTGCATTTGCTGAACAAACCATTCAAAAGAAGGGAATAAAATCTTGCACCTAGCTGGGAGACACCAAGCAATGTGTTTATGTTACTAATAAAATTGGTGGAATGAAAGGCTTATTGTTAGGAGAGGTAACATTTTAAAAAAACCAAGTAATACAATGGGAAATTTACATTCAAAGGGAAAGCTAGGTATAAACAGCGAGGAGCTTGTGGGAGAGTCAGAGGCATGTAAGATCCAACCAGCCTGTAAACCCTACAACTGTGTCTGCAAAGGAACCAAATTGAAAGGAACCTCATTTTGAATTTGTACGGTCAAATGTGCTGTATGATTCTATGATTTCATGTAAGGCCAAGGCCCTATTGCACCACCATTGGTGGGAGGGTTTGATTACAGCGTGACAAGTTTACATAGGAAGTTCTCACTGAAAGCAATTGACAGGTAGTACACACAGATTTTTATTACATTAAGAGATCGATAGTGACCAGATATTGCTCTCCCAACACAGTTTAATACAATTAGCATCAAACATGTCACTAATCGACATCATGTTGATCAGAACCTAAATGTGTGGGCCTCTTCCATGAACCACAATAAAGGAGTGGAATATAGGAGATGAAGTTACACTAATGCTCACCACTCTCTTTGCACAGCACAAACAGGAATTCTGCTGCAGTGTGTTTCACCCCAGTGTCGATGTGGGTCATGAGACGTACCAGCTTATTTCTAAGAGTGGTGCCAATTTCAGGACGATTCTTTACATCTTTTAAAGGAGGCAGGACCTGCCAATTCAAAAATGGCAATAGTTTAGAAAAAGTTTTGGCACATCATGATACAACACGCATGGTCTGAACCCGCCGGGTAATATTTATTTAATGGTAGGTCACTCACTGGCAATTATCAATTTAACTGCAGGTCAAACAGTTAAATTACACCAGACATTGAATACAACTGAGAAGTAAACTTTAAAAGCGAATTTGCACTTATACCAACACCTCATCACATCTCAAATGTCACAAAAACACATCTCACATAAGTAATTGGGTTCCCGATTGTGCTTTTGAGTGTCGCAACCCTTAAAATACTAACAAACTCATATTTAATTCTTATTTCCTGTAGGTTCCATCATCTTTGCATCTCTGTAACATTATTCTCCTCTGTTGTTGTATAATTGGCCATTAGGAGGTGTGCGGCAGCTGGTATATGGAGGCTCCCTATTCTCTGCCTTGCCACCAACGTCTGTCTTTACTTGATCAATGAGCTTTTTCATTTCATAGTTAGCAAACTCAGTTAACCATTTAATAGTCGCACTTTATTATAAACTGGCTTTATTTTCATGAGGGGAACATTTCAAAGTTAGATCGGAAACACCACGACATGCAACTGGGTTACTTTTACAGCTATAATCTTTGAAGGGACTTCTGTTATGTGGATAGATTGGAGCAGCTGAGAGGAGATTGGATAGAGGTGTTCAAAAGAGAGAGAGAGAGAGAGAGAAACACTGTTCCCCTTGGCAGAAGAGTCAATAACCAGGGAACACTGATTGATACAAGGTGATTGGGACAAGACCCCAAAATGATCTACAAAGGGGAATGAAGATTGAATTTACTGCAATAGGAGAAGTTACAGGTGACAAACAATTGGGACTTAATATGGGGCAGGGTGTAGGTGTTGGAAGTACTGGATGGACTGGAGTGTGTGCAGGATGGATCTCAGGAAGTCAGTGAGGAGACTGTTGGAGAACTCGAGGCTGGAGGTGGCCATGATGTGGAGAAGGGTTTCAGTGCAGTGGGAGTGAGGTGAAGATGGAATATTTGTTGGTCACATAACTCAACTTTAACTAAAGTGTGACAGGAGATTTTTTTTAATATATCTTTACTTTTAAAATCACATATGTTGCAAGAAATACTCCAAACAATAAAGATTTTTTAAAAAAAAAGTCTGCCAAACAATTTTTCCAGCAATTAATGTGAATTCATCCACTAGCACTTCATTGACTTGGTATATTAAACTAACTAATCTAACCATAAACTAAACATAAAATTAAGAACTACGTTTCTGTGTGAGACATTCAGAAGGAAAGTGGATTGTTATCTGAGAGGAAAGAATGCACAAGGTCACGGGGAGAAGGCAGGGCAATGATTCTAGGCAAATTGCTCGTTCAGGAGAGCTAGTATAGACACGATGGGCCAAACGGCTGTCTGAGCTGCAACAATTCTGTGATTATGTCAATGAAATTAGAAAAAAAAACCATAGTTGAAAAGTTAAGAATGAGGGGCTGTAGGTACAAGATTAATTGCAAGAGATTTAGAACAGAGGTGCTAAACAATACTATGGAGTAGTCCGGGAGGAGTACCCGCACAGTAATCACTGAATCAGCAACAGTCAGCATGGAGTTAGGACAGGGAATGTCCTCCTGGCAAACCTCCTTGGCTTTAAGGATGCCACAAATGAAACAGACGGTGAAAGTTTGTATGATGTAGTTTATTTAGCCTTCCAGGAACTCTGTGACAAAGCCCCACAACGAAAATGACTAATTAATTTGAAATCCATGGAGATTGAAGGTAGAATGTGAGGCTGCACAAGAAAAAGAGGAAATGTGTGTGTGTGCTTGAAGTGCTCTTTATGTTTTTAATATGAATTTTCAGCTCCTAGTTTTCCAAACAATAACCAGGGACTGGTTAAAGATAGCCAGTTGGCAGCTAGATCGTTTTAAAATACTTAATTCAACGTTTGAGGACTCTGGGTCTATACTCGATGGAGTTTAGAAGGATGAGGGGGATCTGATTGAAACTTACAGAATACTGAAAGGCCTGGATAGAGTGCACGTGGGGAAGATGTTTCCATTAGTAGGAGAGACTAGGACCCGAGGGCACAGCCTCAGAGTAAAGGGAAGATCTTTTAGAACTGAGATGAGGAGAAACTTCTTTAGCCAGAGAGTGGTGAATCTATGGAATTCATTGCCACAGAAGGCTGTGGAGGCCAGGTCACTCAGTGTATTTAAGACCGAGATAGATAGGTTCTTGATTGGTAAGGTGATCAAAGGTTACGGGGAGAAGGCGGGAGAATGGGGTTGAGAAACTTATCAGCCATGATTGAATGGCGGAGCAGACTCGATGGGCCGAATGGCCTAATTTCTGCTCCTATGGTCTTAAATTGTGTTCTTTTATATCGGGGGAAGAAAAGAATCAAATAACTTATTTTCCTTTTGAACTTATCAAGTCCTTACCCGTGAACGGATATATTTCCTCATATCTCTGTGCTTCCTGGAACCTTCTGTCAGGACACTTAAAACTGGAGTCAATCCTTCCTTTAAATTGGACCCCTATCAAATATAAAGGTATAAATAATCAAATTAAAAATCAAAACTCAGTGTGAAAATCAAATTGTTGGATAAGACGTCCATTTTACTCCTCCTATTGTTTAAGTCAACATTCAGGAAACGGTCAGATTATTTTCCCATCGCTCTTGACCTCAGCACCAAAAACTTACCTTTCGATATTTCCCTGGATTATAAAAATTTGTATAAAAGTTTAAGAGAAGGGACGAGAAAAAAAAAAGCCAACAATTTAAAAACGTTGGTGCTGGACACTTAAATTCAACAAGTGTTACTTCAAAAATGTCCAAGAAAATTAATTAAAATCATCTGGTACATTTTGATTTAAATGCTGGAAATCCTCAGCAGGTCCAGCAGCACCTGTGGACAGGGAATCGGAGTTAAGGTTTCAGGTTAGTGACCTTTCAGAGTCTATAGTTTTTTATCAGCTTCAGTAAACGTGCAGCATATGGGAAATTTTAATCAAGTTCACATGCTGCATGCAGTGTAAAATTCACTCTATACTCTATTCAGATGCTTTCTTGTTGCAAATAACCTGAAAATAGCACTAGGGGGGCAGTAACTCGATCCAGAAACATAGAGCACATTTGGCCCATCGTGTCTTTGCCTGCTCTTTGAAAGAGGTATTCAGCTAGTCCCACACTCTTCTCTTTTCCCATAGCCCTGTAGATTTTTCCCTTTTCAAGCATTTATCCAACTTCCTTTTGAAAGTTACTACTGAATCTGCTTCTGCACTGTCAGGCCGCACGTGCATCCTAGGTGATAACAGCTCGGTGCATTAAAATCCTCTCAAAATCCCTATATTTTTAACCATTTAATGACATCAGTGCTAGACTCCATTTAGTCCTCTCACGATAGCAACTATTTCCATGTGAGCTGTTGCAGGTTTGGAGAGAAAGAGAGGGAGAGAGAAAAAAAACAATCTGAAGTTTCTCTTTACAACACAGGATTATGGGCATTTAAATGTCACAGGAGCTGGACTTCACATTTCAGGTTCCTCTCGTACTTTTGCCAGTTGAGCATTTGCAAAAGGACAATTTTATCTGTCAATAATTTCAGTCCCCCCCTCCCCCACCCCGAGTGAACCACATTTCTCATCCTATCCCAAATCTGTAAGTTCTACCTCTCCGCAACCTTTACAAACATACGAATGAGGAGGAGTAGGCCATTTGGCCCCTCGTGCCATCATGGCTGATCTGATTGTGGCCTCTACTTTCTTGTCTATCCCCTATGTCCTTTAACTCCCTTGTCAATCAAGAATCTAACTCAGCCTCAAACATATACAATGACCCAGCCTCCACTGCTCTCTGGGGGAAGAGAATTCCACAGACTAACAATCCTCAGGAGAAAACATTTCTCCTCATCTCCGTATGAATTTAAATTTTTATAGATGGTTGAAGCAGTGTGTGTACTGAGCTTCACGTAGGCTGGGTTTCCTGTTCCTGAATTTATATCTGGCTGGGGAGTGGAAACAAAAAGCTATAAGTTATTTACTCCCCACCAACCTTCCTTCCCTTGGCATTGCCGCTGGTGAATCAGGTATAGGAGGAGTGGAATGGGAACCAACTGGATGGGGGAAATCCAATCCCACAGGTCAGCAGGAGGCCAACTGGCCAATGACCAGTTTTGGTAAAAGGTCATCGACCTGAAACATCAACTGTTTCTCATTCCGTAGATGCTGCTTGCACACGAACAGGGAAGAGAGCTCATCCTGAGTGAGGCACAGCCAGAGTGCGTATTGGCCATTTGGTGCACAGTGGGAATTCGGTGCATAGGGGACGAGGTGCTCTTTGCATTTTTTCCTTGCTATCCAACTTCTTAAATCTTCAGAGCGTAGGTCTTGCCCTGCTGCAGCAGTAGAGGCTACAAGGGAAAGGAATCACTGGTAAGTAGTGCATAAGGTATTTACTACTTTAATCGCTTATGGTTTAAGGTCTTTTTGTGGTTTACAGTTTGTATATTCTACAGTAACGAGGATCAGGAAAGAAGGGCCCTAGAGTCATTGACTTAAAAGGTTTAATGTAAAAGGGATAAGTCATGGCAGGAGAGCTCGAAGCCATGGTGTGCTCCTTGTGCTCCATGTGGGAAGCCGGGGACATTTCCAGTGCCCGGGACCAGCATGTGTGCAGGAAGTGTGCCCAGCTGCAGCTCCTGGAAGCTCGGGTTTCAGAGCTGGAACGGCGGCTGGGGACACTGTGGAGTCTGAGAGCATTGTGGATAGCACGTTTAGAGAGGTGGTCACACCACAGCTGAAGGGACTTGAGGAAGGAAGGGAATGGGTGACCACCAGGCAGTCCAAGAGAAACAGGCAGGTAGTTCAGGAGTCCCCTGGGGTCCCGCTCGCAAATCAGTATTCCATTTTGGAGGCTGATGAGGACGCTGGTTCCTCCAGGGAGTGCGGACAGAGCCAAGCTTCTGGCACCACAGGCAGCCTGTCTGTCCAGGATGGGAGGAAGGGAGGAAGAGCAATAGTAATATGGGATTCCATAGTCAGGGGAACAAATAGGCGCTACTATGGCCGTCAACGTGACTCCAGGATGGTATGTTGCCTCCCTGGTGCCAGGGTCTGGGATGTCACTGAACAGCTGCAGGGCATCCTGAAGGGGGAGAGTGATAAGGCAGAGGTCATGGTACATGTTGGTACCAATGACATAGGTAGAAAGAGGGATGAGGTCTTGCATCAAGAATTCAGGGAGTTAGGCAGTAGACTAAAAAGCAAGACCTCTCGGGTTGTAACCTCTGGATTCGTCTCAGTGCCACGTGCTAGCAAGCTCAGAAATAGGAGAATAGCGCAGATGAATACGTGGCTTAAGAGTTGGTGCAGGAGGGAGGGTTTCAGATTCCTGGATCACTGGGACCGTTTCTGGGGAAGGTGGGACCTGTACAAGCGGGACAGTCTACATCTGAACCAGAGCGGGATTAACATCCTTGCGGGCGGGTTTGCTGGTGCTGTTGGGAGGAGTTTAAACTTATTCGACAGTGGGAGGGGACACAGAATGTTAGCAGAATAGGGACACATGATAATACAGTAAAACAATCAAGTCACAGGGAGTACAGCTGCAATAAGCTTCAAGGGAGCAAGGCAAGGCTGGATGGCCTCTACTTTAATGCCAGGAGTATTACAGGTAAAACGAACGAGTTAAGAGTGAGGATTGACAGGTGGAATTGTGATATAGTAGCCATCACTGAAACGTGGATGAGGGAGGGGCAGGATTGGTAGCTCAACATTCCAGGATATAGAATCTTCAGGCGAGACAGGGGAGGGGGTAAAAGAGGAGGAGGTAATGCATTATTAGTTAAGGAGTCAGTTACTGCATTAAGGAGAGATGATATCTTGGAGGGGGCATTGAATGAAGCTTTGTGGGTAGAGCTTAGGAATAAAAAAGGGGCAGCCACATTGTTAGGTGTTTATTATAGGCCCCCAGATAGTCAGCGGGAAATTGAGGAGCAAATAGGTGCACAATTTGTGGAGGTGTGTAAAAACAATAACAATAGGGTAATTAGGTGATTTCAGCTTTCCCAATATTAATTGGGATAGACATAGTGTTAAGGGCTTGGATGGAGTGGATTTCTTGAAATGTGTACTGGAGAACTTTTTAGGTCAATATGTAGAGGATCCAACAAGGGACGGCGCAGTGCTGGACCTAATTCTGGGGAATAAAGCCGGACAGGTGGATGAGGTGGTGGTGGGCGAGCATTTAGTGATAGCGGCCACAACATGGTACAGTTTAAGTTTGTTACGGACAAAGAAATCGACATGTTGCAAAAAAGATGTTTTGGATTGGGGGAGAGTGGATTTTAGTAAAATAAGGCAGGATCTGGCCAAGGTAGACTGGGAACAGCTACTTGTGGGGAAATCTACAGAGTAACAGTGGGGGGGGTGTTCAAAAAGGAAATGGGGAGGGGACAGGCTCAACATGTTCCCTCTAGGGTGATAGGAAGGAGTAACAAGCTCAGAGAACCATGGATGACCAGAGATATTCAGGTTATGATGAGAAGGAAAAGAGAGGCTTTTAGCAGGTACAAGGGGAGCAAATCAGCGGAGGCATTAGTGGAGTACAGAAAGTGCAGGGTGGAGCTTAAGAAAGCAATTAGGAGAGCAAAGGGAGGATATGAGAAAGCTCTGGCTGGTAAAAGTAGGGAAAATCCCAAGATATTCTATAAGTATATCAATGGGAAGAGAATAACCAGGGAAAGAGTAGGGCCCGTAAGGGACCAAGGGGACAATCTATGGGTGGAGCCAGAGGGCATCGCTAGAGTGTTGAATGAATACTTCACATCCGTCTTCACCCAAGAGAATGAGGATGAAGGCATGGAACTCGGGGAGAGAGACTGCGAGGTTCTTAAGCAAATTGATATTGGGAGTGACAGGGTATTGGAGGTGTGGGTAGGCTTAAAAGTGGACAAGTCTCCAGGTCCGGATGATTTGTGTCCCAGACTGCTGAGGGAGGCAAAGGAGGAGATCGCAGGGGCTCTGACCCAAATTTTTAATTCCTCTCTGGCCACGGGGGAGGGGCCAGAGGACTGGAGAACAGCTAATGTGGTTCCGCTATTTAAGAAGGGTTGTAGAGAGAAACCAGGGAACTACAGGCCAGTGAGTCTCACGTCAGTGGTAGGGAAACTATTGGAGAAAATTCTGAAGGAGAGAATCTATCTCCACTTGGAGAGGCAAGGCTTCATCAGGGATAGTCAGCATGGCTTTGTCAGAGGGAGGTCATGCCTAAAAAATTTGATTGAATTTTTTGAGGAGGTGACCAGGTGTGTAGATGAGGGTAGTGCAGTTGATGAAGTTTATATGGATTTCAGCAAAGCCTTTGACAAGGTCCCATGTGGGAGACTTATAAAGAAGGCAAATGCACATGGAATACAGGGTAATTTGATAAGGTGGATTCAAAATTGGCTTAGTTGTAGGAGACAGCAAGTGATGACAGAAGGATGATTTAGTGACTGGAAGCCAGTGGCGTATCACAGGGATCTGTGCTGGGTCCCCTATTATTTGTCATTTATATAAACGACATAGATGACTATGTGGGGGGTAGGATTAGTAAGTTTGTGGATGGCACAAAGATTGGCTGGGTGGTTAACAGTGAGGTTGAGCGTCTTGGGCTATAGAAAGAGATAGACAGGATGGTCAAATGGGCAGATAAGTGGCAGATGGAATTTAACCCTGAAAAGTGTGAGGTGATACACTTTGGAAGGAGTAATTGGACAAGGAAGTATTCAATGAACGACATGACACTAGGAAGTTCTGAGGAACAAAGGGACCTTGGCGTGTGTGTCCATAGATCTCTGAAGACAGAGGAGCATATTAGTGGAGTGGTGGTGAAAAAGGCATATGGGACACTTGCCTTTATCAATCGAGGCATAGATTACAAAAGTAGGGAGGTCATGTTGGAGTTGTATAGAACCTTGGTGAGGCCACAGCTGGAGTACCGTGTGCAGTCCTGGTCGTCACATTATAGGAAGGATGTGATTGCACTGGAGGGGGTGCAGAGGAGATTCACCAGGATGTTGCCTGGGGTGAAACATTTAAGTTATGAAGAAAGGTTGGATAGACTTGGGTTGTTTTCGTTGGAGCAGAGAAGATTGAGGGGCAACCTGATCGAGGTGTACAAGATTATGAGGGGCATGGACAGGGTGGATAGAGAGCAGCTGTTCCCCTTAGTTGAAGGGTCAGTCACGAGGGGACATAAGTTCAAGGTGAGGGGCAGGAGGTTTAGCGGGGATGTGAGGAAAAACTTTTTTACCCAGAGGGTGGTGACGGTCTGGAATGCGCTGCCTGGGAGGGTGGTGGAGGCGGGTTGCCTCACATCCTTTAAAAAGTACCTGGATGAGCACTTGGCACGTCATAACATTCAAGGCTATGGGCCAAGTGCTGGTAAATGGAATTAGGCAGGTAGGTCAGGTGTTTCTCACGTGTCGGTGCAGGCTCGATGGGCCGAAGGGCCTCTTCTACACTGTGTGATTCTGTGAGATTCTGTGAACTGCGGAATGTTTCCAGCATTTTCTGTTTTTATTTTAGGTCAACAGGGTGAATTGGCTCAGTACATTGTGGAGACCAAATGAAAAACAGTCAAGAGTTACAGGTGACTAATGTTCCAACAAAACTGCAGTCCCTTGGAAAGGTTCATCTCAACTGTGGTCAGCGGGTTGGAGCTCCATTTACTTTGAGAAGCCTGCTCAGCTGTGCTGTGTGCTAACAAAGGTACTGTGAGGTGCTTGAATTTTAACCTTTAACGTATGGAATCAGTTTTATATTAAGAAAGCATTCGCAAACATTTGTAACATTACCACCATCCTATCATCAGGAGGGCAAGGTTGCCAAGCAAGTTGTAATATTTACAACGAAATACTAGCTGATCATCCCTGGTCTTGTCTCTCCGGGATAGAATTGATTTTGGCCAGCAGCACTAAACAACCAATCGGCAGAGAAATTCTGATCGTCTCAGAGCGTGTTACAAAGTCTGAGACACAAAGTTCTTCTCTAGGTGAAGCAGTGTTGTAGACTAGGAGATGCAGACCAGGAGATAATCGAGCCAAGACACACAAAACGTAATTTAGTCACCACTGGAAAGTGTGCAATCTGTTATTTTCATATCTTTTCCGTAAATAAATTCCTATGCCCTGGACACAGAGGTCATTTCCCCTGGCTGGGGAATGCAGGACACAATAGACAAAGCGTTAGGACAAGGAGTTGATCATTTAAGGCTGAGATGAGGATAAATGTCTTCACACAGATCATCCATGATCATACTGATCATATTTAAGGGGAGGCGGTGACATAGTGGCATTGTCACTGGACTAGTATTCCAGAGGCCCAGGGTAATGGACTGGGGTTCGAATCCCATCACGGCAGCAGGTGGTGAAATTTAAATCCATTAAAAATCTGATGATGACCGACTGGGAAGGATTAGGGAAGGAAATCTGCCTTCCTTACCTGGCCTGGCCTACATGTGACTCCAGATCCACAGCAATGTGGTTGACTCTTGAAAATGCCCTCTGAACAGGGGCAATTAGGGATGGGTAATAAACGCTAGCCAGTGATGGTCACATCCATGAATGAATTAAAAAATAATATTGAATGACAGAGCAGCTTGAGGAGTCACATGGTCTACTCCTGCTCTTATTTCTCACACTGTGTTGTCAATAATAGTGAAAACTTCCTATGTAAACTTGTCACAGTGTAATTAAGCACTTCTGCCATTGGTGGCACTGTACTTACACATAGCGGTGTGAATATAACATGGTAAATTTAGATAGACATTTTTTATTATAAATGAGGATATGAATCATGCACAGACATAAAAGATTAGCTTTAAAAAAAAACACAGATAAAAGCAACTGGTCCTACTGGCCCTATATCCCTCACTGAACCCAAATCAACATCTGCTCCAATTAGTGATACCGGCCAAGAAAAATATTTACAAGCCGAAAACAACAGCAAAAAAAATGGATTCTCAGCTGATATTGGCACGCAAAGCGTCTTAGCCTAACTAGGTGAGTCTCTCCCTCAGCACAAGTGTAACATTATTCTCAACACCACTGGCATACTGCTGTAGAAAAAAAACAGATCATTGTCTTACTCTGTCTATTCTCTTTTCCATGAAACACAGCAAAATCTCAACTGCATCCATCTTCTTCCCATTGTAATCGACTGTTCCACATTTGATGTTGGGGCTGAAAAGGAGATCCATGGCTGACACTGGAATGTTGCTCAAAAGATTGATTGTGTGGCTGAAGAAAGAAGATTAGAATCATGAGTTTACCCTTGGATTTACGTCATAATAATTAAAAACACAGCGAGAGGAAACAAACTTAAAAACTCCACTCACATATCCAGCCTGTGCACTTTTACTAGCGAGAAGGTGAAAACTGATCCACGATTTACTGCACTCCCAAGTTAATCGGAAAGGAGAGTTATTATGAAAGTAGTTCCTTTCTGCAGTCCACTGACTACCCAGGGTAGTCTGATCTGCATCAGTATAATATCCTTACATTCACTGGATGTGAACACAAGTCTTTCTCATACTGTGCAAACCAAAAGTTCCTCTTGGAGAGAAAGACAAGGCTGGGAAGCATGGACTGGAAAATCTCAGCCATAATCTCACCACTATAAAGAACGGGCAGATAAAGCTGCATGAATCACTCGAAATGGATACAACTCTTTGTATCTGCATGCTATCAGCAGCACAAAGAAATCTGCTTCCTTTCACCACTAACTGGGATTGTGGTTTCTCACAGCTGTGTTCAGCATGGTGATGCCATCTTCTGAATTTAGGCTTGTATACATTCTGTTCTTTTGGGAAGATCTGGGCAGTGAACAACTATTTTACACCTGCAGGGACTTGATTCTTATGTCAATAGTTTAGCATCCGCAACTTGCTATATAGGGCAACATATTGAGGGTGTGTGAAGCTCAGTGATTCTGAAATTTGAGCGATTACGTAAAAAAACACTCGCACGTCCACACAATCATTATCTTCATTGTCTCAAAGCATTCCCAATCACGCAGAAAAAATACCCCACTCTCAATCTATATTGTGTTCCGTACCTGACTCCTGCACTCTAAGTCTGTATTCCATCCCCCCATCAAAGTGCTTGCACCTAAATTGTGCTTTGGATGGTTCACAAGTAACACTAGGTATTATAATTCTGATAGCATCACAAAGGATTACTACAAAATTCACCCCACGCAAAATTAGGAGCAAGTCACAACTGTATCGCATGCCTAAATATCACTTGGTTTTAGTCCAGTTTAACATGATAGACTTTACAAGCTGATGAACACAACTGGGACAATGCACAATGCAGACAGCCTGCTGTAAGCTTTTCTCAAAAGACAACAAGTTCCAACACTAGGGCTACAGGTGCATATACACAATCAGAAATGAGGAAGTGTTATTCCGATTCTTAGCTTAGACCCAGCTCTCACAAACAGCTGTACGATGTGGCCCAAGTTCTCCGTAGCTCTTACCCAATGCTATCTCCAGTAACTCCTGTGGAAGGAATTCGTCTGATCTTCTAAATGTTTTGTTCATTTTCTGATCTTTTAAACTAGCAGAGGTTGAGGTGTCTGATCCAGAGTCTGCCTCCTCGCAGTTCCTGAGTGTGCATATTTCACTCTTTTCTGCTGTGAGGTCCCCTTTCATGCAGTAATATGCAAAGGAGCTTCTCCAACACCTTTAAACTTAATTTTATGGATCACTGTGTTTCAGTTAATCTTTTCAGTAATAGATGCCTGACTTTCTGATCTCTGTCACTCCACTGACAGTTTTATTTGCAGAAAAGAGTATGAAATTCCTTAGCTTCCACCAAGTCTGCCACCATACATAGGTCGACACAAAGCCATTAGCATTCTTCCCCTAGGAGGTAGAAATGCACACTGGTATTGAGCATATATTAGCCCTTATTGCACCCTACAGAGCCCATTAATCATCCTTGGATGACACTCACCCCCTCAGCTCTCAGCCCCCTCCTGACCAATGCACTGAATAAAACTCTCGGCACTTCCAGTCACTTCTCATAACCCGTCCACAATGTGCGCACGCTGACACAGATCAGTCAGCTAACTACATTCAACTCAGTAACAACTCAGAGCTTTCAAGCATTCCAAAAGAGAGAGCTTCTGACTTGCGGTTCTCCTCGGCCCTTTGCAGATTAAATCAAGTTAATTACAGATTGAGAACTATTTAATCTGTCTCGTACATTTTGAATTAAAAGAGGGCCCAATTTGCTTTTATTATTTATTTATTTGTTGTGTTATTCCCAGAGCCCGTGAAGGTGGTGAGATAATCCGGAACACACAATTCTTCACAACTGGAATCAAAATCAAACAACGAGTGAGCTGGATTAGAAGAGAAAAGTGAGCGCACAAATTTAAAAATAGTTTCTTAAATCTCTGATTTTGTATTCCCCCAGGAATCATAAGTCAGGTCCAATACTGACAGAGTAAAACAATTCTTTATGTTCCCTGCTTAAATCAATTTATATTGCCATTTTATTAAAATAAAAAATCAAACATATACTCCTTTTTCAAAAACAATTATTCAATTCCACAGCTACTTTAAAATGTTAAAAAAAAGAGGATGCCCATCGTGTAGAGTGCCACAGCAGTTGAAAAGATTTATAACGCCAAGTACATCAAAAAGTATGAGTTAAATTCCACTACGTTTAGCTTTCCATGGTCCTGACAGGCAATGAATTAAAGCCTGAGCTGGCAAGACTATTCCTGGTTTCAATACAGATATAGCGTGTAGGACAGTGCAAAAGACTGAATGAAATGAGCCAGGAAAGTTCAAAGGATAAAGGGTCACAGTCGTAAAAGAAAAGAGAAAGCTTACACTGAAGAGGAATCAATCGACGGCCAGCTTTCTGCTGTATCAACTTTAGGAGCAAGGCAGAAATGCGTTGGGAATCTCCCTAGATATGGCAGCAGAATTCAACTCTTGTACAGACTTAGGCTTCCAGGAAAAGAAAATAGGAAGGTCAAGAATGTTGATAAATGGAGGGCAAAAATATAAGATTTCCTCTGACTGCTCCTAAAAGGGGAAAAAAAAAGCATGAAAAGCAAAAGTCTGTTTTACACTAAGGCCGACTATTGCAAAAACAAACTATTGAAAACAAAGCTTAGGTTCGACAGTGCGGACGTGCTCTCCACTCTCCCATATGGCTGCGAAACTTGGAACCTGAAAACCTGCCAAGAAAGGAAGCCGGATGCCTTTAATGCCAGATGTGTCCGAAGGATTCCAGGTGTATACCGGCGGGATTTTACACCCAATGTAGAAAACACTCAGAACAACCTCCAGTTTCATCCATCGTCTGCAAAAGATAGCTCAGCTGGTTTGGTCATGTCACCTGCCTTGCCTTGGTTCAAAAATGGACAAAAGAGCTAAACTCCAGAGGCGAGGTGAGAGTCACTGCCCTTGACATCAAGGCAGCATTTGACTGAGTGTGGCATCAAGGAGCTGAGAAAAACTGGAGTCAATGGGAATCAGGGGGAAAACTCTCCACTGGTTAGAGTCATACTTTGCACAAGGGAAGATGGTTGTGGTTGTTGGAGATCAATCATCTCTGCTCTGGAACATCCTGGCCAACTATCTTCAGATGCTTCATCAATGACCTTCCTTCATCATAAGGTCAGAGGTAGGGATGTTCGCTGATGACTGCACAATTTTGAGCACCATTTGAGACTCCTCAGATACTGAAGCAGTCCACATCCAGATGCAGCAAGACCGGGACAATATCCAGGCTTGGGCTGACAAGTGCAAGTAACATTTGCGCAGGTGTTCCTCCCAGCCATCTTCAGCTGCTTCATCATAAGGTCAGAAGTGGGGATGTTCACTGATGATTGCACAATGTTTAGCACCATTTGCAATTCCTCAGATACTGAAGCAGTCCATGCCCAAATGCAGCAAGATCTGGACAACATTCAGACTTGGGCTCACAAGTGGCAAGTGACTTTTACATCACACAAGTACCAGGCAATGATCATCTCCAACAAGAGAGAGTCTAACCATCAACCCTTGACATCCAATGGCATTATCGCTGAATTCCCCACTATCAGCATTCTGGGGGAGGTTACCATTGACCAGAAATTGAACTGGACTAACCATATAAATATTGTGGCTACAAGAGCAGGTCAGAGGTTAGGAATGCTGCGGTGAGTAACTCACCTCCTGACTCCCCAAAGCCTGTCCACCATCTACAAGGCAAGTCAGGAGTGTGATGGAATGCTCTCCATTTGGCTGGATGTGTGCAACTCCAACAACACTCAAGAAGCTCGCCACCATCCAGGACAAAGCAGACCACTTGATTGGCACCCCATCCATGAAGATTCACTGCCTCCACCACCAACACACAGAGGCAGCAGCGTGTACCATCTACAAGATTCACTGCAGCAACTCACCAAGGCTCCTTTGACAGCACCTTCAAAACCCATGACCGCTACCATCTACAAGGACAAGGACAGTAGACACATGGGAACACCACCACCTGGAAGTTCCCCTCCAAACCACTCACCACCCTGAATTGGAATATATCACTATTCCTTCACTGTTGCTGGGTTAAAATCCTGGAACTCCATCTGTAACAGCACTGTGTGGGTGTACCTACACCACATGGACTGTAGCAGTTCAAGAAGGCAGCTCACCACCGCCTTCTCAAGGGAAATTAGGGATGGGCAATAAAGGCTGGCCTAGCCAGCAATGCCCACCTCCCATGAATAAATAAAAAAAGGTGTTAATTTGTTTCGAAGTTCAAGATGCGAGGCTCGCCAAGGCAATAGCAGATGATTTATCAGCAGGGTTCTAGAGGTGGGTATTAAAGAGCACCAGCGCAAGCCTCATATCAAAAGTCATACTGGCAATCATGGATCAGGGCAATATCTGATGAATAATCTGAGGTGAACAGCAGCTTCCAGAACATTACAAAGCTCAGTGAAAGCTCCTACATGAATATTTCTGCGTTTCCATATGGCAATAGTTGGGAGGCTGGAAGCAGATGGTCTTTCTCCAGGTTAGAGTGAACATATCTACATTTCCAAAGAGAAGGAAAGATGGACAGAATGAGGTATTGAAGTGATGGCACAGGGATATGTTTGGAGATACACTTCTTGAGGATTATGAGAAGGATAACAATAGGTCCAGAGGTTTTATTGAATTCCCAAGAGCAGAGGATTAGAGAGAACTTAATGGAGGGTTGGCAAGGGTCCAAGTAGTGCACGTGCTTAGTATGCGGTGCTGTTAGACTTACCTCTTATATTTTGTGAACATGCATGTGCTCTGGTACTGAGTTCTTGCCAAATTGAAGGAGCAGCATTACTGGGTGGCTGCCCAGCCAGCTGGCAAGCTGTTGATATAAATGCCACTTTAAACACTAGTGAATGGAGCCAGATCGTGACTGGATTTTCCTTATTTGGTGGTGAAAGTAGATGGCATATTGCAGGAAATAGCTTTTCTGGAATTTGGTTTTGTACAGTACATATCACGTGCTCTGCACTTTTATTCCAACCTCCAGTGGCCCCAGGGCTAATAATGAGGGGTCCTGGTATTATCGCATGCAAAGACTGGAAGTCTAATCTACACCTGATGCTGGTAGCACATTGCAATGTCAATAGAAAGATCAGATATTAAAAATGTACATATTTTTCTCCTTTAGATTGGCTGCCCTCAGCTTACTTTTCTCATCCTCTAGATGCCAATTTTACAAACAGGTCCAAAGATTTCTCCTGATAGGGGAGAAAAATGGTGGGCAACAAACTTTCCTTAGCCTCTAGTGCCCAACATTCTGGGAATCCCCCCATCAGTAATGCCATGCACCGAGTGCCAGGAGCAACAGCAAAATATATTAAAATGAGCAGAGCTTCAACTATCGTACTTGAGACAGATTATTAAAATTCGTTCTTGGGATGTGGGTGTCGCTGGCTAGGCCAGCGTTTGTTGCCCATCCTTAATTGCCCTTGCTCAAAGGACATTTAAAGAGTCAACCACACTTGAGATGCTGGCGGTACTATTTATTGTCCATCCCCAGTGGTGATGGGCTGCCTTCTGATACTGCTTTTTCCTTAATAGCAGAGTAACTCTGAGGCTTCTTCAGAGTAAACTACATGGGCCAGACTGGGTAAGGGTGACGGGCTCCCTGAATTAGAAAGACATCAGTGAAGCTGTCGGATTTTTATAACACTGGTCGTTTATGTTTCCAGTCTGCGAGTTACCAATTCATTGAGTTTAATTTCATATTTGTCCTCGATGGGATTTGACTTCACAATCGCTCGTCACAAGGTGCATTTATTTAATTGTTAGCCATTTTTATTACGGGTGGCATTTTGGCACATAGCCGTTATTAATTAGTTTCCAGAGAATGAATGTTCTGTGCTGTTGCTTTACAGCAATATTCATGTCATACTTTTGTAGTAAAAAAAAATTGCAACAATTCAGACCTCCTGCCAGATCACTGAGAACACATCAAGTCTTGCTGTGACAAACTACTGTGCCTGCCTCATTTTGGTGAAATGCCCACTCCACTCTTCATCCTGTTGCCCCGCCCCGCCTCACCCCCACCACTCCCGGCCCTGCCCAGCGCAGAAATAAAACGAGTGCACATTTCTGCACTACAGCAGCGCTCTCAGATGAGACATGCTGGAAGAGCAGGCTTTTCTAACTTAATGGCGAGTTATTTTATGCAAATCCTGCGCAAGATGCAGAGGCATCAACAAACTTGGACTAAATGGCTCCTTAGTGCTGAGGCATCTTGTGACTGCCTCGATGTTATTAGTAAAATGTGAATTATGAAATTGCAGCCCAATGCATGTAGATTCTAAAATCTCCATGGAAGAGGCAGCTTTCTTTGCATCTCTTAATTTATGAAAGATATTACACAGTCAAATAACAACATCAACAGGTAACTGTTCAGGGCTCAGATCACAAGGCTGCAAGATTGAGAAAAACCCAACTGCTTCACTAATATCCCTCAGCAAAGGGACATGCGTCCACCCACAGTACATGGTTAGCCCTCTTTTGCAAGTTCTACAAACAATTGTGACAGAAGTAGGTAATAATGAGGCATTTTCAGGATCATCTACATCCTGGAAAGGAATTTAAAATAAATCTTGGGCATGTCGAAAAAAATGACATCATTTTCTGATCCTCTCTACCGGGTGGTGGCTGTGGTGACTAAAGATGCAGTGAACATCATGCTAGTTTTAAACCTCCTCCTGACCTTTTATATTGATGTACTCTAAGGCAAAAGTCTGAAATAATGCTTTTTCACATCGGTTTCATTCCTGTTTTCACTCATGCGCGTGATTGGTAAATGAGGTTGGGGCGGCAGGGTAAGGAAAGAGAGGCGGTTGTTATAAACAGTGTACTCACCTATGAAATTCTTCAGTTTTGTCTTCAGTCTGGGTCTTCAATAGCAAACAGTGGCATAGAATAGCAGCAAGGTGTCTGTACTGATGGATGTCATCCTGCCCGGGAGAAATTAGCGTTAATAAAATAAACTTTTTACTAGCAAGTAAAGCTCTGATATATAGGAAAGAGTTCCTTGTTGTTTAGCCAGTGGAAATCAGGAGAATACAGCAGGATTAAGCTTAATTTTACTCTCAGCTTGGCTCACTCTCTCTCACACGAGCCTCCACACATTGGCTCTCTTTTTAAAAAAAAATGATTCATTCTCAGGATGTGGGCATCACTGGCATGGCAAGTATTTATTGCCTATCCTTAGACGCACTAATCACAGCAGTTTGATACAAAGATGCGATGACATTGATGTGGGCCTGGAGTCACACACAGGTCTACACAGGTTAAGGATGGCAGGTTCGTAATATAGTAAACCATAAAGGATAAAATTGATGAATTGGCAGCGCAAATAGAAATAAATATGTATAGAAACATAGAAAATAGGAGGGGTAGGCCATTCGGCCCTTCGAGCCTGCTCTGCCATTCATCATGATCATGGCTGATCATCCAACTCAACAGCCTGCTCCCGCTTTCTCCCCATTTCCTTTGATCTCTTTCGCCCCAAGAGCTATATCTAACTCCTTCTTGAAAACATACAATGTTTTAGCCTCAACTACTTTCTGTGGTAACGAATTCCACAGGCTCACCACTCTCTGGGTGAAGAAATTTCTCATCTCAGTCCTAAATGGTCTACCCCTCAGACTGTGACCCCTGGTTCTGGACTCCCCCACCATCGGGAACATCCTTCCTGCATCTACCCTGTCTAGTCCTGTTAGAATTTTATAGGTTTCTATGAGATACCCCCTCATTCTTCTGAACTCCAGGAAATATAATCCTAACCTACTCAATCTCTCCTCATATGTCAGTCCCGCCATCCCAGGAATCAGTCTGTTAAACCTTCGCTGCACTCCCTCTATAGCAAGAACATCCTTCTTCAGATAAGGAGACCCAAACTACACACAATATTCCAGGTGTATTCTCACCAAGGCCCTGTATAATTGCAGCAAGACATCCCTGCTCCTGTACTCGAATCCTCTCGCTATGAAGGCCAACATACCATTTGCCTTCTTTACCACCTGCTGCACCTGCATGCTTACCTTCAGCAACTGGTGTACGAGGACACCCAGGTCTCGTTGCACATTCCTCTCTCTCAATTTATAGCCATTCAGATAATCTGCCTTCCTGTTTTTGCTACCAAAGCGGATAACCTCACATTTATCTACATTATACTGCATCTGCCATGCATTTGCCCACTCACTCAGCTTGTCCAAATCACACTGAAGCATCTTTCATCCTCCTCACAGCTCACCCCCTCACCCAGCTTTGTGACATCTGCAAATTTGGAGACATTGCATTTAGTTCCCTCATCTAAATCATTAATATATATATATTGTGAATAGCTGGGGGTCCCAGCACCGATCCTGTGGTACCCCACTAGTTACTGCCTGCCATTCGGAAAAAGACCCGTTTATTCCTACTCTTTATTTCCTATCTGCCAACCAGTTTTCTATCCATCTCAATACACTACCGCCAATCCCATGCACTTTAATTTTACACGCTAATCTCTTATGTATATGTATGATGGTATGTATGATACAATAGCCATTATAGAGACATATCTGCAAGATGACAAACACTGAGGCTTGAATATTCAAGGGTACGTGACTTTTAAGAAGGGCATGAAACTAGGAAAAGGTGGAAGGGTAGCTCTGTTAATTAAAGATGACATTGGCACAATACAGAGAGATGACCTTGGTTCTGGAGATCAAGATGTAGAATCAGTTTGGATAGAGATGAGAAATAGTAAAGGTAAGAAGTCACTTGTGGGAGTGGCCCCTCTCACGGTAACCACACTGTAGGATGGAGTGTATAGGAAGAAATAATGGGGGCTTGTGAGAAAGGTACAGCAATCATCGTGGGTGATTTTAATCTACATATAGATTGGACAAAGCAGATTGGCAAAGGTAGCCTGGACGATGAGTTCATACTGTGTGTTCTGGACAGCTTCTTAGATCAGCGCGTTTTAACAGCAACCAGAGAGCAGGCTACGTTGGATCTGGTAATGTGTAATGAGACAGGATTAATTAATTACCTGGCAGTGAAGGTGCCCCTAGGTAGCAGTGATCATAATATGATTGAATTTCACATTCAGTCTGAGGGAGAGAGGAGTGGATCTAAGACTAGCGTATGAAACCTAAATAAGGGCAATTATAAGGGCATAATGACAGAGCTGGCTAAAGTGAACTGGAAAATTAAGTTAAGGGATAGGTCAGGAGTGATGCAGACACAGATATTTAAGGAGATATTGCAGAATACTCAGGAAAGATACATTCCAGTGAGAAAGAAAGACTAACAGGAACATTATCCATGGCTAGCTAAAGAAGTTACAGGTAGTATCAAATTGAAAGAGTGTATAATTCCACAAAGATGAGTGGCAGGTCAGAAGATTGGGTAGAATATAAAGGACAGCAAAGAATGACTAAAAGATTAATAAGAAAGGAAAAAATTAGAGAAAGCTAGCTAGAAATATAAAACAGATAGGAAGAGTTTCCACAGGTATCTGTTAAGGAAAAAAATAAGCAAAGTGAGTGTTGGCCCTTTAGAGAGTGAGAATGGGGAATTAGTAATGGAAAATAAGGAAATGGCAGGTGAATTGAACAGATATTTTGCATTTGTTTTCACTGTAGAGGATACAAATAACATTCCAGAAATAATTGTGACTAGGAGGTGAAAGAGAGGGAGGAACTTGAAACAATTACAATCACCAGGTAAAGCGTACTGAGAAAATTATTAGAACTAAAAGCTGCCACAGTCCCAGATCCTGATGGACTTCATCCTAGAACCTTAAACGAGTGGCTGCTGAAATAGGAAATGTATTGGTTTTAATTTTCCAAAATGCCCTTATTCAGGAAAGGTCCCGTCAGATTGGAAAATAGTGAACGTGACTCTCTCTATTCAAGAAGGAAGGAGACAGAATGCAGGAAACTACAGGGCAGTTAGCTTAACATCTGTCATTGAGGAATTGCTGGAATCTATTAAGGAGGTTACAGTGGGTCACTTTGAAAATGTCAATGCAATCAAGAGTCAACATGGTTTTACGACAGTGAATCATGTTTGACTAATGTAGTGGAGTTCTTTGAGGAAATAGCAAGCAATGTGGATAAAGGGGAACCTGTGGATGTGCTGTACTTAGATTTCCAGAAGGCACTTTGACAAGGTGCCACATCAAAGGTTACTACACAAAATAAGAGCTCATGGTATTAGAGGGTAACATATTAGCATGGATACAGGACTGCTTAGTTAACAGGAAGCAGAGAGTAGGGATATTTTTGGGTTGGCAAGATGTGACGAGTGGAGTACCACAGAGATCAGTGCTGAGGCCTCAACTATTTATATCAATGACTTGCATGTATTGTTGCTAAATTTGCTGATGACACAAAGACAGGTGGGAAAGTAAGTTATGAAGAGGACATAAGGAGTCTGCAAAGGGATATAGATAGGTTAAGTGAGTGGGCAAAAATTTGGCAGATGGGAGTATAATGTGGGAAAATGTGAACTTGTCCACTTTGGCAGGAAGAATTGAAAAGCGGTATATTATTTCCATGGAGAGAGGTTACAGAACTCTGAGATGCAGTGGGATCTGGGCAGAGGTAGATTCTTGATTAACAAAGGAAACAAAGGTTATCGGATGTAGATGGGATGTGGAGTTGAGGCCACAATCAGATCAACCATGGTCTTATTGAATGGCAGAGCTAGCTCGAGGGGCTAAATGGCCTAACCCCTGCTCCTAACTTGTATGTTATATTAGATAGGTCCTCAAGGAGATCTTGCAGTGCAGTGGGTAATGCAGCGGGTAAATCCTTCTAACACACGGCAATAGCAGGTGGTAAGTGCCGGGGGAGAGCGGCGGTGGTTTCCTGGTCAGCCATGTGATGGAAAGGAATTGGAGCTTCTACCATCCCTATCCATAGCTCCAGACTACAGCATGCATATAAGAAGTGCATGTTGCCACAGCAACTCAGACTTCTTCTTGTGGTGGCCGGTGGGGGTGATTGTGGTGTTGGTTCAGTTGGCTGGATGGTTGGTGTGGATTGGTGCAAACAGCATGGAATTCGATCCCTGTTCCAGCTGGGGTGGGATTTGGGTCCTGCCTCCTTGCCTTACCCATGGTGGAGGTCGTGGTGCTGTGGGTCGGATTGCCTTCAGGCAGAGAACTCAAGAAGTAGCTCTGCCTTCGTCTCCTATTCAGGACCTAGCTGAATTCATGATTTATGTTAGAATACGGCTTTAAGTTAATGTGACAAATTTAATGGATTTTAAACATGTTACTTTGCCCAATAATATGATTGTAAAGTTACTTACGTTCAGATCCCATTTAACAAACTGCAAGAGAATAGTTGGTGGAGCACTTTTTATTCAAAGTACTCTCCTTCTGATACAAGTTTGATACAGAACTAGGTGGGAAAGTAAGCCTTCAGGGCACAAAGAGTTTGCAAAGAGATAAAGACAGGGATTAAATAAGTGGACATGACACTGACTGATGGAATGTCCTGTGGTGAAATGTGGGGTTATTCACTTTGATAGGAGGAGAGAAACAGAATATTTTTTTTAAATGCTGAAGAACTATTAAATGTTGGTATTCAGAGGGATTTGGATGTCCTTGTACAAGGAACACAAAGTCACTATTTAGGTTCAAAAAGAAGCTGTCAATGTTGGTCTTCATTGCAAAGGGGTTGAGCTACAAAAGTAAAAGAAATCTTACTGTAATTGTACAAGGCTCTGTGGTTTCCTTTTTTAAACAGTTTTGCTCTTCTTACTGAAGAAAGGATATACTTGCCAAAGAGGGGAGTCAATAAAGGTTCACTAGACTGATTCCTGGGATGAGAGGGTTGTTGTATGAGGAGAGATCGAGTAGAATGGGCCTATACTCTCTGAGGTTTAGAAGAATGAGAGATGGCCTCACTGAAACCTATAGGATTCTAAGGCGGCTTGACAGGGTAGATGCTGACCCTGTTTCAGCGGCTAGTGAGTTTAGAACCCGGGAGTGTAGTCTCAGGACAAGGGTCAGCCATTTAGGACTGAGCTAAGGAGGAGTTTCTTCATCTACTCCAGCGGGCTGTGGATGCTCAGAGCGTTTTCAAGGCTGAGATTAGTAGGTTTTTGGACTCTAAGGAAATAAAATGATATGAAGATTGGGTGGGAGAGTGGGTTCGAAGTCACGATCTTACTAAATGATGGAGCAGGCCCGAGGGGCAGTATGGCCTACACGTGGGCCTATTTCTTATATTATGTTCTTTGTAGACAACATCAATTTTATCATAATAAAAGCAAAATATTGGGATGCTGGAAATCTGAAATAAAAACAGAAAATGCTGGAAATACTCAGGTGGTCTGCACCTGTGGAGTGAGAAACAGAGTTAACGTTTCGAGTTTGTATGACTCCATCTTTCTCTCTCTACAGGTGCTGCCAGACCGGCTGAGTTTTTCCAGCATTTTCTATTCTAAGTTAACCATAAACCTGTTTCAGACTTATTGGTCCATCCTAGTTAGGCTACTAGTAACATGCATCAATTACAAGGATCTGTCTAATGTTAGAACAGCTTCACTCAGCTTGAGGCTGCTCAGGAGCTCTCTAATGGCAGGGGCATCACCAGAGTGGAAATGACACGGCTGTGTCACATTTATATATTGAAAGAGCTCAAAGCAGTCCACACAATTAACGACACCTGAGTATAAGAGAAAGGAATTGTATTTTCCCACCTTCATAATGTCTCAATGTGTTTTATTGCCAGTTATTTCTAAAATGTCACTGTCTTATAGGTAAACCTAGCAGCCCACAAAACAGCAATGAAGTGAATGGTAGAGTTGGTCAGGAGGATAAATGCAGGACATTGGGCAAACTCCCTGATGCTCTCTGAATAATCTTGATGGACGTTTTACATCCACTTCAAAAAAGGTAGAGAAGCCTCAGCTTAAGGTTGTACCCCAGAGATGGCAATTCTGACCATGTACAGCTTGCCACGTACTGCCCTGGTGAGGCAGCTTAATGCTCAAGAGCTAGACTGCGGCTTGACCCCATGGCCTACTGGCTCAGAGGTGAGAGTGTTACCACTGAGCCAAAGTAACACGTGAGTTACAATTTTTTTTTTTAAACTTTCACAAGACGTGGGCCTTGCTGACTAGGCTAGCAATTTTACTGCCCATCCCTAATTACCCTTGAGAAGGTGGTGGTGAGCTGCCTTCTTGAACCGCTGCAGTCCATGTGGTGTAGGTACACCCACAGTGCTGTTAGCGAGGGAGTTCCAGGATTTTGACCCAGCAACAGTGAAGGAACAGCGATATAGTTCCAAGTCAGTATGGTGAGTTGCTTGGAGGGGAACTTGCTGGTGGTGGTGTGGGCTGCTTTGTCCTAAATGGTGTTGAGCTCCAGTGTTGTTGGAGCTGCATTCATCCAGATAAGTGGAGAGTATTCCATCACACTGCTGACTTGTGCCTTGTAGATCATGGACAGGCTTTGGGAAGTCAGAAGGTGAGTTACTTGCCACAGAATTCCCAGCCTCTGACCTGCTCTTGTAGCCACAGTATTTATATAGCTAGTCCAGTTCAGTTTCTGGTCAATGGTAGCCCTCAGGATGTTGATAGCGGGGATTCAGCAATGGTAATGCCACTGAATGTCATGGGGAGATGGTTGGATTCTCTCTTGTTGGAGATAGTCATTGCCTGGCACTTGTGTGGCGCAATCATTACTTGCCACTAATCAGCCCAAGCCTAAATGTTGTCCAAGTCTTGCTGCATATGGACACAGACTTCATCAGTATCTGAAGAGTTGTGAATGGTGAACATTGTGCAATCATCTGCGAACATCCCCATTGGTTTTCCCTCCAGATTAGGATGGCTAGACCGAGGACACTACCCAGAGGAACTCCTGCATCAATGTCCTGGGACTGAGATGATTGACCAACAACCATAGCCATCTTTTTTTGTGCCAGATACGATACCAACCAGCGGAGGTCTTTCCCCCTGATTCCCATTGACTCCAGTTTTGCTAGGCTTCCATAATGTCACACTCAGTCAAATGCTGCCTTGATGTCAAGAGCAGTCACTCTCAGCTCACCTCAGGAGTTCAGCTCTTTTGTCCAAATTTGGACCAAGGCTGTAATGAGGTCAGGAGTTGAGTGGCTATGGCGAAACCCAAACAGAGTGTCAGTGAGCAGGTTAATGATGAGTAAGTGCCGCTTGATAGCACTGTCAAGGACTCCCCCTCCACCACTTTTCTGATGATGGACACTAGACTCATGGGGCGGTAATTGGCCAGGTTGGATTTGTCCTGCTTTTTGTGGACAGGACATACCTGGACAGTTTTCCACATTGCTGGGTAGGTGCCAGTGTTGTAGCTGTTTTGGAACAGCTTGGGCTAAGTGCGCAGCTAGTTCTGGAGCACAGGTCTTCAGTACTATTGCTGGAATATTGTCAGGGCCCACAGCCTTTGCAGTATCCAGTGCCTTTAGCCATTTCTTGATCTCACGTGGAGCGAATCGAATTGTCTGAAGACTGGCATCTGTGACACTGGGGACCTCAGGAGGAGGCCGAGATGGATCATCCACTCAGCACTTCTGACTGAAGATTGTAGCAAATGCTTCAGTCTTGCCTTTTGCAGCTTTTGCAACTGTTCTGTGAAGTACATTCCTAGATGGGTATGCTACCAATTGCATCTACAGCAAGGTCCATGGTATAAAACTAAGGGGCCGCAGGAAGAGAGATGAAGAAACACTATGCACAAGAGCAGCAGAGTTTGGCTCCCTCCTCTCACCACTTAATTTCAGTTTGTGCTTAACTATAGAATAAAATGTTTCAAAAGTAGTTTAGAATGTTTTCTTTTAGAAAAGCACCTCGAAGGAGGGAACTAATTAAAGTATGAGGATCAATCAAGTGTTTTATTAACGTAAGGCCCATATTCCAAAACAGACCACATTCACTTATATCATTAGCATGGTGTCTGTATATTTAACTATGGAAGTTCTAGCAATGAAACCTTTAACTGTGCATTTAATACCCTCTCTCCCCTGACCTACAGAATCGTTCCAATATAATGAATCACCATGCTCCCTCAGCTCCAAAACTAGGACTTCTTTTGTTTCTTATACCTCAGCCTAGCAAGATCTTCAGAGTGCAACACAATATAATCTCTCAAACATCTGTTCTCTTGTCCGAATACCTGGGCACAGAGCCATGAAGCATTAGATAAAAATGGGAAACTTACGTCATCAATTTTCTTCTGGCTGCAGTCATAGGTGACGTTAAAGAGAGCTTTTAGTGCCTCCATGGCAAAATCTGCCTGCTCTTTAGACAATGGAGGATGCCTGCAATCTGTGGCTACCACATATTTATCTGACCACTTGATGTCCAGTGTGTTCTCTAGGATATCGGTCAGCAACAGTAGCCCCTGTTCTTCCTTTAGCTGAGCCCTGATGTCCGTCTGCAATGCTGACAGCAGGAAAAGGAGGCGCAAGTCAAAGAACTTAATCTCATGAGACAGGTTTTTGTCTCTGTGCATCTTTAAGCGCTCACATACTCCAACGGCGAGCTTAAAGTCCACACTAAGTCGCTGCGCCTTCTCACTGTTGAACACAATGTTGCACAGACATTTTAAAGCCTCAACTTTAACACTAAAATTGGACATCTCCTGCACCGAACTTTGCGTATACTCCAATCCAGCCAGCCTCATTAGGGCCAGCATTGCCGGCCTGGTCGTCAAAGGAGCCAAAACCTTCTTGTCCCTGGAGAGAATACGGATCGTTTCTAAACAGGTGGTTTGACAGGATGGTCCCAGGTCTTTCTGCAGCACTTTCAGCAATTCATCACATATTTTCTGTCAACCATAAAACGACAGGCAGTTAGAAATTGTCTGCAAAGGGTAAACATTACATTTCAGAGCTAACACCTGAAAAGATCATTGGCCAGTGAAACAGTTAGAAAAATCATTGACATTTTGATAAAGGCGTTTAAAATGGTTTATGTGGAACACGAACACCTGCAGGGACCTGGTGGGCCGAATGGCCCATTTCTGTGCTGTGAATATTTCATAAAAACATTAAGTTGGTTAATTTACAGCATCAATTTAAAATAACCTGATTGCTTTATAATTAATGCTTTCTATTCTAAATATATGGGTTTATTTCCATCAAGAGTTCATTAAATACCGTACTACGGTAAGCCAGCTGACTCCCGCAGCTACCTTGATTATATTTCTGCCCACCCAGCTTCCTTGAAATCCCATGCTTCAGTTTCTCCGCCGCATCTGCTGGCGATGTCACCTTCCACACCAGTGCTTCCGAAATGTCTTCCTTTTCGCTCGACTGAGGATCTCCCCCACCCCCCCAACAATAATGGTCGGCGTGTCTTTCACCTGTGTCTGTCCCATTACTGCAAAGTTCAAGTGATGAAAATCTACAGTTGCTTTCCAAGAACTGACAATGGCCATTTTATTATATTTTTAATTTTTTTGGGGGGGAAAAAAGCCTACACATTCCCAGACATTGCCTAGTTGTCACTTATTCGCAGTTTTTGCCCAGTTGCTAATTTTGCCCATCTAACTAAGTAACCTGACACCCCCTTTGCTCAGACTTCTACACTCAAATCCTTGCTTTAGAACTATTAAGGGATACAGGGAAAAGGCAGGAGGAAATTAGAATGAACCAGGTGTTCTGGTTAAATGATGAGCAGGCTCAATGATTCGTAACAGGGATTTGAATTCCCATTGTCATCCACACTGCTAATCTTTGAAAGCAGCAGCTAAACCAAGTGTCCGAGACTGTACGAGGAATCAGAAATGGTGTGGTCAGTGATCACCTTCTCATTTGACTTATAAAGCAGCACAAAGTCGACCAAAATAACAGGGTGCCTGAAGGTCACCGTAAATCTAGAGCAGGGACAAAGGATTCTGCTACCCTGCCAGTTAGCTCAGAGGCCCCGAGGAGATCCACTATACTGTTGGCTTGTCTTTTCGCTGCAGCATAACTTTGCCTAGCTAAACATCCTCTAAGCCACTGGTGTGCAACAAGGAAACAAAAGAAAGTACAAAGAGTTGAAATAAGATAAAAGGGACTTTAGAATCACATTGAATGAAGTTTGCATTTGTACAAGCCTTGCATGTTCACAACCACTGGCAGACAATTTTTTTTTTTAAATCTATAAATAACACAAATGGCTAAAAGTATCTAGTCAAGTCTCCTAGCAACAAGTTCAGGGGGCTTTTCTTGAGGCTGCTGCCTTCACTTCTCTTACTAACCCACAGCAGTCAGAACCACCTGGAGTGTTTGAGCTCAGCCAGATTAACCCTCATTGTCAGTGCTTCATTGAGAAGATAGGGCTCTTATATGCAAGGAGGAAAATATACACACACAACACTCAGCCATTTCAAGTACCATATATACATGCAGGACTAGATATCTGGGTTTTAGTTTGGCGCTAAAAGCAGAAAGCATCTTGTACACAAGTTGTGCCCTCATTTCCCTCATAGTGCAGCAGGGAATTTCTGCTGCCTATTGTCCCACAAATATTGAGACATTTAAGTAGCAGTTTGCCCTCCTAACCTCCGTCATCTTAAAGAAAATCAAAGGCAGTTCAGAATAAATACAAGGGAAAAAAAAGAGAAGATCCAAAATCTGCGGTTAGAATTGGGATCAAAAGTGGGAGAAAAAATTGACACCTAAACATCACTGTGCCTGAAGAACAGAGAGAGAAGAACGAGAGAAAGTATGTATTTTATCTCACGGTCCTAAGGTAAACATGGGAGGGGAAGGCCAATCTTAGCTCATCTTTCACGAAACGCCCCAGAATTCTCATGGTAACATCCGGCTGTTTAAGTGATTTCAGGGTTTTCTACCCAAAGTCCTTTCCAGTCACTCTCTGGGTGAAGACCTTCCTGGCATCAGATTGAAATTTTCCTTTTATTAGTTGGAATCTGTGTCCCTGTAATCATGCCGTCATAGTTAAACTTGAAGTAATGTCTGACAGAGGATTGCATACATACATAGGAAATACAGCAGAAACAGGCCACTCGGCCCAACCAGTCCATGCCAGTATTTATGATCCACTCGAGTCTCTGCTCATCTTTTCTCATCCAAATCTATGCACCTATACTATTTACTTCAACCTGACTCCGCATTCTCTGACTTTATCCATTTGTTTAATATCGGAGGCCTTTTGAAAATCCAGGTAAATTATATCAAGGGGAGGTCATGCCTGACAAATCTGTTAGAATTCTTTGAGGAGGTAACGAGCAGGTTAGACAAAGGAGAGCCAATGGATGTTATCTACTTGGACTTCCAGAAGGCCTTTGACAAGGTGCCGCACAGGAGGCTGCTCAGTAAGATAAGAGCCCATGGTGTTAGAGGCAAGGTACTAGCATGGATAGAAGATTGGCTTTCTGGCAGGAGGCAGAGAGTGGGGATAAGGGGGTCCTTCTCAGGATGGCAGCCGGTGACTAGTGGAGTTCCGCAAGGGTCAGTGTTGGGACCACAACTTTTCACTTTATACATTAATGATCTAGATGAAAGAACTGAGGGCATTCTGGCTAAGTTTGCAGATGATACAAAGATAGGTGGAGGGACAGGTAGTATTGAAGAGGCGGGGAGGCTGCAGAAGGATTTAGACAAGTTAGCAGAATGGGCAAAGAAGTGGCAGATGGAATACAACGTGGGGAAGTGTGAGGTCATGCACTTTGGTAGGAAGAATAGAGGCATAGACTATTTTCTAAATGGGGAGAGAATTCAGAAATCTGGAGTGCAAAGGGACTTGGGAATCCTAGTCCAGGATTCTCTTAAGGTTAACTTGCAGGTTGAGTCGGTAGTTAGGAAAGCAAATGCAATGTTGGCATTTATTTTGAGAGGACTAGAATATAAAAGCAGGGATGTGCTGCTGAGACTTTATAAGGCTCTGGTCAGACCACATTTAGAACATTGTGAGAATTATGGGCCCCATATCTCAGGAAGGATGAGCTGGCCCTGGAGAGGGTCCAGAGGAGGTTCACGAGAATGATCCCAGGAATGAAAGGCTTAACATATGAGGAACGTTTGAGGACTCTGGGACTATACTCGATGGAGTTTAGAAGGATGAGGGGGGATCTGATTGAAACTTACAGAATGCTGAAAGGCCTGGATAGAGTGGATGTGGGGAAGATGTTTCCATTAGTAGGAGAGACTAGGACCCAAGGGCACAGCCTCAGAGTAAAGGGAAGACCTTTTAGAACAGAGATGAGGAGAAACTTCTTTAGCCAGAGAATGGTGAATCTATGGAATTCATTGCCACAGAAGGCTGTGGAGGCCAGGTCATTGAGTGTATTTAAGACCAAGACAGATAGGTTCTTGATTGGTAAGGGGATCAAAGGTTACGGGGAGAAGGCAGGAGAATGGGGTTGAGAAACTTATCAGCCATGATTAAATGGCGGAGCAGACTCGATGGGCAGAATGGCCTAATTTCTGCTCCTATGTCTTATGGTCTTATATCTACTGCATTACCATTGTCTACTCTCTCTGTTACCTCCTAAAAGAATTCAATAAGGTTGGTCAAGTAAAAAGTTTCCCTTTTGAAATCCATGCTGACTATTCATTGTTATATTTCTCATTTCTAGATGTTTTTCTATTCTCACCTTTAGTAGGGGTTCTATTATTTTTCTTACCACTGATGTTAAGCTGACTGATCTATAATTCCCTGGACATGTTTTGTCCCTCTTCTTAAGCATAAGAATTACATTAGCTATCGGCCAGTCCTCTGGCACTACATCTTTTTCTATTTAATTTTTAAATATGATTTGTAATGCCTCTGATTTCTCTTCCCCAGATTCTTCTAAAATACGTGGATGCAATCCATTAGGATCAGGGGCTTTATCCTCGGAGTTTGTTCAGTTCATTCAGTCCATCCCCCATTTTTAAATATATTTTAAATGCACTTATCTCTTTGCTGGTATCATTCAATGTCACGTCAACCTGTTCTACCTCCTTGGTAAATACCGAAGTTAAATAATTATTTAATATTTCTGCCATCCCTCTATCATTACCTGTGGTACTATCCATGGAAGGAAGTAAATTATTTGATGGCACTATTAAAAAGCAGGTTATTCTCCCAGTGTCTTGGTTAACATTCCTCCTTCAACCCATATTAAAAAAAACTCAGATTAACTGGTTACTTATTTGATGTTCTGTTTGGAACGTAGTCCAGTGATTACACAAAGATTAATTCATTGGCTGTGAAATGCTTTGGATCATCGAGGATGTGAAAGGTGCTACGTCAATATACATTTATATTATTTTCAGTGATGCTGCAAACTAAAAGCTAAATAAATTTAAAGTGCCTCTTTAGTGCGTTTAAGACATTTGTAAGTTAGTTTTATTGTAAAATACAGCACGATAAAAAAAACTACCAAGCTGTGAACAGAATGGCCAGTCCTCCCTCACTCCAACCTCTAGGGGCCGCCTTGGGGCTTAAGCTGCAGACCAAAGGTACAGGATATTGTGAAGGTGGCTTTATGTTGCACTGTGTTCTTAGGTTCCTACGGTCCTGGCCTCATGCAGCTGGTTCTAAGCCAAAGGCAAAGGCTGTTCGGACTCCAAAACCAGGGTTTTTGTTTTGCAAATCCCAGAAATTTTACCTTCAGCTTGCAGCCATGCTTCAGAAATCCCGGGTCACCAGCACAAGTCTTTTGCGATACAAACACTGTTGCCTCAGCTAAAATGATCTGACATTCAAACTGCATTAAACAAAATATATAAAGGATAGAGATAGAGATGATCATATTTCAGATATCTCCAAGTCCACAGATTGTGCTACAGGACTGATGTTTGAGATCTCCACACCATTACAGTTCAGTAGTATATTTACTGTTAAACGGCTTTGCATTAAAAGCCAATTTTCCTCTAGACAATAAAATATCTTTTATCAGTTTCTTACCTTTCTCACTTCTTCCTCGTTTTGATCAAATGTGAAAGTTCGACTGTTCTGTTAAATAAAACACACAGTAAACGACTGCAGTATCAGGAGTGTAGGAAAGTACTCTATGAAGCAAGGTTCCATAATCCATCTAACCAGTTGTAAAAACATAAATCTCAGTTACTTATTAATATCTTCCCTCAAATCTCTCTCCAATTCTGTTAAAATTTTCCCACACAGTATGCCCAACCCTACACCCCTGGGAAGTCCACTGCAAGCTTTCATCTCCCTTGGTGTAAATCACTTAAATCTAAATTGTCTGTGCACCTTCCCTCATTTTAGATTGAGCCCACGCCCCATGAATAGATTAGCAGACAGGATTATAGAAAGTCTTCTAATTAGAACAGTATTAAGTTGCTGCTTGTATTTCATTCCAAGCAGCAGCAGTGGAGGAAAGCAGCAAGATATATAATAAAAAGCATTGTTTTTGTACAATTACCTGTAGATTCTTGTCAAAATTTCTACTCGTATAACTTTTTTTTTGCAAATAAGTGGACAGAATGATGTACCAAAGTCATCAATTTATTCCAAAATTACCAAACTTGAGAGAGATGCAGGATTAGGATGTAATATGTGCTTTGACTTCAAAAATACATCATTCCCTTCCTATCTGCTCACGAATTCCTAGTTAAGCCCGAGTTCCAGTTCACACCCCATATCCTTTTCATCACCAAAACTGCCTCCCTTCAACTTCACAACACTGCACGCCTGCAGCACACTACTGCTCATCCAAACCTTTTATCATCTTCACATTCCATTTATCAAATACTCTACCCAACAATGTGGAAAATTTTCCCAGGTATGTCCTGTCTGCAAAAAGCAGGACAAATCCAATCTGGCCAATTACCACCCAAACTCGATCATCAGCGAAGTGACGGAAGGTGTCATCGACAGTACTAGCAAGCTGCACTTACACAGTAATAACCTGCTCGGTGATGCTCAGTTATCCTCTGCCAGGGCTACTCGGCTCCTGACCACATTACAGACTTGGAGCTGAACTCCCGAGGTGAGGTGACAGTGACTGCCCTTAACATCAAAGCAGCATTTGACCGAGTGTGGCGTCAAGGAGCCCTGGTAAAGCTGTAGTCAATGGGAATCAGGGGGAAAACTCTCCGCTGGATGGAGTCATACCTAGCACAAAGGAAGATGGTTGTGGTTGTTGGAGGTCAATCATCTCAGTGCCAGGTCTTCACTGCAGGTGTTCCTCTCAACCACCTTCAGCGGCTTCAATGACTTTCCCCCCATCATAAGGTCAGAAGTGGGGGTGTTTGCTGATGATTGTATTGAACATTGCACATTCACAACTAATCAGATATTGAAGCAGTCCATGCCCATATGCAGCAAGACCTGGACAATACCCAGTCTTCGGCTGATAAGTGGCAAGTAACATTTGCACCACACAAGTGCCAGGCAGTGACCATCTTCAACCAAAGAGAATCTAACTATCTTCCCTTGACATTCAATGGCATTATCATCGCTGAATCCCCCACTATCAACATCTTGGGGTTACTATTGACCAGAAACTGAACTGGACCAGCCATATAAATATTATGGCTACAAGAGCAGGTCAGGGGCTGGGAATTCTACGGCGGGTAATTCACCTCCTGATTTCCCAAAGTCTATCCCACCATTTACAAGATACAATTCAGTAGTGTGATGGAATACTCTCCACTTGCCTGAGTGCAGCTCCAACAACACTCAAAAAGCTCAATATCGTCCAGGACAAAGCAGCCTGCTTGATTGGCATCCCATCCAACAACCTAAACATTCACTTCTTACACCAGCAGAGCACAGTGGCAGCAGTGTACACCATCTACAAGATGCACTGCAGCAACACACCAAGGCTCCTTCAACAGCACCCCATCACCTTCCACCCCTGCTCGTCCACTACACCCATGACCTTTCAGCCTTTGCCTCCTTTATACGTCCACCCCATCTCTCCTTCTGCCCTTGGTGGCAGAGCCTTCAGCCAATTTGTCCGACACTCTGGAATGGTCACTAAATCTCACTAGCTCCATAACGCCTATCCTTCAAATCCCGTACTGCACACCGCCTATTCTTAACTCGGTGAGGTACTTTGGGGTGATTCACTACGCTGAAAGGTGTGACATAAATCCAATATTCTATGGTTGCACAATGCTTGGGTGTTGGCAAGGAAGCTTTGACAATTATTATCTAATTCATGAATTCGCCATGTGACGTACTGTGGATACGTGTTATCCCATCCCTACCATCGAAAGCTGACAGCTTTGCAGTAAGTTTATATATTGTTCACAGCTTTCAGAAAGGAGCAAACATGGGCATGCATCTTACCAGCAACAATTCTCCATTTGGAAAACGTCAATCTTTTCAAACTCACATTTATGAAATCACAGTGGCCCAGATTTTGCTGGAATGGGACATGTCCAATTAATCAGACTTGTTCCTGTATCCCTCAGCTAAAAAAAATTCCCACAAAGCTGCTGGCAGTGTGAACCGACCCTCTGGGACCTCAGCCAACGACAGGACCAACACTATCTATTTAATCAGTGAGATTTAAGGATTGCAACATGAACAGAGAACAGCTGAGAAGGGAGTGAAGTAAATCAGAGACAAATCAAGTACAGAAAGAGAAATAAAGGCCGAGACAAGGAAAAAAATGAAAAATAAGAGAGACAGAAAGGAAACGTAAGAAATAATTCGAATTTTAATGCGACTTATTTAAAATCCAAAAATAATCTACTGCCTGAAGGAATGAGACTCCACACTTTTAATTATTCATTTTTGGTGAGAGGGGTTGATTGGCAGTCATTAACAATTATCATGTTTAAAGGATACTGGCACTATTAAATACGAGACTTAATGTTCTCTGCCCAGATCAATGGGCAATTAATGTGTAAACACAGTAAATCCAAGAAAATTACAGCGAGGATGAAGGCGTGAAGGGGTTTCTTGTGGTGATTTGCAATTCACCAGGTATTTCTCCCTCGCCCTAAGTTGCTGGTTGCATTGCACATTAATAAGGGCAGGTGTTATTAACACTAATTTTTTTCTAGCAAATTCTGGGCCATCAAGTTATACGGCTGTAACACACGGGAGCTATTTCTCTGCATAACCTAGCAAAATAAACGGCTGTAACCATTACCAGCCAAGCTGTCACAAGGTACATACCTGGGAACACGCGACCCATCACTGTGCCAGCAAAACAAAAACAGGACATCCAAAAGGGAAAAAAAAACCTCCTTGCTGTATTAAAGATCATTACTAGTTTTGTGATATCCACTTGCTGGGCCACAAAGCCCTTCAGCGTTGGAAATTCCTATGCTCACTGAAGTTTAGGAGAATGAGAGGTGACCTTATTGAAACATAGGATTCTGCTCGGGTTTGACAGGGTAGATGCAGGTTTCCTCTTGTGGGGCAATCTAAAATTGGGAGCACTGTTTGAAGATTAAGGGGTCCCCATTTCTTAGTCTGTGGAATTCTCTTCCCCAGAGAGCAGTGGGAGGCTGGGTTATTGAATGTATTCAAGGCTGAGATAGTCAGATTTTTGACTGACAAGGGAGTCAAGGGTTATGGGGGCAAACAGGAAAATGGCATTAGGCCGCAATCAGATCAGCCATGATCTTTTTGAATGGCAGTGCAGACTCAAGGGGCCAAATTGTTCCTATTTCTTAAGCTCTTATGAAAGCCCAGGCATCTCAGCTCATATTTATGCTCATGTATTTGAATTCTGAGAGTCCAGAGGTTTGGAAAAAAGCTGTTGGTGCATCAATCCCAAACCACAACAACACATACTGTCTAGTACATAGTATTGCAAGGTAAGGGCCGGTTAGCTTAGTTGGCTGGACGGCTAGTTTGCGATGCAGAGCGACGCCAACAGTGTGGGTTCAATTCCCGTGCCAGCTGAGGTCATCCATGAAGACCCTGCTTTCTCAGCCTTGCCTGAGGTGTGGTGACCCTCGGGTTAAACTCACTACCAGTCATCTATGGCCCTCTGGGAGTACGGCTGCTTTCACTTCAGTATTACAAGGTATATACAGCACATGAACTGGTGCATACCTTAATTTATTCTCCACAAGAGCTTCCTCTCACCCCATCAGCATGCCCTTCTATTCCTTTCTCCCCCCCCTAGGATTCCCCTTAAATGCGTCACCACTCCCTATGGTCATAAGTTCCACATTTTCCACTTGCTGGGTAAAAGTTTATAGCTTTGTTAAGGAGTCATGGTGCAGATCAGCCATGATCTAACTGAATGGCAAAACAAGCTCAATGGCTGAATGATGCAGGAGTATGGACAGTGTGGGAATACCCCATATCATTTCAAATATGGTGTTATCCTATGTTTCAGTGTCAGACATGTCCAATATAAATATTACCACGTTGATTCAAATTTAAGAAAAGGTCTGCTTGATTCATCAAGAGATTGCACACGGACAATTCCAAAGATCAAGCTTATTGGAATTATATGTGAACAGGGGTACTGAACGTTGCAGTAGAGTTAACTCACGGCCATTCCTCTGGTTTGAACATGAAAGCAGAGTCTGTGAAGCAGCCTAAAATCAGGCTCTCGTGATCTAGTGATGCCACTGCACACACTGCCCATTAACTCGATACCAAATGGGAATCATACTCAGATAGAAAGAGCTGTTGTGGAATCGAGAATGTTTCATGCTGGTACAGAGGAGCTTCCAATAATTTCCCAGCGCTTGATATGGATCAAGAACAGTTTAACTAATGACAAAAAAATATCCAGTTATGTCCACAAAACATATCCAGATGTACAAAGATCCTCATCACTAAATTCCAACAATATAATGGGGGGGGGGGGGGGGAATGTTCCTGGAGGGGGTGGAAGAATGTTCCCGGGTTTGGGGGGGGAGGGATGTCCCCGGGCTGTGTGGGGCGGGGGGGGGGGATGTTCCCGGGCTTGGGGGGGGGGGAGGGGAATGTTCCTGGGGTTGGGGGGGAGGGATGTTCCCGGGTTGGGGGGAGGGATGTTCCCGGGCTGGGGGGAGGGATGTCCCCGGGCTGGGGGGGGGGGGGGGGGGTGGATGCTCCAGGGGCTGGGGGGAGGAATGTTCCCGGGGTTGGGGGGGGGAATGTTCCTGGGTTGGGGTGGGGGGGGGGGATATGTTCCCGGGGTTGGGGGGGAGGGATGTTCCCGGGTTGGGGGGAGGGATGTTCCCGGGCTGGGGGGAGGGATGTCCCCGGGCTGGGGGTGGGGGGGGTGGATGCTCCCGGGGCTGGGGGGAGGAATGTTCCCGGGGTTGGGGGGGGGAATGTTCCTGGGTTGGGGTGGGGGGGGGGGATATGTTCCCGGGGTTGGGGGGGGATGTTCTCGGGGTTTGGGGGGTGGGGATGTTCTCGGGGTTTGGGGGGGGATGTTCCTGGGGTTGGGGGAGGGGGATGTTCTCGGGGTTGGGGGGGTGGGGGGGGGGGTGTTCTCGGGGTTGCGGGGGGTGGGGATGTTCTCGGGGTTTTGGGGGGGGGGATGTTCCCGGGGTTGGGGGGGTAGGGGGGGGGGTGTTCTCGGGGTTGCGGGGGGTGGGGATGTTCTCGGGGTTTGGGGGGGGGGATGTTCCCGGGGTTGGGGGGGGGCATGTTCCCGGGGTTTAGGGGGATGTTCTCGGGGTTGGGGGGGGGATGTTCCCGGGGTTGGGGGGGGCATGTTCCCGGGGTTTGGGGGGATGTTCTCGGGGTTGGGGGGGGGATGTTCCCGGGGTTGGGGGGGATGTTCCCGGGGTTGAGGGGGGGGGGGGGGGGATGTTCCCGGGTTTGGGGGGGTGTGTTGTTCCCGGGGTTGGGGGGGCGGGTGTTGTTCCCGGGGTTGGGGGGGTGTGTTGTTCCCGGGGTTGGGGGGGCGGGTGTTGTTCCCGGGGTTGGGGGGGCGGGTGTTGTTCCCGGGGTTGGGGGGGGGATGTTCCCGGGGTTGGGGGGGGGATGTTCCCGGGGTTGGGGGGGCGGGTGTTGTTCCCGGGGTTGGGGGGGCGGGTGTTGTTCCCGGGGTTGGTGGGGGGATGTTCCCGGGGTTGGGGGGGGGATGTTCCCGGGGTTGGGGGGGGGGGGGGGGGGGGTGTTGTTCCCGGGGTTGGGGGGGGGGGGTGTTGTTCCCGGGGTTGGGGGGGGGATGTTCCCGGGGTTGGGGGGGGGGGGGGGGGTGTTGTTCCCGGGGTTGGGGGGGGGGGTGTTGTTCCCGGGGTTGGGGGGGGGATGTTCCCGGGGTTGGGGGGGGCGGGGTTTTGTTCCCGGGGTTGGGGGGGGAGGTGTTGTTCCCGGGGTTGGGGGGGGGATGTTCCCGGGGTTGGGGGGGGGGGTGTTGTTCCCGGGGTTGGGGGGGGGATGTTCCCGGGGTTGGGGGGGATGTTCCCGGGGGGGGGGGGATGTTCCCGGGGTTGGGGGGGGGGGGATGTTCCCGGGGTTGGGGGGTGGGGGGGATGTTCCCGGGGGGGGTGGGGGGGGATGTTCCTGGGGTTGGGTTGGGGGGGGGGGATGTTCCCGGGGTTGGGGGGGGGGGGGATGTTCCCGGGGTTGGGGGGGGGGGGGATGTTCCCGGGGTTGGGGGGGGGATGTTTCTGGGGTTGGGGGGGGGATGTTCCCGGGGGGGGGGGAGGGGGATGTTCCCGGGGTTGGGGGGGGGGGATGTTCCCGGGGTTGGGGGGGGGGGGATGTTCCCGGGGTTGGGGGGGGGGGGGGGGATGTTCCCGGGGTTGGGGGGGGGGGGGTGATGTTCCCGGGGTTGGGGGGGGGGGGGATGTTCCCGGGGTTGGGGGGGGGCGGGTGGGGGTGTTCCCGGGGTTGGGGGGGGGGGGGATGTTCCCGGGGTTGGGGGGGGGATGTTTCTGGGGTTGGGGGGGGGATGTTCCCGGGGTTGGGGGGGGGGGGATGTTCCCGGGGTTGGGGGGTGGGGGGGATGTTCCCGGGGGGGGGGGGGATGTTCCCGGGGTTGGGGGGGGGATGTTCCCGGGGGGGGGGAGGGGGATGTTCCCGGGGTTGGGGGGGGGGATGTTCCCGGGGTTGGGGGGTGGGGGGGATGTTCCCGGGGGGGGGGGGATGTTCCCGGGGTTGGGGGGGGGATGTTTCTGGGGTTGGGGGGGAGATGTTCCCGGGGGGGGGGAGGGGGATGTTCCCGGGGTTGGGGGGGGGGGGGATGTTCCCGGGGTTGGGGGGGGGGGGGGGGGGGGGGATGTTCCCGGGGTTGGGGGGGGGGGGGGGGGATGTTCCCGGGGTTGGGGGGTGGGGGGGATGTTCCCGGGGGGGGGGGGGGGGATGTTCCCGGGGGGGGGAGGGGGATGTTCCCGGGGTTGGGGGGGGGGGGGATGTTCCCGGGGTTGGGGGGTGGGGATGTTCCCGGGGGGGGTGTTCCCGGGGGGGGGGGGTCCCCGCTCTCCGCCTCGGTCTGTACCGTATGCCCCGGGTCCGCGACTCCGCCTCGGGTCTCTCTGCCACTCACCTGCCGGTTATATTTCTGAAGCACCGGCTCAATCTCCGCCTTCGTGCCGCCCTCCAGCGCCGCCAGAGCCGCCGCCGCCTCCGGGACCACATCCATCACTGAGGCCAAAGTCGAACCTGGGCCTAGATTAGAGGCCGGACACCGTGTGTGAGAGACAGGAGCTCCGCCTGCCCTGACCCTTCACCCCGGCCCCAGCGGCGTCCCGCCCCCACCCGTCACTCAGACCAGGCCCCGCCCCTATCCTCAGGCGGCCCCAGCCGCTGCCCGCCCTCCCTCGTCACTCCAGCCACACCCCCTCCTGTCACGCCGACCAGGCCCCGCCCCAATCCTAAAACCGGCCCCACCGCGGCCCGCCCCTACCCGTCCCTCCGGCCACGCCCCTTACCCGTCCCACCAGCCGCGCCCCGCCCCCTCCTGTCACTGGGGCCTCTGCCACGCCCCGCCCCCTCTCGTCACTCCGGCCACGTCCCGCCCCCTTCGTCACTCCGTCCCCGCTCCCTCCAACGACCCCAGCCAAGCCTGCCCATGTCACCCCAGCCGCAGCCCGCCCCGCCCCGCCCCTTTCGTCACCCCAGCCCCGCCTCCAGCCGTCACACCAGCCGCGCCCCTCACCCTGCAGGCACCCCGGCCGCAGGCCCGCCCTCTCCCGTCACCCCAGGCACGCCCCTACCGTAAACCCAACCCCGCCCCCTACCTTCACTCCGGCCGCGCCCCGCCCCCTCTCGTCCCCGGAGCCATAGCCCCGCCCCCTAACGTAATCGGCCCCGCCCCTTTACGTCACTCTGGCCACAGTCCCAGTACCTGCCGTAAGGCAGACAAAATGATCCAGGTGTTTCCTAGGATGGTGGGGTTAGGGACAAAGAGTTGTAATGCAGAGTTGAGCTAGGAGTGTGATGGGGGTTGAGGACAGGGTAATAATGCAGAGTTGAGCTAGGAGTGTGATGGGGGTTGAGGACGGGGTTGTAATGCAGAGTTGAGCTAGGAGTGTAATGGGGGTTGAGGACGGGGTTGTAATGCAGAGTTGAGCTAGGACTGTGATGGGGGTTGAGGACAGGGTTGTAATGCAGAGTTGACCTAGGAGTGTGATGGGGGTTGAGGACGGGGTTGTAATGCAGAGTTGAGCTAGGAGTGTAATGGTGTTGAGGACGGGGTTGTAATGCAGAGTTGAGCTAGGAGTGTAATGGGGGTTGAGGACGGGGTTGTAATGCAGAGTTGAGCTAGGAGTGTGATGGGGTTGAAGACGGGGTTGTAATGCAGAGTTGAGCTAGGAATGTAATGTGGGTTGAAGACGGGGTTGTAATGCAGAGTTGAGCTAGAAGTGTAATGGGGTTGAGGACGGGGTTGTAATGCAGAGTTGAGCTAGGAGTGTGATGGGGTTGAGGACGGGGTTGTAATGCAGAGTTGAGCCAGGAGTGTAATGGGGGTTCAGGACGGGGTTGTAATGCAGAGTTGAGTTAGGAGTGTGATGGGGATTGAGGACGGGGTTGTAATGCAGAGTTGAGCTAGGAGTGTAATGGGGTTGAGGACGGGGTTGTAATGCAGAGTTGAGCTAGGAGTGTGATGGGGATTGAGGACGGGGTTGTAATGCAGAGTTGAGCTAGGAGTGTGATGGGGATTGAGGACGGGGTTGTAATGCAGAGTTGAGCTATGAGTGTGATGGGGGTTGAGGACGGGGTTATAATGCAGAGTTGAGCTAGGAGTGTGATGGGGGTTGAGGACGGCGTTGTAATGCAGAGTTGAGCTAGGAGTGTAATGTGGGTTGAAGACGGGGTTGTAATGCAAAGTTGAGCTAGGAGTGAAATGGGGGCTGAGGACGGGGTTGTAATGCAGAGTTGAGCTAGGAGTGTGATGGGGATTGAGGACGGGGTTGTAATGCAGAGTTGAGCTAGGAGTGTAATGGGGTTGAGGACGGGGTTGTAAAGCAGAGTTGAGCTAGGAGTGTGATGGGGGTTGAGGATGGGGTTGTAATGCAGAGTTGAGCTAGGAGTGTAATGGGGGTTCAGGACGGGGTTGTAATGCAGAGTTGAGCTAGGAGTGTAATGGGGTTGAGGACGGGGTTGTAAAGCAGAGTTGAGCTAGGAGTGTGATGGGGGTTGAGGATGGGGTTGTAATGCAGAGTTGAGCTAGGAGTGTAATGGGGGTTCAGGACGGGGTTGTAATGCAGAGTTGAGCTAGGAGTGTGATGGGGGTTGAGGACGGGGTTGTAATGCAGAGTTGTGCTAGGAGTGTGATGGGGGTTGAGGACGGGGTTGTAATGCAGAGTTGAGCTAGGAGTGTAATGTGGGTTGAAGACGGGGTTGTAATGCAGAGTTGAGCTAGGAGTGAAATGGGGATTGAGGACGGGGTTGTAATGCAGAGTTGAGTTAGGAGTGTAATGGGGGTTGAGGATGGGGTTGTAATGCAGAGTTGAGCTTGGAGTGTAATGGGGATTGAGGATGGGATTGTAATGGAGAGTCGAGCTAGGAGTGTGATGGGGTTGAGGACGGGTTTGTAATGCAGAGTTGAGCTAGGAGTGTAATGGAGGTTGAGGACGGGGTTGTAATGCAGAGTTGAGCTAGGATGTAATGGGGGTTGAGGATGGGGTTGTAATGCAGAGTTGAGCTAGGAGTGTGATGGGGGTTGAGGATGGGGTTGTAACGGAGAGTTGAGTTAGGAGTGTGATGGGGGTTGAGGACGGGGTTGTAACGGACAATTGAGTTAGGAGTTTAATTGAGGACGGGGTTGTAACGCAGAGTTGAGCTAGGAGTGTAATGGGTTTTGAGGATGGGGTTGTAATGCAGAGTTGAGTTAGGAGTGTGCTGGGGGTTGAGGATGGGGTTGTAACAGAGAGTTGAGATAGGAGTGTAATGGGGGTTGAGGATGGGGTTGTAATGCAGAGTTGAGCTAGGAGTGTAATGAGGGTTGAGGACGCGTTTGTAATGGAGAGTTTAGCTAGGAGTGTTCAAATTCAAGTTCCAAAGTTCAAGAGAGTCAGGGGGCCAGAGGTGAGTATGGTGGCCATTACCAAGGAGAAGTTGCTAGGAAAACTGAAAGGTCTGAACGTTAATAAATCACCTGGACCAGATGGATTACACCCCAGAGTTCTGAAGGAGATAGCTGAAGAGATAGTGGAGGCGTTAGTGGCTATCTTTCAGGAATCACTGGAGTCAGGGAGGGTCCCAGAGGACTGGAAAATCGCTAATGTAACCCCCCTGTTTAAGAAGGGAGTGAGGCAAAAGACGGGAAATTACAGGCCGATTAGCCTGACCTCGGTCATTGGTAAGATTTTAGAGTCCATTATTAAGGATGAGATTTCAGAATATTTGGAAGTGCATGGTAGAATTGGGCAAAGTCAGCATGGTTTCATCAATGGGAGGTCATGCCTGACAAATCTGTTAGAATTCTTTGAGGAGGTAACGAGTAGGTTAGACAAAGGAGAGCCAATGGATGTTATCTACTTGGACTTCCAGAAGGCCTTTGTCAAGGTGCCGCACAGGAGGCTGCTCAGTAAGATAAGAGCCCATGGTGTTAGAGGCAAGGTACTAGCATGGATAGAAAATTGGCTGTCTGGCAGGAGGCAGAGAGTGGGGATAAGGGGGTCCTTCTAAGGATGGCAGCCGGTGACTAGTGGAGTTCCGCAGGGGTCAGTGTTGGGACCACAACTTTTCACTTTATACATTAATAATCTAGATGAAGGAACTGAGGGCATCCTGGCTAAGTTTGCAGATGATACAAAGATAGGTGGAGGGACAGGTAGTATTGAGGAGGCAGGGAGGCTGCAGAAGGATTTGGACAGGTTAGGAGAATGGGCAAAGAAGTGGCAGATGGAATACAACGTGGGGAAGTGTGAGGTCATGCACTTTGGTAGGAAGAATAGAGGTATAGACTATTTTCTAAATGGGGAGAGAATTCAGAAGTCTGGAGTGCAAAGGGACTTGGGAGTCCTAGTCCAGGATTCTCTTAAGGTTAACTTGCAGGTTGAGTCGGTAGTTAGGAAAGCAAATGCAATGTTGGCATTTATTTTGAGAGGACTAGAATATAAAAGCAGGGATGTGCTGCTGAGGCTTTATAAAGCTCTGGTCAGACCACATTTAGAATATTGTGAGCAATTTTGGGCCCTGTATCTCAGGAAGGATGTGCTGGCCCTGGAGAGGGTCCAGAGGAGGTTCACGAGAATGATCCCAGGAATGAAAGGCTTAACATATGAGGAACATTTGAGGACTCTGGGTCTATACTCGATAGAGTTCAGAAGGATGAGGGGGGATCTGATTGAAACTTACAGAATACTGAAAGGCCTGGATAGAGTGGACGTGGGGAAGATGTTTCCATTAGTAGGAGAGACTAGGACCCGAGGGCACAACCTCAGAGTAAAGGGAAGACCTTTTAGAACAGAGATGAGGAGAAACTTACTTAGCCAGAGAATGGTGAATCTATGGAATTCATTGCCACAGAAGGCTGTGGAGGCCAGGTCATTGAGTGTATCTAAGATCGAGATATATAGGTTCTTGATTGGTATGGGGATCAAAGGTTACGGGGAGAAGGCGGGAGAATGGGGTTGAGAAACTTATCAGCCATGATTGAATGGCGGAGCAGACTCGATGGGCCGTATGGCCTAATTTCTGCTCCTATGTCTTATGGTCTTATGGAGTTGGGGACAGAGGATTGTAATGGAGAGTTGGGTTAAGAATGTAATGGGGTTGGGGACAGGGTTGTATTGGAGAGTTGGGTTGGTTGTGTAATGGAGAATTGGGTGAGGGTTGCAATGAGAGTTGGGTTAGTGGTCTAAAGGGAGTTGGGATAGGGGTGTAATGGAGAATTTTAAGGGTGTAATGACTGTTGGGTTAGGAACATTTTAGGGGTTGGTTTAGGTTGTAATGGAGATTTGGGTTAGGGGTATAATGGGGGTTGGGTTAGCAGTGTAATGAAGAGTTGTATTAGGGCTGTAATAAGTAATGTAATATTTTATTCTTTCATGGGATGTGGGCATCACTGGCAAGGCCCATCCCTAATTGCCCTTGAACCGAGTGGCTTGCTGAGCCATTTCAGAGGGCAGTTAAGAGTCAACCACATGGCTGTGGGCCTGGATTCACATGTAGGACAGACTGGGAAAGGAAGGCAGATTTCCTTCATTAAAGGACATTAAAAACCAGATGGGTTTTTACAACAATCGATGATAGTTTCATGGTCACCATTACTGAGACTTGCTTTTCAATTCAGATTATTGGTTGAATTTAAATTCCACCAGCTGCTGTGAGATTTGAAACCAATATCCCCAGAACGTTAACCTGAGCCCATGGATTACTAGTTCAGTGACATTACCACTATTCAACTCACTCCCCCAACAATCAGGTCTCAACAATTCCCTTAGCGATGACGATTTGTGAGTGAAATTGGGAATGTATGGAGACAAGAAATTAAAGAGATCCAGAAATCTTTGAAGGTCATCTTTATTCTGAGGAGTTGGTCATGGCTTTAATATTCTTTATTTTATTCGGGTTGTTACATATGCCAGCACTGGTATAAATAAAACCAAAGAAATTGATCTGCTTCACATTAATGCCACATTTCAGACTGTTGAACATCAAACCTTTGTTACACGCCGTTTGCATCAATAGGTGCAGATTATGGCCATTATCTTGCTTTGTCCTTCCCACAAAGCAATGTCATCAGTGACAGAGATGTATCCCGGCACAGTTGAGCGTAATGCGGACCATGTGAGCTTGAAAGAGACCCTGGCTAACAGGTAGTCCGAAAGGAAGTCATTGAAAACAGTTTCGTTCGAATGGGGTATGAAATGTAGTAAGCTCTTGGGATTTGTCCGTGAGATGTACTGACCAGTGAGCATGCTCGGCATCAAGCTTTGAGAAGAACGTTGCACTTGCAAATCTCAGATTTAACACTTCCAATCTGGGTATATTGTAAGGACAACAATTCGAAGCTGTGTTTAAACTTCACAGATCGAGACATGTCCTCAATGATCCATCCTTCTTTATGACACATGTAATTAAATTGCACCAATCTGTGTGCTCTTGTACCCTAATGATTTTGTCTTTCTCCATTTTGTCTAATTCGACCCTTAATTTGTTTTGTGAGTTTTTTATTTATTGATGGGGTGTGGACTTTGCTGGCTGGGCCCAGCATTTATTGCCCATCCCTAGTTGCCCTTGAGAAGGTGGTGGTGAGCTGCCTTCTTGAACCGCTGCAGTCCATGTGGTGTAGGTACACCCACAGTGCTGTTAGGAAGGGAGTTCCAAGATTTTGACCCAGCGACAGTGAAGGAACGGCGATATATTTCCAAGTCAGGATGGTGAGTGGCTTGGATGGGAGCTTCCAGGTGGTGGTGTTCCCATCTATCTGCTGTCCTTGTCCTTCTAGATGGTAGTGGTCGTGGGTTTAGAGGGTGATGTCTAAGGAGCCTTGGTGAATTCCTGCAGTACATCTTGTAGATGGTACACACACTGCTGCTACTGTGTGTCGGTGGTGGAGGGAGTGAATGTTTGTGGATGTGGTGCCAATCAAGCGGACTGCTTTGTCCTGGATGGTGTCAAGCTTCTTGAGTGTTGTGGGAGCTGCACTCATCCAGGCAAGTGGGGAGTATTCTATCACACTCCTGACTTGTGCCTTGTAGATGGTGGACAGGCTTTGGGGAGTCAGGAACCATAGTATTTCTTTGGCTAGTCCAGTTCACTTTCTGGTCAATGGTAGCACCCAGGATGTTGATAGTGGAGGATTCAGTGATGGTAATGCCATTGAACATCAAGGGGCAATGGTTGGATTCTCTCTTGTTGGAGATGGTCATTGCCTGATGCTTGTGTGGCGCGAATGTTCCTTGCCACTTGTCAGCCCAAGCATGGATATTGTCCAGATCTTGCTGCATTTGGACATTGACTGCTTCAGTATCTGAGGAGTCATGAATGGTGCTGAACATTGTGCAATCATCAGCAAACATCCCCACTTCTGACCTTATGACAGAAGGAAGGTCATTGATGAAGCAGCTGAAGATGTTTGGGCCGAGGACACTACCCTGAGGAACTCCTGCAGTGATGTCCTGGGGCTGAGATGATTGACCTCCAACAACCGCAGCCATTTTCCTTTGTGCTAGGTATGACTCCAACCAGTGGAGAGTTTTCCCCCTGATTCCCATTGACTCCAGTTTTGCTAGGGCTCCTTGATGCCACACTCAGTCAAATGCTGCCTCGATGTCAAGGGCAGTCATTCTCACCTCACCTCGGGAGTTCAGCTCTTTTGTCCATATTTGAAGGCTGTAACAAGGTCAGGAGTTGAGTGGCCCTGGCGGAACACAAACTGGGCATCATTGAGCAGATTATTGCTAAGCAAGTGCCACTTGATAGCACTGTTGATGACCCCTTCCATTACTTTGCTGATGATGGAGAGTAGACTGATGGGGCGGTAATTGATCGGGTTGGATTTGTCCTGCTTTTTGTGTACAGGACATGCCTGGGAAATTTCCCACATAGCTGGGTAGATGCCAGTGTTGTAGCTGTACTAGAACAGGGTAAGGGTCGTAGCAAGTTCTGGAGCACAAGTTTTCAGTACTATTGCCGGAATATTGTCAGGAATTTGCAGTATCCAGTGCCTTCAGCCATTTCTTGATATCATGAGGAGTGAATCGAATTGGCTGAAGACTGGCATCTGTGATGCTGGGGACATCCGGAGGAGGCCGAGATGGATCATCCACTCAGCGCTTCTGGCTGAAGATTGTTGCAAATGCTTCAGCCTTATCTTTTGCACTGCTGTGCTGGGCTCCTCCATCATTGAGGATGGGGATATTTGTGGAGCCACCTCCTCCAGTGAGTTGTTTAATTGTCCACCACCATTCACAACAGGCTGTGGCAGGACTGCAGAGCTTAGATCTTATCCATTGGTGTGGGATTGCTTAGCTCTGTCTATCACTTGCTGCTTATGCTGGTTGGCACGCAAGTAGTCCTGTGTTATAGCTTCACCAGGTTGACACCTCATTTTAAGGTATGCCTAGTGCTGCCCCAGGCATACCCTCCTGCACTCTTCATTGAACCAGGGTTGATCCCCTGGCTTGATGGTAATGGTAGAGTGGGGGATATGCCGGGCCATGAGGTTACAGACTGTGTTCGAGTACAATTCGGCTGCTGCTGGTGGCCCACAGTGCCTTATGGATGCCCAGTCTTGAGTTGCTAGATCTGCCCAAAATCTATCCCATTCAGCACGGTGGTAGTTCCACACAACACGATGGATAGCATCCTCAATGTGAAGGTGGGACTTCATCTCCATAACAACTGTGCGATATTCACTCCTACTGATACTGTCATGGACAAATGCATCAGCGTATGGTAGGTTGGTGAAAATGAGATCAAATGTGTTTTTCCCTCTTGTTGGTTCCCTCACCACTTGCTGCAGACCCAGTCTAGCAGCAATGTCATTTGTTTTGTAAGATGGACTTGCATGGTGGATCAATTGACGGGTTTGCATTCTCCTGCAAGCGTTGTGTTGCAATTCCCTTGAAACTGCCAGATTTGTCAAAACATTCTGGATATTTCGATGTTAGGTTGTCAACTGAGGTGATAGGAATAGTTTCTGAGGTTGATCTGCCAAATGTGGTCTGACTGATTCCATGGATTGTCACCAGTGTGAGGTCATGTCATGCCGGTAGATCTGCGATTATTGGGCCTTTAGTCTCCACGATGTAGAACATCTATGTTACCCAGGAGGAATGATTGTACTTGCACTCCAGGACTATGGATCCTGCACATGGAATAAGTTAACCATTGTACACAGAAAGTTGCGCAGTAGTGGGTTTCACCATGGCCTTCCACGTCTGTGGATACATGCCTTTTAGAATTCGTAGGGATGGTATGATGGCACTTGACCCTGTGTCAGTGCTGACCAATAATGAGTAGTTGCCAACTTTCTTAGGGCAGATAATTTGAATCTTGGCAAACACTTTGGATGGTGTGATAGTATCTATGTTTACCACAAGATTGCCGGTGTGAAACTTGTTCACCGCTCTTCATCTTGCTATGTACATTATTGTCCTTTTATGGTTTGCCAGTCATCTCGTATATATGCTTCTGATGGGATACCCATTGTGTACAGTCTGTTTGCATCAGTGCACACCTCTTTCTGGCTGCATCAGCCTTTGCTCTAGTGCACTGCCCCTGCCAATGGCCCTTTCTGCCACATGCTTTGCAGAATTGCTGGAAAGCTGGGTATTTCCTTGGTGCATGCAGAAGGCCACACCCTCCACATGCCTTGCTAGGTTTAGGTGTTCCTGTGAGTGCATCAAAAATTGGGGTTATGCTTAAGATCTGTAAGTTTCGTCAAGCTTCAAGGATCACTTCGTACTTACGTCCATCCTTGAGTAGCTCTTCGATGCTATACATTTTGGGCTTGTCTAGCAGATCTTTCTGGAAGGCTTCCATGGGATTGGATGTGAATACCAACTCAACAATTCTGTCTGCTAGCTTTGACAATCACGGGACGTAATCTTTTCTCTGCATCTGCTGATGAAGTGGTCTATGGATTCTGTAGGCTGTGGTTGAAATTACATGAACTCTAGTCGATGAATACAGAAGTTAACCTGATGCTGAACTGGTCTTCCAATGTAGTCCATGTCGTTAGGGGATCCTTTAGCTCTTCTGCTGTTAATCTTGACGTGTTCAGCTGGTGTAGACCTTCATGCCCAATTGCTAGGTGAATTTTTATGGCTTGCTTGTCTGATTCAAACACTCCTGAATCAAGAAACCATAGCTCTGTAAGCTGTTTAAACATCCTGAATTCAGACAGTTGGCCAACCCTTTCAAACAGGGGAGCTTTGTGGACATTTTGATGATATCCCCTTGACCTTCCTCCTTGTTTTATTCAATTTATTGTTCAATAACTCTTGAAGCCATCTGTTATAATCACAACCTTCTCTGGTCCAATTTTTATCAAGGCTTTGTTTGCTTTTTTTGTTTGACTCTCCCTCGATCGCTATCGATCCGGCCCACACCCTGGTTACTTGCCTTTCCTGACTGAGCTAACCCAGTGCTGTTCCCCTCAACGCACTGTCCCACTCCCTGAGCTGACAGGCTACACGCTGCCATCTCACCACAAGGGATCCATCTGCTCACTAGGTCTTTACTTGAACGCTATATCCACACTGCGTCTTTAAAGCTTTTCTATGCTGTCGCCACGCCGCGATTTCAACACTCTCCAACGCTGTGAACTCATTGTGGTCTGACTAAAACGTCAAGGGTTGTCTCATGCCATGTAGCTGTTCGCAGGGTTGTTCACCATGTCATATCTGTACCTAATCTTGCTGCTGTTTTACCACCACTGATCACCATGTTGTGTTTTGAAAATGTTACAAAGGCACCAATTGCTCATAAGTGGTTGTGTAACCACGTTGTGGGTTAACTTGTTGAGACTAGGCACATGGGAACATTAATACAAAGATCAAAAGCTTGAAGATTTCAGAACAGTGCCGTGTCATGCTGACAGACAAAAGTGAAACTAAAACTGGATCAACATGACACACTTCCCTTCTAGTGATGTCATGCTGCCATCCCTTAAAAGCACATTACGACAATAGGGACTTGGGTTAGAGATGGGAGTTATGGTTAGTTGTATTGGGATATGAGGTGGGGATACAGGGTTGTAATGGTGGTGGGGGAGGGTACGGGGCTGTAATGATGGACAGGTCGGAGGGCAGTGGCGCATTTTCACCGGTGCTGGGGGGAAGAGGGGCAGTGATAAGATGCTAAGTCTAAGACCTCACATTGAGAAGCAACCTCCAAAACTCAACACAAAACCTCTTGGTGGGGGACAAGCTGCAAATCTGAAATAAGCTAAGGATGAGGGAGGCTATTCAGCCCATCTAACCCCACGCTTCCCCAACCTGTTCTAGATTGGTTGTTAAGCGAGTCCAGGGTTTTGAGCCCTACATTGCTCTGTCCGGGAGTCTCTTCCATGTTCGGTCACTCTCTTTGTGAAAAATAATTTCTTGAAGAAAATGCACAGCAAGTCAGTCAGCATCTCAAAGGAGAGAGAAGGTTTAGCACTCCTGGCTGTCAGAATGTTCTGACAAGGGTCTACAGTCACCAGAAACACCAAAAGCTTATGAACTGGTTGTTCATCTCAAGCCTGGTTGAAGGATTATGCTGTAAGTAAACACTCTGCCTACATAACAACAGTCTGCACTTCACAGTAGATCATAGAATTAGATCGAACCTATAAAACAAACTGGCGATTCAGCCCAAATTCACCATCCCGGCGTTTATGCTCCAAACGAGCCTCCTCACACTGTGTTTATCTCTTCCCAACCTGCCGCCACATCCCTCTATTCCCTTTCCCTGTCTGGGAATGGCTTTGGGAGGATTACAACAGGCTGCTTAGGGTACATTTATTCCTTTCTCTGTGTGACTCCAGCATTTTGAATTTTTTAAATATAAATGCTCATTCTTTCAATATAACCATATTAGGATCAATTCCTCAGACATTGCAGATGTTGGTTTACATCACAGTATTTCCAGTTAGTCTCTGTAGAACATTGTGCTATACAAAACCTGGACTTTATTCGGGAATAGTTGGTACACTAACCTGGCATAAAGTGAACGTTGCAATCAGTGTCTTTCACCTGCATGCACACAATGTTCTCACAAAAGTTAGTCTCATTCAGGAGCCACACTTATATCCCCCTCTAGAGATTACAACAGGAACCTCAGACTTGACCCACTTGACCCCCAGTAGGACTAGACCCTTGTAGTCACAGTCCTGAATTACCAAGTCAAAGACAAGATTGTCTAAGCAGCCGGAGTAAAAAGGCTCCTGACAAACATATCATGTGCAGGCTTAGCACCCAACCTCCTCGGAACTAACCTGCGCACTCACCTCCGAGTCAGAAGGTCATGGGATCAAGACCCACTCCAGGACTTGAGCATCTAGGCTGACACTTCAATACTGAAAGAGTGTTGCATTGTTGGAGGCGCTGCTCTTCAGTTAAGATGTTATACAGAAGCTCCGTCTGCCTGTTCAGGTGAACATCTAAGATCCTGAGGCACTGTTCGAGGGAGAGGTGCGAGTTCTCCCAAGATTTTGGCCAACTCAGCTATCACCACCAGAAATAGATTTACTCATTATTTCTGGGACCCTGTTGCATTCAAAAGAGCTCCAATCTTTCCCACATGACAGTAACCACAATCCAATAAAACTCATTGGGTGGAATTTTCCACGCCCGCCAGCATTGTGTGTGATCGGTGGCATGAGGGGGCAATATGGTGCAATCGGTTTTACGATGGTGGGAAGCCAGTTTGCGATCGTCTGCCCTGCCCGCCGACAGTGGGCTGCGTTTCCCGGCATCAGACGTCGGGGACCTCATTGTAATATATCAGCACATCATTATCAGGCCAGCCCACTGGAACTGTCCCCCACCGCTGGATCGTCCATCTACGTTGGTGGAAAAGCACGCTGGCGTGTTTCACAACAGCACATAAAAGGCGCGCACTTGCCGGTCTGCACTTTGAGGGGATCTCGGAGGTGAGTACCCAGTAACATTATGCAGCACTTACCAGGGTCTTCAAGCTTGAGGAGCGCTTGGGGGGGGCCAGGGTTAAGGGCAGCCCTGTCGTTGAATGTAGCGCACAAGCATTCAGGGTGGGGGGTCGGGTGCACGAGGGAAGTGGCCACGCATTAGAGACACATGTATAAAGTGTCCATTCCTCTGCAACTGAGACAGTTCAGGCGCAACCACATCGATATGATTGGGGTCGGGCTTCTAGCTTATCTGCCCACTCAAGCAAGGCAGAGGCATCAAAGCGCCACCAAATGCTCCAAAGTTTTTCACCCCCCACCCACCCCCCTCCTGCACAGACTGCAAATTCATGAGCATTTTAGTAGATTGCAGAACAGTTGGACAACTGCACACATTGTAGGAGCTCCTCGCTAAAGCTAACCATGGAGCAGTCACGGCTGGAGGTGCTCACAGCCCCATGCAATGTCATCATCCCCATTTGGACCAGTCTCCCCCATGGTTCAAGCTAATGGTGCAGCCTTGCAGTCCACCAATCTCTGGCCATCCAAGTAGTGGCCAACACTCTCCAGGAAGGGTTAAGGGGCCATCATACTTAACCAGGACAGGTTCCTTGTACACCCATGCTAACCTTGTCACTCTCATTCATCCTACAGGAGGAGTACATCGGGATCATGGAGCCTAGTGAACTAGCTATATGCCTGAAGGCCTACTGAGCATGAAGATGATGGAGGAGAGAGCGACTGAGGCTCCTGGCTGCACAGAGGCAGGAGCAGCAACCTCATGAAGAAGGGGCAACTGGGGCTCCCGCTCACACCGTCCAGGAGTGACAGTGAGCCATCGCTGGTCAGTGCCTAGCGACACCCAGGGTCTATGGACGTTGCCTTTCATTCCTGCAGATGACCGAGAACCAGTGTTGCCAAAGACTGCACATGTCTAGGGAACCAGTCGGTCACATCTGCCACTTACTGCAGGATTTGACGCCACGGGAACACGGAGGGCACCCACTGCCAGTGGTCATGAAAGTGACCGCGGCGCTCAATTTCTATGCCAGTGCCGCCTTTCAGGGCTCCAGATGTGACCTCTGTGGAATCTCACAATCCTGCACCCACAAATGCATCCATGAGGTCACGGATGCCATCTTCTCGAGGGCCACACAACTTTGTGCATTTCGCCCGGGACCGGGACAGCCAGGATGCAAGAGGGATTTGATTCGCCCAGATCTCGGGATTCCCACAGGTTCAGGGTGAGATCGACTGCACTCAGGTGACACTCAGGTCTCCATCGCAACACACGGTGAACTTCATCAGCCACAAGAGGTTCCATTTGCTGCACGTGCAGCTGGTGTGCGACCACCAGAAACGCATCCTGCAGGTCTGCGCATGGTTTCCAGGGAGTGTGCACGACTCCTACATCCTCAGTCAGTCACAGACCCCTGGAGTCTTCCAGGGTCCACAGAGGCTGAGGGGATGGCTCCTCTTGGACAAGGGCCACCCACAGAGGATGTGGCTGATGACACCCGTGCGGCGGCCTCAGACTGCAGCAGAGCAACGCTATAATGAGGCTCATGCTGCAGCTCCCAACTTGGTGGAGCAGACCATTGGGATGCTGAAGGTGAGGTTCTGGTGCCTGGACTGGTCTGGTGGAGCCCTGTAATATAGTCCACAGAGGGTATCACGCATCATCATCATCGCCTGCTGCACCCTTTACAGCCTGGCACCCCAACGGGGAGACGAGCTGGCTGAGGAGGAGGTGGAATTGCTGCACGTCTCCTCTGATGAGGAGGGCACCGACATGGATGAGAGTGAGGAGATCCTCGGAGGCGGCAATGATGGGGATGAGGCCTTCGCACTGACCAGATGAGGCAGGTGTGCCTGGGAAGCCCTCATAGCTGCTAGATTTGTGGAGGATGATGACGACATGCAGTGAGGAGACACCATAGATCCTCACATTGCATCTGTCTGACTCCAGTCTGGCTTATGGCAGCATGAATACCCTCTGTGAGAATGCTCCTGCCATGGAGATGCAGGGGAGGCCCTAATAGTCGCTCGACTGCAGGAGGATGATGATGACATGCAGTGAGGACACTCCATAAATCTTCACATAGCCTCTGAGAATGCCTGACTCCTGTCTGGCCGAGGGCAGATCACTTGCTCTCCGTGATCAGGGTCATATCATAGAGACGCAGCCATGAAATTTTAAAAGCATCTGACCTTTTGTCCACCTTCAGCACCTGAGCCCTTCAGCACCTGAGCCCTTCAGGAGCACAGCTGAGGTCACAGGAAGAGAGGAGTCGGATGGGCTGGATGCTCCCGGAGTCACCTGGATGGACCCGGAGTGTGCACCTGCTGACCCTCCTCCCTATGGGTGCCCCCAGCTGACTTGAGGAGCAGAGGTAATTGGAGTGAGTCCGAGCTTCCTGGCACCCCTCTTGCGTACACAATGCTAGAGTCCAAATATGGTATCAGCGATGGAGTTGAGCCCGCGCAGCAGTGCAGGAGTGAAGTCCTGGACCAAGGTCTCCATGGTGGCCGCTATCCTCGGTGCGTTGCAATGCCGGCGCTATCACCTTAGCCTGAAGGCGGACGGACTCCTCCATTGTGCCTTGCAATCTGAGGAGTGCAGCGGACATCCCTTCCTTATGGTCCTGAGCTTGTCTTTGCAGCTCCAGCAACTGAGACATGACCGAGACCAGAGGCTTGTCATCTGACTGGGACTTAGCAAATTTCTGACCTCCAGCAGTCCTCTGAGTGCCGGGGACCTGGGAAGTTCCTATCTCCACCTGCTGTGGATCAGACGATGCAATTTTCTCACCAGATTGTGATCCCGAGGCTATTCTAAAGATAGATCCCACCGAGGTGTGTGTCTCTGCGCTGGTGGAGGGTGCGGGTGAGCGCTGTGACGGGACTTCAGGGAGGGTGCCACCAGATTCCTCTTCAGGGATTTATTCTGGGCTTGATTGGAAGCCCTGGGTCATGGACTCTACCAGCTGTTTGGCCGATGTGTCTGCGGAAGCAAGGGGAGATAATTAGTGCATGGAAGTGGCCTGTGAAACAGGATACATCACTCAAGGCATTGTTATCTGATGGATGTTGCACTGCTGGACCCTCACTTGGTAGAGCACCGCCGACCTCACCATCAGCACAGGACCAGTCCAGATCCTCACCGGCCAGCTGGATGGCTGTTTTCAAAGTCCATGGGGACCTTGATTTCGGGCATTCCACCACCGGTCTGCGACCTCTCCTTCTTGTTGTGTGTCAGCTTGTCCTGCAAGAATAGAGATGGAGAGAGTGTAAGCAGGATGCCTGCCAGGCCAGATGATAAGTATGTCTGGCCTGGTGGTCGCTGAGTGGTCCCATAGACGGGATGAGAACAATGAAGATGTGCGCGAGAGAGTGAATGGTGATGTCCCTTGAACCAGCAGTGAGTGAGATCCCTGTGGATGTGTGATGGGTTTGTGAGTGTGTGAGTTGATAGTGATGAGAAGAGTGACTTACCCTGGCAGAATGGAGGAGATCATTCATCCTCTTGTGGCACTGGGCGCATTTCCTCTTTTGAAGGGCGTTAGCGCTGACCACTGCTGCCACTGCCTCCCAAGCTGGGTTAGTGCTGTTGCTGCCCATCTTGCAGCCAAAGTGGGGGTAAAGGACATCCCAGCGGGCCTCCATGGCATCCAAAAGGCGCTCGAGGGATGCATCGCTGAATCTGGGGGCTGCAGTCTTCTTCAGTTTCAAGGCCATGTCTTCCATGCAGCGGTGGTGGTCCGGAATCACTGAGATGTGTGCTTGTGGCTGGACTTTAAACATGGCACCCGGCATGATAAAGTGGTGAGGTGATGGCGGGTGGGCGAATGAAGCCTGCCCGCCATGGAAATGGCCTGTTTCCCAGGAGTGTATAAATAATGTGGTGGGTTTGGGACTGTAAGGAACATATCTTTTTACTTCTGTTGGACTGTTGTAAAGAACGTATCTTTTTATTTTCTGTTGGATTGCAGATTAAGATTACAATGGCTGCAGTTTGAAAGACATATCCACTGGAACAGGATGAGAGATGTATACAATGTTGCAGCTCTGGAACAGTATGTGCCATGAAAGACAGGATGGTGCCAGAAAGGAATCCTGGACCAAGGAAGCTGCCTGACAACAGTATTTTAATTGGCTCCTGACCAAGTGATCAGGGTTTGTGTGGTAGCAATGCAGCGGAAAACTCCTGGCCTGCAAAGAGAAAACATCTAAAATCTATTTTCCTCATATCTCCATAACCTGCTTTCTCTCTGAGGAAACCCTTGTAAGAAGGAAAAGGGAAAAACCACGATTAGAGACATTGAAAAGCAAGTTCTCAACCAGTGAGCTAAATACTGAAAGTGCTGGAAGATCACCTCGTGTCATCAACAAGAACTGAAAGGAATTTGGTCAAAAAAACATCGATCAAAATCAACCCATCGAATCCTATACCCTGGAATTGATGCTATTGAACTGTTTTTTTCCACCCTTAAAATCCGTGTTTTATGTCTTATGTGTCAAGTGTGTGTGTGCGTGAGTGTGTGTGAGTGTGTGTGTGTGTGTGTATAAGGATTTAAGACAGGGCTAGAGTTTAAGTTATAGTGTTAGAAGTTAGCAGTTCATATTTCTTTCTTTTACCACTAGCTAAAGACAATTTGTTCAATGAACAGTCATTTATTTATTAAGTTTACAAACCTGGTGCTCATATTCTGTTGACCTAAATTAAACAGTTAGGTAGAACTGGGGCAATCTGGTGGTTTGGTCAAACGTTTCACAGTTGTCGTGGTTCGGGGAGCAGTGGGGTTTGATATTACAGCGCACTATCCCCTGTGAGTCATGATTGGATGATACAGCGTAAAAACCCGCCATCGCGGCCGGCGGGTAAAACATCATTTTATCTGCTCGCTACCGCACTTGGTGCAAATCTGGGACGATTCCACCCATTGTCCAGGACACTCTTTGCTATGTTTCGGACATGTTATAAATCACAATGTATAAGCAAATCCTTCTTGATTGCTGCTTGGTGACTTTGTGACATTAACTGGTTTTGCCTGTGTGAAATTCAGTTTATAAAGTCAAAAGGCACCACAGCATATTCCTCTCCCATGGCTTGAATAAAGAGCTTTACAAGGCAATATTCTTTTTGGCCTGGTTCCTAGCACTACATCCATTCCTGGGAGTTTCTTCAGTTTCTGTCAGGCTCAATGGAGAGCAATTAAATTTTGACCCCGCCTCATGTTTACTTAACAGCAATTTGACTTTATGGAGCCGAATTAACGCGGCTTCACCTTAGAACGTAGGACATAGTAACGTAGGACTTTGGAGCAAGAGGAAGCCATTTGGCCCTTTGAGTCTCCTCCACCATTCGATATGATCATGTCTGATCTGGTTGTGGCCTCAGCTCCACCTTCCTGTCTGCACCCACACCGCACCCCCCACCCCCCTCAACCACCCATAACCCTTGACTCCCTTGTCCATCAAAAATCCATCTAACTCACCCTTGATCAATCTCTTCCCCAGACTCCACTGCTCTCTGGGGAAGAGATTTCCACAGACTAACAACCCTCAGAGAAAAAAATTCTCCTCATCTCTGGCTTAAAAGGGAGACCTCTCATTCTTAAACTGTGTTCCCTAGAAGTAGAATTATATGCACTGTATAATGCTCTATCCTTACAAAATAACTTATCATCCAATTTAATGTGAGGAGCACCATGGTAAAGAGCCACCACTGGCCATTGCTGCCTGACAAGTTTACATAGGCGGTTTGCAATGTAAATGTGGAAGTAGGAAATTATAATGCAAAACTAAAAACAAGCAAAGTATGTAACTTGAAAATGGGGTCAGAGTCACTTTTGCGCAGCTCTGCTTAATTCCCCAAGAGCAATGCCACAGGAGGCTGAGATATATATTATTTTAATGCTATTTGTACATATATGTTTACAACAAAGTTCAATAAACATGAGAGATGAAGGAATAGAAGGTTACGCTGATTGGGTGAGATGAAGAGGAGGGAGAGGATGCAGCATAAACACCAGCACGGACCAGTTGGGCCAAATGGCCTGTTTCTGTGATGTAAACTCTAAGTAATTCTATATGTAGTTATACAAATATGAGATATTTCTCATGCTAGAGCATGAGAAAGGTTGGCGAGAAAATTATACTAACAGCAGAGATAAGTTGGTCTAGAGGAATACAAGGTGTATCCAGGATGCAAACAATTAAGAATGATATAATGAGAACAGAACATGGCATGGCCAAGAAGCAACATTTATATGGATCATCCTTATAGCCCTGCACATAGAGGTACACAGAACAAGAGGGTGAGAGAGAGTGAGGAAATGCTAGATCGACACTATCAAAATCCATCTGTCTTGAAGGGATCGAGATGACTGAACTGACCAGGCTAGTTCAGACCCAACGACAGTGGAGTCAATTCATTTATATATAAACAATTTTTTAAAGGCTGCAGAATATAATTATTAAGTAAACATTGCATTTATACTCAGGTCTTTGGAGAGGGCACTGCTGAAGAACAAATGCTATTTGAGTTGATTTGGCTTGATCTCTCCTCACCCACCTATTGCAGATGCATCTATTCTTGAGCGTATTAGTAGGAATAACAACCACGCAGCCCTTGTGGAGACTGAGTCCTGTCTGCATACTGACAACACCCTGCTGTGTGCTGCGCTAAATGGAATAGATTCAGAACAGATCTAGCAGCTCGAGCCGGGACAAGCATGAGGCGATGTGGGTTCAAGCCCCACTCCAAGACTTGAGTATGTGATCCAGGTTGACTCTTCACTGCATCATTGGGAGAGTGCTGTGTTGATGAGGTGCTGAATTTCCAATGGGACATTAAACGGGTTTTCTGTCTTTCTATTCAGGTGGATGTGAAAGATTCCCTGGCACCATTCGATGAGGAGCAGGGAGATTTCAGTGTCTTGGGCAGTCAGTCAATGCCATCAAAATGCTAGTCTCATTAATAATGATCATGAAACTAGTGGATTATCGTAAAAAATCCATCTGGTTCACTAATGTCCTGCAGGGGAGGTAACCTGTGGCCTTTCCGCAGTCTGGTCCTGCATGTGGCTCCACAACCACAGAAATGGACAGGACTTTCCCCTCCTTGGACTAAGTGCGTTGTGGGCGGGAAAAGCGGCTTTTCCTCCGCCGACTACAATGGCGCATTTTCGCGTCCAATTGCCCGCTTCTCGCTTCATTAAATCTGCATCGGCTGTTTAGCCGGCGGGCAGCCTATAATTCACCAGACCAGCCATGATTTCAGTGGATCCTCACTCCGGGTACCATATTGAAACCGCACCCGCACACAGATCTTTCAATATCTGTAGCCCAGGACCGCTCCAGGTGAGAGATGGCCCCCAAAAGCAGGAAGAGTGCAGCCCCCAAGTTTAGTGACTCCTTGCTGGGTCACTTCCTGGATGCTGTTGAGGCCCGTCGTGATCTTCTCTACCCGGGGGATGGCCAGCAGAGATTCAACCAGGCCACCAACCCAGCTTGGGAGGTGAGTGCCACCTCAGCCCGCAGGAGAACAGCAATACAGTCCCGCAAATGGATGAATGATCTCATCTGCACAGCCAGGGTAAGACAACCTTCTCATCCCTCTCAGCTCACACTCTCACCAGCCCCTCACACATTCACAGGATGACAGTCCACAGGGGTCTCACACATGACCAGAACAAGGGGCATCAGCACTCACTCTCCCACACACACACCCTGACGTCTCCATCTGGACTCACATCCCGTGCAATTTGCGTACTCATCCCGTACACAGCTCCGCTCAGCACCCACACAAGGCAGGCGCCCTTATCATCTGCCTTATGTGCTTCTGCTCACACTCTCTCCATCAGTCTTCATGCAGGCCAAGCTTGCCCATAACGAAAAGGAGAAGTCTCAGACCAGTGGCGGGATGCCAGAGAGCAAGGCTCTCACCCAGTATAAGGAGTGAACAATACAGCTGGCCAGAAAGGACAGGGACTGTGCCTGTGGTGACAATGAGGTCAGCAGCACACACCCAAGTCAGGACCCTGCACCACCTGATCTTTCAGACAGTGAGACTGCGAGTGCAATGTTATGTCTTGGAGTCTGTTGCCATGCGCTAATTATCTCCACCCTCTTTCATACCACAGCCAAACACCCCAGGGACACCAGGAGCCAGCCCCTCATCTCCAGCTCCGAAGCCACATCGGATGAGGATTTTGCGGACCCACTAGGGACACAGCATCTGTGATTCTGGGCACCTCTAGAGGAGGCTGAGATGTATCATCCACTCAGCATTTCTGGCTGAAGATTGTAGCAAATGCTTCAATCTTATCTTTTGCACTGATGTGCTGGGCTCCCCCATCATTGAGGATGGGAAATGTGTGGAGCCTCTTCCTCCAGTGAGTTGGTTAATTGTCCACCACCATTCACAACTGGATGTGGCAGGACTGCAGAGCTTAGATCTTATCCATTGGTTGTGGGATCGCTTAGCTCTGTCTACCTCTTGCTGCTTATGCTGTTTGGCTCGCAAGTTGTCCTGTGTTATAGCTTCACCAGGCTGACACCTCATTTTTAGGTATGCCTGGTGCTGCTCCTGGCATGCCCTCCTGCACTCCTCATTGAACCAGGGTTGATCCCCTGGTTTGAAGGTAATGGTAGAGTGGAGGATATGCCGGGCCATGTGGTTACAGATTGTGTTCGAGTACAATTCTGCTGCTGCTGATGGCCCACAGATCTGTTTGAAATCTATCCCATTTAGCACGGTGGTAGTGCCACACAACACGATGGAGGGTATCCTCAATGTGAAGGTGGGACTTCATCTCCACAATGACCGTGCGGTGGTTACTCCTACCGATACTGTCATGGACAGATACATCTGCGGCAGGCAGGTTGGTGAGGATAAGGTTAAGTGTATTTTTCCCTCTTGTTGGTTCCCTCACCACCTGCCGCAGCTTTATCATTTAGGACTCGGCCAGCTCAGTCAGTAGTGGCGCTACTGAACCACTCTTAGTGATGGATATCCAGAGTACATTCTGTGCCCTTGCCACCCTCAGTGCTTCTTCCAAGTGGTGTTCAACATGGAGGAGCACTGATTCATCAGCTGAGGGAGGGCGGTACGTGGTAATCAGCAGGAGGTTTCCTTGCCCATATTTGATCTGATGCCATGAGAATTCATGGGGTCCGGAGTTGAAGTTGAGGACTCCCAGGGCAACTCCCTCCTGACTGTATACCACTGTGCTGCCACCTCTGCTGGGTCTGTCCTGCTGGTGGGACAGGACATGCCCAGGGATGGTGATGGTGGAGTCTGGGACATTATCTGTAAGATATGATTCTATGAGGATGACTATGTCAGGCTGTTGCTTGACTAGCCTGTGAGACAGCTCTCCCAATTTTGGCACTAGCCCCCAGATGTTAGTAAGTAGTACTTTGCAGGATTGACAGGGCAGGTTTTGCCGTTGTTGTTACTGTTGCCTAGTCAATGCCGGGTGGTCCGTCTGGTTTCATTCCAGTTTCAAGATGGTGGTCCTCAGGTTTTATTACCAGGCCAGCTTCAACCCTCCCTGTCTGACCGTGAAAATCCTTCCCATCGTCCTGGAGGAGTATAACACTCAGGTATCCCTCCCTCCTATCACTCTCAGTCCTCCCCCTGTAATCCTGGATCCCATTGTAATTGTGATTGATATCCCTGTGTTACCCCCTGAGTCCTTTGAGATGGATGTGCCTATGCTCCAAGTCGACATTACCCGTCCCCGTCTTGAGGCCTACTGTAGCGTCACATATAGGGACCTCCCCCCCGCAACCCATGAGTCCATTGAGTGCCCGCCCCTACACTACCTGTTCCTGATCTACAGGCTGCAGATGCCTCCCCATCTGCGGGTGAGTACCATGCTAGAAACCCCCTGGAACGCTGTGCGTTAGGTGATGACCACGCCCTGTGCACACTATGCTGGGCATATCTGACAGTGGACTGACATACCCTCCCCCTCCAAGGACTGGGACAAGGATTGTTTTTAGAAGCTCTGCGATGTAAGCTGAAGCGCTTCTTCACTCTGCAATCCTCGCACTCCGGCCCTGGCTCAGTTATGACCTTCTGTAAGAGACTCTTTCCAAATTCTGGCCCAGAGGATACTTCCCTCGCGTCCCGCAGTCAAGTGTCTTGAGTGCAACCTTCCCCAGTCTTCCCCCCACCCCCCACCCCGCAGTCAAGCTCTTGCCCTCCAGCCCCTTCCCGTACCTCTGTCTCGTCTTCCCCGCCGCCCCCCCCAGTTAAGCCCTTGCCCTGCAGCACATTACAACCCACCCCTGCCTTATCCCTGGTTTGGGATGTAGACCCTTGCCTCTGTAACTCCCATTGAAAGTGAAGTGGTGCTGCCTACGAAGCCAACATTGAGACCGAGCGCAATGCAAGATAGGCAAACAATCCTCAAAGTCATGAGGGAAGCGTCGGTCACCAGTGGCCCTTTGATCCAGCATTGGGGGGCATGATTCCGGTGAGCTCCCTTCATAATGAGCGTTCATGATATTGTAATGTTATTTAAATGGCATTCCTGACATTGCATGGTGGGAAAAGCACGGCGCCATTGAGGGACAATTGCAACCCGTTTTTATGCCGACAGGAAGCTGACTTTATCACTCCCACAATACTTGCCCCTCCCACCCACAATTACACCTATCATGGGCGGGACCAGAGAATTCAGGCCCATGTGTTTGACTCTTAACTGCCCTTTGCAATGACCTAGCGAGCTACTCAGTTGTATAAAACCATCACATAAAAGCTGAATAAGAGTAAAACAAGACAAACCACCTGGCATCAACCTAGATTCCAGAAACAACAAAGGCACAGCCTGGCCAATCAACCCTGCAAAGCCTCGCTCACTAACATCTGGAGACTTGTGCCCAAGGGGAGCTGTCCCACAAGCAACAGTGTGACATAGTCAAACTCAGCAAATCATTTCTTACAACCAATGTCTCAGATTCCTCCCACCCCACTGGCAGGAGAGAGCCACAGTGGGATACAGTCAGGAGGGGGTTGCCCTGGGATGTCTCAACGTTGACTCTGGGCTCCATGAAGTCTCATGGCATCAAGCCAAACATGGGCAAGGAAACCTCCTGCTGATTACCATGTAGTGCCCTCCCTCTGCTGAAGAATCAGTGCTCCTTCCTCCATATTGGACACCACTTGGAAGACACATGGAGGGTAACAAGGACACAGAATGTACTCTTGAGTCAGGACTTCAATGTCCATTACTAAGAAAGGCTCAGTAGCACCACTACAAACTGAACTGGCCAAGTTCTCAAAGGCCTATTTGCTAGACTAGGCTTGCAGCAGGTTGTGAGAGAAGCAACAAGAGGGAAAAACGTACTAATGTAAACCTTTATTCAAGAAAGGAGGGAGACAAAAAGCGGGAAACTACAGGTCAGTTAACCTAACATCTGTCATAGGGCAATTGCTAGAATTCATTATTAAGGAGGAGGTTATAACAGGATACTTAGAAAATCATAATGTGATCAGGCAGAGTCCACATGGCTTTGTGAAAGGGTAAATGTGTTCAACTAATTTATTAGAGTTTCTTGAGGAAGTAACAAGCAAGGTGGATAAAGGGGAACCTGTAGATGTGTGTACTTGGATTTTCAAAAGGCATTCAATAGGGTGCCACATCAAAGGTTGCTTCACAAGATAAGAACTTATGGTATAGGGGGTAACATGGATAGAGGATTCGTTAGCTAACACAAAACAGAGAGTAGGGATAAATGGGTCTCTTTTAGATTGGCAAGCTGTAACTAGTGGAGTGCCACATGGATCAGTGTTGAGGCCTCAACTATTTACGATCTGCATCAATGATTTGGATGAAGGGACTAAATGTATGGTAGCTAAATCTGCCCATGACACCAAGATAGGTAGGAAAGTAAGTTGTCAAGAGGAGGTGGGTGGTCTGAAAAGGGATATAGACAGGTTAAGTGAGTGGACAAAAATTTGGCAGATGGAGTATAATGTGGGAAAATGTGAACTTGTCCACTTTGGTAGGAAGAACAGAAAAGCAGCAAACAGAGAAGTCAATTAATGGCCAGCCAGCGTGAAAGGTGTGCTGAAAGGATCAGCACCGCCTGGGTGGGGGCAAGAAGATGTCACTGTGGGTGCAGGTGAGCGCTGCGAGAGAGAGCTTCCTGGGGGCAGACAGCTGATCAGGAAAGCTGCAGACCTGAAAATGCTCAGGTTTAAAAACCTGCAATAACAAAAAGTGTCCATGCATCACAATCGATCACCTGAAAATATAACTGATAAAAACGCTGTCCGCCGATATTTATTTTTATTTTATTTCAAAATGGAAATTTCACCCCGCCCTTGGATGAGGTTTGGTGAAAAATGCAAAGGCCACCCGGCCGTTTTGCCCGTCCGCCAACCGTAAGGTTGGACGGGCCATGAAAAATCGGAGACAATGGCGCCGTTAATGAGCTCAATTGCCCTTTTCATTGTCAGCGGGCGGGCTTCCAACTTTTGCGTGCGCCCGTCAAGTGAAATATCGCGCGAGTGCACGATGATGTTGGGACACTCGCCCAGCTTCTTCTCGCGTGATTTTATACCTGATCGGGTTGGGCGTACGCCCGCCCGCGAGACATAAAATTCTGCCCATAATTACATTCCAATTCAGAGAAGGCCCCTTCGACAGTACATTCCAAACCTGTGACCACGTCTACCATGTGGAAGGACAAGGGCAGCACATACATGGGTACAACTGCAAGTTCCCCTCCAAGCCACTCGCCATCCTGACTTGGAAATTTACCACCGCTCCTTCACCGTCGCTGGGTCAAAATCCTGGAACCACGCCCTCACAGCGCTGTGGGTGTACCTACACCAGGTGGACTGCATGTGGTTCTAAGAAAGGGAGCTCACCGCCACCTTTTCAAGGGCAGTTAGGGATGGGCAATGAATGCTGGCCCAGCCAGCGACGCCCACATCCCTAGAACGAATAAAGAAAATGAAAGAAACTCATTGCATTGATATTTTTGGACATTTACCATTTGCAAATTGGCCGTTGCGCTGACCGGCCTAACAAAAGTGACAACACTTCATTGGCTGTTAATCACACTGAGAATCCTTATGGTGAAAAAGGTGCTATATAAACGCAAATTTTTATTATCGTCAAATTGACGCTTTAATGCAGCGCTGAGAGAGTGCAGCATTATTGAAGGCGTTGGGTTTCAGATGGGAAGTTAAACCAAGATCCCATCACTCTGTTTAGTTGGATATAAAAAGATCCTGTGGCATCACCTGAAAGAAGAGAAGGGAATTCTCTCAATGCCCTGAGTAACATTTCTTCTTCAACCCTGGTGAGAATTTCATAGAATGCTTTTGAGATAGTTTCTTAAAACAGCACATCCTGGAACCAACCAGAGAGAAGGTTATATTAGACTTGGTACTGTGTAATGTGACAAGATTAGTTAATGACCTCAGAGTAAAGGCGCCCCTTGGTAGCAGCGACCTCAGTATGATTGAATTTTACATCCAGTTTGAAAGGGAGAAGAATGGGTCTAAGACTAGTATTTTAAACTTAAATAAGGGCAACTATGTGAGCTTGAAAGCTGAGCTAGCTGAAGTGAACTGGGGTACTAGGCTAGGGGATAGATCAATGGAGAAGCAGTGGCAGACATTTAAGGGGATATTTCAGAATACTCAGAATAAGTATATTCCTACTATAAAGAAAAATTCTAAAGGGAGGACCCGCCATCCATGGTTAACGAAAGAAGTTAGGGAAAGCATCAAACCTAGGGAAAGGCATGGAATGCGCAAAGATGAGTGGCAGGACAGATGATTGGTCAGAATATAAAGGCCAGCAGAGAATGACTAAAAGGTTAATCAGGAGAAAGAAATTATGAAAGTATGACAGGAAGCTAGCTAGAGATGTAAAAATGGATAACAAGTGTTTCTACAGGTATTTAAACAGAGAAAGAGTAAGTAAAGTGGGTGTTGGTCCTCTAGAGAGTGACAGTGGGCAGTTAAAAGTAGATAATAAGGAAATGGCGGATAAAATGAAAAATATTTTGCTTCTGTCTTCACTATAGAGGATACAAAAAACATTCCAGTAATTGCTGTGAATCAGGAGGTGGAAGGGAGCGGGGAACTTGGTGAAATTACAATCACTAGGAAAGCGGTACTGAGAAAACTGATGAAGCTGTGAGCTGACAAGTCTCCAGATCCAGATGGACTTCATCCAAGAGTCTTAAAAGAGGTGGCTAATGAGGTAATAGGTGCGTTGGTGATAATTTTCCAAAATTCAATAGATTCTGGAAAGGTTCCAGCAGCCTGGAAAGTAGCAAATAGAACCCCTCTATTCAGGAAAGGAGGGAGGCAGAAAACAGAAACTATGGCCAGTTAGCTTGGCATCTGTCGCGGGGAAGGTGTTAGAGTCAATCATTAAAGAGGTCATAGCTGAGTACTTAGAAAATTCAAGGTAACCGGGAAGAGTCAGCATGGAATTTATGAAAGGGAAATCATGTTTAATCAATTCATTAGAGTTCTTTGAAGGAGTAATGTGTGTTGTGGATAAAGGAGAGACTATAGATGTATTGTACTTGGATTTCCAGAAGGCATTTGATAAGGGGCCACATCAAAGGTTATTGCAGAAAATAAAAGCTCATGGTGTAGGGGGTAACATATTAGCCTGGGTAGAAGATTGGCTGGCTGCCAGAAAGCAGAGAGTATGCATAAATGGGTCGTTGTCTGATTGACAGGATGTGACAAGCGGAGTCCCACAGGGGTCTGTGCTTGGGCCTCAACTTTTTACAATGCATATCGATGACTTAGATGAGGGGATCGAAGGCATGGTAGCTAAATTTGCAGATGACATAAAGATAAATAGGAAAGTATGATGTGAAGAGGACATAAGCAGGTTGCAGATGGACATAGATAAGTTGAGTGAGTGGGAAAATCTGGCAAATGGAGTATAATGTGAAATAATGTGAAGTGGTTCACTTTGGCAGGAAGAACAAAAAAGCAGAGTACTACTTAAATGGAGAACGACTTCAAAATTCTAATGTGCAGAGGGATCTAGGTGTTCTTGTTTATGAGTCACAAAACGTTAGTATGCAGGTACAGAAAGTCATTAAGAAGGCTAATGGAATGCTATCCTTTATTATGAGAGGGAATGAACATAAAAGTAAGGATGTTATGCTTCAGTCATACAGGGCATTGGTAAGACTGCACCTCAAATACTGTGTGCAGTTTTGGTCTCCTTATTTAATGAAGGATGTAAATGCATTGGAGGCAGTTCAGAGGAGGTTTAATAGATTGATACCTGGAATGAGCGGGTTGTCTTATGAGGATATGTTGGACAGGCTGGGCTTGTTTTCACTGGAGTTTAGAAGAGTGAGGGGGGACTTGATTGAAGTGTACAAGATCCTGAATGGTCTTGACAAGGTGGACGTGGAAAGGATGTTTCCTATTGTGGGTGAGTCCAGAACTAGGGGGCACTGTTTTAAAATTAGGGGTCACTCGTATAGGACAGAGATGGGGAGAATTTTTTACTTTCAGAGGGTTGTGCTTCTTTGGAACTCTCTGCCTGAGGTGGTGGAGGTGGGGGTCATTGAATATTTTTAAGGCAGAGGTAATAAATTCTTGTTAGGCAAGGGAATCAAAGATTATCAGGGGGAACTCGAAACACATCTTATTGAATGGCGGAGCAGGCTCGAGGGGCCGAATGGCCTCCTCCTGTTCCTATTTCTTATGTTCGTATGTTTGAAGCAGATTAACTTAAAACAGAAAATGCTAGAAATACTGAGCAGCTCAAGCAGCATCTGTGGAGAATGAGATAAAAGAGTTAATGTTTTAGGTCAATGATGTTTAATCAGAACTGACTAATCAATTGATGATTCAATTCTCTGCTCTATGTGCAGCTTTGCAATACTTTAATTGGTTCATCCACATTCAAACAGTGACTGCCCTTCAAAACAAAAAATTTGTTGACTGGAACACCTTGGTAGCTCCAGAAAAGTAACGGGATGCTCCAAAAATCCAAATCCCTCCTTTTCTCTCCGAAGTCAGTAAAATAAAGCGGATCCACTTTAATTTGCAACCAAAAGTGAATTGTCCGACCGTCCATATTGTGTTGTGGAAAAGTTGAAATGACTCACTACAGCAACCAGACGGAGCAGCATTTTGAAGAATTTAAACACAATGGAACATGTAACGTTAAAACAAAAGTCTGCTTGTGAAATAGAAATGTTCACTTCTCAGGGATTCAATTAATCCCACCTAATTGTCCAGTTCAGTGTTTTATTCAGTGGTGACTGAGCAATCTGCGCAATTATTCCTGTTCCTTTCTGTGAGGAAACAAAGCACACAGTCACCCTGTGAAATAGACAAACAAATTACACCAGTTTCTCAGTTGATCATCCCTGTAACATCTTCTAAATTAATGACACACTGCGGAGCCTATTAATCCTACAAGCTAGTACAAACGACACCGTTGTTGCTTCTTTGTACCATCTAATGGGTAAAGAAATGAGGCGGTAATTATTTTAACACAATTACTTCCAGACAAATGCACTCCATCCTATGTCCAATGCCAGGCCCCGTTCCTATGATGCTGATACTTTTTCATAATTTCTTACCAATGCCCTTCGTTATTCATCCCCGGCTTTACTTTTCGGTTTCAAATTATGAAACATCAAAAAGGACAATCCAAAAATGAAAGGGACAACATTTCAATCCAGTCTCTGGCATACGTACCAGAGGGACTGGAAAAATGGGGCAATATCAGGTATTACAATCCTCAGGTGGGAAGCTTTAACTAAAATAACCATATTTACTGAATGACCCCTAAATGAAGAAATTACCAAGGGCGGAATTCTATGGCCCCATCGCAGGGGCGGGACAATAAAATGCGGCAAGCCGTTCTTTTTTTTTTTGTTTTTAATTCAACCATGGAATGTGGGCTTCCTTGGCTGGGCCCAGCATTTTTATTACCCATCTCTAGTTGCACCTTGAGAAGGTGGTGGTGAGCTGCCTTCTTGAACCGCTGCAGTCCATGTGGTGTAGGTACACCCACAGTGCTGTTAGGGAGGGAGTTCCAGGATTTTGACCCAGCGGCAGTGAAGGAACGGCGATATATTTCCAAGTCAGGATGGTGAATGACTTGGAGGGGAAATTCCAGTTGGTGGTGTTCCCATCTATCTGCTGCCTTTGTCCTGCTAGATGGTCGTGGTTGTGGGGTTTGGAAGCTGCTGTCTAAGGAGCCTTGGTGAATTCCTGCAGTGCATCTTGTAGATGGTACACACTGCTGCCACTGTGCGTTGGTGATGGAGGGAGTGAATGTTGAAGGTGATGGATGGGGTGCTGATCAAACATTTGACCTCCAACAACCACAACCATCTTCCTTTGTGCTAGGTATGACTCCAACCAGTGGAGAGTCTTCCCCCTGATTCCAATCTTGCTAGGGCTCCTTGATGCCACACTCGGTCAAATGCAGCCTTGATGTCAAGGACAGTCACTCTAACCTCACCTCGGGAGTTCAGCTCTTCTGTCCGTATTTAAACCAAGGCTGTAATGAGGTCAGGAGCTGAGTGGCCCTGGCGGAACCCAAACTGGACATCAGTGAGCAGGTAATTGCTAAGCAAATGCTGCTATAATAGCACTGTTGCAGACCCCTTCCATTACTTTACTGCTGATTGAGGGTAAACTGATGGGGAGACAATTGGCCAGGTTGGATTTGTCCTGCTTTTTGTGTGCAGGACATACCTGAACAATTTTCCACATAGCCGGATAGATGCTAGTGTTGTAGCTGTACTGGTACAGCTTGGTTAGGGGTGTGGTAAATTCTGGAGCACAAGTCTTCAGTGCTATTGCCGGAATATTGTCAGGGTGCATAGCCTTTGCAGTATCCAGTGTCTGCCATTTCTTGATATCATGTGGAGTGAATTGAATTGGCTGAAGTCTGGCATCTGTGAGGCTGGGGACCTCCGGAGGAGACCGAGATGCACCATCCAATTGGCACTTTTGGCTGAAGATTGTAGCAAATGCTTTAGCCTTATCTTTTGCAGTGATGTGCTGGGCTCCTCCATCATTGAGGATGGGAATATTTGTGGAGCCTTCTTCTTCAGTGAGTTGTTTCACTGTTCACCACCATTCACAACTGGATGTGGCAGGACTGCAGAGCTTAGATCTGATCCGTTGGTTGTGGGATTGCTTAGCTCTGTCTATTACTTGCTGCTTATACTGTTTGGCATGCAAGTAGTCCTGTTTCGTAGCTCCACCAGGTTGGCACTGCATATTTATTTATGCCTGGTGGCATGCCCTCCTGCACCCTTCATTGAATAGGGTTGATCCCCTGCCTTGATGGTAATGGTAGAGTGAGGCGTATGCCTAGCCATGAGGTTACAGATTGTGTTCAAGTACAATTCTGCTGCTGATGGCCCACAGGGCAACAGTCTTCCTTCCCTAAATGCCATTAGTGAACTAGATGGGGTTTTACAACAATGGTTTCATGGTCACCAGATTTTTATTGAATTCAAATTCCACCATCTGACTTGGTGGGATTTGAACCCAGGTCCCTAGAGCATTACCCTGGGTCTCTGGATGACTACTCCAGTGACAATGCCACTACGCCATCACCTCCCATTCAAAGGCCATTGGCTTCGGCAGAACCGTAAAATACCGCCGGCGTGAAATTCGGCAGCAATGTGATTCTACTTTTTGTAGCTTTTATTTTAACATGAATCAGAACTAATGCAAATCACATGAATTAACAAGTAAATGATACTCCAAATAAAAAGTAAATTTCATTTAAATAGTCGATACAACAATAGATATGTCTCACGCAGCCACAAGTGTCTGCATCAGTCCCCACGCAAATGTGCACCATTTGGCTACACAGTTCCACAAGATACTGTTCTTTATTCATACAGGGTAGGTCAGGAGTCCTATCCAACCACAACTTTCACCTTCTCGTTTCATGGGTACAATTATCATCCACAAGACACACTGCCATGAACTCTCCCTCCCTCGGGTTCCAACAATCCTGATGGTGCAGCTTTCCAGAGTTCCTTTTCAACCGAACTACCAACAACAACCAACCCAGTTCACGGATTGGCTACTTCTGGACAAATATCCAGTTCTTTAGCATCTCCGAGCTTTCTAGGTTTTGGACAGAATCACAGAATCTCTACAGCGCAGAAGGAGTCCATTTGGTCCATAAAGTCTGCACTGACTCTCTGAAAGGGCATTCTACCTAATCCCACTCCCCTGCCTTATCCCAGTAACCTTGCACATTCTCTCTTTTTAGGTAGCAATCCAATTCCTTTTTGAATACCTTGATCGAACCTGCCTCCACCACAACTTCTAGGAAGTTTGTTCCAGGCTCCAACCACCCTCTGGGTAAAAACCTTTTTCCTCACATCACTTTTACTCCTTTTGACCATTAATTTGAACCTGTGCTCTCTAGTTCTTGATATTCTCTTGAGTGGGAACAGTTTCTCACTATTTACCCTGTCCATACCCCTCAGGATCTTGAATTCCTCTATCAAGCCTCATCTCAGCCTTCTTTTCTCCAAGGAAAACAGTCCCAACCTCTCCAATCTATCCTCATAACTACAGTTCTTCATCCCGGGGGTCATTCTTGTGAATCTCCTCTGTGCTCTCTCCAAATCCTTCACATCCTTCCTCAAGTATGGCGCCCAGAACTGGATGCAGTACTCCAGTTGAGGCCTACCTAGTGTCTTATACAAGTTCAACATGACCTCCTTACTCTTGTACTCAATGACCCTCTTAATAAAGCCTAAGATTTATGTTTTATTAACTGCTCTCTCAACATGCACTGCCATCTTCAATGACTTACATACATATAAACTGAGACCCCTCTGTTCCTGCACCTCCTTTAGAGTTTCTCCCTTTTTTTAATACTGTCCTCCATATTCTTCCTGCCAACATGAATCACCTCACTCTTCTCTGCATTGAACTTCATCTGCCACTTGTCTGTCCAATCCACCAACATGGCTATACCTTTTTGAAGTTGAAGACTATCCTCATCACAGTTGACAACAGTTCCAATCTTTGTATCATCTGCAAATTTTGAAATCATGCCCTGAACACCATAGTTGAGAACATTAATATATATCAGGGAGAGCAAGGGTCCCAACACCAACCCTTTTTAGATCTTTTTAGCCAGCTCACACATGGCCTCCAAGAGCTCCTGTCTCTTTTTCTGCCAAACAGAACAACTGAGCTCTATCTGAGAAAGATTTGCTTCTTCTCTTCACATGAATTCACCATGTTCCTGGTTCTGTCTCTGTCTGCTTTCTCTTTTTGTCTGCATCTGTGCGTTGATTGCCTTCACCCTCCAGCTCCTCTGCATGGAGCTCCCCTTTGTGTTTGCAGCTCTCCTTTGAGTCTGCCAGCCACACAGCTTCTTTCTTAACTTCCTTCCTGTTGGCACTTCTTCCAGGTCAAGGGTCACATGGACCAGTATTTCTTATTGTCAAAGAAAATTACAATTGATCTCTTTACAATTGATGCAAACTCTTAAAAGTCCTTTTCAAACTATTTTTAAAAATAATTACAGACTCCACAGATCTTTAAAAGAAATTACAAATTATCCTTATTGTATTGCTTATGGTTATGCCAGGATGCCACTCCAGTCAGAAGATGCTGGAAAATTCCAAGGGTTCATGGGAGGTGGGGCAGGGTGACATGGGCAGGTCTTCCCTCTGCCTCCACCCCACCCCCATTGAGAGGAAGTCCAGGATTTCCCAGGAAATTCCACCCACTCTAATATCTGATAGATTCAGTGCAAGAGCAAACATACATCCATAACTGATCTTCCAAAGACCTGTAAATGCAGGAAAGAGTAGTTTTTTCTTATATATTCATTCATTCATTGGATATAGGCGTCAGTGGCAATGCCAGTCAACTACATAGGTTCTGGAGTCCAACCTGGATAAGGTCAGCAGATTACCTTCCCTAAAGGACATGAATGAACCAGATGGGTTTTTCTGAGAATTCGGTATCACCATTACAGAGGCAAGCTTTTTGTGCCAGGTTTATTTAGTAAATTGAATTTAACTTCCCCAGCTGTCATGGTGGGATTTACATACGACCTTACCTATTAGGAGCAGGAGTAGGCCATTTGACTCCTTCAGCCTCCTCCAACATTCAGTAAGATCATGGCTGATCTGGTTGTGGCCTCAACACAACATTCTGCCCACTCCCAATAACCCTCGACTCCCTTGTTAGTCAAGAATCTATCTACCTCTGCCTTAAAAATATTCATTGACCCTGCCTGCTCTGGTCTCTGGGGAAGAGAGTTCCAAAGAGTCATGACCCTCTGAGAGAAGAAATTTCTTATCTTAAATGGGAGACCCCTTACTTTTAAACTGTGTCCTCTAGCTCTAGCCTCTCCCACGAGGGAAACATCCCTTCAGCATCCAACCTGGCAAGACCCCTCAGGATCTTATATTATTCCAGAAGATCAACTTTCATTCTTCCTAACTCCAATGGCTACAGGCCCAGTCTGCCCAATGTTTCCTCATAATATAACCCCTTCATTGAAGGTAACAGTCAAGAGAACCTTCTCTGAAGGTTGAACCTTCTTTGAACTCATATCTCCAGCTCATTAATCCAGGGACTCTGGATCAGTAGTCCAGTACCATTACCACTACTGTATCATGATCAACCCTGGGGGTGATTGATCTCCTTTCAGAGGCAGTGCAACAGTACATTGGCTGGGGGTAGGGTAGGGAGCTGGAGCAGGACAAGGCTGTAGAGTCTGGCCGCACCATGTCTGGGGAAGCACAGGTGTCAGCCTTGACTCAATGGTCTCACTCAAGTGGTGGGTGCTATATAAATGCAAGATCTTCCTATTTGGAACGTGATCCATGGGCCCACAGGGTGTTCTGCTTCTCAGCACTTCCTCCAATGTTGGGGGTTGCCCAGAAGTTCAGGATCGAAGTTTCCTATGATTTTGGTCTATCTGTTAATCTACAGTTGCAGAATTTAACTTGAAAGTTACTGAAAAGAAAGACATGTTACTGGACTTGCACTCATCAGGACAAATGCAAGAATGCCAAATTTCAAATGGTCGTAACAATTTATACTACAGGGGAAAAGAGTGCTAATTGTTTGGCAAGATGACTCTAATTGGCTGAGGCAAAACCCAAAACAAAATGCCTACTATTAGCTGTGATTCCGTAATTAGACAGCACTTGCTGAACAATCCTGAGTGTGCCAATAGCTACACTAACAATTAGTGTTGCCAGGGCTGGAAAATTGAAGCTATGAGGAAGGTTGAATGGGCTAGGGTTGTTTTCCTTAGAATAGAGGGGGGGTGACCTAATTGAGGTGTACAAAATTATGAGGGGTCTAGATAGAGTAGACAGTAAAGACCTGTTTCCCCTAGCTGAGGGGTTAATAACCAGGGCGCATAGATTTAAGGTGATTGGTAGAAGGATTAGAGGAGACATGAGGAACAATGTTTTCACCCAGAGGGTGGTGGACATCTGGAATTCATTGTCTGAATTGGTGTTGGCGGTTGAGGTTGAAACACTCAACTCATTTAAAAGGCACTTGGGTCTGCACTTGAAGTGCTGTAACCTGCAAGGCTGTGGGCCAGGTGCCAGAAGGTGGGCTAGTTCCTTACTTTCTCTTTTATTGGACACTTTCTGCGATGTAACTTTTCTATGTTTCTATTGCTCTATCTAAGATAATCATTTGAGCTTGTAACAAGGCTCATTTATACCTGCTAGAAGTGACATAGATTCATATGTAGGGACCTGTTCTCTGCAAACAAAAGGAATATGTTCAAGCCTTTTTTGAAATACCCAGGAGCCTATTGTTCGCCATGGCCAATCAGAATCCACCTCCAACCAATCTGCACCTTTTTCTCCTGTAGTGTAAATTGTTGTGATCATTTAAAATGTACTTTTAGGAACAGAGGAACTCTGAACGATAAAAGACCAAGGTTCATCTCATTCGCCTTCTGCCATCCTGGCAGTCACATGATACAACGATAAGGGAGTTGTTGGCCAGTCAGAGCAATCAATCTCTGTAAATTAGTCTACAACAGACCCAGACATGAAGTGAGCTCCAAAAGTCACCTCTTGCAAGCATGCTTGTGAGGGTCACAGCATTAGCAGCCTCAGCAGCGCCACTGCTAGTGATGGTCATTGCCAGGGTTGCGCCTGGAGGATGAGGGCACATCAATGGCCTTGTGCCCTCAAGGTCAGGTAAGTGGGATTTGGGGACTCCAGGCAGACAGGCTCCCGTGAGAGGGGTGCCCCTGAGGGAAGATGATGCTGTTGCCTTGGGGGCGGCTATTGCCAACGGGACGTGGGGCCCCTCTATGGGCTATGGAGTGCCCAAAACGGAGGGGTCCTCTCCCAGAGTCCAGTGGAAGGCCACTTGGATTCACCTGGAGGTCTCCCCACGTAGTGACAGGTCCTCCTGACGTGGGCAACATGGAGGCCGGAAGTGGCCATTAATTGGTCATTTAAGTCACTCAGATGGGCTCAGGATGGGCAGCTGATCTCCTCCTGCTGGCAAAATTGCATGGTGGCTGGAGGATGTCGGGCACTCATTTTGCCGGCCGGCTTGCCTCCCAGCCCATTGCCAAAGGGCTGGTAAAATTCCCATCAGTTTCAAATGACTCATATACTACACCCCAAGATATACGTATTTCTGCAGAAAGTCTTCCGAAGAAATAGAAAATTTAATTTACTGCTTGTCGATGTGTTACTTTGCTCGCAACAGGAAACCCAAAAGCCACACTGAATCTTAAACCCTTTTGATAGATTAATATTGTTCAGATATTTAATGCATGGTCATCGTAAGGTCACATTGACTATTTATGGCAAAACCTGGAAACACGATTGGAACTAAATATTCTCAAAATAATAACACCTTATAAAACACGTGTGCTTATAAATGAGCTGTGGGCAAATAGCAACCGGAAAGTCCGGCAGACCTGTTGTGTTATTGATAAGTTGCCACTGTGGGGCACAACGGCTTTCAGAGAAAACAAATTGGGTCCAGTCGCGCGTTGGGTAGGAGGCCATTTCAGAGATAGTTGTGAACGTTTCAGGGACGTTTTTGTAAAAATAGTAGGAAGAAAGCTTCCTCTGTCGAGACCTTGCTCTGCTGCATGTTTTTGGGTGAGGCTATAGTTGCGGGGCGGGGCGGGGTGGGGGTGAGTCTGGCTGACATGGATCAGGAACACCCCTTCCCACTCGCTGCTGAAACCTTTCGGCCACGAACCAGACAGAAGGAGGATTTCTGCTCGAGCAAGGGGTGCAGCTGAAGCCTTTGCAGCAATGCCAGGGGCATCGGTAATTGGTATCCTGGCAAAGGAAGTATGTGCGTCATTGCCACCAAGGGGAGAATAGAAGGCAGTCACATCATCTGGGTTGAAATAGTGAAGCACAGTCAACTAAAGGCCTGGCACAAGCCGCAAAATAGTTTTCACTGTTGCTGCTAACTGGGGGAAGCTGATACAATTCGCGCACAGAGACAAATTGAAATGGTTTATTCGTGCGGAAACACCACTTTCAGTTTTGGGCAAGAAAATGAAAAAAAACGCGCGGCTTTTAAAGCCGCTGTTTTGGCCCGGTGCCTTATTTAAATAGTTGCGTGAGCTGAGGGACAGCAGCGTAACCTCGACCCACTGAATTTTGCAACACCGCAAGGGGCCATTTGGCCCATCAACCCTTATGCCAACTCCCTGAAAGAGTTCCGCCCTCAGTTCCATTCACCTGGCTCTTGCTGCATTAGGAGTGTTTGAGGCTGTCTTATGGCAGATTGAAAGTGAAAAATGTTCCGCTTCTCAGCAACAACATTCATCTCTTGATCAGGCACAAACAAAGAAAATGCCAAGAGAAATATTAAATGTAATTCCACAGGGTTTTAGTGCAAAATGAACACAGGAGTATTTGCATTTCTGTAGCTCCTTATGACATCTCTCAGGACATTCTAGAACACTTTATATACACTGAACGGTGATAAAGCACAGCCACACTTACAGTATAGTGAACATGGCAGCCATTCTGTGTCGAGCAAGGTCCCACATAACAGAAAGACTTGCGCTTATATACCACTTTTCGCAACCACTCAATGCACCTTACCGTCAACGACGTGCTCTTCGAAGTGTAGCCACTCTTATAATGTAGGAAACGTTGCAGCCAATTTGCGCACAGCAAGATCCCACAAACAGCAATGCGAAAATGGCCAGATAGTCCGTTTTAGTGATGTTGATTGAGGGATACATTTTGGCCATGATATCAGGGAGAACTCCCCTGCTCTTGTTCGAAATAGTGCCATGAGATATGTTATACCCATCCAAATGGGGCTTCAGTTTAACATCTCAAGCCATCGAGTGAGATTTGAACCCAAAACCATGCAACTCAGAATCAAGAGCGGTACTGACTAAGCCACAGCTAACATGCTGAGTTAATCTTCTTCAAGTAGTCCCTGGGATCTTTTACATCCGCAGCAGCCAGAATTTCCTCAGAGCTGTTCCCATTCTGACTTTGTCGAAAAATTGCCAGTGGGAGCAGTTTTGAGGAAACTCCAGGCCAAATGTCTTTACATGTCGGGATGTGGGGTTGTGGGAGGGGGGTTGGGGTGGGGGGTGAGGGTGGAGAGGGAGAGGAAAGGGACTGAGAGGGGGTGCTGATCACAGGCTCAGGTGTTGCAATGAGCCAGGACACTGGGGGCATTCCTTTTCCTCCTGGCCCTAAATCAAACTTCAAATCAAATGTAGTTACACTTTTGGTGGCGGCCTCTTGCTTTGCCAAATTTATTCCTGGACAACCCGAGGGAACTGGCCTCATTGACCAAAGGGGTCCTAAAGCAAGCATCCCCATATGCAGGGGGCCTAACTCCTAGGTTGCCTCCTTGAGTGCCTGAAAATTGCCTTGGCCCAATAAAATTAAATTCACCAAACCCCAATGTTTTGTGACCAATGAAAAAGTTTCTAAACTCTGTAATGCAAGGGTGATGTTCTACCAGACTTCTAGCTGCTAGAATGGGACTGTGAATGATGGATCTCAATAACGACAACAATAACTTGTATTTATATTGCACCATCCAGCTCTGCATAGGAGCAGTATCAAACAACACTTGACATGGACCCACATGAGGAGACGCTAGAGGACAGATGATCAAAATCTTGTTTAAAAAGGGGGGTTAGAAGGAGCATCCTCAAGGACTCGAGGAAGAGAGAGAGGTAGTGAGGTTTTGTGGTGGAAATCCGGGGCTCAGGGTCCAGACAGCTGAAGGAAAGGCTGCCAATGGTGGAACTATTAACGTTGGAGATTTTCACCAGTGGAGACTAGACTTGGAGACATTTCATCCATCAGCTCAAACATTCGCTCCCTCCACCACCGGCACACTGTGACATCAGTGTGTGTACCATCCACAAGATGCATTGCAGAGACTCACCAAAGCTCCTCCGACAGCACCTTCCAAACCACAAGTGACCTCAAATGCCCAGAGAAGCAAGGGCAGCAGATAGATGGGAACACCACCACCTGGAAGTTCCCCTCCAAGCCATATACCTTCCTGACTTGGAAATATATCGCCGTTCCCTCACTGTCGTTGGGTCAAAATCCTGGAATGCCCTCCCTAACAGCACTGTGGGTGTACCTACACCACATGGACTGCAGCGGCTCAAGAAGGCAGCTCACCACCACCTTCTCAAGGGCAACTAGGGATGGCCCATAAATGCTGGCCAGCGAAGCCCACATCCCGTGAAAGAATAAAAAAACTCAGAGAGTTGCAAGGCTAGGGGAGTTGAAGTGATTGGGAGGGACAAAGCCATGGAGGAATTTGAACCTGAGGATGAGAATTTAAAAATTGAGGCTTTGATGGGCAGAAGCCAATGTAGGTCAGCAGGCACGGTGCATGGTAGGATACAGGCAGCTCTTTAGGACGGGCTCAGGTTTATGGATGGCATAAGATGGGAAGCAGTCAATGAAAGCATTGGAATAGCTATGCGGAGAGAGTAGAGAAGCCGGAATTGTTCACCCGAGAACAGAGAAAGTTCAGAGGAAATTTAATAGAGGTGCTCAACATTATGTTTTTTCATTCGTTCTTGGGATGTGAGTGTTGCTGGTGTAACAATCCCACCTGATGTCAATACTGGACAAGTCAGATCCCAGAGTGAAAGCTGGCTTGATGGATCCTAGCTTTTTTAGAAACTGTGGAAGAAAGTAATTGAACAAATTCACAGGAGTTTGCTGACGAACTTTTAACACAAAGAATAAAATATTTATTAAACAAGAAAAATGAACTATGTTACACCAAACTAAAAGGTTGGAAAGATCTCAATACAAGTACAAGAAGATGATTCAATATCCCAATATACCTTTACCCAGCAATATCTTTACAGACACATAAACCAGTGAAGAGTTACCATTAGTTTGACACAAAATCTCCTTGCTTGGGATTGGCACACATGCAAATGATTTTCTTCTGGTGAATTCTTGAGCATTCACTTGATGCTTCTCATCCACCTTGTATCCTTTCCTGAGACACCCAAAAACCACACTCTAAACTCACTATTTCTTCAACTGCAGAGCAAACACGAGTTCTCTAAACTCAGTCTCCCAGTGACCTTGTAGTATTTCTTATCTCAAAGAGCTGAAAATCCCTGTCTTCACTCTCTGACACACGCTGAACTCTTCCCTGTCTTTCTCTGCATCACTGTCTAAGTGTCACGTGATCACAGCCACGAGGCATCAGCCCAGTTTTTTCTACTTTGTGTTTTTTTCCCCAAAATCACTGACCATCTAACCCCTTTTTAACCCATCTCTTTAACCTCAAGAACTGTAAAACCTCATTAAAAATGTGTATATATATATATATATATATATATATTGATTGACCTTTCAGCCACAGGTCCACCCAGAATTCTAGGCAACAAGGCTCATAAATAACTAAAAATGAGGGTCTTTTAACCTTACTTAACACATATATATTCAACTTAAACATTATACACTGTTCCTAACACCTCCCCATAGAAAAAAATTGAAAAGCCAGTTTTAAGAGGCATTTTCATTTTCTATTATACAATCCCCTCTTATTAACCTCTATCTTGATTATACAGAACTATGTATTTACATCAAATATATAAGGATACTTGACTATTCAATAATAATTTTATTTCGCACAAGTCCACTCCGAGCACGACATTCATGTCCCTCTACATTTAAACTCCCGATAAGCCATTGGCCATGATATTGTCTCTTCCTGCGACATGAGCCATTTTCAAATTATATAGTTGTAACATTAAACTCCAACAAAACAGTCTCAGACTCCTGGTATTAAATTTCACTAGAAAGGATTATGGTCCCTGTAGACGCAGAGTTGTGAGAGATATAGGAGAGAATTTTCTCCCCTTTGGGGGGAGTTGGATGGGAGCGGATATGGGCGCGCAGCCAATTAAGGCCCGCCCAGCATGACGCGCGCCTGGAAGCGCTGTGCGGGCGGGGGGGGGAGTAGGCTGAGCCGGGGCCTGCGCTGTTTCATGCATGTGCCCACGAACGCAGAAACCTCCCTGAGGCAAAGAGCTGCCTCGGGAAGATTAGTTTGATCTTTAAAAATTTTAATTAAGAAAGAAAATTTTTTTTAAGCCATGCCCCCTCATGTGACAGTGTCACATGAACTGGGACATGCCAATGAGTTTTATTGAAAAATTTTATTCAACTTTAAAAACCTTCATGAAACCTCATGCCGCCCGTGGATGAGTTTCATGATAAATGCGAAGGTCGCCTGGACACTTCAACCACCCCCCAACCTTAAGGTTGGACGGGCAGCTCAGTAAAGTATTTTAATTGATATTTAAATGGCCTGAATAGTCCTTTGACGGTTCGGCGGGCGCGCACCGGAGTTGGCTGCACGCCAGCCGAACTGAATATCTGAATGACGCGCAGTGACATCAGGACGCACGCCTGACATCACCGCGCGTCATTTTACACATCGGCGAGCGGGGCCCGGCCCAGCTCACCAACCCAAAGATTCTGCCTGTAGATTTCAAAACGTTGTAGGGCCAACACCAAACCCTAAGTCTCTTTTTCCATCGTTGAATAATTTCGCTGGCAAGAATTCAACTTCTGATGAAAGTAACTAACTGACCGTTTGATCCCCATCTCATCCTCTTGTAATAACACTGCACCAACACCCACGTCAGTGATGTTGACTGTCAGTTTAAACGGCTTAGCGTAATTTATTGCTGCTAAACCCAGTGCAGTTGTCAGTACAGCTTTCAAACTGTCAAAGACACTTATACTCTCCTCTATCCACTCAAATTTCTTGCCTTGTTTTAACAATCTTGTCAGGGGAGCCACGACAGAGCTGAAATTCAGAATGAACTGCCAATAAAATCCACTCATGCCAATTTACTGCAAAATCTGTAATTTTGTCATAGGTGCTGGAAAATCCAAGATGGCCCTCATTTATGCTTCTCTAGGCGCTACTTGGCCTTGTCCCACAGTGTGACCCAAATAAGCTACTTTTGCTTTGGCAAATTTACCTTTTGCTAAGTTTATGACCAAATTGGCTTTTTTGTAACCATTCAAACAATCCGTTCAAATGCTTTAATTCCCCCCCTCCCCGCCCCAGTTTTGGCTGAAGACAGCCAAATCATCAATATAATCGCGCAGTGGCCAGAAATGTCCCCTGTCGAGGGGGTTGTGCGGAGGCGGGCAGGGCGCGGATGCAAACCCGATTGGGTCCACACCGCCATTTTACATGGGCGGGCCAATTAAGGCGCATCCATCGTGACGCTCACCTGGAAGCGCTGTGTGCTCCATGTACAGGCGGGGTGGGGGTGGATTCCCTGAGTGGATCCCTGCACTGTGAAAGAGCACAAAGATCTTCCTGACACACGGAGGTGCCTCAGGGAGGTTTGTTTCAGTGTTAAACTTTTAGATAAAGGGTTTTTAAACTTTTGAAACATGTCCCCTCGTGTTACATGAGCTGGGACATGTTAATGAAATTTTGGAAAAAATTTGACTGATCTTTTAAACACTTCATGAAACCCCATCCCGCCCGTGGATGAGGTTCCATGAAAAATGCGAAGGCCGCCTGGGCTCTTCGCCTGCCCAACAACCTTAAGGTTGGACGGGCAGATCATTTAATTGTTTTAATTAGTTTTTAACAGGCTTTAATAGGCCTTTGACATTTCGGTGGGCGTGCAGCCGAATCGGCTGTGCCCACGCCAAACCGACATCTAAATGACGCGGAGTAACCTCGGGACGCACGCCCGACATCACCTCGAGTCATTTTACTTGTCAGCGAGCAGGTTCCGCCCCCTCCGCTCGCCGACAGAAAAATGCTGCCCAGTGGTACAATCCTTCCACAACCTTGTTGGCTAATCTTTGGAAAGTTGACGGTGCATTTTTCATTCATGACTTTGCATTGATAAAGTCCGTCCGGGGTTACAAAAGCTGATATTTCTTCGGCTGTCTCGGTTAATGGAACTTGCCAATATCCCTTCAGTAAATCAATTTTTGTAACGAACCATGCTTGCCCTACCTTCTCAATACAGTCTTCTAACCGTGGAATCGCATACCAACCTACCTTTGTTACCGCATTAACTTTGAGATAATCTATACATAATTTCTGCCTCCCAGCTGGTTTCAGCACCATTACAATCGGTGAGCTCCAGCTACTGTGACTTGATTCCAACATGAACTTGATCTCTTCCCTCTTGGGCTAACTTCTCTGGATTTAGTCTGTGAGGGTGTTGCTCCATAGGTGACTCATCCCCTACATTAAAATCATGTATGGCCAAAGATGCTTTCCCTGGGCTATTCACACAAATCGATTCCTGAGTTTGCAATAGCTTTCGCAAGTGACCTCGGCAGTTTTCTGGAAGATAGCTTAATATCACATCTAAATTTTCAAGTGCCTCTATAATATCAAATCTGATAACTGGAGGGTTGACTTTAGGATTTACGATTTCTGATTCATTCTCGAATTGCTCTGATATTTTTTATTTCACTCCCTACTTCATTTACCATTGTAAACACACTCCTATCATGACTATCTTCCCTGGCATTAGGTGGGGGGGGTCCTACCCAGCCTATTAAGTCACTGCTAAATGGTTCTTCAAAAGCTGGTATTGGAATTAAAGATGCAGATTTAATGGTTGATTGGGGTTTCCCCACTACCTGACAGTATGACACGTCTGGCAGAATTTAACCACATCTTTGTGCAACCCTGGCCAATAAAAGTGTTTCTTTATTTTAGATTAATTTTTCCTAATGCCTAAGTGACCAGCCATTGGAATTTCCTGGACCACTAGTAAAATTTTGTTACGATACCCAGGTGTGGAACTACCACCTGATGACCTACTGCCCGTTCCTTATCTGCTGATATTTGAGGCGGTCTCCATTTCCTCATTAGCACTTTGCCTTTCAAATAATAACACTCAGGTCTCTGAGTAGGCTATTTGATACAACTCTCTCAACTCAGGGTCAGCCTGTTGCATTTCTGCCAAAGAAGATGAGCTGAACATGTCAGTCTCATTTTCTTTGCCTTCCTCCTTTTTGCTTAGGTTTTTGAAAATAGTGTCAGAGAATTGAATTTCTACTTCATCTCCCTTTTTCACAGATTCTTCCTCTCCCTGTCTAATTTCATGGGCCTGTGATCTAGTCACTAAACAGTCAGGAAATATTCCAGGATATTCCCCCTGTAACATCTCAGTTTCTTTCACTTCCATTGATTGTTCCAAAGCACTTGGTGAGGCCAATATTTCTCCAATTAATACTTTTTCCTTCATTAACCCCGCTGGAAGACAAATGTATCATCAGCCAGCATCAGTGACTGACTTTCTCCAGTGTCTCTCAATATCTACCCCTTTGATTAGGAGAATAAGGGGATACCTCTCCTCTATAAACAAAATCTCTGAGGAATTATCTCTAACTCCGTGGTAGATTCTGAGCCTTCGCTTTGCACCTGCACTATGGCTATTGTTTTGTCACTTGTCTCCTTCCCCGAGTTAGTTTTTCCTAAAGATTCTTTAGGCATCCCTATTACTGCAATAGGCCAACCAATTCATTTCCAGCAATTAGCTTTAGTATGTCCAGTTTTATTGCAATGGAGGCATACTGTTTTCTTTACATCACCACAAGGTTCCAGTTTATCTCCTTTATTATTTTGGCATCCTTCTGTCTGTTCCCTAGAACTAGCATCTTTTCCATCACCATGTTTTCCATTCCTCCAATTTCCCTGTTGATTATCATATGGCCATTTCCCCACATTAACTATCCGTGTGAGATCATTTTAAAAAATCGTTCATGGGATGTGGGCTTCGCTGGCTAGGCCAGCATTTATTGCCCATCCCCAATTGCCCTTGAGAAGGTGATGGTGAGCTGCCTTCTTGATCCACTGCAGTCCATGTGGTGTAGGTACACCCACACAGTGCTGTTAGGGAGGGAGTTTCAGGATTTTGACCCAATGACAGTGAAGGAACAGCGATATATTTCCAAATCAGGATGGTGAGTGGCTCAGAGGGGAACTTCCAGCTGGTGGTGTACCCATCAGCTGCCTGTCCTTCTAGATGGTAAAACAAAAACAGAATTACCTGGAAAAACTCAGCAGGTCTGGCAGCATCGGCGGAGAAGAAAAGAGTTGACGTTTCGAGTCCTCATCCTTCTAGAAGGTAGTGGCTGTGGGTTTGAAAGGTATGGTCTAAGGAAGCTTGGTGAGTTGCTGCCGTGCCTCTTGAAGATGGTACACACTGCTGCTACTGTGCGTCAGTGGTGAAGAGAGTGAATGTTTGTGGATGTGGTGCCAATCAAGTGGGCTGCTTTGTCCTGGATCGTGTCAAGCTTTATGAGTGTTGTGGGAGCTGCACTCATCCAGGCAAGTGGAGAGTATTCCATCACACTCCTGACTTGTGCCTTGTAGATGGTGGACAGGCTTTGGGGAGTCAGGAGGTGAGTTACTTGCCGCAAGATTCCTAGTCTCTGACCTGCTCTTGTAGCCACAGTGTTTATATGGCTAGTCCAGTTCAGTTTCTGGTCAATGGTAACCCCCAGGATTTTGATAGTGGGGGATTCAGCGATAGTAATGCCATTGAACGTCAAGGGGCAATGGTTAGATTCTCTCTTTTGAGATGGTAATTTCCTGGCACTTATGTGGCATGAATGCTACTTGCCACTTGTCAGCCCAAGCCTGGATATCGTCCAGGTCTTGCTGCATTCTGACATGGACTGCTTCAGTATCTGAGGAGACACAAATGATGTTGAACATTGTGCAATCGTCAGTGAACATCCCCACTTCTGACATTATGAAGGAAGGTCATCGATGAGGCAACTGAAGATGGTTGGGCCTAGAACACTGGCCTGAGGAACTCCTGCAGTGATATCCTTATCCTTTGTGCTAGGTATGACTCCAACCAGTGGAGGGTTTTCCCTCTGATTCCCATTGACTCTAGTTTTGCTAGGGCTCCTTGACGCTACACTCGGTCAAATGTGGCCTTGATGTCAAGGGCAGTCACTCTCACCTCAGATATCATAGGTATCAGCCAAAACTGCTGCTCCTCAGGTTGTTGATGCTTGATGATAAGTCTTAATGGTTACTGGAATGCTATTTCAGAATTCTTCCATAATCATAATTCCCCTCAAGTTCTCAAAATTTTTCTCTAACTTTAACCTTTGATTCCACAGCATTTCTTTTCCCTAACAAATATTACAGACGTTTCATTCGGCCTTTTCTTTATAGTCCAAAATTTCAACTGATATGCTTCATGGACAATTAAGTTTGTAAGCATTGAGTATTGCCCTTTTAACCAATTCATTGCCTGCTGATTGCTCTTCTGACAGACTAGTGTACACATTGATAATTGCGCCTGTCAGGACACTCTGTAACATTAAGGCCCAAGCATCTTTTGGCCACTTCAGATTCACAGCGATCTTTTCAAATGAGGTTAAATGTTTTTCAATTCTATCCTCTGTAACCTTAGGCACTAGGCGAAGACTCTTTGTTATATCAGAAGTAAGTTACTCATATGAACTCCTACACTCTCTTTCACCCTGCACCCTAAGCTTTTCTCCAGCCAGTTCATACTGTTTGAGTTCTTTTTCTCTTTGAAACTCTCTACCTCTTTCCTTATCTCTTTCCTCCTTCGCTAACTTCTCTCTGGAGGTCAGATTCAATCTTCTCTTCATTTCAATTTCTTTCAATCTTTCATTTTCTTTATCCTTTTCCTCTTTCTCCAATTCGAACTTATTCCTTTCCATTTCCTTTCCTTTTGCTAATTGGAGTTTTTTCATCTCTTTTCCCTTTTCCTATCGCAAGTGGCTTCATCTGCAACTGAATTCTTGCTAACTCCAGCTGTGATACACCCGTTTCAGGTTTCTCCCCTTTTAATTCTAAAATGCTGGCTAATAAATTGAATCATATTATCCTTATGAGATGCTGCTTTTATTTCTACCTTCAACTGATCTGCTAACTCTCTTGGTGGAGCCTAAATCAAGGATTTCAAACAATCCACTGTTACATTTTCTACTCCCAGAAAAGCCTCAGCAGCAGTTAAAGCCATCTTTGAGTTCCAACCTGTGTAATATGCTCCACAGCAAACCTTGTATATGTGCCCAGTAGCTCCACATACTTGCTTCTTGAAGGCCAGAATCTTCTGTCCGGTGTGCGGGGCCCAATGCGTGAAATAACGTGTGGTGACATCGGGCGTGTGTCCCGACATCACCGCACGTCATTCCGATCTTCAGTTCGGCGGGCACGCACCAGAGTCGGCTGTGCGCCCGCCGAACTGTCAAAAGCCTGTTAAGGCCGTTAATAATTTAATTGAGGTAATTGTCAGGGCTGCCTGGTTAAGGTTGGCCGGCAGGCGAAGACCATAAGACCATAAGACATAGGAGCAGAAATTAGGCCATTCGGCCCATCGAGTCTGCTCCGCCATTCAATCATGGCTGATAAGTTTCTCAACCCCTTTCTCCTGCCTTCTCCCCGTAACCTTTGATCCCCATGCCAATCAAGAACCTATCTATCTCGGTCTTAAATACACTCAATGACTTGGCCTCCACAGCCTTCTGTGGCAATGAATTCCATAGATTCACCACTTTCTGGCTAAAGAAGTTTCTCCTCATCTCTGTTCTAAAAGGTCTTCCCTTTACTCTGAGGCTGTGCCCTTGGGTCCTAGTCTCTCCTACTAGTGGAAACATCTTCCCCACGTCCGCTCTATCCAGGCCTTTCAGTATTCTGTAAATTTCAATCAGATCCCCCCCTCATCCCTCTAAACTCCATCGAGTATAGACCCAGAGTCCTCAAACGTTCCGAAGAGCCCAGGCGGCCTTCATATTTTTCATGGGACCTCATCCACAGGCGGGATGAGGTTTCATGAAGGGTTTATAACTTAAATATAATTTTTTATTAAAATTCATAGGCATGTCACGGTTCATGTGACACTGTCACATGAGGGGATATGTCAACTTTTCATCATCAAATGAATCTCCCTGAGGCAGCTCCATGCCTCAGGGAGATTTCTGCGCTCTCTCGCGCGAAAGAGCATAGGCCCCTGACTCTCCCTCCTCCCTCCGCCCGCATTGGCAGTGCTCAGCGCTTCCAGGCGCATGTCACGCTGGGCGGGCCTTAATTGGCCCCGCCCATGTAAAATGGCAGCGCCCAGCCGATCACAGGCGGCGATCAGCTCCGTGCCCGCCCACGGCCGCTCCCGACCTTCCCGCCCGACAGGGAGAAAATTCTCCCCTGAGGATTCACAGATCCTACCTAAATTCAAGGATTTATGATCATGCAAGAGCCCTCACTTTGTTATGATCCCACCTGTTGTTAATACTGGACAAATCTGATCCCAGAGTGAAATTTGATTCGATAGATTCTAACTCTTTTTTAGAATCCATGGAGGAAATTTACTGAACAAATTCACAGGAGTCTGCTGACGAACTTTGAACACGAAGAATAAAATATTTATTAAACAAGAAAAATGAACTATATTACACCAGACTAAAAGGTTGGAAAGATCTCAATACAAACACAAGATGATGATTCATTATCCCAATATACCTTTACCTCAACAATATCTTTACAGACACAAAGCAGTGAAGAGTTACCACTAGTTTGACACAAAAGCTCCTTGCTTGGGATTGGCACACATGCAAATGATTTTCTTCTGGTGAATTCTTGAGCATTCACTTGATGTTTCTCAACCACCTTGTATCCTTTCCTGAGACACCCAAAAACCTCACTCTAAACTCACTATTTCTTCCACTGCAAGATAAATACGAGTTCTCTAAACTCAGTCTCCCAGTGACCTAGTAGTGTTTCTTATCTCAGATAGCTGAAAATCCCTGTTTTCACTCTCTGACACGCACTGAACTCCTACCTGCCTTTCTCTGTGTTTCTGTGCCTTTGTAACACTTGACCACTGTCGCTAAAAACACACCCAAAAGACTGACCTTTCAGCCACAGCTCCATCCAGACTTCTAGGCACCAAGGGCTCATAAAGAACCAAAAATGAAACTAAATCTTTTTTTTTTACCTTAGGGAGGTAAGACACAAATACATACATATGCAAGTTAAAAATTATACATTGTTCTTAACACTGGCAAGGCCAGCATTTATTGCCCGTCCATAACTGCCCTCGAGAACTTGGTTGTGAGCTGCCCTCTTGAACCGCTGTGGTCCATGTGGTCCTTCTTATGATGGAGTAAATAAGAAGTAGCTGTTCCCACTGGCAGGAGGGTAGGTAACCCAGAGGACACAGATTTAAGGTAATTGGCAAACTAACCAGAGGGGAGATAGGAAGAAACTTATCCATGCAGCAAGTTGTGATCTGGAATGCGCTGCCTGAAAGGGCGGTGGAAGCAGGTTCAATAGGAACTTTCAAAAGGGAATTGGAGAAATATTTGAAAGGGAAAAGAAAAATTGCAGAGCTATGGGGAAAGAGCAGTGAGTAAGACTAACCCTTTCAATGAGCCAAACAGGCACAAGGGGCCAAATTGCTCCCTCCTGTGCTGTATGATTGTAGGATTATTGCATTCTGCCCAGTGAGGGGAGAGAGGTTAGTGTATGATTATCTATATGCAGAGCCAGCTCAACAGCCGTATCATTTGTAATGTTAAGTGAACACAAGATGCAAATTTGGATTCTCTGCTCAGACTGAAATAATTCCAAATAAGTTTACAAAGAGTGTACCAAGTCCAGCTGAATGCTAAGCCTGAATGGAGTTACACTACCAGGAGCCAGGAGCAAATATAGGTCAAGGAGCGCAGGGGTGATAGGTGAACAGGGTGGGTGAAGTGACGTTGGACTATGTATCAGAGCGGCCCTCAGCTGTTTCTCACAGGACCGCACTGGCTTTAGATCGAAATCTGAATTCCGGGTTACAATGCTGGTTTCACACTGATAAGCTGCTGAAACTATTTAGTAAGAACAGTAATGTAATGTCGCAATACGACCTCACCAACTATAAGCTTCATGCAACATGTCTGGGCCGTCTGAAATGGTGAATTTCACAAAAACTCCTTGTCCACTGAATAAAAGTTTAAGATTGTAAATTTGCCATTGATCCCAGTTTGTGATTACACTGACGAGATTAGTGTACTTCATTCATTATCCAGCTTTATCATTGGACAAATCTGATTTACTGGCTGCTTTATTGGATTAAACCTTCCGACAATTCAGCAGCTGCATCATTTTAAGAGTTAACATGTAAAGAAAATTTTGGATTAGCGCTGGATTGAAGGGGGGGGACGGTATAGTGAGTTGCACCTCTGGTTAGTGATGTGACAGTGCTTATTTTGTGCAGTACATTCTGTGTGCTTTTCCCATGTGCAGTTATTTAATCCAAACCCTCCGAGCGGTGTCTGGCTGTGAGTTTCATGGATTTGTGGGTCAGTTATAACAGACGTACTAGGTCCTGTGTCAAAGGTCATAGTGTTGGAGGGCATTGACCCCACCACCAAGAGACAGCTTGCCAAGAGATTGAATGCATTCCGCCTCATGCACCTTTCATTGCACATTCCCCCTTGCTGGGTCCCTTTCACACTTTGCTAATAAACTCTCTTGTGTTTGAATGATGTTTGAAAATAATGATGTTCACACCACATTAAGAGTATCCCATCTGCAACTCACCAAATGTAAAACCCGAAACCCCCCCCAAATGAAATATGAACACTCCTTAAGCAAGACACTCATTCTCACAAGTGCAAATCTTCTCCTGTTTTTGTGAAGAGATCCTTGTCATTAAGTCTCCGGTGTGGGGAGGGGGGGGAACAGGGGTGGGTGGTGGGTGGGTTGTGGGGGGGGAGAGGCGTGGTGGGGGTGGCTGCAGGTTGATGTGAGATGAAAATCTAAGCACATGCAAATCACTTTAAGGCAATTGCAGCCCAGGCAGATTCGAGTGAACTTTAACAAGTTTAACAACTGCCCTCTAAACTGCGGGACTCTGTCACTTAAATAGCAACACTGCAATGTCCAAAACTCCCAACTCCACTTTTATCAGTAAAAACAAAGTTACATTTACTTACTTTTTAAAATGATACATAAAATGCTTAGATTGGGCATTTCTTGGGACAGAGTCCATTTTGTTTCCACTAACTCATATCTGTTGTTTTCAGCTGTGCGATATTAAGGTTCACAAAGTAACCCCCAGTCTGATCCTAATTCAGATGATCTAATCATTCATCTTTAGTGTTAAATTCCCATCTTGCTGTGCTGTTTAAATTGATGAATTCAAATTGTTGCACAATTCCGACTTTATAGTGCAAGAAACGTTGGATTTATCAACTTTCACTACACTACAGACAAATGAGATTAATCTGAATAGGTTTGTGGCAAATTATTTCATATCAATAGGGTTGTTTGATATAACCACCCAGTTCAATGATGAATTAGAGAAACCCCAGAACAAGATTATTTAATTCATTATTTAAACACTATTTCCATATCTGGAGAAAGTAGCCTTGGAAATTTGTCAATGATAAAATAGTTTTCAGCTTTTACATAACACCAGCAAATCGTGAAATTGAAATTTTAAACAGAGCTTTTTTCGGACTAATATCAGCCAATGGGTTTTCAGATATTGAGTGGAAATTCACAGAACATACAACATGAAAACAGGCCATTCAGCCCAACAGATCTGAACTGGCCTGTACCCTCCACAGGAACAAATAGTTCTAAGCACAGTTAGTCACTCTGACTTTATATCCCTTCACTCCCGCTTCCTTCCTCCATCTATCCCAGTTATCCAAGGAGTATTTCCCATACCTTTGCAGCCACCTCTCGTAAAAGGCCACCATCGATGAGGAGATCTAAGACCGTGTCAGCTGCACCAGTTCAGCATCTACAAACCACGGCACCAAATGTTTGACAAAAAGACCCCCGCAAGTCAACAAGAGTCCTAGTGTACAGAGCAGCTGTCATCACCAACCTCATGCACTGCAATGAGACCTGGGCTGTGTATCAGCGATACATCAGAGCGCTAGAGAAATTCCATCAGCAATGCCTCCGACACACCCTCTGGATTCACTGGGAAGACCATCAAGCAAACGCTAGTGTCACTCTTGAAAACAGCTCCACAAGCATTCAGGCAAAGCTCCTGAAAATTCAACTTCAATGGACTGAACACTGTGTCCGGATGGCCAAAAACAGTCTCCCCTGTTTCCTCAATTCTCAAATGGCCAATGGTCCAGCGGAGGACAAAGAAAATGTTTCAAAGACGCTCCGAAGCTTCCACTGAGGGACTGGGAGGAGCTCACCACCAATGGCGACAACTTGTCCCTCAAGCCGCATCACGCTTTGAGTCCCAATGTCTGAATGATGTCGCAGAGCGGCGGCAGAGAAGGAAAGAAAAGGAAGCAAGTCCTGCCCTCCGGATCCCACTACCTTGTGGGACACCCTGCCCCATGTGCCCAACGATCTGTGGGTCGTGAATCAGCCTGTTCAGTCACATGAAGACCCATGGCAGAAGCTCACAAACTTGCAAAGACGCCATCCTCGAATTGAGGGACAACTGATGATCCAAGTTAAACTTGCATGTTGCATCATCAGATGTACAATCCAAAGCACAATTCCCAACCGTAGAATCTTTCTATCATATTTCAATGGTCACATTCAATTCGCTGTGTCACACTTTGGGGGGAAAAAAAATAGCAAAACAATGGAACGCTCCAAGAAAACAAAATTCCAGAGTCAGTGTGTCTCTTATTTGACATTTGGATAAAATCACAGAAGGTTTACTTAACAGCAGCAGCCATGTCATTGACCAACTTCTGAACACAATCATAATGCAGGAACTTGGGGATGAATTTTGGATATTTTTTTATGTGTCAGCTGCTGAGTCTTTAGCCAGAAAAAAACTCTTAAGAAGTCTGGTGAATTTATGATGGCTTTTCTTAGTAACCCAGAACTACATTGCGACAACAACCTGCATTTATACAGTTCCAAGGAACTGTTTTACCAATAACTAACTGAGTTACAAGCCTTAATTAAACATGACTCAACAAAATTGGAATGAGCAACTAGCAACAAATCTTACATTTCTTGAATATTGCTGAAAAGGGACACATGTTGCCGAAGTTTCTCATCTTGCACTCCTCAGGACAAATGCAAGAATTGCAAATTTCAAACAATTTATACTACAGGAGAAAAGGGTGTTGATTGGTTGGGATGTCATCTCTGATTGGCCAAGGTATTGCCATGGAGAAAGCCAAGGGAAACTATTGGTTCCCCATGCTTCCCAGTAATTCCAAAGAGGCACAAGGGTTGGACATATTCCTTTTGTTTGCAGAGAGCAGGTCCCTGTGTATGAATGTATGTCACTTCTAGCAAGCATAAATGAGCCACCTTACGAGCTCAAGTGATTAACGTAAATTGGTTGTTAGTGTAGCTGTTAGCACACTCAGGGTTGTTCAGCAAGTGCTGCACAGCTGCAGAATCACATCTAACAGTAGACGTTTTGTTTTGGGTTTTGCAAGTGCCGGCTGGTTGAGTACAGTCTGTGCTCTGCATATTTCGAATAGCCAGAGGAACATATTGTTTGACTTGATGAGCCAATCGTTTGGACGTATGGCCTACGTATCTGACACCACACCGGCACTGAAAGTCTGTGCTACCAAGGTGGCTGTTTCTTACATTCCTATTAGATTTAAATTGGTTGCCTTCAAGTGGGTATATAATGGGCAAAATGTACACATTTTACTTCTAATGTCAAATAGTGTAAAATTAGGCCATAAATTATTGGCAAATGCACAGAAGAGCCCATCGGCGCCTAGAAAGAGAAAAGACAAGATGATTGTTTCAGGCGTAACCCTTTAAGAACTGAAGAAAGGTCTTACTCTGATTTAGCACCTTCTCTTTACAAAGCGCTGAGGGTCCCTTTGCAGCATTTTCTAGTTCTATTCCGCACTTGCAATGTTTCATGTTTCTCTGTGGCTCTGAGATGGATAGAGATGTGAAGTGTCCAGCTGTTGCGTGCAGTGATGCACCGACACAAACTAAAAAGCTTATTTTATAGGCTTTAGCTGGCATTTGCATTTGTCTGAATTCTGCTGCTAGACTCCGCACCTACCTTTTGATTGATTCCAAAGGCTTCAGTGTTGCTGTCCATCAGAGGAAACTTCAAAAGGCTCTCGTAATTAGAAGATTTAACAGAATTTTTTTTAATTGAAACCCTGCCTTTTGTACCTGATGATTAATTAGGCTTAAAGAAGCTGATTTGTTTCAAAGGCCTATACCCATTAAGCGTGTCTCAGAGTCTGAAGTGAATCACAGAATCTGTAATCCTGATAATATAAAGTGTTGCAGATTCGTTTGTTAGGATCCAGCGCCCTTTGCTTCATTATTTTTTTTTTTGTGTGGCTTATTCCCATTCCTTCAAATGCATTGTGTAATATCAGACAGGCTGGATACCTTATTCTAAGACAGGTTTCCCCACAGTCACTCATGTCTTAAATGTAATTTGAAGATTCCTCCCCTTAAAGCTGATGAAAGTGACACACTTTTATAGTTTTAGAAGGAAATTTTAACAAATTACTTTGCCTTTATATGGGTACTATCCTCTGATGCCTCCACTTTTTGTGCACTTCTATTAAGACAACACATAAGCCATATATTTTTTCAAACTGAGCTCAAAAGCAGCAGAGAATTTTGTAGACGGTCATTTTCAAGTGCTAAAATGGAACAAACTAATGGCAAGGCCAAACGCAGGTTGGCTGACCGCTTTGCGGAATACCTCCATTCAGTCTCCAAGCTTCTGGTGGCCTGTCATTTTAATTCTCTGCCTGGCTCTGACACAGACATCTCTGTCCTCAGCCTGCTGCACTGTTCCAGTGAAGCTCGAGGAACAGCCCCTCTTCATTTGCTTATCATTTTACAGCCGTCCAGATTCAACATTGAGCTCCGCAATTTCAGCCCATAATCTCGACTCCTTTTTTTTCATTCATTCATGGGATGTGGGGGAGGGTGGGGGGTTGGAGCTGGGTAGACCAGCATTTATTGTTTGGAGGACATTTAAGAGTCAAAACTACATTGCTAGTGGGTCTGGAGTCACATGTAGGCCAGGCCAGGTAAGGACAGCAGATTTCCTTCCCTAAAGGACATTATAGTGAGCCAGGTGGGTTTTTAGGACAACTGGCAATGGTTTCATAGCCATCATCAGACTTCCAATTCCAGGTTTTTTATTGAATTCAAATTTTACCATCTGCCATGGTGGATCCAAACTCGGGTCCCCAGAGCATTACCCTGGGTCTCTAGAACACTAGCCCAGTGACAATGCCGCTTTGCCACCACCTCCACTCCTTTGCTTGCTTCATTTTTTTTCATTTCAGATGGCAGAGCACATCTGCCCTAGGCATATCTTTGTTGCTCTTCTTGCTCTATCTCCATCCCATTTGGCTCTGGGAGACTAACTCTTCTGTCATTCAATCTCTCCTGATTTCCATCCTATCATGGGCCTTCCTTTTGTCCTTCCACCCCCACCTCCCCCTTTCTTTGCTCAAAACCTATTACATTTCCCAGTCCTGACTGACCTGAAATGTTAACTCTGTTTCTCTCTTCACAGGGGCTGCCATAACCTACCGATTATTTCCAGAACTTTCTGGTTTTGTTTCAGATTTCCAGCATCCACAGTATTCTGCTTTTCTCTTACCCAACAAGCATCCCCGGTGCTTTTAAATAAAGTCAGTGTTCCTTGAAGTGGGAGTGCAGCAGCAGGTTTAGGAATATGTGAAGGTCATATCAACATCAGCCATTCCTAAGGATGAACCCCATCATCCCACCATGTCCCTCATTCTCTCATATCACTCTAGAAACTCTAGAAACACAAATGTTTGTTTCAGTATAAAGTTCTGACTGCCCCGCATGACCATAACCATTGACTTCGGTCCCCTGAACAATTTACCTGAATAAATGTCATCAGTTCCCTTGCACTTAAACGCTGGCTCTGGTTCGAGAGGCAGAACTGTGTTTACGCTACTTGTTCCTGCTTGGTGGGGCTCTCTGGGAGACAGCTTTGCGTGTGGGTGTGTATGCCTGGATACACGCATGGTCAAAAGAAATGTAGTCGATTGGAGAGCTGGAAAGGGATAATGCTTGCCCTCCACGCACTGACGTTGATGCATATTGTGAACTAGGTGTCGCACTGCATTAAAATAAAAACAGAAAATGCTGGAAAAACTCAGCAGGTCTAAATGCATCTGTGGAGAGAGAGAAACAGAGTTAACGTTTCGAGTCAGTGTGACCCTTCTTCAGAGCTAAAGAGAGGTAGAAACGTGATGAAATTTATACTGTTTAAGGGGTAGGGCAGGTGAAGCTTGGAAGAGGCCAGCAAGGGGCGGGGGCTAAGGAGAGGCTGGCAAAGATGTCTTTGCAAAGACGTCATTGGCCTTTTTCCAGCTTCACCTGATCCACTCCCTTAAACAGCATAAATTTCATCACATTTTTACCTCTCGTCATTCCTGAAGGAGGGTCACACGGACTCGAAATGTTAACCCTGTCTCTCTCTCCGCAGTTGCTGTCAGACCTGCTGAGTTTTTCCAGCACTTTCCTGTTTTTATTTCAGATTCCCAGCGTCCACAGTGTTTTGCTTTTATCGTAGCACTGCAACTGAATTTCCATTCCTTACAGTGTCAATGTGAAGCTGTGTGAGAGTACCACCCCCAGGGAGTCCCACCCTCCCACCCCCCCACCTCCACGGGTCCTGAAGGCAAAATTAGGCTGTAACATTGGCGCAAAGAGGAAATCACTTCACATCGTTGCCGGATTCGTAAATAAACCCTAAATATCTCATCGTTCCTTGTTACCGAAAATCGTCTTTGTTGTTCGATTCTACTTTCTCTGAGGATCCCCTACCTATGTATCAGTGACCAGACTGTTGTACTGCTCCTATTTGGAAGTTTATTTTACAGAACTTGAATTGTACTGTCTCCATCTGCAGTGCAAGAGGTAGCAAGTCCCAGGGATTCAGTCTGATTGTAACAATCCCATTAAGATGATCATTTCCCCTTAATCTAAGCCATGCATATCTCGTAATGAAAGTATAACAAGGCAGCCGGGCTTGAGTTTCATTCATCGGTTTCATTGATTCATCAGCTCAAACCTGTCCTGATCAACATGCTGCACCAAGGTTAGATTTAACACATACATTGCTCTCATGTTTAATTATTTTACACTTAACCACATTGCACCTGCTGCAGTTACATAAAGATCTAAACTGTACTTAGTCCGGTTGCATTGGTTCTTCGTTATTTACAAGTAGAGCCAGTAAAGTGATTGTTGCTGGGCTAGTAATCCTGAGAACGTAAGTTCAGATCCCACCAGGGTAGTTTGGCTGTTTGAAGTCGGTTTTAAAAATAAGGCTGGAGGTGAAAGCAGGGGTTGGTAAAAGCAGCCACGCGCTGGCAGATTGCAGTAAAAAACCCAGCCGATATCCTTTGGGGAAGGAAAGCTCCTGTCCTTACCCGGCCTGGGCCTCTATGTGACTCCAGTCCCACACCAAACACGATGGCCTCTTATATGTCCCCTGAAGCGGCCCCTCCAATATATCAAACCGCTACTGGTGATTCTAGAAGTCCTGCCAACATTTTCTGAGGATGAGATTGGATGGTCAGTGTCGCCCACATCCCAAGAATGAAGTTTTAAAAATTGTCCTGCCTTCTATTTGCTTTTAATCTGAAAATGTGGAAAACCTACTTAACAAATCATTAACACAGACTAAAAATAGGAAAGATCCCAGGACTGGTCCTGAATACTTTGCTTGTTAATCTATGGTTTGTACACGAAGGAAAAAGAATGATCTGGAAGGCGCTGCCTGAAAGGGCAGTGGAAGCAGATTCAACATTTACTTTCAAAAGGGAATTGGATAAATACGTGGAAAGGAAACATTGGCAGGGCCCTGGGGAAAGAGCAGGGAAGTAGGATTAATTGGATAGCTCCTTCACAGAACTGGCATGAACACGATGGGCCAAATGGCCTCCTTCTGTGCTGTATGAACACAAGAACACAAGAATTAGGAGCAGGCGTAGGCCGTTTGGCCCCTTGAGCCTGCTCCGCCATTCGATAAGATCATGGGTGATTCTATGATTATATGTGGTGAATGGACGTGTCCTATATCTAGGAGAAAACTAAAAAGTTACAAAATGTGAAAATTGTCACACTGTCCACAGAAGGATGAGGAATTCGTGGATGAAACTCAAGCCCGGCTCCCTTGCAATACTTTCATCATGAGATATACATGGCTCGATTAAGGGGAAATTATCATCTTAATGGAAATGTTACAATCAGACTGAATCCCTGGGACTTGCTGCCTCTTGCACTGCTCTCCTACCTTCTGAGGTAGCATTCCAAGGTTTTGGAGAAAGGTGCAGAGGAGATTTACCAGAATGGTGCCTGTGGGTGAGGCACTCCTGTTAAGTGGGGGGTCTGCAGAAGCTGGGATTTTTCTCCCCAGAACAGAGAAGGCCAACGGGAGATTTAATAGAGGTGGTCAACATTGTGAAGAGTTTTGATGAAGTAAATAGGGAGAAACTGTTTCTAATGACAAAAAGGTAACCAGAGGCACAGATTTAAGATAATCGGCAAAAGAACACGAGGGAAGATGAGGCAAATTTATTTTACGCAGTGAGTTGTTATGTTCTAGAATGTGCTGCCTGAAAGAAAATATTCGTAGGGCTAAGGGGAAGGAGAAGGGTGGAATGACCTTATTCTGTATTGCAAAATTCTCTGTTTAACCTTCCGTCCTATTCAAAGATAAACATGAAATGCTGTAATCGCATTTGGAGTGACATCATCAAATGCTTGTCTGTTTGCTCACCATAACAATAGCTTTGAAAGATGCTGTACCTTGACACCACCTCTCCCATGAGGATGAAGTAAAACTCCAGTGATCAGGGAGCATAGTTAGCAAACCAAAACCACCTACCAGTCGGCACCCGGACCACCAAACTCTCCATTATGAAGGTACAAGTCTTACAGGGAGAGTTCAGATGCAGTTTAATCATGGCTGTTTCAACAGGGAGGAAACTGGGCAGCATTTGAGCACAAATATAGCAAACTATATTTAAGAAACATCTGTCTCCTACAGCCCAGCCTGTTCAGAAAATACGATGTCTCACTCACCTGTGTAACCCTGGAATACATTTTTGGCACAAGCATTGAGACAACAGTCTTAATATTAAGTACAGCAAAGGCTGGATGTTTTTTTAAAAATGTATTTGTATTTTGAGAATGTATTGCCTTCATATATCTTGCACATCTGTACAAATAATACTATGTACTCCAGATTTATGCACAGCCATAGTTACCACACTCAGTGCTATCAGTGCTTTTATTTACAAAACAAAAAGCCTAGAGTTTCTTGTGTTATCCTTTCAATTATTCTCCTTACCCACAGGGTAATATGTCCATATAATCTGCTGAGTGCATTTTGTAATTGCAAAACCGTACAGGTAAAAATACTATGTTAATTAGCCATAATGGTAACAGTATAGACAGACACACTAGAGACAGGCTAGAGAGAAATTATTTCTACAGAATAGTCTGTCAAAAATACAATAGAAAATTAGATAAACATTTTTCACACATACACAACAGTTTCTAAGGCACAGCTTTAAGTATCTTAAAGGTTTCTGTGGCTATACAAAAAAAAACACTAATGAAGTTGCCCAGATGTCCACAGTACTGTACCTCTTCTTGCTGTGCAGTGCAGAGCAGGATCAAATCCAAGTATAAAATCTCACGGTAGAATGTTTCTGGTCTTCGCTGTAGAAAGGCAGGTGCATCAAAATGCAACGATCCTTGCATTCAACAAGGTCTGTAGGGGCATCAGGCAAAACTGAGGTCTCCCAAAAGTTGCCATCATCTGCTCAGCCCAGACGAAAGGCAGTACAGGGAGCGATAAGTCTATCTTGGTGATTGGAACCGAGAGGCAGCTAATGAAATGCACTCCCTGCCTGTGGTATCGCCCTCCTGTTATTCAGCCGAGAGTTGACGAGGTTATTCCACAGAACGTCCACGAAAGCTTTAACTTCAGACAAGTTTTGCAAGTGTTAAATCCCGAAGAGGAGTCAAAAAGAGCGTGACGCGTGTTAAAGGAACAGGCAAAAGGTTTACATGTGCAGATCTCCACATTGCAGGCAGTGCTACCGCAGCATTTACAAGAAGAAATAATTATAGTTTCTCCCCCCACCACACCTCCCCCCTCCCCCCCAACCCACCCCCTGCCTCCAGGTCATTGTTTCTGATCCAGCTGACCAGTGACTCCATTCTGAGCTTTACAGAGATGCTAGTGTCACCCAGTGGTTTCTTCAAATCCCTACCGACGGAAAATTAAAAGTCTTGTTTTCTTCGTTGCTTTCAGTAGTAATCCACGATCGATCGGCCGTTTTGTGGAATTGTATTCCCCACTGTCTGGGTACGGTCACAATATAGCGGTCAGGGATTATTTGGCCCACCCGGTGGTCGCTTCCCCGTTGATGTAGGCAAAGCCAGGAAAATGCTGCGCGTGTTCGTACTCAGCGCTTCTGCGGGGGACCAGGGGCGTGTACATCTCGCTCGAGTTCCCATACCGCGCCGAGTGCATGGCGGGGTTGCTGTAGCAGCTGTTGGCTGAAGGCACGTCGGGCCAGCGGGGTGTCACCGGTGTGGAGTGCAGCCGTGGGGTGCTGCTCATCAAGCAGGGCTCCATCCTCGGTGTCTGGCTGTTGAAAGGATACTGCGAAATACAAAAACAACGTGAGCTGTCAACCGGCAACCTCTTTGACAAAATACGTCCCTCTTCAAGAACTAAGTGACCTAGGCTGGAGCAAAATCAGCAATTATGGCAGATCTTTTACAGCACAGAAAGGGGGCCATTCGGCCCATCATGTCTGCGCCACCTCTCCGTAGCAATTTACCTAGCGCCACACAATGTTTTCCTTTTCAGATATCAATCCAATTCCCTCTCAAATGCATCAGTTGAGCCTCCCTCCATCACCCTCTCAGGCAGTGCATTCCCGATTCTAACCCTTCACTGCATGAGAAAGTGTTTGCTCATTGTCACCATTGCTTCTTTTGCCAATAGCCTGAAATCTGCGCCCTCTGGCTCTCGATCCTTCCACCAATGGGAACAGTCTCTCCCTGTCATGCTCTGTCCTGACTCCTCATAATTTTGAATACCTCTATCAAACCTCATCTCGAACTTCTCTCCGCCAATGAAAACTGTTCCAACTTTTCCAACCTATCTACATAACTGAAGTAAGGAAGTCAAATAAGGTTTGGGTGTATCCTCACATCCTTTAAAAAGTACCTGGATGAGCACTTGGCACGTCATAACATTCAAGGCTATGGGCTAAGTGCTGGTAAATGGGATTAGGTAGGTAGGTCAGGTGTTTCTCATGTGTCGGTGCAGACTCGATGGGCCGACGGGCCTCTTCTGCACTGTGTGATTCTGTGATATCTGTATAAGAACACCCAAGCAAGTCATGGTAGTATGGTGGTTTTGTTATCGTACTAGTAACCCAGAGGGCTGGACTAATGATCCATAAAACATGAGTTGAAGTCCCACCATGGTAGCTGGGAAACGTAAATTCAATTAATTAAATCTGGAATAAAAAACTACTATCAATTAATGGTCTGTGCGGGTGGGGGGCATTGAGGAGGGTGGGGGAAGGAAATCAGACACAGAAAATCCAGCCATAAATGAATCACCCTGACAAACATTTTACACCCAAATAATAGGTCCAACAGGATCAATTTTCCCCTCAAGATATTTGTCAAAAGCATTTCAAGCACCAGGGGCTGGATTTTGCCCTCCCCTCTCAGCAGCTTTGAAGGCAGGGGGGACATTAAGTCCAGTGAGCAGCTGGACCACCACCTACCCACCCGCCCCCTTCCCCTACCCCAGTTTTACCAATGGTGGGCAACAGCCAGCCAATTGAGGCCCTTAAATGGGCAATTAATACCCAATGGAGGGCCTCATCCAGTTGCTGCCAGGATTAAACTGGCAGTGAGGGTCGCCCACCCTAAGCACCAGGCCCGGCAGCTTTCCCTGTGCGGCCTGGGGGTTGACAGGGGGCTCCCTTGTTAATGGCACCCCCTAAGCCCATTGCAGGGCATCTGCACCCTCCAATCCCAGGTTCCCTCCCCATGACCTCTCAAACCCCAACCCATACCCTCCTCACTGGGGCCTGCCAACATGGCTCCAATGAGACCCTCAAACACTTCCCAAGTGCCAATCCAGTGCTGAATGCCTCCTCAAGCTCCAAGTGCATTACCGGCAGAGGCCAGCACTGCCATTGGCACTGCCGGCACCGGAGAGTGGCCAGCAGGTCTTTGAGGCGGGACTTCCAATTGGCCGTTAAATGGCTGCAGGACAGCCATTTTGCTGCTGGGCAGGGTTCCCCTTCTCCCCTGACCTTTAAGCTGGTGGGAGCGGGAGCCACGTTGCCTCATTAAATCCAGCCCCAGGCGTCCATAGAAATTCGGAAACTATGTGAAAAATGCACACGTGTAGTATATATAACCCTAGTAATATGATGCTTTCATTATTTTTAACCAATTTGACTTCTTCCAACTCAACCAGAAGAACAGGCAGAGCTTATGGGTAAGCAGTGGCACAGTGATATTCTTGCTGGATAAGTAATTCAGAGACCCAGGGTAATGCTCCATAGAACTTGGGTTCAAATCCCACTACAGCAGATGGTAAAATGTGAATTTAATAAAAATGTGGAATTAGAGTCTGATGATGTCTATAAAACGATTGCAGATTGTGGTAAAACCCACCTGGAAGGAAATCTGCTGTCCTTACCTGGTCTGGTCTATGTGCGACTCCAGGCCCACAGCAATGTGGTTGACTCTTAAATGCCCTTTGAGCAAGGGGCGGTTGGGGCAATATAAATGCTGGGGCAGGCCCCCAATGAGGGATAAATCCTCCCCTGTGACATTTCCCAGTTTCAATTCCAGTCTCCCAACAGCCTAAGAAACTGAGGCTGACCAACACAAGGAGTCCTGCTCAGTGAACAGGTTCACCACTTGAACAGGTATGTTCTGAGGCTCGATTTCATTCCCATCGCATCTATCATTGACCTGCTAGGCATCATGCCTGAAACTAGAGTCACCTTTTGAGCGTACACTGAAGCCACCTCATTCTCTGCTTAGAACAAAGTTATTAACGGCACAGGAGGAGGCTATTTGGCCCATCAAGTCTATGCTGGCTCTCCATGGAGCAATCCAATCAGTCCCATTCCCCCACCATATTCCCATAGCCCTGCAATTTTATGTCCTTCAAGTGCCCATCCAATTTCCTTTTGAAACCATTGATCGAAATTATGGCTTCTGCCAATGACTCCAAGGTAATTAAGGTAGTATCTTTCAGTCTCTCTTGGGTCAAGCCTAAGTAAATAAATCAAAATATTTTGTAGGTCAACGGTGGCAAAACAGAAGGCATTCTTCTCAATTCCGTCAAGAGCTGATGCCTCGTTCATCATGATCGCATAATGTTCAGTGCCGATCACAGCTACTCAGATACTGAAGCTGTCCATGTCACATGCAGCAAGACCAGGACCACATTCAGCTTGGGCTGATAAATGGCAAGTAACATTCACGCAGAGTTCAGTGAGACTGGTTGGCTCACACGATTACCATCGCTGAATCCCTTCTATCAACATCCTGGGAGTTACCATTGACCAGAAACTGAACTGGACAAGTCATTGTTAGGATCCCCCAGGATGACCAATAACTTCTTAAAAAGAGGGGAATTCCCATGAAACCAACAGTAAGAAAACTGCTGGACAAGGTTTCATGTTTAAAAAAACTTTTACTGTAACAATCCAACTAAAATCAATAAAATTCAAACATTAATTAACAGGTGGAGAATATTTCAAATAAAATGGCAAATTTCACTTTAGATAGTAGATACAACAAAGATACCCCTCACATAGTTACAAGCACTCAAATTACTTCCTCGCACAAATGTGAGACCACATGCAATCTCACACTCTTTCCAACTCAGCCTCCGCTATGTAGGATCCCTCACTTTCCCATTCAATCGTTTCGGCCCTTGAGTCACATTCACCAGCAGCTGTATTCCATCTGAAGTCTCCAGATACAGTTACCACTGACAAGAGGCACAACCATGAACCCTCTCTCACCCTGGTCATGGCAGTCCTGATGGCACAGAATCCTCGCACCCTGTTAATGGTCTGGGGGGCTCTGGCAACAATGAGACAACAGTAATGGGTCTTGTCCAAACCACAATCCCTTGGCCTTCCTGTATTCCAGTCTCTGCTCTTTCCAACTGTATAACACACACAGTAACGCAGTCTATGCTCTATTCTCAGAGATCTGCTTCAACACCAGGATCTGTTTGAAGACTGCCAAACAGGAAACTTCCATTCACAGAAAACCTTGCTTGTTTCTACTTTACATTAATTCTTAGTGTGTTCTGAATTGCCAACAGAAAACATAGGCTGACCCAACCCCAATGCAATTAGCTTTCTATTTACTCTTTGCTTCTTAACTGGTCATCGCCATGGCAACCCCAGGTCACATGGGCATTTCTTGGAACCTAATGACATAATAATCAAGAAACCAATTAACCCTCTTTCAGAATACACCCAACCCACTTTGGTCATAAAGAAACATTGCACAAAAAGGAAATACATGCTTTGCAAAGCACATGGGTCATCAAACCATATAAATATTGTGGCTACAAGAGCAGGTCAGAGGCTGATAATTCTGCAGCGAGTAACTCACCTCCTTTCTCCTCAAAACCAGCCCACCATCTAGAAGGCACAAGTCAGGAGTGTCATGAAATACTCCCCACTTGCTGGGATGAGTGCATTTCCAACACACTCAAGAGCTTGACACCATCCAGGACAAAACAACCTGCTTGATTGGCACCACATCTACCACTTTTAACATTCAGTCCCTCTAGCACTGATGCACAGTGGCAGCAGTATGTACTATCTACAAGATGCACTGCAGCACCTCACCAAGCCTCCTTCAACAGCACCTTACAAACCCGCAACCTATACGGCTTAGAAGGACAAGGGCAGCAGATGCATGGGAACACCACCACCAACAAGCTCCCCTCCAAGTCACTCACCATCCTGACTTGGAACGATATCACCGTTCTTTCGCTGTTGCTGGGTCAAAATCCTGAAACTCCCTCCCTAACAGCACTGTGGGTGTACCTATATCACATGGACTGCAGCGATTCAAGAAGGTGGCTCACCACCACCTTCTCAAGGACAATTAAGCATGGGCAATAAATGCTGGCACACCCAGAGAAATTTACATCCCAGGAATCAATTTTAAAAACCCCATCGCAGATCCCCAGATGGTTACAGATCTACAACCTCACGATTTGCTTCAACCCTCCACTGGCCTTAATCTCCCACATCACCAGATTGAATCGATTTCAGGGTCCTCATCTTTGTCTTCATTCCCTTCCAGGGCTTTGCCTGTCCATGTTTGAGCAGTCTCCTCCAGCTGTTTGCCGCAGTATCTAACATCTGACTCTTTAACTTATGGCTTACTGTGTGCTGTATGCATCTTCTGGAGGCTTTGTGGTGCAGTGGGTAGTGTCCCTGTCTCTGAGCCAGAAGTTCCAGGTTCAAGTCCCACTCCAGGACTTGATGGGCGAGGAAGATGCATTCAGAGCACAGCCAAACAGGTTGAGTATCAGCCTACAAATCCTTCCAATATGCTGATGGCAGGTGGTAAGAGCGGGAGAAATTCCTGGTCAGCCATTTGGTGGAAAGAAGTTTGGAGCCACTACCCATCACTATCCATAGCTCCAGACTACAACATGTGTGTAAAGGTGCCACAGCAACACAGATTCCCTGAGTGAACTGTAGCACAACATGACCACACTCCTTTGAGCTTATCACTGATAGCCTATCCTTCAGTAACTATACTGCTGCTCCACACAGCTCTCTTTGCAAACCATTTCCCATACTCTCCTTCATCTTCCCTTACAAAGCCACGTCTATCACTTTGTATTCATGTCCCTTTCTGTAATTCCTCTGGTGGGCAATATAACAAAGTGTTGCTGATTGAATATATTAAACCAGAGTTCTCAGTAATGAGAAGTGACCCATATCCTAAATCTCATGTTCTTTATCGTGATGGGCATGTGCTTTTTATAAGTTGCCAATTATGCAAATTTGATGAGTTGGATTGAGATTTGAGCCCAACATGGTAATTTTAATACAAATAATGAAACAATAAGCAAAACTTTATGATAATTAAATGTTATCCCCTCGGGTGGCTTCTGGAAGCTTATTTGAAAGTCATGGAACAGAAATTTTGTTCCAGGGTCAGGACTCTAACGTTGGGTTTATTTCTGGGAACCAACACCTTGGCACCCTGTCACCCGATGCCAATTAATAACCAACCAGAGAGCGCGCAGTCTAAGGGCATTGAGTGGGCTCCTGAGGCTGGGGAGCCTATAGGAGGCCCTTCAGCACTGAGAGATCAGCCGCCCCACCATCTGACATGGGATCTGCCAATGTAGGTAAGAGAGAGAGAGGGGCTGACCACAATACACGCCCCTGCCCCACCCCCAAACCCAGGCTTGCTGCCCAGCTGGAGGGCACCTCCATCTCCTGGCCATGTTTTGGCCTTCAGTTGGCTTCAGTGTCCTAATAAACTACTTGCGACCTGAGGTGGGGTCGGGGGGTAGCTGTCACCTCCCCTCCCCCAGTTCCCGCTTCCTCATCCCACATCACAAGAACAGGAGAGATAGGAGCAAGGGGGGTAGGCCATTCGGCCCCTTGAGCTGAACATAGGTGGCCCGGAGGTGAGAACATGCCGGCGATGTGTCAGGCCACTCTCTGATCCCAATTTTCACACTCTTCCCGTCCCTGTTTCCTCCCTCCAAGGGAAATGGAAAATCCTGCCCATGATGTTAGATATAGAAATTCAGAATAAAGGCAAACAGAGGCCATCAGCTCAGAGCTGAACTCCAGTCCTGCTAATTGCCTTTATGTTTAACTGTGCTGCCGCATCAGCGAGAAGGAAAAACTGCTCACATTTTTATTTTTAATCGTGAATGAAAGCAGGGCAGACAGCCGATCCAAAAATAAGATTCCTGTAATCTCAGCCTAACACTGGCAACTGTGTTGTCGAGTGACACTGACTGGATGGGGACCTTTACCATTCCTCACATCACTGAAAAACATTTCCAAAAACACTCCGCTCCCCTGCCCCGCCATCACATCAGCTGGTGAAGCAGCTATTGAACCCCACTGAAGTGCACCGAGTTTGGCCATCTGTGCGGATGTCTGCCTGGACTGTCACAATTGCCCTTCACACACTCTGCATCCGGTTTCATGAAGAGTTCTTGAACACATTGGGTGTAAAACACTGAGTCCCAGTGATCTCCAGCTAACACAAAGGCAATGGTTGTTGGAGGGCCCTTCACAGGAAGTTACCATTAGATGGGTCAACTCACGATGTGGGCACAAAGTTCGGACTCTCTGGCGATTCAGCTTTCACTTTGATTGTATCTGAAAACCCCATTGAGGAACGGGAATGATTTGAGGGATGTGTACGGACAAAGGGAGAGTGCCAAATGGAGATTATTACAGCTACAAGCAGTGTAATGTAAATCTGCGCTCTCTCTCCAGCAGCCGGCAATTCCCCAGAACTGAAGTTCATGAGAAAAGAATAAAGTCTCTTATTCAAATTTGCTAGGCCACTCATTATGCAAAGTGTGAATGAGGGCTCTGTTTAAGCAGCAAAACATTTGCCTTCAGAGTGCGTCGCTGGGTTCACAGACTCTGAGGCCGTCCTTTCAGAGAGAGAAAAAATTAACTCAGTTGGCTAAATCCCGATTTAACTATTTCCCATTTAATCCCATCCCCATCACACAGAACAATCCTCTGATAAGAACAGCAGTGTTTCTGCACCGACCCAGCACGTAAAGTAGGATTTATAGCCTGAACCTTTTCAGTTTGGGTGTTTTAACATAATGCCAATCTTCGAATGTACAGTGGTGAGAATTAAATTTAATAAAGACAAACAACTCTCGCTTTTATCTTGCACTGGCCTCATCAATCATTTTTGTTGTTATTTTTAGTCTGATTTCAGAGAGCACTGGTTTATTTGATGCACAGTTTGTCTTTGGTGGGCTTTGCACTCATTAGTATTTTATTCCTTAAACGTGCCTGTCGCAGGACAGTATCATCTTAAATACCGCCGAGATACTATGGGTTGCGAGAACACACGGTAACACAGATGTGAAATAAATAATCCCCAGCGCCTGATTGCGGCAGCTCCCACAGTCAAATTTCTGCTCACATTGATTACCCAGGCTCATAGATGAAGGATCGATATGGGGGGAGGAGCTAAGGGTCCAGTACAGAAGGATTAGGGTGAAGCTTTGAGCAGAAAATATGCACAATCACCAATTGTCTGTTCCCCCTTTAATGTTCAATTAGCGGTTCATTTACATCTCGTCTGAATACGAATATTAACAACTTATATTTAGATAGCACCTTTATTTAGATTAGACTTTAGATAAGCTGTTAGACTTATATTTAGATAGCACCTAAAACATCCCAAGGCGCTTCTCAAGAGCATTAGAAAACAAAATATGACACAAAGAGAGATATCGTGGCTATGAGAGCAGGTCAGAGGCTGGCAATCCTGCGGTGAGTAACTCACCTCCTGACTCCCCAAAGACTGTCCACCACTTACAAGCCAGGAGTGTGATGGAATACTCCCCTGGACTTGTCATACAAATACTTTGGCTACAAGAGCAGGTCAAAGGCTAGGAATCTTGTGCTGAGTAACTCACCTCCTGACTCCCCAAAGCCTGTCCACCATCTACAAGGCACAAGTCAGGAGTGTGATGGAATACTCTCCACTTGCCTGGATGAGTGCAGCTCCCACAACACTCAAGAAGCTCAACACCATCTAGGACAAAGCAGCCCGCTTGATTGGCACCACATCCACCACCGTCAACATCCACTCCCTCCACTACCGACACACAGTAGCAGCAGTGTGTACCATCTACAAGATGCACTACAGCAACTCACCAAGGCTCCTTTGACAGCACCTTCCAAACCCACGACCTCTACCATCTAGAAGGACAAGGGCAGAAGGCACATGGGAACACCACCACCTACAAGTTTCTCTCCAAGTCACTCACCATCCTGAGTTGGAAATATATCGCCATTCCTTCACTGTTGCTGGGTCAAATTCCTGAAACTCCCTTCCTAACAGCACTGTGGGTGTACCTACACCACAAGGACTGCCAGTGGTTCAAGAAGGCAGCTCACAACCACCTTCTCAAGGGTAATTAGGGAATGGGCAATAAATGCTGGCCTAGCCAGCGACGCCCACATCCCATGCAAGAATATAAAAAACTTAGGTCAGGTGACCAAAAGCTTGGTCAAAGAGGTAGGTTTTAAGGGGCGTCTTAAAGGAGAAAGAGAAGTAGAGAGGCGGAGAGGCTTAGGGGGGGGAATTCCAGTGGTTCGGGCCCAGGCAGCTAAAGGCATGATCATGAATGGTGGAGCAATCAAAATCAGGGATGCCCAGGAGGCCAGAATTAGAGGAGTGCAGAGATCTCGGAGGGTTTGCAGCTGGAGGAGGTTACAAAGATAGGGAGGGACTAGGCCATGGAGGGATTTGAAAATAAGGATGAGAATTTTAAAATCAAGCCTTGCTTGACTGGGAGCTAAGGTATGTCAGCGAGCACAGGGGTGATGGGGAAACAGGACTTGTGCACCTGACTTTATTTGATTGGGAGCTGCCTTTGACTGTTTAATGAGGAAACTGTCAAGGGGTCTTCAATGTGGTGACGGAGGGAGGAAGCACAGGATGATGGAAATGGAAGCAAAGCGACATTGAAAAGGTGGTGGATGATTTGATTGTCTTTGAAAGGTTTTCTGTCCACGATGAGAAAAAGTGAAGGGAAACATCCAATCCATCAAAATCAGAAAAGGCTTGAATAGAATAAATAAGGAGAGACTGGCTCCACTGGAAGGAGGGTCAGAAACCAGAGGACACAGATCTAAGGCGATTAGCAACAGAGAATTTTTTTTGTTTTAGCTCAGCGAGTTGTTGTGATCTGGTAAGCGCTGCCTGAAAGGGCAGTGGAAGCAGATTCAATAGTAACTTTCAAAAGGAAATTGGTAAGTGCTTGGAAAGAACTTTTTTTCAACCTTTTCATTCATGGGATGCAGAAGTCACTGGCTGGGCCAACGTTCATTGCCCATCCCTAATTGTCCTTGAGGAGGTGCTGGTGAGCTGCCACCTTGTTGTAGGAGCATTTGCACAGCTATGAGTAAAGTGAACGGGACTAATTGGATTGCTTTTTCAAAGAAGTGACACAGGTACGATGGGCTGAATGGCCTCTTTCTATGCTGTATCATTTTATGATTCAAATAACTATGCTAATCACTGGCGAGGTACACATGTGATGTCGAATGGAGGTATACAAAGCTGGTGCCCTGTTAGGTTGGACGATTGCTTGGTGCAGACAAAGGTTCACAAGGAGAGGCTTGATGATTCTGAAGTGCATGTGTATTAGCTGAGAGAACAAATCATTAAGGACAGTGTATGTATGCCATTGGATGAAGATTAGATCCTTCAGGAGGTGTTGGAACATCAAAACTGCAATGGCAAAACTGAGTGGAGGACTGGCAATGGCTAACAGAGGCAGGAAAGTAAGGTGATGTAGCATAATGATAATGAGTGACTGATGAAGGTGAGGGATTATATATGGGGGAAGCATAAAATAGATACTCCTCTGATTGGTGAACATTTAAATACAACGTTTATAAATATGATTATCACCCATGAGCTTGGCACGTCTTAAAAATAGTTGCAAGTCTGATAGTTTTAACATTTTGTTCCTTCCTACAGTTCATAAACCTACCATCAAATTGGCAAGACACTGTACATGCTTGTTCATTATTGCTTAAATAACACATGCCAAGAATAGTTTAGGAATGAGTGATAGCCAAAGTGCCAAGTGGTAATTTAATACACCATTCTTCATTGTTACATCTATTATTGGTCATGGAAAATCAGTTTTAGAAAATAAAAGGTCCCATTTTGTCTCCTTTCCCTAAACCAGAGGACTTCACAAATATAGCTTGCTGTGGGATCGGCAATTGTTGGACACTTCCTGAAATGGATTTGCTTTTTGTTCCACATAAATATTCTGATGGCCCCTTCAATCAAAAGACTGATTATTAATTTGACTCAATCCATGTGTTATAAATATAGTACAACATTTAAAGAATTGTTAATCACAGCCTTATTAAATTGGATGTCCAGTATATGCCATTGAATTATGCCAACTGTGTAAGCAAAGCACATCTCTCCTACATCTGTCAGTAGGTAGTTAATCAAAGGCTGTCATTCATGCCGTAACTCTGATTTGACTCAAGTGCCCCAAGTGGGATAAGTGGAACCCACCTGTAAGGGTCCAGGCCCAGGATCTGATCTGGATCCCAGTGAGGTCTGAAGATTCTTTGGTCCGCATTAAAATAGGCTGATGGACTGAGATGTTTTCAAGGGAGCTCCTTCATCCTACACCCAGGCCAGCGTCTGCTGGAACACCCGGCCTCACTAGATATGCAGTCCTAGTGCCACCCGGCACTGACACTTAAACAGGAAGATTTCTCATTGATCCCTCGGGCTTTGGTGGGGTCAGCGCCAGAGGTCGCCAGCATTTGCCAAAGGATATCAACTCCACCGATCTGCATAAAGTCTGAACCACAGTGAGCAACTTTAGGCACCTGTTTTAAATTAGCCCCCTTCACATAAGGAATCAAAGCAGGAGGAGGCCATACAGCCCCTCAAACATGCCCCAGCACTCAATAAAAACTCCACTTTCAACTCAACCTCACTTTCCTGCCAAACTCCATATCCTCTTATTCTCAAAATCCTTGGACTGAAAAGTGGCAAGTAACATTTGTGCTACACAAGTGCCAAGCAATGACCATCTCCAACAAGACAGAATCTAACCATCTCCCCTTGACATTCAATGGCATTACCATCGCTGAATCCCCCAATAACAACATCCTTTGACCAGAAACTGAACTGGACCAGCCATATAAATACTGTGGCTACAAGAGCAGATCAGATTCTAGGAATCGTGCGATGAGTAACTCACCTCCTGACTCCCCAAAGCCTGTCAACCATCTACAAGGCACAAGTCAGGAGTGTGAGGGAATACTCTCCACTTGCCTGGATGAGTGCAGCTCCAACAACACTCAGGAAGCTTGACACTATCCAGGACAAAGCAGCCCTCTTTATTGGCACCCCATCCACCACCTTCAACATTCATTCCCTCCACCACCTTAGCACAGTTCTAGCAGTGTGTATCAGCTACAAGATGCCCTGCAGCAACTCACCAAAGGCTCCTTCAACAACGCCTTTCAAATCTGTGACTTCTACCATCTAGAAGGACAAAGGCAGCAGACACATGGGAACACCACCACCTGGAAGATCCCCTCCAAGTCACTCACCATCCTGACTTGGAAATATATTGCCGTTCCTTCACCATCGCTGGGTCAAAATCCTGGAACTCCCTCCCTAACAGCACTGTGTGGGTGCACCTACATCACATGGACTGCAGTGGTTCAGGAAGGCAGCTCACCACCACCTTCTCAAGGGCAGTTTGCAATGGAAATAAATGCTGGCCCAGCCAGCGACACCCACGTCCCATAGATGATTTTAAAAAGAATGAACAAAAATCCAAAAATCTAACAACCTCTGTCTTAAATGTGTTCAATGACTGAGCATCTACAACCCTCTTGGGTAGAGAATTTCCAAAGGTTTACAACCTTCTGAGTGTTGAAATGTCAGTTCAGTCCTAAATGGTTGACTCCCTTATGTCCTCAAGTTTTAGCCTCTCCAGTCAGGGGAAACAGCCTCTCAGTATCTACTCGGTCAAGCTCATTAAAAACTTCATCTGTTTCATTGAGATCACCTCTCATTCTTCTAAACTCCTAAACAGAAGATGTAGGCCAATTCTACTCAAGGTCTCTTCATAAGACTTCCTCATCCCACGAATCAATCTGGTGAACCTCACATTTACATCAAAGTTATTCATTCTCTCTAGGTTATCGTTGCTTAGGGATGTTTTATTAAAGGTGCCACATAAATGCAATTTGTTGTTGTTGTTAGGGAAGGAAAGACTCTCTTGGGAACACTCAAAGGAAGTTTTTCATTCAGAACAGTAACTGTCTTTTGCTCGTCCTGAATTTCAGCCTCATTGGTATCTCTTCCCTCGACTAAAACGGGAAAGAGTCATGCCGGTGAGAGGATAAATTTCCTTGGAGCTGTACATCTAACCCTGCCAGGGTCCAACATAAACCCTGTTTATGCACATCAACTGGATTTGATTTCACCTCTAGCATCATTACAACGTATTGGGAGCAGCTTCCCAGGGAATTCCCGGCTCTATTGTTATGCTGTGCATGGAAAGCCAGCTTTTGCCCCTACTTGGGAATTTTTATTCCAATCCAGAATATATGAGTTATTACAGACTAATTCTGTTGCTTCCTTCATACTCGAGTTATTGAAAAATACCCAAGGCCGAAGGGAATAAAAGTCAGAGCAGGTTCATTTATATTCCTTTCAAGCTGAGATCCGGGTTTCAACTCAACCAGGCGTAATGAGACAGCAGTAATCTCTCTCCCTTTATCTCTCTCTCTGTCTCCTTGTCTCTCTCCTCCTCTCTCTGTCTCTCTTTCTCTCTCCCTTTGTGTGTCTGTCTCTCTCTCTCATCTCTACCTCTGGCTGTTTGTTTCTCTCTATGTCTCTGTTCCTCTCTCTGTCTCTGTGTCTCCCTTTCCCTACGTCTGTCCCTCTCTCTGTCTCTGAATCTGTTAGTTTCTCTCTCCCCCTTCTGTCTGTCTCTCTGTCTCCCTTGCTCTGTGTCTCTCCAGGTCCTTCTCTGTCCCTCTGCCTCTTTCTTTTTCTTCCCCTTCTATCTCTCTATTGCTCTGTCTCTCTCTCTCTCTAAGTGAAATGAGTTTGGTCAATCTTGATCCAGTTCTGATGGACTCAAGATCATAACACAAGCCAGTCACAAGTCATAGAGCTGATCAATTTATGTGCGTTTAAAGTGCACCTTGTTACAATCTCAAAGTTCTTCATATCCAATGGATTATTTCTGAAATTCAATTTTCTTGTTTTATAACATTGAAATTTCCTTTACATTGTTCATTACAAACACATAATTATCAGACAGATAGAGTATTGATGCCAATGCCCATCCTCTCTTATAATCCCAGCCCTTGCTGTATAGTCACTATACCCTCTGACCTTCCCCTCTCTGGTGCTGAATGTTCCGTACTCAGCAAATAACTCAGTTTCATCCCCTTACACCCTCACCTCAATGAATTTCGGGCTCGGCACGATGCTGAACTCTTCTTCCATCGCCTTCGTCTCTGTGCTCACTTCTTTGGGCAGGAGTCCTCTCCCTGTTCAATGGGTCCTTTCACCTACCTCCAGTATTCTCCCTCCACCTGGACCCTTCCCTCTGGCCTCATACCCGCTCTTGATCTTTGCATTGAGAACTGTCAGTGTGACATCGGCCAACTTGATTTCTCTGCTCCTCTCACCCACTACAACCTGTCTCCTTCTGAACTTGCTGCAGTCCATTCTCTCAGGTCCAACCCTGACTTTGTTATCAATCCTGCCGGCAAGGGTGGTGCTGTTCTTGTCTGGCAAACTGATCTCTACCTCGCAGAGGCTGAGCACCAACTCTCAGACAATTCTTCCTACCTCCCCCTGGACCATGACCCCACCACCGAACATCAAGCCATTGTTTCCAGGACAGTCACTGATCTCACCTCCTCTGGAGATCCTCCCTCCACAGTTTCCAACCTCAGTCCCCCAACCTTGGACAGCCCGCTTCTACCTCCTTCCCAAAATCCACAAACAGAGCCGTCCTGGTAGGCCCATCATGTCAGCTTGTTCCTCCCCTGTGGAACTCATTTCTTCCTTTTTTGATTCCATTCTCTCTCGCCTTGTCCAGTCTCTTTGCACTTACATTCGTGATTCCTCCGATGTCCTACATCTTATCAACAATTTCCAGTTCCCTGGCCCTAACTGTCCCCTCTTCACGATGGATGTCCAATCCCTCTACACCTCCATTCCCCACGAGGATGGTCTGAGGGCTCTCCACTTCTTCCTTGAACAGAGGCCCGAGCAGTCCCCATCCACCACTACTCTCCTCCATCTGAACTTGTTCTCTCACTGAACAATTGCTCTTTTAACTTGTCTATGGGTACCCGCATGGACCCTCTTTATGGAGTATGTGGAACATTCCTTGTTCTAGTCCTACTCAGGCCCCCTCCCCCCTTGTTCCGGCACATCGATGACTGTATCGGTGGCACTTCATGCTCTCATCTGGACTTGGAAAAAATTATCGATTTTGCTTCCAATTTCCACCCCTGTCTCACCTTCACATGGTCTATCTCCGACACTTCCTTTCCCTTCCTTGGCCTCTCTGTCTCCATTTCTGGTGATAGACTGTCCATCAGGATTCATTACAAGCCTACCAACTCCCACAACTACCTTGACTACAGCTCCTCACATCCTGCTTCCTGTAAGGACTCCATCCCATTCTCCAATTTCCTCCGCCTCATTTGCATCTGTTCCAATGATGCCGCTTTCCAAAACGGCGCTTCTGACATGTCTTCCTTTTTCCTGAGCTGAGGGATCACCCCCACTGTGGTTGACAGAGCCCTCAGCCTTGTCTGACCCATCTCCCATACCCTCCCTTCACTCCTTCCCCTCCCTCCCAGAACCATGATAGAGTTCTCCTTGACCTCACTTTTCACTCCACCAGGCTCCAAATTCAAAGGATCATCCTCAGCCATTTCTGCCAACTCCAGCATGATGCCACCACCAAACACATCTTCCCGTCAACTCCCTGTCAGCATTCCATAGGGACTGTGACACTCTGGGTCCACTCCCCCACCACCCTCAACTCCTCATCCCCTTCCCACTGCACCTTCCCATGCAATCACAGAAGATGCAACACCTGCCCCTTTACCTTCTCCCTCCTCACCGTCCAAGGCTCCAAACACTCCTTTTCAAATGAAGCAGCGCTTCATTTGCACCTCCTTCAATTTAGTCTACTGCATTCGCTGCTCCCAATGTGGTATGCTCTACATTGGAGAGACCAAACGTAGGCTGGGTGACCGCTTTGAGGAACACCTTTGATCAGTCTGCAAGCATGACCCAGACCTTCCCAGCACCTCCATCTTCCGATTGCAGCCTTCCAGACTAAACATCGAGTTCAACAACTTCAGACCATGAACTGTTTCCTCCATCTTGACCTTTTTTTAATCCAATTATTTTAAAACTTTTATTTATTTATCACATAATCACAGTATCTTTACAGTGCAGAATGAGGCCATTCAGCCCATCGAGTCTGCACTGGCTCTTTGAAAGAGCATTCTACCTAGTTCCACTCCCCTGCCTTACACCCCGTAACCTTGCACATTCTCTCTCTTCAGATAGCAATCCAATTACCCTTTGAATACCTCGATCGAACCTGCCTCCACCATCCTTTCAGGAAGTTTGTTCCAGACTCCAACCACCCTCTGGGTGAAATTTTTTTTCATCACATCACTTTTACTCCTTTTTCCAATTACTTTGAATCTGTGCCCTCTAGTTCTTGATGGTCTCTTGAGAGGGAACAGTTTCTCACTATTTACGCTATCCATATCCCTCAGGATCTTGAATACCTCTATCAAGTCTCCTCTCAGCCTTCTTGTCTCCAGGGAAAACAGTCCGAACCTCTCCAATATATCCTCATAGCTACACTTCTTCATCCTGAGAATCATTCTTGTGAATCTCCTCTGTACTTTCTCCAATGCCTTCACATCCTTCCTCAAGTATGGCACCCAGAACTGGGTGCTGTACTCTAGATGAGGCCTAACTCGTGTCTTTTACATGTTCAACATGACCTCCTTACTCTTGTACTCAATGCCCCTATTAATAAAGCTTAAGATACCATATGCTTTATTAACTGCTCTCTCAACATGCCCTGCCACCTTCAATGACCTATGGACGTATACACTGAGGTCCCTCTGTTCCTGCACCTCCTTTAGAGGCTCTCCCTTTATTTTATACTGTCCCACCACACCTTTCCTGCCAAAATGAATCACCTCACACTTCTCTGCATTGAACTTCATCTACCACTTGCCTGCCCAATCCACCAACATGTCTAAGTTCTTTTGAAGTTCAAGACTATCCCCATCACAGTTGACAACATTTCCAATTTTCATATCATCTGCAAATTTTGAAATCATGCCCTGCACACCACAGTCTAGGTCATTAATATATATCAGGAAGAGCAAGGGTCCCAACACTGACCCGTGAGGAACTCCACTACAAACCTTCCTCCAATCATTTATCACACTCTCTGTTTCCTGTCACTTAGTCAATTTCTTATCCAAGTGCCCACATTCTCTTTTATTTCATGAGCTAGGATTTTGCTCACAAGTCTATTGTGTGGCACTGTATCAAATGCATTCTGAAAATCCATATACACCACATCAACAGCATTTCCTTTATCAACCTTCTCGGTTACCTCCTCAAAAAACTCCAGCAAGTTAGTTAAATATGATTTTCCCTTGATGCGTCCATGCTGGCTTTCCTTAGTTATCCTGCACTTGTCTAAGTGATTATTGATTTTATCCAGTACTATAGTTTCCAGAAGTTTCCCTACCACTGAAGTCAAACTGACTGGTCTGTAGTTGCCGGCATTATCCTTGCATCCCTTTTTGAACAAGGGTGTAACATTCACAATTCTCCAGTCCTCTGGCACCTCCCCTGTGTCTAAGGAAGACTGGAAGATTATCACTAGTGCCTCTGCAATTTCCACTCTCATATCCTTGGATGTATCTCATCCGGTCCTGGTGCCTTGTCTATTTTAAGTAAAGATAGCCTTTCTAACACCTCCTCCCTCTTGATTGTTAGTTCTTCTAGTGTACCAGTTACGTCCTCTCTCACCTCGACCTACCCACCCATGCACCTAGGCCAAGGAGGGATTCCCACTGCCACCTTTTATCCAGGCTCCCCTGTAGGAACACATGCACCATGAATGTCAGGCCAAATGGCCTGTCTCTGGTCACTGGGCATTATCCATCAGCAATTGTAGCCTCTGTTTAGATGATAAGATGTAGGAGCAGAAGTTGGCCATTCGGCCCATCGAGCCTGCTCTGCCATTCAATGTGGTCATGGCTGATCTGATAATCCTCAACTCTACTTTCCTGCCTTTTCCCCATATCCCTTGATTCCCTTACTGATTAAAAATCTATCTACCTCAGTTTGAATGTACTTAACAACCCAGCCTCTACAGCCCTCTGCAGTAAAGAATTCCACAGATTCATTACTCCCTGAGAGAAGAAATTCCTCCTCATTTCTGTCTTAAATAGGCGACCCCTTACTCTGAGATTATGCCCTCTGATCCTAAACTCTCCCAAAAGGGAAAACAATCTCTCAGCATCCACCCTGTCAAACCCCCTAAGAATCTGTTACCTGTTGAACTTGTATGTTAGCTCTTTGGGATTCATGCACAAGGACTCCCAAATCCCTCTGTGCTGCAGCTTTCTTCAGTCTTTCTCCATTTAAACAATATTCAGCTCCTCTATTCTTCCTGCCAAAGTGCACAACCTCACTTTTTTGCACATTATATCCCAACTGCCAAGTTTTTGCCCACTTACTTAACCTGTCTATATCCTTCTGTAGACTCTTTGTGTCATCCTCACCACTTGCCCTCCCACCTGTTTTTGTGTCATCTGCAAACTTGGCGATAGTACATTCACTTCCCTCATCCAAGTCATAAATATATACTGTAAATAATAATACATATTATATGATAACTATATTAAAACATATTGCAAATAACAATTTTAGAGATCTTAGCATAGGTTTTAAATCTTATGAATCCCTTAGAATATACAGCTCTCAGTACATGGCCTGACTGTACACAGGACAGAATGTGTATATTTATTCATTAAAAAAAAATTTTTCATCCTTTTTCCCCAACATCCCCATCTCCCCCCCACCACTATCTCCACAGGGCCATCTGTCACTTGTTTCTATGTTGTGCCTTCACAGAGCGCTGACCCTGGTACTGCTATTAACACGTGCTATCTTACCTTTATGCCACCATCAGTAGTTTCTTTGGTCTTTAACACTACCATTAACACACCCTTTGTCCTGTGTCCATGATATCTTTGTCAATTTCTACTTAGCTCTCACCTATCCCTGTCCTATTTTGTTCCAATTGCATCAACCCCTCTTCAACAGTATAAAGTCCATCACATTTCTACTTCTCTGTAGCTCTGAAGAAGAGTCATACGGACTCGAAACCTTAACTCCGTTTCTCTCTCCACAGATGCTGCCAGACCTGCTGAGTGTTTCCAGCATTTTCTGTTTTTATTTTATGTTAATTACCAGACAGGTTCATTGTCAAATGAGTATCTGCGAAATACAATAATACAAACCAAAGTATAGAGGGACACTAACCTGTGAGCTACTCCGATGATAAGCAGGATATGGCAATGGAGAAGAAAGGCTGTCGTGTGTTAGGGCTGGGTACTGACTCTGAATTGGAAGGGGGGGTTGATTGCTGTAACTACCATAGCTGTACCCTCCTGTGTACCTATGAGAAAACAGGTTTTCACAATTATGTATACAACTGACAGCACTTCCCAACAAAGGTTTCAGTTAAAAAAATTTGCATCATTTATTGGCTGTTGACATAAAACTCAAATTGTATGACGGTGCCCACTTTAGCTCATCAATTGAGATGCCAGCTCTTTGTCCAAAAACCAATTTCATGAAAAACATTATTCATTAAAATACACACCACGGAGTTGTATTTCTAACCAAACCTACCTATCCACGCACCCAGACCAAGAAGGGATTCCCACTGTCCCCTTTTATCCAGGATCCCCAGTAGGAACACAAGCACCACGAATGTCAGGCCAAATGATCTGTCTCTGGTCACTGGTGTTTTACCAGTGAGCAAAGCCAGTGAGCTGGGAGCAGATGTGGAACTGTCTCTTGATATGAATCTGTGACGTCTGGAGTGGAAGGAAAGTCACTGGGGACAAACGCTAGATAATTAAGCTGGGCATTATCCATCAGCAATTGTAAACTCTTTCTTTTAGAGATCTTAGCATAAGTTTTAAATCTTATGAATTCCTTAGAATATACAGCTCCTAGTACATGGCCTGACTGTACACAGGACAGAATGTGTATATGCTTTGAAAGAATATAACCCATTCAGCGAAAATGGTGTACCAGCAGTAGGAGTGGGTACACAGGTGTACCAGCGGAAGGGGATACACAGGGAACTACACACGAGTAACAGCAGAGGGAAATACACAGCTGTTACAGCAGAGGGAGGTACAAAGGTGTAACAATAGAGGGAGGATACTGTGATATTGGGAAGAAACAAACATATATATAAACAACTCTATAATATCTAAACGCAGAGGGATTTGGGTGTCCTGGTACATGAAGTACAAAAAGTTAGTATGCATAAAATAAGGGGTCTCTCATTTGAGACGGAGATGAGAAGAAACTTATCCTCTCAGAGAATTGTGAGTCTGCGGGACTCTCTTCCCCAGAGAGCAATAGAGGCAGGGCCACTGAATATTTTTAAGGTAAAGGTAGGTTCTTGATTAACAAGGGAGTCAAACGATATTGGGAGTAGGCAGGAATGTGGCTTTGAGGCCACAATCAGATGATCCATGATCTTTTTAAATGGCGGAACAGACTCGAGGGGCCGAATGGCCTACTCCTGCTCCTAATTCGCATGTCCGTATTGCACATCGCTTTAAGTCACAATTTCATGTCCAGCTACAAATCTGCTACATTTCACTAAGGAAACCGACCAACAACAGAAGCTAAATTGACTGAATAAGAAGTGAAAGGGCCTACCCATGTTCCTCTCTGTGTGGGTAGACTGGCATTCTGTGAGTTGAGGATGCCGTGGGCACATTATTGCTTCTCATACAGGGTAGCTGCTGTGGGCTGTCGGGTGGTGCAGAGCCTGTTGTAACAGTATATGTCAGAGACCAAGTGTATGATTGGACAGCTCCTGAAAGAACAAAGATTCATAAACATCTGGGGAGAACATACTAAACAATTATACAATTCCTTAAATTGAATGTACTCTTAATGAGAACAGGCGTTTTACCTGGGCATGCAATTGTAGCCATATTGAAAGAATACTTTTAGAATAGCTTTTCTAAAAATATCTTTGCTCATGACATTCAGAACTTCCGTACAAATAACTGGTGAGGGAAAATGCAACAATTTAACTGGAGATTTTTGAAACGCATATTCTTAAAGGAGAGGATATTATTTTGGCCTGGACTGTAATCTGATTAATAGGATAACCAAGGCATGAAGGATATCAACTTGAGTATAAGATAAAAGGGAAGATTTTTCATTTATATAGCTTCTTATCACCTCCTCCGTCCATCCATTCTCATTGTGCGCTGCCTCAAACATCAGAGGATGTGGGTGTCCCAAAGCATTGCTGTACAGCCAATGAAGCACTTTTGCAGTGCAGTCACTGTTGTGGGAGCACGGCAACCAATTTGTTCACAGGAAACTCCCACAGACAGCAATGACATCATGACGAAATAATTTGCCTAAGTGGCATTGGTTGAGGGATAAATATTGTCCAGGACACTGGGGGAAAGATTCCTGCTCTTCTTTAAAATTACGCTGTAGGATCTTTGATGCTTTACCTGCGAGAGCAGACAGAGCCTGGCTTTAAATTCTCATCTAAAAGATGGCACCTCCAATAGTGCAGCACTCCCTCAGTGCTTTACAGTGGGTGTCAGCTGAGATTTTTGAGCTCAAGTCTTTGGAGTAAGGATTTAAACCCACAACCTTCCGACTCAGAGGCAGGGTACTTCTCACCAAGCCGCAGCGAGCAAGGCAAAATGGAATTAGGTAAGCACTTGAAAAGGAAAGATTTGCAAGACTATGGGGAAAGAGCAGTTAAGTGGGACTAACTGGGTAGCCCTTTCAGAGAGCTGGCACAGACACAATGGGCTGAATAGCCTCCTCCCATTCTGAAAGCATCTGTGATTCGATGACCAGGAAGTCCGCTTGATCATTGCTCCGGCTTCAGAACCCAATATCCATTCCTCCATCACCAATGCACAGCAGCAACAGTTTGGCTGATCAACAGGCCAAGAAAGACAAATACAGCAAAGTTTGGCATCACCATCACCATCAGGTTCTCCTCCAAGCCACACATAATATACTCCTGTTGTTTCACCATTGTTGAACCATAGGGCGGAATCGTCCCAGATTTGCACTAAGTGCGGTACCAGGCGGGAAAAAGGACGATTTACCTGCCGGCCACACTGGCGACTTTTCAAGCTCTATTGTCCCAATCCCGCCTCCTTAATAACACATTCTCGGGGAAACACGCCATTTCGCTGGTGGGCGGGCTCTCAGTCGCCTGTCACGCCATCACCTCGCCGCTTCCTCACGCTGGGCGCCATGTTTAAAGTGCAGCCACGCGCACACCTCTCAGAGCTACCAGCCCAGGGCCTCTGCACAGAAGACATGGCCCCGAAAAGCAAGAAGACTGTAGCACCCCACCCCCTCCACCCGATTCAGTGATGCCTCACTAGAAGGCCTTCTGGATGCTGTGGAGGCCCACCAGGATGTCCTCTACCCCCCGCTCCAGCAGCAAGAGGGGCGGCAACATCACCAATCCGGCTTGGAGGGCAGTGGCAGCTGTGGTCAGCGCCAACACCCTGCAAAAGAGGACAGCCACCCAGTGCCACAAGAGGATGAATGATCTCCTCCGTACCACCAGGGTAAGTCACTCTTCTCATCACTCTCAGCTCTCACACTCACAAACCTATCACTCATTGCCAGTTCAAGGGACATCACAGTTCACTCTCTCACACTCACCTTCATTGACCTCATCCCGTCCACTGCAGCACTCAGCACCCACACATGCCAGGCATACTTATCATCTGGCCTCGCAGGTGTCCTGCTTATATTCTCTCCACCTGTATTCATGTTGGACAAGTTGGCACACAACAAAAGGGAGAGGTTGCAGACCGGTGGAGGAATAGTTGAAATCAGGGTCCTCACAAACTTTGAAAATAGAGCCACCCAGCTGGCTGGTGAGGACCTGGACCATTCCTGTGCTGACAGTGAGGTTGGCAGTGCTCAACCAAGTGAGGGTCCATCAGACAACCATTCTGTGAGTGATATGTCCTGTTTCACAGGCCACTCCACACAGAAATTATCCCCCCCTCGCTTCCGCAGTCACATCTGGGAAACAGCCAACAGAGTCCATAGGCCAGGTCCTCGACTCAAGCCTTGAAGGCACATCAGAAGAGGAATTTGCTGAAACTCTCCCTGAAGACCCGTCACAGCGCTCACCCACACCCTCCACCAGCACAGAGACACACGTCTCAGTGGGACCTAGCTTTAGAGTAGCCTCGGGGTCACAATCTGGTGAGCACATCACACTGCCTGATCCACAGAAAGGAGGCAGGAACTTCCCAGGTGTTCAGCACTCAGGGGACTGCTGGAGGCCAGAATGTTGCTGAGTCCGAGTCAGATGATGAGCCTCTGGACTCGGTTATGTCACAGTTGCTGGAGCTGCAACGGCAAGCTCGGGAACATCAGGAAGGGATGTCCGCTGCACTCCTTAGATTGCAAGGCACAATGGAGGAGTCCGTCCGCCTTCAGGCTGAGGTGATAGCACTGCATGCCAACAGACCAAGGTCAACACTGATAAGATGGCGGCCGCCATGGCGACCTTGGTCCAGGACATCGGTCCTGCACTGCTGCAGGGGACGCACTCCATTGCTGACACCATAGTTGGCCTCCAACAGTGCCAACGTGAAAGGGGTGCAGGGCAGCTCGATCTCACTCCAGCTTCCCCTTCTCCTCAAGGTATCAGCCATAGGGAGGAGGATCAGCAGTTGCATCCTCCAGGGCCATCCACGGCTCCAGTAGTGTCCGGCCCATCCAATTCCCCTCTTCCTGTGGTCCCCGCAGCTCCAAATCCGCAGGCCAAGGAGGGTGCCACTGCCACACAGCAGGACCCCAAAAACAGGTCAGGGCCCTCCAGGTCTCGGCCCTCCAGAGGACGCCTGTCAAGGTCATCACAGACAGGGTGTAGCAGTCAGCAGGCTGCCTCCACCTCCGCTGTGGATGCTGGGGGAGCACCAAGACATAGCGGCAGGGTTAGGAAGGTTAAGAAACTCTTTCGAGTTATCAACAGTCACAGATTGCAACTCTTTCGAGTACAATCACAGTTCTTGGTTTCCGGGAGTGGGACATGAACCCACAACCCTCTGATTCAAAGGCGAGGGTGCTATGAACTGAGCCACAGCTGACACCTCGGAAGGTTAAGAAACTCTTTCGAGTTATCAACAGTCACAGATTGCAACTCTTTCGAGTACAATCACAGTTCTTGGTTTCCGGGAGTGGGACATGAACCCACAACCCACTGATTCAAAGGCGAGGGTGCTATGAACTGAGCCACAGCTGACATCTCGGAAGGTTAAGAAGATGCACAGCCTGGGCATGGGTGTTAATCACTTGTACATACTGACATACTGTTCACTATTATAAATAAACTCCCAAGAATGTCTCCTTGCTTATGGCTCCTTGTTAGATGAGCAGTGTCTGTGTTAGTCAGATGTGAACCCTTGGTCCCTGAATAAGATAAAGGCAGGTGTCTCAGTCCAGGGCCTCGTCCCTGTGCTTTGTGCAGCCTTCCCAGCCCACTGATGGCGTGTCTTCACTGTCACTGGACACCTTAGTCATGCCTGTGCCTCGATGGGGCTTAGCATTGCTGTCAGAGTGTCCTGGACTAGGGGCACACAGTTCCATCATTCTCTCTCTCTGTGCTCTGAGCACCTTTGAGGTGTGGCAGGCGCCCCCCATCCCATCAGCATCTGTGTCCGGTGAAAGTCCGGTCCTGAAGGGTTCAGCACACAAAGGTTGCCATAGGATTAGGAGGAGTTAAAGTTTCCCTGCTGCATCCCCATGACATGACCTTGTTCACAGAGCACGAGGAAACTGTCATCAGCCAGACAGGAGTCAGACATTCACATAAACTATGTGAGGATCTGCGGAGTGCCCACACTGCATACCGTCATCATCATCCTGGAATGTAGAGACTCTGGACATCCGCTGCATCTCCATCACAGGAGCTTTATTACAGAGGGTAATGTGCTGTCATCAGCCAGACTGGAGTCAAACGTTCACAGATGCAATGTGAGGGTCTATACTGTCTCCTCAGTCTATGTTGTCATCATCCTCCACGAATCTAGCAGCTATGAGGGCCTCCCGGGTGCACTTGCCCTGTCTGGCCCAGTGTGAAGGCCTCATTGCTTTCATCCTCACTTCAGGGACCCCCTCGCCCTCATCCCCGTCGACGTCCTCCTCATTGGAGCAGATGTGCGGCCCCCTCCTCAGCCAGCTCCTCTCCCCATTGCAGCGCCAGGTTGTAAAGGGCGCAGCAGGCGACGATGATGAGTGACACCCCCTGTGGACTGTTTTTCAGGGCTCCAGCAGACTGGTCCAGGCACTGGAACCTCATTTTCAGCAACCTGTTGGTTTGCTTCACCAAAGTGCAAGTTGCAGCATGAGCCTCGCTGTGCCTCCTCTCTGCTGCAGCCTGAGGCCACTGCACAGGCAGCATCAGCCACAGTCTCGGACGGTAGCCCTTGTCCCTGAGGAGCCAACCCTGCAGCCTCTGTGCGCCCTGGAAGACGTCAGGGAACTGAGGCCAACTAAGAACATAGGAGTCATGAACACTCCCTGGGAACCATGTGCAGACCTGCAGGATGCATTTCTGGTGGTCGCATATCAGCTGAACATTCAGCGAATGGAAGCCCTTGCAGTTGATATAGTTGACTGCATGTTGCCACGGAGATCTGAGCGCCATGTGAGTGCAGTCGATCGCACCCTGCACCTGTGGGAAACCTGAGTTCTGGGCGAATCCAATCGCTCTTGCATCCTGAATTTTTTGGTCCCTGGCAAAATGCACAAAGCTGTGTGGCCTTCGTGAAGATGGCATCCATGACCTCATGGATGCATTTGCGGGAGGAGGCTTGTGAGATTTCACAGAGGTCACCTGTGGAGCCCTGAAAGGAGCCACTGGTGTAGAAACTGAGCACCGTGGTCACGCTCACGGCCACTGGCAGTGGATGCCCTCCATGTCCCCATGGCGCAAAATCCTGCAGCAGGTGGCAGATGTGACCGACCAGTTCCCTAGACACGCACAGTCTTCAGCGACACTGGTTCTCAGTCATCTGCAGGAATGAAAGGCGGCGTCTATAGGCCCTGGGTCTAGCTGGGCACCAGCCAGCGACGGCTCACTGTGGCTCTTCAGCTGTGTGCGCAGAAGCCCCAGCCGCTGCTTTTTCCTGAGGGTGCTGCTCCTCTCTCTGCCCAGCCAGGCACCTCCCTCACTCTCTTCTCCATCGTCTCCGCTCCCTGTGAGCCATGAGGCATACAGCTGGGTCACCAGGCTCCATGCTCCTGATGTACTCCTCCTGCAGGATGAAAGAGAGAGAGAGAGAGACGTGTGGATTAGCTTGGGTATTACTAAGAACTGCTCTTGGTTAAGTCTGAAGACCCCTTAACGCACTTCAGCGAGCGCTGACCACCACTTGGATGGCCAGAGATTAGTGCGCTGCATGGCTGCCTGAAACCCCACCCACCTCCACCCCACTCCACCAGACTGATTGGCAGCAGCTTTGCCCACTGGACTGCCAGCTGTGCTCTCAGCTCAGACACAGGCATTCTCCTAACCCGCACTGCAAGGCTGCACTGTTAACTTGAACCATGGGGAGACTGGTCCAAATCTGAATAATGACATTGCAAAGGGCTGTGAGAACCTCCACCAGTGACTGGTCCATGGCCAACTTTAGCAAGGAGATTGTACAACATTCCAGTCGTCCAATTGTTCCGCAGTCCACTAAAACACCCATTAGTTTGCAGTCTGTGCCCAAGGGGTGAAAAGCTCTAGGGCACTTGGTGGCACTTTCATGCCTCTGCGTTGCTGAGTGGACAGATAAGCTAGAGGGCCGACTCCACGCATGTCAATGTGGCTGCACCTGATCTGTTTCAGCTGTGGAGGAATGGTCACTTTATACAAGGTGTCCCTAATGCGTGGTCACTTCCCTCCCTCCCACACGTACTAGTGCACTACCTTCAACCACAGTGCAGCACTTGTCCTGGCATCTCGCTGCCAGCCAGCAAAATGCGACTTGCCACTGCCCTCACCTGAATGCGTGGCGCCTCAATCTTGAGGTCCAACAGGCCAACCCACAAGCGCTGCGCAATGTTACAGCGCACTCACCTCCGAGCTCCCCTCAGAGTGCAGCTCACCAAGCACACACCTTATAAATGCTGTTGTGAAACACGTCTGTGATCCAGCATGGTGGTGGGTGGTTGGGTGGGGGGGGGATGATTCCGGTTCTAGGCTCATAATGATATGTAAATGTATTAAAATGAAGTTCCTGATGAGCAGCCGCGGGAAATGCGGCCCGCCGTTGACAGGAGGAGCAGACGACTGCAAACTGATTTCACGGCGTCACGAAACTGATTTTTGGCCTTCTCGCCATGTTGCCTGCTCACGTCACCAAGCACGCCCACCGCCAATGGGAGTGGCCGATTCCACCCCTGGAGTCATTATAGCACAGAAGGAGGCCATTTGAACCATCAAGTCCATGCCGGCTCTCGGTATAGCCAGTCACTCACGTTCCCCACATTCCCCTTGGTTTATCCCTGTACCCCTACAAGTTTATTTCCCTCAGGTGCTCAGGGTATCAGGTCATTACCATTTGCTGTGTAAAAAGTTCTTCCTCACATCCCCCTCTATATCTCTTGTGTCCACTAGTCCTTGTGCCATCAGCTAATAGGAACAGCTTTTCTTTGTCTACCTTATCCAAACCTGTCACACCCATTAAATCTCCCCTCAATCTCCTTTGATCCAAGGAGAACAACCCCAGCTTCTCCAACCTAACCTTGTGGCTAAAATCCCCCATCCCTGGAACCATTCCGGGTAAATCTCCTCTGCACCCTCTCAAGGACCCTCACATCCTTCCTTAGGTGTAGCGACCAGAACTGGATGCAATACTCTAGTTGTGGCCAAACCAGAGCTTTATACAGGTTCAGTGTAACTTCCCTGCTTTGGTGCATCCATAGGATCATAGGAAATAGGAGCAGGAGTAGGCCATTCAGCCCCTCAAGCCTACTCTGCCATTCAATTAGATCATGGCTGATCTTTTACCTTACTATCCCCATATCCCTTGATATCTTTAATATCTATTCAATACCTCTAATTATGAAACCCAACGACCCTTATACTTTGCTAATTAATCTGTTAATATGTCCTGCCACCTTCAAAGATCTATGTATGTGAACTCCCAGGCCCCTCTGTCTCTGTACGCTCTTTAGAACTGTGCCATTAAGTCTACTGTGCCTCTCCCTATCCCTCCTGCCAAAGTTCATCACTTCACAATTCTCGGTATTGAATTCCATCTGCCACTCGGCTGCCCATTCTGATAGAAAATCTATATCACCATCACTGTTTGCCACCTCTCTAAGTTTGGTAAGCCAGTATCCTGGGATTCCTTACATAGCAGCATCTTCACCAAGAGGCTGTAGTGGTTCAGGGAGGCCCCCTCCACCTTCTCAATGGAAACTAGGGATCATAGAATCACAGGATGTTACAGAACCAAAGGAAGACATTCAGCCCATCGTACCTGTGCCAGCTCTTTGGTACAGCTATACAATGAATCCCAATCCACCACTCTTTCCCCAGAGCCCTGCAAAAATGTGCAGGCTGGAGAAAATCTGACCTGCAGGATTTTACACCCTCCGAAATGCACACCCAACCCATGTGTGAATTTTCCTGGGATATTTGTCTTTTCACGCTGGGGTTGGGTTCACAGTGCAGTTTGCGAGCCGCGATGGAGTGTGGGTGCAGAGGTGGGCTGGTTAGAAGGTCCACCTCAGTTCCCTAACACATTAGCCCAGCTCCCAAGATCATTTAAAGGCCCCCTCAACCTCACTCCTCACTCCCATTCACCCCTATGCCACCCTCTGCCCCCTCGAATCACCCATGGCACCTCCATGCCTCCATGCTCCCCATGTATCCTTCATTGCCACTCACCTATTGTGCACCATGTACATGTCCTCAGGAGTCATGCAATTGCAATGGGAATTATTTAAAAATATTTTTTTTTAAATTAAACCTCTAACAATCTAATAAAACCCTGAAATCAAATACATTATCATTGATACTGGAAAGAGAAAAAAAGCTCCAAAAAAAGCTGTAGCTCTTTAAGTGCCTTTTAGATTTGTAAACAAACAAGAAACCACATCAAAGGCATATTCTGTTAATACAGTCTCTAAAATGTTCCAAGCGTCCTTGGATCAATAGCTGAGCTGAAATCATTATTGGCTTTTGAAAGCCAGCCAAACATTCATAATGGCTACAGCTGACATAACAAAAGCTTCCAGCTACACTGCCTGAAACTAACAGAATGGAATAGTGTCCCATTCCATTTTCAAAGTAGAGTGCCTGTCTATCAATGCAGAGGAGCAAGTGCAGAGATTTTTTTCAACGTTCAAAAGCAGGGTTTTTTAACAGCTGTCAGGATTTTTTTTTTACATTATTTTACATTTTAATGCACTGTGGCACTTTCTTCAAAGCAAAAAAATACTGTAATGCATGAGAGCACTTATACAATGGTGGCCAATGTAAGGCTCAACTTACCTTTGCCAGACAGACCACTTAAACGAATCATTGTATTTAAACACATCTACATTTACAATACAGTATCCAATAGAGACATTTGAAAGTGTCAAAGTATTTTACCTATGCCTTTCAGCACGTTACCGGCTCCTCAACAGGCTTCCCCCAGTGGTCACAAGCTCTCCAACGAGTTGTGGTTTTTTTAGTGCTTCCACAGCCTGCGTTAGCACACAGTCATTGTACGTGGGAGGAAACGCAATTGTCCTGTTGTCCTCACAATGGGGAGCCAGGCCTCAGGAAGCCAGGTAAAAGGGCCACACTGGAAATGGTTGGGGGGTGGGGTGGGGTGGGAGAAAACTGGCTTTCCAGCAAGAAAAAAAAACCAACCAAGCTCAACGTTTCAGGACGCGACCCATACCTCCACTGGGAGACAAAAATCCGGCCCATTCTCTCCGCTGTCCATTAATCTCGAACTAACACACCTTTCCCTCCCACTATTCCCCTGGGGGCCGGGGCATTCCATGGCTCACCTGGTGCTGTTAACCCAGTGTATTCAGGAGACTGGCTGCTGACAGGTGAGGCCGGTTGGATTTCCGCAGTGATTGATTTTGCGGGAGAGAAAGGGCCCGGCGATTGCGTCGGAGGAGTGTGATCTGACGATCCCGCATCTTCCCTCCTGTCTCCTGCACATTGATAGAAAGATCCAGAGTGTCCATCAGTGATTGGTCAGTGCTGGTGGCTACCCATTGACATAATATTCTCCCCATGGTTTGACTTCATTGCTGCAGCTACCATGGTAACCGGGCAGTGTGCTACACTACAGCAGGGGAATCTAAAAGATATGTAAAGAGGAACTGGGAATGGCAACAACAACTTGCACTTAGATAGAGACTTTAACATAGTAAAATACCTCATGGGGGTTCACAGCGATGTTATAATGTAGGGAAAAATGAGGTTGTCCATTTTGGCAGAGAGCATAGAAAAGCAGAATGCTCTTTAAATGGAGAGAGACTGCAGAATGCTATGGTTCAGAGGGGCTTAGGTGTCCTTGTGCACGAATCACAAAAAGTCAGCTTGCAGCTACAGTGAGTTAATTAGAAAGGCAAATGAGATATTTGCCTTTATTGCAAGGTGGATAGGGAGTCTTGCTACAGCTGTACAGGGCATTGGTGAGAGCGCACCTGGAGTACTGTGCACAGTTTTGGTCCCCTTACTTAAGGGGGGGGACATGCTTGCATTGGAAGCAGTTCGGAGAAGGTTCACTAGGCTGATCCCTGGGATGAAGGGGTTTGTGTTATGAAGGAAAATTGAGCATGTTGGGCCACTACTCACTGGAGTTTCGAAGAATGAGAGGCGACCTTATTGAAACATAAGGCAGGATTTTACCCTTGGCGGGGGTGCTTGTCGGGGGTGGTCAGGAAGCCGCCCGCCGCCCGCGATTGGCTCCTCACCGTGATTTTACGCGGGTGGGCGGAGCCAATTAAGGTTCACCCAGTTTGGAACGCGAGCAGCAGCGCTGTGTGCGGCCTGTGCGGGTGGAGGGAGGAGGGCGAGCGGGTCTGGTGTGAGCTTCACACACGCGTGTGAAAAAGTGCTTCAGTCTCCAGGAGGCACGGAGCTGCTTCAGGGAGACGGAGCACTGTTCAAAAAAACATAAAGGAAATAAAATTGTCATAAAATGACTCGGTCACATGAGCTGGGACATGTTTTTAATTCAAAAATAAAATTTTTATTCGATGCTTATTTGCTTTCAGAAACCTCATCCTGCCCGTGGATGAGGTTTCCTAAGTTGTGCAAAGGCCGCTTGGCCTTTTCGCCTGCCCGCTTACCGTAAGGTTGGACGGGTAGCGTCAATTTGAATTTCATTAGCTTCTTAATGGCCCTAATCAGCTTTTTAATTGTCAGCGGGCGCGCAGCCAACCCCAGCATGTGGCCGCCGAATGAAATATCACGAGACTGCGTGATGACGTCGGGACACTCGCCCAACATCATCGCGCGTCATTTTACACTCGGGCGGGGGCAGGGGGCATGGGGAGCAGGGGGCAGGCTGACAGGATAGATATTGAGAGGGTGTTTCCCCTGGGGGGGAGTGTAAAACTAGGGGGCATAGATTAAAAATAAGGGGGGTCTCCCTTTCAAGTTGGAGATGAGGAGGCAATTCTTCTCTCAGAGGGTCAGTAGTGTTGGGAATTCTCTTCCCCAGAGAGCAGTGGGGGCTGTGTCAGTGAATATATTCAAGGCTGAGTTAGACAGGCTTTTGTTAGACGAGGGAGTCAATAGGGGGTGGCGGGGGAACAGGCAGGAAAGTGGAGATGAGGCCACAATCAGATCAGCCATGATCTTAATGAATGGCAGTGCAGAATTGAGGGGTTCAATTGCCTACTCCAGCTCCTAATCTGTACGTTCATATGCTCAAACATAATTTGTCACCAAGCCACGTAAGGATAGATAACCAAAAACTCGGTCAAAGAGATAGGGGGGCCTCAGAATCATTGAATCATGCAGCACAGAAGGAGGCCATTCAGCCTGTTAAACCTCCGCTGGCTCTTCACAAAAAATTATCCAATTAACCCCACACTGCCCTGCTCTTTCCTCATGGCCCTATAATATCTTTTCTTCAAGCATTTATTAATTCCTTTTAAAAGTTACAATTGAACCTGCTTCCACCATCCTTTCAGACAGTGCGTTCAACTCATTGTGAAGAAACATTTTCTCATACTGCTTCTGGTTCTTTTGCTTATCACTCTAAATCCCCGACTCTTCTGGTACTGAAAGTTTCTCTTTATATGTACTCTATGAAAGCAATTCATGATTTCATGGCTACCTCTAATAATTTCCTCACAGCCTTGTCTGCTCTGAGGAGAACACGCCCAGCTTCTCCAGTCTCTCTATGTAACTGAAATCCCTCATTCCTTGGTGCCATTCCTGTAAATCTCTTCTGCACCCTCTCCAAGGCCTTGGCATCTTTCCTAAAATGTGATGCACAGAATTGGACCCAATACTCTGACTGAGGCTGAACCAGTGTTTTATACAGGTTTGACATCACTTCCTTGCTTTTGCATTTTCTATCTTTATTAATCAAGCCAAGGATCCCATATATCCCGTTCAACAGTTTTCACAACTTACCCTGCCATCTTCAATGATATGTGTAAACTTCCCTCCCACCAGCTCTCTCTGTCCCTGCAGCCCTTTCTAAAATTGTACCATGCAATTCACTTTGCCTTTCCTCATTCCTCCTACCAAAATGGTTCTCTTCACACTCCTCTGCATTAAGTTTCACCTCTCAAGTGTCCACCCCTTTCACCTGCCTGCCTCTATCCTTCTGAGTTCTGTTACTTATCCTCCTCACTGTTTACCACATTTACAAGTGTTGTGTTGTCTACAACCTTTGAAATCTATGCCCTGTACACCCAAGTCCAGGTCATGAATAGGTACCTTAAAGGAGGTAGAGCGGGTTAGGGAGGAAATTCCAGAACTTAGGGCCCAGGTAGCTGAAGGTACAGCCAGCAATGGTGGAACGATGGCCATGAAAACTAATAGTAATCTTCAATTTACCTGAGCTGCCTTCTCCTTTCATTGCCCTCATTAGTTCATTTGCTCTTTCCTGACAGTGCAGAGATTCCAGAAGATAAAGTACGTAGTCATCAAATGTCAGGTGGATTAGGTGGAACGAGCCTGCGGCAGATGAAAGACATTTATTGAAACATTTTTGATGCACTGTTAATTCAGCTCAATAATTCTTTGCTGATGGTTATGTAAAGGCCGTTTTTATTGTCCATCTCCAGAAGTTCTGACGGTATCGAGTCAATGGGGTTAGATTTTGACATTGTGCGAGGGTGAAATCATTGACGGGAAGCAGGTGACCCATTTTACCCATTTTTACTCTTAGTGGTTCAATGGAGAGGTATAATACAGGAAGTGGATTCATCATACACTATCACACAATGTAAAGATCAACCCAAAATAGCCAACCTGATAATGGTTCACCCAATTCTGGGCAGTATATGTGAGCAAGTATAAGGTGCTCTGATTTCTGCATTAAAGTTGTACAGGAATTCCTCTCCGTGTGATGACTCAGCTTGTACAGGCTATTACACTACAGAAAGCCTGATGGTGAAGGATAGAACCAGAGCTAATCTTTACACACTTTTATAAGCATTTAATTACAGAAATGCACATTACAAACTTGCTCCTCCTCACCCAAGAACCACAGTTCTCAATTTTAGGGCCACACGTGAGTCCACAGTTAATGCCTGCCATCTGCATATAACTAAATACACTTAATATACAATTACTGCACACATTCTGATTTAATCCATTGGAGCCTTACATATTCTCAGAATTTCAACAAATGCGCATCTGAATCCAACAACAAAAACCTACATTTACTTAACATCCTTAGCATAACCAAACATCCCAAGGTGCTTCACAGGAGTATTTATAAAACAAAGCCTGACACCGAGGCATTGCGTGACTGGGAGCCAAACAATTCAATTTGAGTGAACAAGTCCCGTTTCCCCTATTGCCCCTGTGCTCGCTGGCTTACACTGGCTCCCGCTCAAGCAACATCTCGACTTTAAAAATCTCATCCACCTTTTCAAATCCCTCCATGGCCTCACCCCCTCCCTGTATCTGTAATTTCCTCCAGCCCCACAATCCTCCAAGATCTCAGTGCTCCTCGCTTTCTGACCTCTTGAGCGTTCCCGATTACAATCGCTCCACCATTGGCGGCTGTGCCTTCAGTTGTCCGGGCCCCAGGCTTTGAATTCCCTCCCTCTGCCTCTCTAGTTTCCTCCTGTAGGGCATTCCTTAAAAGCTAACCTCTGTGACCAAGCATTTGGTTATTTGAATGAACATCTCCTTATGTGGCTCAGTGTCGTATTTTGTTTTAGAATACTCCTGTGAAGCACCTTGGTATTTTTTATTATAGTAAAGGTGCTATATAAATATAAGTAATTGCCGCTGTTGTGATATCACACCATAACAGTAAACCACGTGGGGTCTCAGCTGATTTGTTTTAATCGTAGCTTTTCAGAGCTGTTGGGGAACAATTGTGTTATCAAAACACAACAACCACTTGCATTTATATAGTGCCTTTAACATAAAGAAGTCAGGTGGTGAGTTACTCGTCGCAGATCCTCTGATCTGCTTTTGTAGCCACAGTATTTACATGTCTGGTCCAGTTCACTTCCTGGTCAATGGTAACTCCCAGAATGTAGATAGTGGGGGATTCAGTGATGGTGATGCCATTGAATGTCAAGGGGAGATGATTAAATTCTCTCTTGTTGGAGATGGTCATTGCCTGGCACTTCTGTGGTACGAATGTTACTTGCCACTTATCAGCCCAAGCCTGAACGTGGTCCAGATCTTGCTGCATTTGGATATAGATTGCTTCAGTATCTGAGGAATCACGAATGGTGCTGAACATTGTGCAATCATCAGCGAACATTCCCACTTCTGACCTTATGATGGAAGGAAGGTCATTGATGAAGCAGCTGAAGATGGTTGGGCTAAGGACACTACCCTGAGGAACTCCTGCAGTGATGTCCTGGGACTGAGATGACTGACCTCCAACAACCACAACCACCTTCCTTTGTGCTAGGTATGACTATAACCAGCGGAGAGTCTTTCCCCTGGTTCCCGTTGACTCCAGTTTTGCTAGGGCTCCTTGATGCCACACTCAGTCAAATGCTGCCTTGATATCAAGTGCAATCACTCTCACCTCACCTCGGGAGCTCAGCTCTTTTGTCCATGTTTGGCTCAAGGCTGTAATGAGGTCAGGAGCTGAGTGGCCCTGGCAGAACCCAAACTGGGCGTCAGTGAACAGGTTGTTGCTAAGCAAATGCCTGTTGATAGCACTGTTGATGATCCCTTTGATCACTTTACCGATGATGGAGAGTAGACTGATGGGGCAGTAATTGGCCGGGTTGGATTTGTCCTGCTTTTTGTGTACAGGACATACCTGAGCAATTTTCCACATTGCCGGGTAGATGCCAGTGTTGTAGCTGTACTAGAACAGCTTGGCTAGGGGCACGGCAAATTTTGGAGCACAAGTCTTCAGTACTATTGCCAGGATATTGTCAGGGCCCAAAGTCTTTGCAGTATCCAGTGCCTTCAGCCGTTTCTTGATATCACATGGAGTGAATCGAATTGGCTGAAGACTGGCATCTGTGATGCTGGGGACCTCAGGAGGCGGCCGAAATGGATCATCCACTCGGCACTTCTGGCTGAAGATTGCAGCAAATGCTTCAGCCTTATCTTTTGCGCTGATGTGCTGGGCTCCTCCATCATTGAGGGTGGGGATATTTGTGGAGCCTCCTCCTCCAGTGAGTTGTTTAATTGTCCACCACCATTCACGACTGGATGTGGCAGGACTGCAGAGCTTAGATCTGATATGTTGGTTGTGGGATCGCTTAGCCCTGTCTATCCCTTGCTGATTATGCTGTTTGATGTACAAATAGGAACATAGGAACAGGTGTAGGCCATTTGGCCCATCAAGCCAGCCCTGCCACTCAAACAGATCATGGCTGATCAACTACCTCTTATGCCATTTTTCCCACTATCCCCATATCCCTTGATGTCATTAGTATCTAATATCTAAAATCTATCAATTGCTATCTTGAACATGCTCAATGATTGAACTTCCACAGGTCTCTGGGGTGGAGAATTCCAAAGATCCACCACCCTCTGAGTGAAGAAATTCCTTCTCATTGCAGCCTTAAATGGTCTGCCCCTTATCCTGAGACTGTGTCTCCTGATTCTAGACTCACCAGCTGGGGGAAACATCCTATCCACACCTACCCTGTCACATCCTGTAAGAATTTTGTAAGTTTCAATGACATCACCTCTCATTCTTTGAAACTCTAGAGAATACAGGCCCCAGTTTCCTCAATCTCTCTTCATAAGACAGTCCCGCCATCCCAGGGATTAGTCTGGTGAACCTCCGTTGCACTCCCTCTATGTCAAGCCGTATATCCTTCCTTAGGTAAGGAGACCAAAACTGCACACAATACTCCAGGTGTGGTCTCACCAAGGCCCCATACAATTGCAGCAAGACATCTTTACTCCTGTACTCAAATCCCCTTGCAATAAAGGCCAACATACCATTTGCCTTCCTAATCGCTTGCTGCACCTGCATGCTAGCTTCCAGTGACCCATGAACAAGGGCACCCAGGTCCCTCTGGACTTCAACACTGCCCAACCTTTCACCATTTAAGAAATACTTTGCCTTCCTGTTTTTTCTACCAAAGTGGATAACTTCACACGTATTCACATTATATTCCATCTGCAATGTTCTTACCCACTCACTTAGCCCAAGCATTCCTGTGTTGTAGCTCCATCAGGTTGACACCTCATTTTTAGGAATATCTGGTGCAGCTCTTGGCATGCCCTCCTGCACTCTTAATAAAACCAGGGTTGATCCCCCAGCTTGGTGGTAATGGTAGAGTGGGGGATATGCCGGGCCATGAGGTTACAGATTGTGTTCGAGTACAATTCTGCTGCTGCTGATGGCCCACAGTGCCTCATGGATGTCCGGATTTGAGTTGCTAGATCTGTTCAAAATCTATCCCATTTAACACAGTGGTAGTGGCATACAACACGATTGGAGGGTGTCCTCAATGTGAAGACAGGACTTTGTCTCTACAATGGCTGTGCGGTCACTCCTACTGATACTGTCATGGGCAGATGGATCTGCGGCAGGCAGGTTGGTGAGGATGAGGTTAAGTATGTTTTTCCTTCTTGTTGGTTCCCTCACCACTTGCCGCAGACCCAGTCTGGCAGCTATGTCCTTTAGGACTCGGCCAGCTTGGACAGTAGTGGTGCTACCGAGCCACTTTTGGTGATGGACATTGAAGTCCCCCACCCAGAGTACATTCTGCGCCCTTGCCACCCTCAGTGCTTCTTCCAAGTGGTGTTCAACATGGAGGAACACTGATTCATCAGCTGAGGGGTGGGGGTAGGGCAGTGTGGGGGTGGGAGGTGGTAACCAGCAGGAGGTTTCCTTGCCTATGATTGACCTGGAGTCATGAGACATCATGGTCCAGAGCCAATGTTGAGGATTCCCTGGACAACTCCCTCCCAACTATATACCACTGTGCCACCACCCTTGGCTGGTCTGTACTGCTATGGGAACAACACATTCTCAAGGATGATGTTGGTGGCGTCTGGGACATTATCTGTAAGGTATGATTCTGTGAGTCTGACCACGTCAGGCTGTTGCTTGACTAGTCTGTGAGACAGCTCTCCCAATTTGGCACAAGCCCCCAGATGTTAGTAAGGAGGACTTTGCAGTGCCGACAGGGCTGGGTGTGCCATTGTTGTTTCTGGTGCCTAGGTGGATGCCGGGTGGAAATGTCCAGCTTCACTCCTTATCGACTTTTCTGTAGCAGTTTTGATACAGTTGAATAGCTTTCTAGGACATTTCAGAAGGGCATTTAAAAATCAACCACATTGCTGTGGGTCTGGAGTCATGTGTAGGCCAGACCAGGTAAGGATGGCAGATTTCCTTCCCTAAAGGACATTAGTGAACCAGATGGGTTTTTACAACAATCGACAACGGTTTCATGGTCACCATTACTGGGACTGGCTTTATATTCCAAGATTTATTCATTGAATTTAAATTCCACCAGCTGCCCTGATGGGACACTGCCAAGCTGAGCTGTTCTCTCATTGCTCCCTGTGACGCTATAGGGCCCTGCCTCACCTGGTCCATTCAATTCTCATTTACTCCTTTGTTTCCTGGGGATTATACAAGGGGCCTATCTTTACTGTTGGTTTTCCCAGGCTCAGAATGATCAGAATAAAGCATCAATATTCATAATCTTTCCTTCGGTGCCACTAGGTATTTTCTTGTGACAAAGGATTTCCCGTGGATTTTGTTTCAATCGAAATATGAATGTGTTAAGTTGCATTAAACCAGTCACTTTTTAATTAAAATGCACAGGCTAATGTATTAAAAATGACGCATTGACTGAATAGAACAGCAAGGAAGGGCCAGAGCAACACTAAACAAGAAAGGTTTTTATCCAGATGGGGCCAGGAATTGGAATTGAAAGGGGCTTCATGTTATTAAGTTGCACTAGAGAATACAATCTCCATATTATGGGGTACCTACTGTAAACATCAGTGACAGCTCATAATGACAGCGACACACAGTCCCATAAAACACGAACGTACAGCGATCCTTGGAGGGTGGCTATTGTCAATTAGTCATTTCTGAAAGAGGAAGCCTTTATCAAAAATACTCCCAACCCCAACTGTGCCTTTGAAATGCAGAGACAGGGAGGGGGCAGGTATTTATTGGAAACTGGCCTGCCTTCACTGCTGTAGCTCACTGTTAAGAACAAAGTCAGCAAGATTTGACGTTTACCAACTTGTATATAAAACAGGGGTTTTTTTCTCCCAAAAGAAGGAATGGCAATTTTTAAAACTGCATAAAAAAACGTCAAAGTCTAAAGAGGGAAGAAAATGTGAAGGTGTTCAAAGACAGCATCAGATTGAAACGTGTAGATAGATTGGAGAGGTTGGGGCTGTTCTCCTTGGAGAAGAGAAGGTTGAGAGGAAATTTGATAGAGGTGTTCAAAACCATGAGGGGTCTAGACATGAGTAGTCAGGGAGAAACTGTTCCCATTGGTGGAAGGATCGAGGATGAGGGGGCATGGATTTAAGGTAATGGGCAAAAGAAGCAATGGAGACATGAGGAGAAACTTTTTCCACCAGTGGTTAAGATCTGGAACTCGCTGCCTGAGTTGGAGGCAGGTTCAATCGAGGCATTCAGGAGGGGATTGGATTATTATCGGAAAAGGAAGAACGTGCAGGGTTACGGGGAGAAAGCAGGGGAGTGGCACCAGGTGAATTGATCATTCAGAGAGCCAGCACAGACACAATGGGCCAAATGGCCTCCTTCTGTGCTGAAACAATTCTGTGATTCTAAAGGTCCAATAAGATGGTGCTTTAAAGTGCCCTCACACATCTTCAGGGCATGGAATGGTTTAAGAATTCAGGAAGTTATTCATCCCATTGTGTCTCTGCCTGCTCTCTACAGAAGCTATTTAGCTAGTCCCACTCCCCCTCTTCTTCCCGGCAATACTGCAAATGTTTTCTCTTCAGGTGTTTACCCGATCCCCTTTTGCAAACCACGATTGAATCTGCCTCCACCACACTCTCAGGCAGCACATTCCAGGTCCTGACCAGTCGCTGTGTAGAAAGGTTTTATCTCATGTTGCCACTCTGAACTTCTTTGCAAGTGGCCACTTCCAGGGCTCCACTGGGGACCTTTGCAGGATCTCCCAATCATCAACACACAAATGCATACGTGAGGTGACAGAGGCCCTCTTGGCCAAGGCCCACAATTACGTGCACTTTGCCAGAGGTCAAGAGAGCCGGCAGGCCAGAGCACTGAGGTTCACCGAGGTTTTCGGATTCCCACAGGTACAGGGTGCCATTGACCGCACTCATGGGGCTATCAAAGCTCTCTGGCAACAGGTGCTGCAATGCATAAACAGGGAAGGATTTCCACTCGCTCAATGTTCAGCTGGTCTGTGACCACAGGAAACAAGTCATGCAGGTGTGTGCGAGATACCCCAGGAGGCTGCCACAACTCAGGCACCTTGAGTGGATCGCAGATCCCTGACATCTTCCAGGGACCACACAGGATCCAGGGTTAGCTCCTCAGTGACAAAGGGTGCCCACAAAGGACTTGGCTGATGATGCCCGTGCAGCAGCCACTAAACCCTGCAGAGAGAAGGTATAACGATGCTCATATCACTACCCGAACGCTGGTAGAGCAGTGAATTGGAACCTTGAAGATGCCGCGACAGATCTGGTGAAGGTCTCCACTACCCTCACCAGAGAGTGTCCCAGGTCATCGTCACCTGCGGTGCGCTGCACAACCTGGTGCTGCAAAGTGGGGCAGACTTGCCAAATGCAGACATGGAGGAGCTGCACGTCTCCTCCAACGAGGAGGACATTGAAAGGGATGAGGGCAATGAGTTTGAGGAATCTGAGGCTGCAGGGGAAGAGGTTATAACATGGGCCAGACGAGGCACGTAAAGCCCTCATAGCCCCCAGGTTCCAAGAGGAGGATGATGGGTAGTAGTCTGCAGCCTCTTGGACAAATGTCCTCTCTCACCAACCCACATGAACACCAGCATTGCTAACCCTCTCCTTGCAACCATGCACTTCAATCTGAGAGTGAGCTCCCAACCATTGTCCTGGTCCTTTGAAGGATGATGAAGGTTCGGTAACATGTGTCCTTGTTGAGAGGAGGTCCAGCCTGGACGAGAGCGTTCCAGCATCACATGTCAGAAGACACAGCCTCTTGTAACGTCTCTGCAGCATCACAGTCACTCATGGAGGCCGAGTAGAGGCAGGAGCAGCTCTACAATCCTCAGCGCACTCGTAGCTGTATGCTCCTCAAGGGGGTCCATCAGCCAAAATGGGGCAACACTTTCTGTGTCACCTCGATGGTTTAACTGAGAGGTCACACTTAGGCCAAGGCAGCAGGGGGTGTTACACAGGTATAATCCATCCCGACATCACACGGCCCTCTGTGCCCCCCTTCTCCTCCATCACACTGACACCTGTCACTCTCAGTTAGGTGTGCGGGTGTGCGTTCATCCTGACCTTTCCATGGATTCGGAGCACCTGATGATCATAAAGTTCACACAGTCAGTCTGCCCTCATGGACAGCCCTGGCCCTTGCCAACTGCAAAAAGCAAACACACGACGAACCAGTCAAGGTGACGCTTCCTTGATAATAAAGGGCACTCAGCAGATTCATCGCACTGTGGATTGCATCCCATTGGTGCCCTCAAAAGCGTCAAAAGCTGCCACATGTGCTTATAGAGCATGCTCCAAGGCTCCTTTCATCGCACCACATGACCATTTGTATTTATCTTCAATGACCTCAGCGAGGATATAGGTGAGGGAGGCTACTCAGGAGGTTCAGCTCTGCACCCACCCCTCCATCCTGACGAAAGCCTTGTGGCCACAGTGCAGCCAACTGCTAAGTTAGAAAGCCAGGTGGTTGAAGTTTTGGAATGAAGAACCTTCGAGGGTCAGAGCTCCTGCCCTTCAATGTGGAAAGTTGCTCACACTTCTCACTGAGCTCAGCAACTGTTCACTGTGAGAGCTGGATATGCGCAACATGGACAGGATCGCACACAATCTCTGAGTATGGTCTCATAGGTAGGAAATCCTGCCATACGACAGTGAGTAAATGGTGTGTGAGGATCTATCTCGCTTCTCTGTGCGTTTACACATGACTCGATGAATATGGGACCTTCGCCTTACAATGATGCAGACGAGACGGCTGAACGCCTTAGCTTGAATCTTAAATGGGCAGGAATGAAGAGTACATCAAGCAGCACATCACGTAACCGAGGTTCCTTACACAAGCAGACTAGGCATTAAGGACGGTGCGTCAGTGATGTTGGAAATGATATGACTGCGCACGCACTGTGGTGATGTGCAAGCTGACAACATCGAACCGAGGCACCTGGTTTTGACATCTGCAATAAGTGGCAGCAGGGATCATCGTGTCACACCTGATGGACAACAACACAACTGCTCATAAGGAGGAGGCGTACACAGAGGCTGTCAAATGGATGGTTTTCTATTTACGTTAGTGCAAAGTATACAACATGTGGTTATCGCCCGAGCCACCATCGTGCTCCCAACATTTCTTAATTTTCCTAAACCTACCACCACGTCTTGGTGCACCCCCAAATCGAGGGCGGAGGTGGAGGCAGCACCTGCTGACTGCTATGCCCTGTTCCCTGTCATGACTTTGTTAGAATCATAGGCAGGGTTTTCTGCTCGGTGTGCGGGCGCGCCCCTGACACACTCGAGCGTGAAATAGCACCCTGGTAACAATGGGCGAGCGTCCCGAAATGGCGCACCCTCTCGATATTTCGGTTGGCAGGTGCGTGGGAGAGTGGGCAGGGCGCCCGCCGACAATGAAGAGGCCCATTGAGGCCATTAATCGATTAACTGAGCTCTGTTTCTCGCTGCCCGTCCAAGGTTATGGTTGGCGGGCGGGCGAATCGGCCGGGCGGCCATGTCGATTTTTGAGGAAGCCTCATCCACGGGCGGGATGAGGTTTCCGTAATTAAATAAAAATAAATAATAATGTTTTGACGTCATTTTCATGATGTTTATGTTCCTTTGAGTGAGTCCGATGTGGGTGACATTTTTTTTCAGACTTTCAAGATCTTTATTTTTGATGTTAAAATCGTTCAGCTCCCTGGGGCAGCTCTGTACCTTCAGGGAGATTTCATAACGCGCTCTCCCCCCACCACCCAGCACCCGTGCAAACTTCAGCGCTCGCCCTCTTCCCGCCCCCCACCCCGGAACCTCTTAGTGAGCCTTTCATGCCGTTAATTGGCCAGTCACCGTTAAATCGCAGGCAGGGGGCCAATCGCGGGGGACGGGCCATTTCCCAGCCGCTCCCAGGTCCCGCCCCACGACCCGAAAATCCTGCCCCATATCTCTCAAGGCCGAATTTTCCTTTTGCGACGTGGAAGGACATGGCATGATTGGAACTGTCAGCAAACAGGCCTCTTCCAAGAAATCACCTGTTCTTAACGGCACTTGTGGAAAATCTGGTTGTATGTTTTGAGCCGCAATCGCTTTAATTGACGGGGAAAAATACTGGAAGGGAAGGTTAGTAGCTTCCTGGAAATCACACGGGAGGGAGAAAAAAAATCTTAAAGTTGTGAACCTGCTTGTTTTGAAGGCAGTCTTGTTCAGGAACAAGCTGGGGAAGGACAGCTCCCCTAACTGGGTCCCACTCTCTGCCTTGCCTGAAATTGTGTGTGGTTCTCAACCTGTAGCCAGAGAGCCCGCATCTGAGTGTAACTGGTCTGTATTCAGACCTGCAAAGCTGAGACCAGGTGGTGAGAATTTCCAGACGTCCACCAGAACCAGCGACACGGCTTCACCAGGGAACTCCAGGGTCGACAGCATCGAGACCGTGAGAACTTTATTCTTTATTGTACAACGCCCACCCTCCAAAGCCCATCTCTGCAGAGAAACTCTATCTGTTTGTCTGTGTGTGTGTGTGTGTGTGTGTGCGCTTGGGGAATTCTTTAGGAAGAGATAGATAGTTATGCTTCCCGATTACAATTGTGTGTTAACCAGCACTTGCAGCTTGTTAAAATGAACAATTTTATAACAAACAATTGTTCTGAGTTTATTGGAAGAAGCCTGGTTGAAGGTTTTTTATTCAGGGCACCAGTAGGGGAAATAGACAATTGGTTATTTTGGTGAGAAAATTAAACTTTTAAGTTAATGGTACGACCCATGGAGCAGTAGGGGTGGGTCATACGTGCACTCCCTCCATCCTGGTTGTAACAGTTTTGGTGGGCGTCCTCTGGAGTTCCGAGACCTGTCTGGCCCCGATCTGCTTTGGGTCTCCTGCTGTGGGGCAGGTGCACACTCCTTGGGCCAGTGGAGCTAGATGTGATGGGGTCACAGGGAGAGGTGATTGGGATCAGCTGGCTAGTCCCGGAGTCACGTGGGTGAATCGCCCCGAGGTATCCAGCTGCTGGTCTCCCTCCCTACGGGTGCCCGAGGGCCCCTGGATGAATCCTTGAGGAGAAGGGTAAGCTGGAGTGAGATTGAGTTGCCCTGCCTCCGTCTCACGTAACCGCCAATGGTTACTGCGATGGAGTGCAGTGCAGGACCCATGTCCTGGATTAAGGTCTCCATGGCCGCCACTATCCTACCAGTGTTGACCTCAGTGCGTAGGCATGCTGGTACAATCACCTCAGACTGAACACAGGCGGACTCCTCCATCATTCGTTACAATCTCTGCAAAGTAACTGACAACCCTCCATGTACTTGACTGTCGCCGAAGCTCCACTAACTGAGTTAATATCAGACCGATCGTTATTGGTCGCCAGTTGTCTAAGCTTCTTAGTTTTTCAGCGCCGTCCGGCCTAGGAATGAGAACAGCCCGACTCTTTTTCAAGACCCTTGGGATGGAGTTTGATTTGAGCCAGAGGGAGACGAGACGTGGGAGCCTGTCTCCGTACTCTGCCTGGGTGTCCATGATGTCTTCCACCTTCATTCCATTAGAACCCGCTGCCGTGTTCTTATCCATGCCTTCGATTGCAGCCTCTACCTCCTCCCTCCGTATGGGTTCTTTTAAAGATTCGTAATCCCTCCTTCCATTATACATTGCAAACTTTTGGAGGTTTGCTTTGTTATTTGGTTTTGTTATTGGTAAAGGTCTCTTCGAGTTCATGAGTGGACATTCTAGGGTGGGCGGTGCCCCTGTGATTTGCTGTGCAATTTTTCTCCTGTCCGTTTTGTACGCCAACTGAGTTGCCTTGAGCTCGCCCTTTTTAGCTGCCCACTAACTGGGTTAGGACTGAGCTCAGAGGCTCGTCATCACATTCGGACACCGCAGCACCCAAGCACCAGCTACCTCAGGTGTCGCTGCCTCCGCCTGCTGTGAACCAGGTTGTGCGCTGTGCTTATCAGATTGCAACCCCCGAGGCAACTGGAGAACTAAGTCACGCCGAAGTGTGTGTTTCTGCACTGGTGGAGGGTATGGGTGAGCACTGTCATGGGTCTTCAACGATGTTCTCCTCTTCTTCTGTCTCAGAAGTGTCTTCAGGGCTGGAGATGAGGCCCTGGCTGGATGACCCTCTCGGACGCTTTCCAGAGGTGCCTAGGAAAGAAGGTAGAGGTTACAGGTGACAAGCGACTGGAAGAGAGCAGAATCGACTGGTTGTCTGAGGAGTGAGCTGGTGTAGGGTCTTCACTTGGATTGGCGCTGCCCATCTCACCATCGCCACATGCACGGTCCCTATCCTCTCCAGCCAGCACAATGGCACGTCACTCATCTGGAGTGAGGGACTTAATTTCTGCCATTCCATCCCCAGCCCCCGGTCCGGGACCTCTCCCCTCTATTGAGTGTGAGCTTGCCCTGCATGAAGGCAAATGGAGAGATTGTGAGCAGGGCACATGCCAAGGCAGATGGCGAGGATGCCTGCCTTGAGTGCGTGGCGAATGGAGCAGTGGATGGGCTGAGGACACGATGTACACAGGATATGGAGATGTGAAGGTGAGTGTGAGAGGGTGAGTGGTGATGTGCCTTCAGCTGGCAATGTGTGAGATCCCTGCGGAGTGTCATCCTGCTACGTACTGATGGGCTTGTGAATGTGTGGGTTGAGGGTGATGAGATGGTTGAATTACCCTGCCGGAAGGGATGAGATCATTCCTCCTCTTCCTGTCCTGGATTACAGACCTTTTTCTGTGACGTGTTTGCAATGACCACCAAAGACCCCCGCCTCCCGAGGCGGAGTGGTGGCATTGGTGGGGCCTCCATCACTGGGGTAGTGGGCATCCCAGCGGGCCTCGCCAGTGTCCAGCAGGTGGCCCAGCAAAGCGTCACTGGACATGGGAGCCGCAATCTTCTTGCCTTTTGGGGCCAATTTCTTCCGTGGGGCCCTCCTGGCCTGGAGACTGTGCGCGGCTTCACTTTAAATATGGCGCCTGGAGGAGAGAACCCCTGAGGTCATGGCGGGCGGGTGAATCAGAGGCCATCTGCCTGCCATCCAACATGCATCTGTTTTTCACATCGGTAATGAGGCGGGGAGCGGACAATACAGCGTGAAAAGCCCCTCGGTGGGGAAAACCTGCCCTAATTCTGTAATTCCATTCTCACCACAACATCCCTCAGGCAGTTTATTCCCCATCCCTAACTGTAGGGCTGGAGTCACATGTAGGCCAGACCGGGTAAGGACAGCAGATTTCCATCGCTGCAGAGCCCGAATGAACCAGATGGGTTTTTACGACAATTCAATAGTTTTCATGGTCACCGTGACCATTTATTTAATGGCTGAGCTACTTGTAAACATCACATAAACTATGTCACTGAGAAGCAAATGCTTTCCCGTATAACTTTTCATTATTCCAATCTCTCTCAGACAATCTCATCGCAAAGAGACCCGGCAGAGGTGATTTGATTGACAATCAAGATTCTCGCCAGAAGGAATTGCGGCCTTTCCGCGGAGTCTTCATTTTAAAAAGAGCGCGGAGAGTGGGGACACCTCATTTTAAAAAGAGCGGGGAGTGTGCCAGAGAAAAAAGAGCAAAACTTCATAAAGAGCGTGAGAGGGTGGCAGCAGCGAGACTTCATAAAGTGCGCAAGATGGAGAGGAGGAGACGATTGGTGAGTGACTTTATTTAACATTTAAGGTATCTCAGTGCAGCTCGGCCATGCGGAATGTGCAACCTGCGGGATGTGGGAAGTCATGCAGGCACAAAGTGCCCTCAATGACTACATCTGCAGGAAGTAACAACAGCTGCAGAAACTTGAGCTCTGGGTTGCGGAACTTAAGGGGCGGCTGGAGTCACTGTGGAGCATCCGCAAGACTGAGGATTATGTGGATAGCATGTTTCGAGAGGTGGTCACACCGCAGCTAAGAAGTACAAAGGCAAAGAGGGAATGGGTGACTGTCAGAGTATCTAAGAGAAACAGGCAGGTAGTGCAGGAATCCCCTGAGACTATCTCTTTGACCGTTTCTCCATTTTAGCATACCGGTGAGCGAGATGGTTCCTCGGAGGGACTGTAGCAAGAATCATGCTTGTGGCACCACATTGGCTCAGCTGCACAGGAGGGAAGGAGGAAGGGTGGAAATGCTATAGTGGTAGGGGTTCCATAGTTAGAGGAACAGACAGGCGTTACTGCGGCTGTAGAACGTGACTCCAGGATGGTATGTTGCCTCCCTGGTGCCAGGGTCAAGGATGATACAGAGCAGCTGCAGGACATTCTTTTGAGGGGGGGCGGTGGTGGGCAGCCAGATGTTGTGTACACATTGGGTCCAATGACATAGGTAGGAAAAGGGATGAGGTCCTGAAAGCAGGTTTTCGGGAATTAAAAATCAGGACCTCAAGAGCAGTAATCAGGATTACTCTCAGTGCCATGTGCTAGTGAGTGTAAGAATAGGAAGATTGAACAGTTCAATACGTGGCTGGAGAAATGGAGTAGGAGGGAGGGCTTTAAATTTCTGAGGCATTGGGACCGGTTCTGGGGGCGGTGGGACCTGTCCAAGAAGGACGGGTTACACCTTAACAGGACTGGGACAACTGTCCTCGTGGAGAGGTTTGCTAGTGCTGTTGGGGAAGGTTTAAACTAGATTGGCAGGGGGGTGGGGACCTGAGGGGAAATTCAGAGTGGAGAGGAGACAAACTGGCAATGGGAAGTAGAGAAGTCTTCACTGATAAGGAGGATATATCAGAGAGTAGTATCAAGGTAAAGAGAATACTTGGAGAGTTTGATAGAGTTAGAGTAGGCTATAGTAAGTCATTAGATGGGGTCAGAGCAAAGGGGAAAGTTAAAAAGCCTAAATCAAGGTTACTGACCATGTATGTGAATGGACGGAGTGTGGTTAATAAGACTGGTGAACTGCAGACACAGGTTGACAAATGGAACTATAATATTATTGCTATAACAGAGACCTGGCTCAAAGAAGGACAGGGCTGCACGTTAAATATTCCTGGGGACAAGGTGTTCAGGAGAAACAGGAAAGGAAGAAAAGGTGGTGGGGAGTGACAGCATTGATTAAGGATGGTATTACAGTACGGGAGAGAGAGGATGTTCCAGAGGGGTTAAGGACAGAATCTCTCTGGCGAGAGGTAAGGAATGGGAAAGGTGCAATAACATTGATCGGTGCAGTATATAGACCACCAACTAGTGGAAGGGATGTAGAGAAACAAATCTGCAAAGACATTACAGGGGGGGTGCAATAAGGGGATATAGACTGAGATAGGAATAGTGCAAAGGGATAAGAAAGGCAAAAGTTCCTGGAATGTGTTCAAGATAATTTTCTGCAGCAGGATGTTTCCGATCCATCGAGAGGGCAGGCACTGTTGGACCCCATTCTGGGGAATGAGTTGGACCAAGTGGATCAAATACCAGTGGGAGGGCATTTAGGGGACAGTGACCATTGTGTCATAAGGGTTAGGTTGGCCATGGAGAAGGGCAAAGAACAATCCAGAGCAGGGAAAATTTATTGGGGGAAAGCCAACTTCGATGGGATGAGAAAGCACCTGAGTCGAGTGAGTTGGAATCAAATGTTGGTGGAAAAGACAGCAGCTGAACAATGGGCCACCTTCAAAGAGACGGTATTGTAGGCAATGTCAAGGTATATTCCCTCAAAGGGGAAAGGTAGGACAAATACATCTAGAATACCTTGGATGACAAGAGAGATAGAGGTGAAGATGAAAAGGAAGAAGTGCGCGTCTGACAGGTGTCAGGTAGAAAATACAATGGAGAATCAGGCTGAATATAGAAGGGCCAGAGGGGAAGTGAAGAAACTAATCAGAAAAGCAAGGAGGGAGCATGAAAAGAGACTGGCAGCGAACATAAACGGGAATCCCAAGGTCTTCAATAAGCATGTAAATAATAAAAGGGCGGTAAAAGAAAGGGTAGGGCCAATTAGGGATAAAAGAGGAGACTTGTATGTGAAGGCAGGAGAAATAGAAGAGGTATTAAATGAGTGCTTTGTATCTGTCTTTACAAAGGAAGAGGATGCTACCCAGGTCAAGGTGAGAGAGGAGGTAACTGGTACACTAGAAGAATATACAATTGAGGAGAAGGATGTGTTAGAGAGGCTATCTTCACTTAAAATGGATAAGGTACCAGGACCGAGTGAGATACTGTGGGAAGTGAGAGTGGAAATTTCAGAAGCATTAGCGATAATCTTCCAGTCTTCCTTAGATACAGGGGTATCCATCATTCTCAGGAGGACCGGAGAATTGTAAATTGTTCAAAAAGGGATGCACAGATAAAGCCTGCAATCATAGACCAGTCAGTTTGGCTTCAGTGGTAGGGAAATTTCTGGAAACTATAGCTCAGGACAAAACCAATAGTCACTTCGACAGGAGCGGGATAATTAAGGAAAGCCAGCATGGATTCATTAAGGCAAAATCATGTTTAACTAACTCGCTGGAGTTTTTTTGAGGAGGTTACAGCGAAGGTTGATAAAGGAAATGTAGTTGATGTGGTGTATATGGATTTTCAAAAGGTATTTGATACAGTGCCACACAACAGACTTGTGAGCAAAATTCTAGCTCATGGAAGAAAACGGAAAATAGGCACTTGGATGAGAAATTGGCTGAGTGACAGGAAACAGAGAGTGTGATAAATGGTTGTTTTTCAGACTGGAGGAAGGTTTGTAGTGGAGTTCCTCACGGGTCAATGTTGGGACCCTTGCTCTTCCTGAAATATATTAATGGCCTAGACTGTGGTGTGCAGGGCATGATTTCAAAACTTGCAGATGATACGAAGACTGGAAATGTCAACTGTGATGGGGATAGTCTTGAACTTCAAAAGGACATAGACACGTTGGTGGATTGGGCAGACAAGTGGTAGATGAAGTTCAATGCAGGGAAGTGTGAGGTGATTCATTTGGCAGGAAGGATGTGGAGAGACAGTATAAAATAAAGGGAGAAACTCTAAAGGAGGTGCAGGAACAGAGGGACATCGGTGTATATGTACATAGGTCATTGAAGATGGCAGGGCATGTTGAGAGAGCAGTTAATAAAGCATATAGTATCTTAGGCTTTATTAATAAGGACATTGAGTACAAGAGTAAGGAGGTCATGTTAAACTTGTATAAGACACTAGTTAGGCCTCATCTGGATAACTGCATCTAGTTCTGGGCACCATTCTTGAGGAAGGATGTGAAGGTATTGGAGAGAGTACAGAGGAGATTCACAAGAATGATTCCCAGGGTAAAGAACTGTAGCTATGAGGATAGATCGGAGAGGTTGGGGCTGTTTTCCTTGGAGAAAAGAAGGCTGAGAGGAAAGTTGTATTCAAGACCCTGAGGGGTATGCACAGGGTAAATAGTGAGAAACTGTTCCCACTCAAGAGAGCATCAAGAACTAAAGGGCACAGATTCAAAATAATTGGCAAAAGGAGTAAATGTGATGTGAGGAGAATGTTTTCACCCAGAGGGTGGTTGGAGTCTGGAATAAACTTCCTGAGAGGGTGGTGGAGGCAGGTTCGATCGAGGCATTCAAAATGGAATTGGATTGCTACCTGAAAAGAGAGAATGTCCGAGGTTATGGGGATAAGGCAGGGGAGTGGGACTCGGTAGAATGATCTTTCAGAGAGCCATTGCAGACTCGATGGGCCGAATGGCCTCCTTCTGCACTGTGAAGATTCTGTGATTCTGTGAAAGTCCTCAGCTTCCATGGTATGATTTGACCTCATGGCTAGGATTTTATGTTGAATGTGTGGGCGCACGCCCGACCCAGAATCGCATGAAATCACACGAGAAGATGTCAGGCATGCATTCCGACATCATCGCACTTACACGAAACATTACATCCGGCGAGTGCGTGTGGGAGTCGGAAGTCCACCCGCCGACAATTAAACCCATTAAGGAGCCAATTGTCAGTGACAATTAGGGGTGAGCTAATTGAGGTGTACAAAATGATGAAGGGCCTAGATAGGGCAGACAGCAAAGACTTGTTTCCCCCTAGCTGAGGCGTCAATTACCAGGGGGCATAGATTTAAGGCGATTGGTAGAAGGATTAGAGGGGTCATGAAGAACTTTATTACCCAGAGGCTGGTGGGCGTTTGGAATTCACTGCCGAGGTTGGTGATTGGGGCTGAAACGTTCAACTCATTTAAAAGGCACCTGAAGCGCTGTAACCTGCAAAAAGCTACGGACCGGGTACAGGAAAGTGGGATTAAACTGAGCAGCTAGTTTCTTTTCTCTCTTTTTGGCCAGTGCAGACACGATGGGCTGAATGGCCTCTTTCTGCACCGTAACGTTTCTATGGATTCCATGGATTTTACGCGGCCCGTCCACTTTTACGGTTAGTGGACAGGCCACTCGGCTACAAACTCCACCAGGAGGTGCGGGGCTAAAATGTCTGGGGTTAAATAAAGTGAAAGAGGAGGTTTTGGGGGGGGTGAGGTGTTATGTAGTCGGCCGTCAGGTGCTTGCGTTTACAGCATTGTCAGAGTTTGCAGCAGTTTATTGACCCTATTTCATTTTTACAGTGCTGCGGCTCCCTGAGGCAGCTCCACAACGGCCGTCAGCCTTCAGGGTGCGCCCGGTCCCCTGAAACCATCGTTTCTCTCGGCGCTCTGCCCTCTTCCCTCGCCCTCCGCCAGCGCCGAACCTTTCCCAGCCCGCGTCTCACCCTGGCTGCCAGTCAATCGGCCAGCCAGCCTGAAATCGTGGCTGGGGATGGATCGCGGCCGGAAGCACATATTGGACTGGCTTCCAGACCTCTGACCGCACGGGCCCAGCAAGCGCAGGATTCAGGCCCATATCTCCAGGCCGTTAGGCCAGGGCCTCTGTATGACCGGTTCAGTAACATAACTGCTATGCTACCATGCCTCTGCAGCAGTTAGCGTTGACAGCGTAGTCAATTATGAAGGAGCTCGCTCTTGTTCCCAAAGAATCCACAGACTGAGCAGTTAATCTTAATCTTGTGGGTGACACTGGCAGAACCGCATTTATTGCACATCCCACGTTACCCCTAGAGGCTGTCAGCAGTTCATCTCCTTGAACCATTTAACGACAGTGCTCCCCCTCAATGGTATCCCAGGCCTTGGACCCAAAGGCGCCGAAGGAATAGCGGCAAATATGCAAGTCAGCATGGCGTGTGACTTGGCGGGGAACTCGCAAGCGATGGTGTTCCCATGATGACGCTGTCCATTTCTTCACAGCGGTAGAGTCCACGGGGGAAGTGATCTTGCTGAGTTGCTGTAGTGTATCCAGTAGCTTGTAGCGACGGTGGTGGAGGCGTGCAGTGCAAGTCCAGTGGTGGGGCATGAATCAAGCGAACCTCTTCCCTGGCTGGCGTTCAGCTTCTTGAGCATTGCTGTGGCTGCACCATTCAGGAAAGGGCAGGGTATCCCATCGCGCTCCTGACTTGTGTCTTGGAGATGGTGGGGAGACTTGAGAAGTCTGGAGGTGAGCTGCTTACTGCAGAATTTCCAGCCTCTGACCTTTTGTAGCTTGCTCCAGATGTGCTTCTGGTCAATGACAACCTTCCAGGTGTTGAAAGTGAGGGGTTCAGCGATGGCAGTGCCTTTGGGATTCAGGGCAGGTGACCGGGCCTTTCCTTGTTGGAGATAGTTACTACCTGGCTAATACATGACAGGATTGTAACCCGCATGGGGGCACTTCACCGTGGATGCCTTGCCTGTAATGGGCCTGATGTTAATTGGGAATTTGTAACACAGATTGCTGGGGTGTGGAGGAGTGAAGAGGGGCAATAGTGAATCAGTAGCTAGTTTTACACCCTGACTCTCAAAGTCAATGGAAAAGAAATTCAAGCGGAGGGTGCAACAGGCCATTGATTTGCTTTGTGGCCCAGGCTGCCTTTCACCACCATTAACATATACAAGGACAGGAGCGTTCCCAAAGATGGGAGAGTGGGTGGGGTCAGTGGGTGGGATGTGGGTGGGATAGTGGAGGGGGGTGGGGTGGGTGGGAGAGTGGATGGAGTGTGTAGGTGGGAGAGTGGGTGAGGGTGGGGGACAGGCAGAATGGGTGGGAGTGTGGGTGGGGAGAATGGGTGGGAGAGAGGATGGGGGGGGTGGGTGGGAGAGTAGGTGGGGATGGAGGAGGGGCAGAATGGGTGGGAGAGTGGTTGGGAGAGTAGGTGGGGACAGTGGGTGGGATGTGGGTGGGGTTGCAGGTGGGGTGAATGGGTGGGATAGCGGATGGGGGTGGGGTGGGTGGGAAACTGGGTGGAGGGTGTGGGTGGGAGGTGTGGGTGGAAGAGTGGGTGGGGGCAGGGGAGGGGAAGAATGGGTGGGAGAGTGAATGGGGGAGTGGGTGGAGGGTGTGGGAGGGAGAGTGGATGGGGGGTGGGTGGGGGAGGATGGGTGGGTGGAGTGGGTGGGAGACTATTCACCACAACACTCCCTGGGGTGTGAGTTCACTTTTTCACTCTAGTGTGAAGAAGTCTCTCCTGAATTCCCGATTGGATTTATTAGTGACTATCTTATGTTTGTGACTCCTGGTTCTGGTCTCCCCCACAAGTGGAAACACCTTCCCTATTGAATGTTTTCATAACTTTTAAGACATCTAACAGGACATCGCCCCCCCACACCCTCCCCTCCAGTCCTTTTAATTTATATCATTTAATCCAGTTCATCTGGAGAAATTTAAGATTTTTTTTTCTTCTTTCACGGGATGTGGGCTTCACTGGCTGGGCCAGCATTTATTGCCCATCCTTAATTGCCCTTGAGAAGGTGGTGGTGAGCTGCCTTCTTGAACCGCTGCAGTCCATGTGGTGTAGGTACACCCACAGCGCTGTTAGGGAGGGAGTTCAAGGATTTTGACCCAGCGACAGTGAAGGAACGGCGATATATTTCCAAGTCACAATGGTGAGAGACTTGGAGGGGAACTTCCAGGTGGTGGTGTTCCCATCTATCTGCTGCCCTTGTCCTTCCAGATGGTACAGGTTGTAGGTTTGGAAGGTGCTAAGCAGCCTTGGTGAGTTCCTGCAGTGCAACTTGTAAATGGTACACACTGTTACTACTGTGCGTCGGTGATGGACGGAGTGAATGTTTAAGGTGGTGGATGGGTGCCAATCAAGCGAACTGCTTTGTCATGGATGGTGTCAAGCTTCTTGAGTGTTGTGGGAGCTGCACTCATCCAGGCAAGTGGAGAGTATTCCATCACACTCCTGACTTGTGCCTTGTAGATGGTGGACAGGCTTTGGAAAGTCAGGAGGTGAATTGCACGCTGTAGAATTCCCAGTCTCTGACCTGCTCTTGTAGCCACAGTATTTATATGACTGGTCCAGTTCAGTTTCTGGTCAATGGTAACCCCCCAGGATGTTGATAGTGGGGGATTCAGTGATGGTAATGCCATTGAATGTCAAGGGGTGATGATTAGATTCTCTCTTGTTGGAGATGGTCATTGCCTGGCACTTGCCACTTATAAGGCCAGGCCATAATGTTGTCCAGGACATGTTGCATTTGAACGTGGACTGCTTCAGTATCTGAGGAGTGGCGAATGGTGCTGAACATTGTGCAATCATCAGCGAACATCCTCACTCCTGACCTTATAATGGAAGGAAGGTCATTGATGAAGCAGCTGAAGATGGTTGGGCCAAGGACACTACCTTGAGGAACTCCTGCAGTGATGTCCTGAGACTGAGATGATTGACCTCCAAAAACCACAACCATCTTCCTTTGTGCTAGATATGACTCCAACCAGCAGAGAGTTTTCTCCCTGATTCCCATTTCCTTCAGTTTTGCTAGGGCTCCTTGATGCCATCCTCGGTCAAATCCTGCCTTGATGTCAAGGGCAGTCACTCTCACCTCACCTCAGGAGTTCAACTCTTTTGTCCATGTTTGAACCAAGGCTGTAATGAGGTCAGGAGCTGAGTGATCCTGGCAGAACCCAAACTGAGCGTCAGTGAGCAGGTTATTGCTAAGCACTTGATAACACTGTTGATGACCCCTTCCATCACTTTACTGATGATGGAGAGTAGACTGATGGGGGGGTAATTGGCTTGGGTTGGATTTTGCCGTTTTTTGTGGGCAGGACATACCTGGGCAATTTTCCACATAGTCAGGTAGGTGCCAGTGTTGTAGCTGTACTGGAACAGGTTGGCTGGGGGTGCGGCAAGTTCTGGAGCACAAGTCTTCAGTACTATTGCCGGAATATTGTCAAGGCCCATAGCCTTTGCAGAATCCAATGCCTTCAGCCATTTCTTGATATCATGCAGAGTGAATCGAATGCTTGGGTGAATTTGAGATTATTATTATTATCTGATATTATAATTAATTTTATGATTCCACTGGCAGAAATCTGCAGTTACGGTGAAATAAGGCCATAAAATCACAATAACTAGGAGCAGGAGTAGATCACCCAACCCAAGGAGCCTGCTCCCGCCATTCAATAAGATCGTGGCTGATCTGATTGTGGCTTCAACTCCACTTTCCTGTTCCCCCATAACCCTTGACTCCCGTCCAGATCAAAAATCCGTCTAACCCAACCCTGAATATATTCAGTGGCCCAGCCTCCGCTGCTCTCTGCGGAAGAGAATGACATGGGCAATGAAGATTTAATTACGAACGAGCTCCACAGAAAACTGAATCGGGGACGGCTTACCAAAACTCGGCGCACTGTGCAACGTCATGTCCCGAATAACTCTCGTCCCAAAGCAGGACCACATCAGCAGGAACTGCCGTGCCACTCTCTTCAGACTCCCAGGCCTCTGCGCAGCAACCTGCCAAACAAACACTCTCTAAGTATTGGTCAGTCGGAATCGGGGGAGAGGGGTGGGTCTTTGCAAATTACCTCCCAATCAAAAGTGCTTCTTTCCTCCTCCTCCTTCTCTTCAGTGCTGACCTATAACTGGCAAAGCCCTTCATTTGGATGAACTAATCCTATCTTTTCACCGCTGTTTGCAGAAAGCTTGCTGCAGCAATTGCCTCGATTGGAAACAGTCAGCGAACTTCACTGTAATACACCCGATGTGAAAAGGCAATGCATAAACAGCAACGTTTCTCCCTTTCTTGGGAATCAAAAAACTTTACGACACAGACGGAGGCCTTTCAGCCCATCGCCTTTTTTCATTCTTTCAGAGGATGTGGGCGGCACTGGCAAGGCCAGCATTTATTGCCCATCCCTAATTGCCCTTGAACTGAGTGGCTTGCTCGGACATTTCAGAGGGGCAGTCAAGAGTCAACCACATGGCTGTGGGTCTGGAGTCACACGTAGGCCAGACCGGGTAAGGATGGCAGGTTTCCTTCCCCAGGGGGCATTAGTGAACCAGATGGGTTTTTACGACAATCGACAATGGTTCCATGGTCACAGCCACTGATGCTAGCTTTATATCCCAAATTTTATTAATTAAATTGAAATTCCACCAGCTGTAGTGGTGGGATTTGAACCCATGTCCCCAAGAGCGTTAGCCTGAGCCTCGGGTGACATCATCGCTAAGTCACAATCGCCCCAGGCTTTTTTAAGTGGTAACCCTTCTACCTTCTCCTTCATTTCTCTAATGATAAGACTCAGGGCAGAATTCTACACTCAGCCTGTGGCCGTGTGCCTGACACACCTGAGTGTAAAATGATGCGCGATGACCTTGGGCACGTGTCCCAACATCATCACGCAGTCTCGCGATATTTCGTTTGGCGGCCGCGCGCTGGGGTTGGCTGCGCGCCCGCCGACAATTAAAAGGCCGTTAAGAAGCTAATTAAATTCAAATTGACGCTACCCGTCCAACCTTACGGGAGGCGGGGCAGGCGAAAAGGCCAAGTGGCCTTGACATTTTTTTTAGGAAACCTCATCCACGGGCGGGATGAGGTTTCCGAAAACAAATAAACATCAAATAAAAATTTTATTTTTGAATTTAAAACATGTCCTAGCTCATGTGACCGAGTCATTTTATGACAATTTAATTTCCTTTATGTTTTTTTTGAACGGTGCTCCGTCTCCCTGAAGCAGCTCCGTGCCTCCTGGAGACTTGAAGCACTTTTTCACACGCGTGTGTGAAGCTCACACCAGACCCGCTCGCCCTCCTCCCTCCGCCCGCACAGGCCGCACTCAGCGCTGCTGCTCGCATTCCAAGCTGGGTGAACCTTAATTGGCTCCGCCCGCCCGCGTAAAATCGCGGTGAGGAGCCGATCGCGGGCGGTGTTCAGCTTCCTGACCGCCCCCTGCCAAGCACCTCCACCAAGGGTAAAATCCTGTCCCCGGCCTGTGTTCCCCCTTTTAACAAAACACCAAACAATTCTGCAACTACAGCTAGAATCAACAGCGCTGCTCAGGGTGGGTGGGGGAGCTGTGGGTAGAAGCTCCCGGGTCTGTACTACAGCAATGAGCCATCACAGGAGGTTTTCAAAGTGCTTCTTAATGTTCTACATGGATATTTTACTTTTTGCTTTTAAATTATTTCTGCAAACTTATTGACAGCCAATAAATGCAGGTTTTACATCTGGAATTATGTAGGTTAATTTTTGCAATCTTAATTTTAAAATGATTAGCATAACCTATGCACCCACACAAGGATCCCATCTGTGTGCAGTACATCCTTCCTAAGGCCCATTTATATGGGGACCAACCACAACTTGCAAGAGCACAAGGGATAGGAGCAGCAGTAGACCATTCAGTCCCTCAAGCCTGTTCTGCCATTCAATGTGATCGTGGCTAACCTTCTGTCTCAACTCCACTTTACCACCTGCTCCCTGTTTCCTTTGACCCCCCTGAGAGACCAAAAACCTTTAATTCCCAGCCTTAAACATGGTCACGTGCTCTTCATTCAGGACGAGAAGTCAACTTCTGCTTACCAACCTTGACAACGCATCTGTCCACCATGGAATCCAGCCATTCAATGTAGGACTCAGTGGGCGACTGCTCCTCGAGAAGATTATCAAATTCCTGATACACTAGTTAGACAAAAAGGTCAGAATAGACAAGTGAGCCGCGGCGATGACAAAGGCACAGGAAGATCACTTTCAATTACACAGATAGTCAGACAGCAAACACACTGCAGAGATAGATCCAGTCCCACTGCAGAGGGGGATCCAGTCTCACTGAGAGGGGGATCCAGTCTCACTGCAAAGGGGGATCCAGTCTCACTGCAGAGGGGGATCCAGTCTCACCACAGAGAGGGATCCAGTCTCACTGCAGAGAGGGATCCAGTCTCAATGCGGAGGCTGATCCATTCTCACTGCAGAGGGGGATCCAGTCTCACTGCAGAGGGGGATCCAGTCTCAATGCGGAGGCTGATCCAGTCTCACTGGTGAGGGGGATCCAGTCCCACTGCAGAGGGGGATCCAGTCTCAATGTAGAGGCTGAACCAGTCTCACTGCAGGTGGAGATTCAGTCTCACTGCAAAGGGAGATCCAGTAATTGCATAGGTTGATCCAATCTCACTCCAGAGGGAGATCCAGTCTCACACCAGAGGGAGATCCAGTCTCATTCCAGAGGGAGATCCAGTCTCACTGCAGAGGAAGATTCGGTTTCACTGCAGGTGGAGATCCAGTCTCTGCAGAGGTTGATCCAATCTCACTGCAGAGCGAGATGCAGTCTCACTGCAGAGGGAGATCCTGTCTCACTGCAGAGGGAAGTCCAGTCTCACTGTAGAGAGAGTTCAGTCTCACTGCTGAGGGAGATCCTGTCTCACTGCAGAGGGAGCTCCAGTTTCACTGCAGGGGGAGATCCAGTCTCACTGCAGAGGAGGATCCAGTCTCACTGAAGAGAGAAATCCTGTTTCACTGCAGAGGGAGGTCCAATCACTGCAGAGGGAGATCCTGTTTCACTGCAGAGGGAGATCCTGTTTCACTGCAGAGGGAGATCCTGTTTCACTGCAGAGGGGGATCCAGTCTCACTGCAGAGGGGGATCCAGTCTCACTGAAGAGAGAAATCCTGTTTCACTGCAGAGGGAGGTCCAATCACTGCAGAGGGGGATCCAGTCTCACTGCAGAGGGAGATCCTGTTTCATTGCAGAGGGAGATCCTGTTTCACTGCAGAGGGGGATCCAGTCTCACTGAAGAGGGAGATCCTGTTTCACTGCAGAGCGAAATCCAGTCTTGCTGCAGACACAAGGGGCAGAAATTCATCTGGACCTGTCTTCAATTCCAGACTTGGTTACTACACACAACCCAACCACCTGGCCCCAGGCTGGCCTGAAATGGGCATCTGCCGTCTCTGATGGGCTTAACAGATCCCATGGCACTATTTCGATGGAGAGCAGGGGAATTCTCTCCATATCCTCGTCCAATATTTATCCCTCAACCAATATCACTGGAACAGATTAGCTGAACACCTATCACATTGCTGCCTGTGGGATCTTGCTCTGTGCTGATTGGCTGCTCCGTTTCCTACATTACAACAGTAACTACACTTGAAAAATTACTTCCCTGGCTAACACCTCTGTAAAATAATAGGCAAAGCAACACCATAGAATCATATAGCACAAAAGGAGGCCATTCAGCCCATCATGTCTGTGCCAGATCCAAACAAGTTAAATGCTTGCATGCTGAAATCTAGGCATGGGGAAAACCATATGGAAAACCTTTGAAGTTTGGGGCAGTTACTGCAGTTTGTTTGGAGAAATGTTCACACACACGGGCTGCTAGTTAATGCTGCTCAGTTTTTATGACAAAGATTTAAGAGAGAATGTTCAATGTAGCACTCAGTGAATGGGGAGGGTAACCGTGAATTTCCACCTTGTGGTTATTTCATTCTTACATTTCACAATGAGTTTCCTGTGCTCCTCTCGCGAATTCTCCATGGTGTACAGGGTCTGTTTGGTGATGCTGTTCAGGTCCACATTCCGCCAGTCTTCCAACATTTGGAAAGTTATATCCGCACTGTGGATCACTGCCCGCGATGCCTACAGGGGTCAAATAGCAGGTTTCATTAGTCTGTGATGGTTATTTCTCAGTCTGTGATACAAAAGGGAGACTTGTACAAAGCAAATATGATTAATATACACAGTAAATATACTTATACATGTTGCCGAAGCTTTCCGTCTTGCACTCATCAGGACAAACACAAGAATGCCAATTTTCAAATGATCACAACTACAGGAGAAAAGGGTGCTGATTGGCTGGCAAGTTGACTCTGATTGGCTGAGATATTGCCACAGAGAAAGTCATGGGGAACTATAGGCTCCCCAAGCTCCCAGGTAATGCAAAAAAAGGCAGAATGCTTGTACATATTCCTTTTGTTTGCAGAGTATGGGTCCCTGTGTATGAATGCATGTCGCTTCTGGCAAACAGAAATGAGCCATGTAATGAGCTCAACTTATTATGTAAATTGATTATCAGTGTAGCTTTTAGCGCACACAGCATTGTCCAACAAGTGCTTCCCAATCACAGAGTCACATCTAACAGTAGATGTTTTGTTTTTTGGTTTTGCAAGCACGAGCGGGTTGAGTATGGTCTGTACACTGCCTATTCCGAACAACTGAAGGAGCACGCTGTTTGATTTGATCAGCCAATCACTGGGATGTATGGCCTATATACCTGGCATCACACCAGCACTGAAATTCATACACGATGTTGCTCACTCTCATGGTTGGCTGAACGTCTTGTTGGATTGATGGCAGCTTTAGTGGAAAATAACGCTCACATAGCCACTGCATTGTAGCAGCTTGAACAACAGGTTAAGCTGATCAAAACATCAACTGTGATTCCGCGATTGGGCAGCACTTGCTGAACAATCCTGAGTGCGCTAATAGCTACACTAACAACCAATCACATCCAGCTCATGTACCATTTTGTCTTGGGTGTTTATCATCATCATTGCAAAATCCTCTACCATCACCACTGAAGCACCATCACCACACGGATTCCAGTGGTTCAAGAGGACACACCATCACCTTCCCAAAGCAACTGGGGATGCCAGTGACACCTCACTCCAGCGAATGAATAAAATAAATGCTGAATGTTATAAAACAAAAATATTCTATTCAGAATCAAACTAAGAAGCAGCTCTGGTTTTGAAAAAGATGTACCACTACGATTACATAGGGCATCCAGTACAGAAACAGGCTATTCGGTCCAACCAGTCCGTGCCAGCATGTATACTTCACTCACACCTCCTTCTGTCTTTCCTCATCTAAATTAATCAGTGTAACCCTAATATTCCCTTCTCGTTCATGTGCTTGTCTATCCTCCCCTTAAATGCGTATATATTATTTGCTTCAACCATTCCCTGTGGTAGCGAGTTCCACATTCTCACCACTCTCTGAGTAAAGAAGTTTCTTCTGAATTCCCTCACAGAATTTTAATGGCACAGAAGGAGGCCATTCAGCCCATCGTGCCTGCACCTAGTGCCATTGCCCTGCCTTTTCCCCGTACCCCTGCACATTGTTTCTATTCAAATAATCATCTAATGCCCTCTCAAATGCCTCAGTTGAACCTGCCTCCACCACACTTCCAGGCAGTGCATTCCAGACCCGAACCACTCATTGTGTGTAAAAGCTTTTTCTCACATCACATATGCATCTTTTGCAAGTCACTTTAAGTTTGTGCCCTCTCATTCTTGATCCTTTTACGAGCGGATTTATTGGTGACTATCTTACATTAATGGCCTCTAGTTATGCTCTTCCCCACAAGAGGAAGCATTCTCCCTGTATCCACGCGATCAAAACCTTTCAGAATTTTAAAGACCTCTATTGGGTCACCCCTTGGGCCTTCTTTCTTAAGAGAAAAGAGATGCAGCCTGTCCTTCCTTTCCTTGCATTCCTGGCATCACTAGCTTCCCTACCTTTCAGTTGTAGCCCTCTAGAAATAAAGCCTAGTGTGTTTTGTTTTTGTTTATGGCCTTGCTAACATGTAGCACAACTTTTAGTGATTGGTGCATTTGTCTCTCACTTTATATTTTACCATCACTTTAGACTCCTGTTCTATAACTCTATTTACTCTCTTAATTGCCACCAATGTCCCCCATTACTTTATTCTTTCCAGTGTTCTCATTTTCACGTTTTGATCATGTGGCTTTCTTAAATTCTCAAGAATGTTACATTTTTCATGATTTCCAGAACAAATACAAATCTCAAGGTGGGATACCACCCTCCTTAATATCCAACCTGCCTCTTCAGAGTATTTTTAAACATTATAGAGAATCAAAAGTGATTCACAGGGCCCAAAATCAGACAATGAACAGTGGTGGGAGAACTGATTAAACAGGCAGACACTCTTTCCTCTGAGAAAAGACTAAAGTCTTTAAAGAAAAGGGTAAAAGGGGAAAGGTTTGGGGGAACATTAGGGGGAACTTCTTCACTCAGAGAGTGGTGAGAGTGTGGAACGAGCTACCATCTGACGTGGTAAATGCGGGCTCACTCTTAAGTTTTAAGAATAAATTGGATAGATACATGGATGGGAGAGGTCTGGAGGGTTATGGACTAGGTGCAGGTCAATGGAACTAGCGGAATAATATTGCGGCACAGACTAGAAGGGCCAAATGGCCTGTTTTCTGTGCTGTATTGTTCTATGGTTCTATGGTTCGAAGAGGTGGCCCACCAGAGTCCTTTAAAGTTATGAAAGAGTTTGACAGGGTAGATGTGGAGAAGATGTTTCCAACTGTTGGGGAATCCAGAACTAGAGGCCATAAATATAAGCTGTTGGCTAATAAATTCATCAAGGAATTCAGGAGAGACTTGATCCAGAGAATGGTGAGAATATAGGGCTTGCTACCGGCTGGGGCAGGATCTTTAGGTTAGTGAGCAGGGGGCAGGGCTCACTCACCGATGTGTAAAATGATGCGGGATGATGTCGGGTGGAACTCCTGACACCACCCTGCGTCATTTCCATTTTCAGGTCGGCGGGGGCGCAGCCGAATCAGCTGTGCACCCGCCGACCTGTCAACGGCCAATTGAGGCCATTGACAAAGTACTTAACATAATTAATGGACCTGCCTGTCCAACCTTAAGGTTGGCGGGCAGGCCAGGAGCCCTGGCGGGCTTCAGAAAAAGCACGAAACCTCATCCACGGGCGGGATGAGGTTTCATGAGGGTTTTAAAACATTTAATAAAGGTTTTACTGAAAGCGATGGACATGTCCCAACTCATGTGACAGTGTCAGGGAAATTTTGCATTTGTCTCTGTAACATTTTTAAATTTGGAGCCGATCTCCCTGAGGCTGCACTTAGCCTCAGGGCGATGAGTCCGCTCTTCCGTGCGCATGCATGAAAGAGTGCACTCTCGGCTGAGGGAATCCCCCTCCCGCCCGCACAGGGAGCACATAGCACTTCCTGGCAGATGTCACGCTGGGCAGGCCTTAATTGGCCCACCCGCATAAAATGGCAGCGCACCCCCAATCGGGGGCGCCAATGGGAGACACACCTGCCCGCACCCGCCCCTGCACTTTCGCCAGAGTTGTTGGGGTGAATAGCAGAGATAAATTTAAGGGGAAGCTGAATAAACACAAGAGGGACAAAAGAATAGAAGGATATGTTGATAGGGTGAGATGAAACAAGGTGGGAGGAGCATAGAGGCCAGCATGGATGAGTTGGGCTGAATGGCCTGTTTCTATGCTGTATGTTCTATGCAATTCTGCGTGAGGATTATGTGACTAAAGCGGAAGATTGTAAGGAGGTGAGGAAGTTAGTGAAGGTGGAGGGGATCGGGGAGAACATTCTAAAGCCTGGGGCCAAGATGGCTGAAAACTGTGCAAACAAACATGGATCAAAGAAAGGGGTGGATGCGAAGGGGCCAGAGTGGGGAAAGTGGAGGGTGCGCAGTGGTACTTACAGCTGCAGCATGTTGCAGATGTAGGATGGGAAACGGAAATGGAGGGTAATGTGGTGGTTGTGCTGCTGGAATAGTAACGTAGAGGCCGGGGACCAATAATCCAGAGATCTGGGTTGAAGACCCATCATGAGCTTGCATTGAGTTTTAAAAGAACTGGAAATAGAAAACTGGTGTCAGTTAGAGTGACCGTGAAACTGTCGGATTACGTTAGAGTGACCATGGAACTGTCGGATTACATTAGAGTGACCATGAAACTATTGGATTATCATAAAAACCCAACTGGTTCACCAATGTCCTTTAGGGAAGGAAACATGGCCATCCTGGCCAGTCTGGATTTATGCTAGTCTCCAAGCCTACACCAATGTGGTTGAACCTGAATTGTCTTCCTAAGTGGTATTGCAAGGGCATGTTCTCAAGGGCAAATGGGGGTGAGCAATAATGCCAGCCTTGCCAGTGATACCCACATCCAGAAAATAAATAAATAATAAATATCTTGTAACTTGTAGATGAAAATTAGGATTTATAATCTGATGCTTTTGGGGGTGTGGTCACAGTGAAGGCTTCTCAAGGACATGGGTTTTAGTGGAGTGGATGAGTGAAAGGACGAGTTAAATGTCACTTAGCCTAAATGCCCACAAATACTGCAATAAAACCATTAATTTGAAAATGTCTCAATTTCTTACTAACAATAAAACCTGAAAAAAACCCCAGAAAATGCTGGAAATAAACAGCAGGCCAGCCAATCACAGTGAAGGACAAGGGCGGGTTCATGTTTCAACTAAATAATTTACCTGACAGAGGTGATTTAATGAGGTCTGGCGTCTGAGAACCTGTGAAAATCTTCTTGCCACTGAAAGGGAAACACAAAGACACTTTGGATAAACAAATAACTGGTAGATGTGTAAAATTCCAGTAGACCAAACCACTTGTCACTCTCTCCAGTCAAGACCACAGGAAATAAGAGCAGGAGTTGACCATTCAGCCCATCGAGCCTACTCTGTCATTCAATATGATCATGGCTGATCTTGGACTTCAACTCCATCTTCCCACCCTCTCCCCACATCTCTTAATTCCCTGAGAGATCACAAATCTGTCTATCCCCGTCTTAAATATATTCAACAATGGAGCATCCACAACCCTTTGGGGTTGAGAATTCCAAAGATTTACAACCATTTGAGTGAAATAATTTCCCCTCACCTCAGTCCTAAATGATCAGCCCCTTATCTTGAAACTGTGCCCCATGTTTTAGCCTCTCCAACTGGCAGAAACAATCTTTCAGTGCCCACCCTATCAAGCCCCTTCAGAACTTTGTATATTTCAATGAGATCACCCCTGATTTTTCGAAATGCCAGAGAGTATAGGTCCAGTTTACTGAGCCTCTCATCATAGGGCAACCCCCTCAAAAGACCATAAGGCGTAGGAGCAGAAGTAGGCCATTCGGCCCATCGAGTCTTCTCCGCCATTCAATGAGATCATGGCTGATCTGATAATCCTCAATTCCATTTTCCTGCCTCTTCCCCAGAACCCTTGATTCCCTTACTGATTAAAAATCTGTCTATCCCAGCCTTGAATATACTTAACGACCCAGCCTCTACAGCCCTCTATGGTAAAGAATTCCACAGATTCACTGCCCCCTGAGTGAAGAAATTCCTCCTCATCTCCGTTTTAAATGGGTGACCCCTTACTTTGAGATTATGCCTTCTGGTCCTAGACTCTCCCACAAGGGGAAAAAGCGTCTCAGCATCTACCCTGTCAAACCCCCCTAAGAATCTTATATGTTTGAATTAGGTCACCTCTCATTCTTCTAAACCCCAATGAGTACAGGCCCAACCTATTCAACCTCTCCTCATAAGAAAATCCCCCCATACCCAGAACCAACCTAGTGAACCCTCTCTGGACTGCCTCCATTGTCAATATATCTTTCCTTAGATAAGGGGACCAAAACTGTTCACAGTATTCTAGGTGTGGTCTAACTAGTGCCTTGAATATTTTTAGCAAGACTTCACTATTTTTATACTCCATTCCCTTTGAAATAAAGGCCTACATTCCATTTGCCTTCCCTATTACCTGCTGAACTTGTATGTTAGCTTTTTGGGATTCATGCACAAGGACTCCCAAATCCCTCTGTGCTGCAGCCTTCTGCAGTCTTTCTCCATTTAAATAATATTCAGCTCCTCTATTCTTCCTGTCAAAGTGCATAACCTCACATTTTCCCACATTATATTCCATCTGCCACCTTTTTGCCCATTCACTTAACCTGTCTATATCCCTCTGTAGACTCTGTGTCATCCTCACCGCTTGCCTTCCCACCTATTTTTGTGTCATCCACAAACTTGACAATAGTACATTCACTTCCCTCATCTAAGTCATTAATATATATTGTAAATAATCGTGGCCCCAGCACTGATCCCTGTGGCACTCCACTAGTTACAGGTTGCCATTCTGAAAATGCCCCCCCCACCCCGGTATCCCAACTCTTTGTCTTCTATTAGTTAGCCAATCCTCTATCCATGCTAATATACTACCCCCAACACGCTTCCAATGCAAGTATATCCTTTCTTAAACAGTCTAGAATTGCTGGGGCATCACAAAATATCTCCTTCGTTTTAAGCTTCTCAATGCTCAGCAAAATAAAGCAAAATAAAGTGACCAATCAACCTCTGGATGTCACCCTGAGATAGCATCACTGCTACAAAGCCCATGATGTAAACCGGGGAGAGGGGTGTAAGAATAACAGCTCATTATGACTCCTTCCAGGTAGGCCTCTCTTTAATTTCACCAAAGGTGATCTGAGTTAACACTTGTTCAGATGTGGCTTACTACTACAAGTCATTAATCTGCTTTATTTCACTGCATGTGAACCTACAGAGCGATAGTTATGACCGGAATCATTGTGGGTAATTTTCGACTTCATCTCCTGACATATGATGTGGCCGATTGATCATCTGCCCATTATTGAACCCATCGAATTTTTATTCTATTGATTTTAATGGGTGGAGAATCAGACAAGTCTCTAAGAGGTGAGCGGTTCCTTCACAATTCCATTCGTACTTCCCCACTTAGTTCAATCGGGGTAGTATATTTTTGCCTGATGATATAAAATTATTTTCCCACATTATGGGTTCGATTTTAACTCTGCCTAAGTGAATGGGTTGTGAGTGAATTAAAATCTCGACCTCTTTCCTCCAATTACCTTTCAGTATTTCTAACCTCTTTTGCCTCGGTGAAGGCCCTGCACAGCTTTACCTTTAACAGACGGCACTGCCCCAGCAGCCTCCTGTTTCAAAAACCCTCTCACTTTCACCAGGTAAATCAGGCTTCAAGTGAGTGAGGGGGTGGGGTGGCAGGTGGGTGAGTGAGGGGGTAGGGTGGCAGTTAAGTGGGTGAGGGGGTAGGGTGGCAGGTGGGTGAGTGAGGGGGTAGGGTGGCAGGTGGGTGAGTGAGGGGGTGGGGTGGCAGGTGGGTGAGTGAGGGGGTGGGATGGCAGGTGGGTGAGTGAGGGGGTGGGGTGGCAGGTGGATGGGTGAGGGGGTAGGTGGCAGGTGGGTGGATGAGGGGGTGGGGTGGCAGGTGGGTGAGTCAGGGGGTGGAGTGGCAGGTGGGTGAGTGAGGGGGTGGGGTGGCAGGTGGATGGGTGAGGGGGTAGGTGGCAGGTGGATGGGTGAGGGGGTGGGGTGGCAGGTGGGTGAGTGAGGGGGTAGGGTGGCAGGTGGGTGGGTGAGGGGGTAGGGTGGCAGGTGGATGGGTGAGGGGGTAGGGTGGCAGGTGGGTGGGTGAGGGGGTAGTGTGGTAGGTGGGTGGGTGAGGGAGTAGGGTAGCAGGTGGGTGGGTGAGGGGGTAGGGTGGCAGGTGGGTGGGTGAGGGGGTAGGGTGGTAGGTGGGTGGGTGAGGGAGTAGGGTAGCAGGTGGGTGGGTGAGGGGTAGGTTGGCAGGTGGGTGGGTGAGGGGGTAGGGTAGCAGGTGGGTGGGTGAGGGGATAGGATGGCAGGTGAGTGGGTGAGGGGGTAGGGTGGCAAGTGGGTGAGTGAGGGGTGGGATGGCAGGTGGGTGGGTGAGGGGGTGGGGTGGCAGGTGGGTGGGTGAAGGGGTGGGGTGGCAGGTGGATGGGTGAGGGGGTAGGGTGTCAGGTGCGTGGTTGAGGGGGTAGGGTGGCAGGTGGGTGGGTGAGGGGGTGGGGTGGCAGGTGGATGGGTGAGGGGGTAGGGTGGCAGGTGGGTGGGTGAGGGCGTGGGGTGGCAGGTGGGTGGGTGAGGGGGTGGGGTGGCAGGTAAGTGGGTGAGGAGGTAAGATGGGTCGGGGGTGTAGTCGTGCGATCAGGTGTAGTTGCATAGTTGGGAGGGTAGTTGGGTGGTCAAGGGGCATTTAGGTGGTCAGGCAGGTGGTCGGGGGCGGTTAGTTGGAGGATCTGGTGGGGAGTCTGGGGTTCAGTTACTGAGGAGTTACAACTGGTTTAAATCCTTCTACTTTTTTCTGGGTAACTATTCTAGTGAGTGAGCTGGAACCATCCATAGTTAGCGCTGGGGTACGGCCGTCCAGAGATCGCAACCACTGGACTAATGTCTCCGCTCTACTACTGACTTTGTTGACAAATTGGCTGTGTGTTTATCAAGCTAGAACTGTAGTTACAAACAAAACATTATGTTACATAGAATCTATTGCACAGGCACAGAAACAGACCATTCAGCTCAAATGGTATGTGACAGACTTTATGCTCCTCCCATCTCATCAGCATATCTTTCCTAATCCTTTCTCCCACATGTGTTTATTTGGTGTGTTACAGTTTACTCTGGAAGTCTGAGTTGCTGTGGCAATGTGCATGTTGCTGTCCGGAGCTATGGATAGTGGTGGTAGTGGCACCAATGCAATTTCCCACCACATGGTTGAACAGGAATCAATCCCACTCTTACTGTCAGCCATTGCTGTGTGTTGGAAGGATTTGCAGGTCAATACTCAACCTGTTTGGCCATGTCATGAATGTACCTTCCTTGACCATCAAGTCCTGAAGTGGAACTTTGAACCCAGGGCTTTGAGCTCAGAGGCAGGGACACTACCCCACTGTGCCACAAGAGCTCCTCATGCGTGTATCTGGATGCCCCTTAAATGTCTCTACACTATTCACCTCAAACACTCACTGTAGTAGGGAGTTCCATGTTCTCACCATTTTCTCAGTAAAGGAGCTTCTCCTGAACTCTCACTGGATTTATTCGTGACGGACTTATTTGTAGCGTAATTCTGTATAAAACAGTTCCTGGCGGAATGTAATGTGCATGTTAGGTGTTTATAACGGAGGTTTGCAGATGGTAAACATTCCTCTATATTGTCGATATCAGGAGCTTTTGATGCTGCTTCCTGTGTGGATTGTATAGCTTTGTGGGCTAGTATAACATGTCTTTTCTGGCGTCCTTTGAATGCAGATATCTCACACTCATGCTGACAGAACATAGTGGAGAGATCCTCAGTCAAAAACTCCCCCAGCTGGAGTTACTTGACGTTACACATTGATTAAACTAAGTGGTGCAACCACATTGACTGCACCATCTTGCAGAGCACGGGGGCTCAGAGCCCTGGTAACTGGGTCTTCATCGCCACATAGCTGATGATTCAGGTAGGTAACACGCACACGGGCAGCATTAATACAATGAAAGTCATGCTGCCATGCAAAATGTGATGGAGCCAGACATTGGTGTGCTGAAACAGTGCTTCTGCTGTTTGGACCTCTCTGGTGGGATGCTGCAGGGCTGTGCACAACCAGTGCTAGGTCTGCTGCAGGCTGCACAACCTCCTCGGTGGTGACAATTGGATTGGTAAGAGTGACAAGTGCAGTCCACTCATCTGGAAAATGGAGGAGTGGCAATTGGTAATGTTTTTACTAGCAGCAGCCTCACATCGGACCTATTCTCCCCCGGATTAAAATCGTACCAGCTGGTAAAGGGGGCTCTGTCCATGGTGCTTACAAAAGAAAAGAAAGATATGCAATTATATAGCATCTTTCATAATCACCAGGCGTCTCAAACGCTTCTTAACCAATGAATTACTTCTGAAGTGTAGTCTCTGTCATAATGCAGGAAGCGCAGCAGCCAGTGTGCACACAGCAAGATCCCACAAACAGCAATGTTTGTCTTTGGGATAAATATTGAACAGGACATCAGGGACAACCCTCCTGCTCATCTTCAAATAGCACGCTGGGATCTTTTACGTTCATCTAATGGGGCAGATGGGGTCTTGGTTTAATGTCTAATCCAAAAAAAAAATGTATCTCTCCCTCAGCACCGCAATTTCAGCTGTGACTTTTATGCTCAAGTCATGGAGTGAGACTCGAACCCAGAGTCTGGTGGGACAGAGGCAAGAGTGCTGCCCACCGAACCATAGCTAACAACTACATAGCTCTTTTTTCAATAATCAGAGAGCAACATATAACCAGCAGCATAACTCAAGTCTACTAATTGTGTATGTGTATCAGAGACGGGACAATGAAGGGCGATGGATGGTTCCTTTTTTGGCGGTGGGGTGGGGGGGATTCTTTTGCTAATCTTTAGGTTAAGGACCTTTTGTTTGTTCCCAGAAAATGAGACCAATAGTTCAAAGTGCAAGAGCGCATATATACTTCTGAACGTATGTATCTTATCTACCTCCTGCCATTCAATATCATATGAAATCACAGGGCAATCGTGTTCATTTCAGTCAAGTTCCACAGTAACAAAGTTCCACAGGTAATCACGCGGGCGTTTATTCCACAGCCGTGCCATTGCATCTCCCAGACGATATTTACACTGATCTATAACTTACATTCAAATTTGATATTTCTTAAATTTTCAGGAAGTTCATGAAGTGCAACTTTTAGCCACTCGTCCAACTGTTTAGCAAATTTGCGAATCACCTGTGTCAAACTGAAATGAGAGACGAAGGGAATGAATGAGTCAAGTCCTAAAGGATAATTCCTCACAAAAACAACTTGCATTTATATAGCGCCTTTACATACTGGAACATTACTAATGCACTACACTCTAGACGTCACACGTTGCTACAGATGCACAGTAATCTTCTCTTTGCAAAAAGAGGAAGAAGGTCAGTCATTGACCTGGCCTCCTGTAAGTGGTGTCCTAGTCACTGCCATCCACCATCAATATTGGGAATTAAGGCATTCGGTGGGTTGTTAACCCACCCCTTCTCTTTACAGATGCTGATTGACCCGCAGGGTGTTTCCAGCATTTTCTGTCCTCTTCACTCCATCGACACATCAGATTATGCAGTGGAAAAGGGCAGATTTTCATTTGTGATTTCTCACGTGGCAAGTTCCTAACCTCAGTCGTGCTGCAAGCGCATTGCTTTAGTGGTAGTGAGGTGTTTTCATGTGGGAAGGGGGGAATCAGATGCTGGTTGATGGAAGAGCATCATAAATTATTGAGCAGCTGACCTGACCGTCCTCTTGACTTAGGGAGTGTCAGCTCTGTCTCAATGCCCGGGAGTCAGAACATGTTGGGTTCAAGTTCCACTCCCAGAAGCCTGAACATAAAATCCAAGTTGACACTCCCAGTGCAGTACTGAAGGAGCACTGCATTGTCGGAGAGTCAGTACTGAGGGTATGCTGCACTGTCAAAGGGCAGCACTGAAGGAGTACTGCATTGTCGAAGAGTCAGTACCGAGGGAGCACTGCACTGTCAGAGGGTCAGTACTGAGGGTGTGCTGCACTGTCAAAGGGTAGCACTGAGGGAACACTGCACTGTCAGAGAGTCAGCACTGAGGGAGCACTGCACTGTCAGAGAGTCAGTACTGAGCGAGAGGTGCACTGTTGGAGCGACAGTACTGAGGGTATGCTGCACTGTCAAAGGGCAGCACTGAGGGAGCACTGCACTGTCAGAGGGTCAGTACTGAGGGTGTGCTGCACTGTCAAAGGGCAGCACTGAGGGAGCACTGCACTGTCGGAGAGTCAGCACTGAGGGAGCAGTGCACTGTCAGAGCGACAGTACTGAAGGAGCACTGCATTGTCGGAGGGCAGCACTGAGGGAGCGCTACACTGTCAGAAGGGCAGCACTGAGACAGCATTGCACTGTTGGAGTGGCAGCATTAAGAGAGCACTGCACTTTCGGGGGAGTAGTACTGAGGGAGTGCTGCACTGTTGGAGATGCCACCTTTCCAATGAGACATTAAACTGAGGTCCCATCTGACCTCTTGGGTGAATGCAAAAGTTCCTATGGAATTATTTTGAAGAGCAGGGGTCATAAATTCAAACATTAAATTAATATTAAGCAGCTTAATTTGCATCTGTAGCACAGCGTGACATCCAGAGTGCACTAGAGACAATAGTATTACTCAATGGAATTTATATAGTAATTAATTGTTCCCAGATCGATTTGGACATGAAACACTACCAGAAACTAATCTTGAGATATAACATTCACTGGTTTAGATTCAACAGTTTCAGAAATTGCTACTCCTTCTAATACTCAATGGGACCATTGCTACCTGTTGGAAGGAATGGACTCACCAGTCAGCAGTGTAAGTGTATGGAGAATGGATTTCTAATATAAAATCACTAAAGTGTATACACAATCCTGCCCAATCAGGGTTTAGGAAAGCAACAAAGATAGAAACATCACAGGATAACCAGAGTCCTGTTGGATTTTACCCACAATTGTTCCCAAGTCTGGTAATAAACTATGGGGTGTAAGAAAATATTTGCAGGAGTGTAAAACTGGTGGCAGTGGATTGATCACCCATTAGAGACTGGTCCTGATTTTCCTGTCCATTGACTTCAATGGAAGCTAATAAGGGCGTGGATGCATAAGGGGTGGGTGCAAGACAGAAAAAAAATGCCTGATCGCTGGAGTGCGCAATGGGCGTCTGATCTGCTTCCCCTTGTAGATCTTAGCTGGGGTTAGACTTTCCCTTGCTTGGAATCTGGGACTGAGGAGGTTGTAGATATGGACGATGGTTTGACCAACCTGTCTGGTAACGCCTGTAGAACAGTGGGCATCAAAACCCCGGAGATTGCCTTGTACAATATGGAGTCACAAACACCTACGATGTTCACAACAGTGGAGGAGCCCAGGACTGGGAGCATGTGGGGTGGCATTCCTTGCCAAAAGTGTAGAAGGAAACTTTGAACCTAGTTCACAAGGTGGAAGGAAAAGAAAGCAGCTTGTAATTGCAGTTTTAGCCCTGAGTTACCAAACAGGAGTTGGGTTCAAAGGGAAGTGCTTACCTCGTCAAAATTTGCCCTGATCACTGTGTCTAGGATTCTCTGACAGTGAGTTCGGTACATCATAATGAAGGTGGAAACCTAGAAACAAAAAAGGCAGAACAATCTGGTAATATTCACAAACGCCAAACTTTGTCCAATGTTACATCATAGTTTTATGATTTTATTTTACCACTATAAAGCATACTTTGACATCAAAGGATTGTGTAAACCATGGGTAATTGGATAACACTCACCCCAGAGTCCAAACGTTGGGTTCCCATTCCAAAACTTAAGACATTTGTCATGACAGTGTGTCATGCCAGTATTATAAATCGTGAAAACTATATTTATTTAAAAGACTGCATTTTCAAAAAGACTGAATATTAAAGAGGCTCCAAGAGCAGTCAGCCAGATTGATGGATCAGGCTGTGTTTATCTTTCTAGAGGATAAAGACACTTTTTCTGACATCGGTTCGATGTTTGTCAGACTGGGAGATAAACAAAACTCCACTGACGCCCTCATTGTTAAAAAAAAAATGCGAATGTGCCTTCTCAAGAAACAAAAATTTTCAGTGTACTGAAATCACAGTTGGGAGAAAGGATCCAACTGCCTAATGGGATTTCCACGATACCTTATTTGGACCATGATTTGACACTGATGCAGGGTCACATGATACAGTGGCCATCTTTACTCTCTATTAAAAATATAGCAAACTGCTACAGGCAGACAGAACACCATCACATGGGGAGGGAGGGACCAACAAGCACAGGCATCAAACTGCTTGTATCAACCAGGCTAAAAGAAGGGCCACACCGTATTCCTTGAAAGGAAAATAAAGAATCCCCTCTTTCCCACTCTACCTTGTCGCATCTTCAAGCCTACCTGAGAAAACCAACCTCCTTCAGATCGACTACAGAAGCCATCGCAACTTCTGAGACATCTCTGCAATTTCAAAGCCTTCAGACAGCTAAGCAACGCAACTACAACAATAACAGGCCTGCATTGAAACAGAGACTGAGATCCATCCCATTTGTATAAGCATTGTTTTATCTACATCTGTACCTACTTTTGTGCACGTGTCTGTCTGAAGGTGAGAACGAAAGAGTGAGAGAAACATAGTTTTCTAATTAAATTCCAGGGCAAGGATGTGAAAAATAAATGAACCTCTTTCCTATTTAAATACAAAAGGCTTGCTGCTACACTATTTAAAATTGACTCACTCACTCCAAGAGTAAGAATACACACACACTCACATACAAATATAAATGATTGCTGCCAATAAAAGGTAACACCTTAAAGTTATCCATGGCACCATAAGCCAGGCTGACAATTAGGGTTCCAACCTTCCAGGATTGGTCTGGAGTCTCCAGGAATTGAAAATCAATCTCCAGGACACTGCTGTGTGCAACCCAGGAGAAAAATCATCGGGACATTAAAAAAGATTGGGGGTTTTTTTTGTCATTGTATTTGAACATTTCTCTTTACAAGATATAAAAATATTGAAAATGGGGGAATAAAAGGCTGTTTGACTGACAGTCAAGCATCATCCAATTGGGTAATGAGTCTTTTTGCTTTCCAATTGTCATAGGAAGGCTGTATGCAATGGTTGTGCTGGCCAATCAATGGCTGGAGTATGGGGGCAATTCATGTGGTGAAACGCCCAGGAGTATATTTAATCACAGTTGGCAGCCCTACTGAGAACCTAGTGTAGAACTGAAGGAGTGCTGTGCTGGCCTTCAGTGTGACATTAAACCACGACCCTCTCGACTTGTTTAGGTGGATGTAAACAATTCCATGACACCTTTAAAGAGCTGCAATTGGCTTCAGGTATCCTGGCCCAACCTTCCTACTTCAATGACACTACTTGTCATTCTTTGCGGAACCTTTTGCATTTGCTAATGAGGGTGTAATTTGTGCAATTCTTATTTCCATACTGACCAATAGCATGGGAGGGGTTTCAGGATGAGGTCACTTTATTGGTAATGAAGAATGGAGTCAAAGCAATCCGCATGGTCCAATCTACTAATTAGTGCTTGAAGTGGATTTACACATGTGTGTGGAATGAATATCAGTGGGTTTATTTATGGGATAGAGGGAGGCAAACCACCACTGACAACAAATGCTAAGAAAAATGGTTCAGGTTGAAGCATCACAGACTATGAGCCAAGGAGCTGGCTTCAGGCAGGCACCCATCCCATACCATATTGTGGGGCACCTACAAAAGTACCTCTCTTTGGGCAACGTATTACAGATAATTTATACTTATATATCTCAGGCGGCACTAGTGTAGTTCTCCCAGTCCTTCTACAGATCGGTTTTGAGATCTCCCCCCTTCAGGTGCAGTCCATGTCCTCTGAATTCACTGTTCTGGACACGATGAAACAGCTTAACATGGTTGTCAGTCCGTTTAAAATCCTAAATACAGCAATCAGGTCACTGTTCAACCTACTCTCTCCCAGCGTAAAGATGACCAATTTATATATTTGCTCCTCATAATCCAGGCTTTCATTCCCTCAACCATTTCTCCCTGTATCCATGATTAAACAATAGGGGGAGACAGTGGTGTAGTGATAAATGTCACTGGACTAGAAATCCAGACTAATGTCTGGGGACATGGGTTCATATCCCACCATGGCAGTTGGTGGAATTTAAATTCAATTAATAAATCTGGAATATAAAGTTAGTAACAGTGACCATAAAACCACTATTGATTGTTGTTAAAAACTCATCTGGATCACTAAACCTTCAGGGAAGGAAATCTGGCATCTACATGTGACTCCAGACCCACAGCGATGTGGTTGTCTCTTAGCTACCCCCTGAAATGGCCTAGCAAGCCATTCAGTTCAAGGGCCATTAGGGCAGTGCTCTTGCCAGTGACACCCACATCCCATGAAAGAAAATATATTTGAATGGCAAAGCTGAACAGGACAAGGTACAGGCGGAGCTGAATATTCTTGGGAATTAGGCAGACACACCACTTGGAGACAAAATATCCAAGAAGGCGGATAAAAGCAAAATACTGCGGATGCCGGAAATCCGAAATAAAAACAGAAAATGCTGGAAAAGCTCAGCAGGTCTGACAGCGTCTGTGGAGAGAGAGAGAAACAGAGTTAACGCTTGGGAGTCCGTATGACTCTTCTTCAGTAACTCCAAGAAGGTGGAGCAGCTTAATCGGAAAGAAAGTAATGTACGTGGCAAATGAGAGAGAGATCGGGTCGTCCTGATTGGCAATAAATTGAAGCGATCGCAAAATTGCTCTGCAAATTGAGGAAAGCAAATCACGCGCTGGGATATATTAAATAGTCACCATGGAGTTAAAATCGTTAAGTAATCCTGTCACTTTTTAAGTCGTTGGTGCGACCAATGGAGTGTTCAGTGCTGGTCACCACAGTGTACAAAGGATAATGGAACTATTGAAAAGATTCAGAGGGGGCAGTCAAACATGGAGGGAGTGGAACATGAGGAGCAAATATATAAATTGGGTATGTTGTCACTGGAAAAGAGAAAGTTGAGAGGTGATACAATGGCTGTATTTCGGATTATAAAAGGATTGGATAGTGTTGGCCATCACAAGCTGGTCCACCTTGTCCAGAACAGTGGATCCAGGGGCCTGGAAGGGGGACAATTAAAAACCAATCGTCAGAAGGACTGAGAGAATTGTGCTGTTGTTGGTTCCCATGTGCTGGTGCCACCTGGGATATGTAAACATGAGTTCTTTCTTTGTGACACACTGCCCAAGGACAGATACTTTTTGCAGATACCTCATCATGGATAAAACCACTGATGTTCATTCCAAAACTTCGCATCAAGTGCTAATTAGTGAATTGGAACATGCAGATTGCTTCTCTGGGCAACCTCCTGACCTGCTGAAGACTCCATTCTTCATGACCAATGAGGGTGAGCTCATTCTGAAACCCTCTTGCCATTGGTCAGCACTGAAATGAAAGTTACACAAATGAAGAGGGGATGAGTTACTGAGTGGGATTGCCAAGTGGCCAAGCCCTGTTTGAGTCGGCAACCCATGTGGATTGGAATTCCTGTGTAACCAGGTCCCTTACAATGTCGAAATCCCCATCATCTGCCCAGCAGCAACAAAAGAATTTCCTCCATTGTTGTTGGCACTGAACTAGCCAGACCATCATCTATATCCCTTTCTGTGACAAGTCACTCTGACATGGCCTGCCCAGCATTTCCTCAGCCTCTTGGCCCATTAAGCTCTGTCTAGAGGGACATTGAAAGGTATTCGAGTGGTTTTCATTTTTCAGACATGGCCTCGATGCAGTCGCCCTTTCCTAGATCCTCAATATAAAGGCTTTTTTTTCTTTTCCAGGACATGTTCTTATACCAGAAAATTACTCCTTATTTCACTATAATTCATCCCATTCTGCACTCCGAACAAAACAGGAGTTACGATTGCAATACTATAATTACTTACTGCCCTCCTCGATCTTCCAAAAACTAGGGGCCAGAAATAGAAGATTAGTCACTTTGGTGATCAGTTGTTCAGTGTTTGATTAGGTGACTGTATTTACTGTTGATGCTCACTGTGCTTGATTGGTTATGTCTGGGTGTGGACTCAGAGAAAAGTAAACAAAGCTGGAAGCCAGAGCCAAAGCATGGAGTAGACATTTTAAAGCACTGTGAATAAAACCTGTCACGCACATAGAAATGAGTGTCATCTCTGCATAACTCTGAGGTAAAAAATATACAACAGTCATGTGGTTAGAATATGGAACTTGTTGCCACATGGAGTAGTTGAGGTGAATAGCATTGACGTATTTAAGTGGAAGCTAGGCACACACAAGGTGGGGGACAGCAATGGAAGGATGTGCTGGTAAGGTGAAATGAAGAGGGGTGGGAGGACGCTCATGTGCAGCATAAACCACCAGCATGAACCAGCTGGGCCGAATGGCCTGTATCCCTGCCGTGTATTGGATGCAATTCTACATTCAACGTTTCCACTTCTTCCAGTCTCTGACTCTCCTACCTCGGATGGATGGCAACGGGCAGCTCCTGAATTCTCATTAAAAGCTGCACCGCTCTGTTTGTAAAAAGGCTACACGGTTTTTGTCTGTCCCTCGCATTTTATCTGTGAGACAGGATGATCTACATTTAATTTGTGCATTGGCGTGAAGCAGCGCAGATAATGGATCAGTCACTCATTGTGTGTTTACCTTCTCTTCCGAGAGGCTTGCTGGCAGATTTAGATCTTTGACATTTGGAAACTCTGGCAGCAAGGTGCCCAGCTTGGAGCGTGGTGAATATGCCACCGTCTGCTTTGCCACTTCTTTCTTCCCCGTCTCGTTTACCCAGGCTGCTCCTTTCTTGGAATACATCACATCGTAATACGGTGAGCTCTCCTTCACAGCTATCCCATAATAATGGTATCTGTTAGTGGCAAAGCACCGGGGGTTACAGTTACAGAATCAGGCAACAAGCTCTAGAAAAACAGAATAAACGAATCAACCAGCTCACTGGACGGCTCTGACAAAGAGCCAGCACAGGGCGTGATGGGCTGAATGGCCTCCTTCTGATTCTGTGACCCTGCTCACACAGTCAGACCCCAGAGCGGCAGCATTCTGCGAGCGGGAGTGAGGCTGCAGGATGAGGAAAGCAGAAATTATTTTTCGTTAGTTTGCAAGTTTCTGGATGAGATCCCTGTGAGACATCTCATGCACACCCTCAGCCATTGTAAGTTTGGTGCAAAGCAGCTTTGCTGTGCACTACCTGCTGTGGTTACAGTGTAAGTACAGCGTAAATCAGGAGTCAGACAAGAGGCTGGACTGATTAACCCCAGTTCAGGCATTGATGCAATGTCCAGTCCACCAGGTTTCAATGACCCAGCAAAAACACTGCTCACGTTAACCACCCATCTCTCTAACTCTGCTTCCCTGCACTTGTGGAATTCCGGCTCTATGCTCCCCACAGTAAGAGACTGGGAGCAGGGACTCACTATGTAGAGACACTGCCGGATAAATCCTTACACAATCTCCCCGTGGAATATTCCATTGATCTGGAACTCTCTGTCTCACTCAGGGAAGGCTCCCTTCTTGGAACCGAAGTGTAATCTGTTAACAGTGGATCTGATGTGAGTGGAGATGCAGCATGTTACAGCATAACTGCACTGGTCTGGGCTCCTTCTCAGGGCTAATGAACTAACTTTCAAATTGGTGTTAAACAGGAGTATAATTGGGTTGTGCGGGGTTGTAGAGGAGATTCCACCTAAACAGACCGACACTGTCCAGATCGAGACACAGTCCAACATCAAATGTGAGATCTGCTCCCATCAGTACAAAGCCTCCCTACTGGCAAACAGGAACATAGCAACATAAGTACATAGGAACAGGAGGAGGCCATTCAGCCCCTTGAGCCTGCTCCACCATTCAATGAGATCATGGCTGATCATCGATCTAACTGCACATATCCACCTTTGCCTCCTATCCCTTATTTTAGTTTTAAGATTCACAAGGGATCTAACTATCTATTCTAATTAGCAGAAGAGAGTTCAGAAGTGTTTCCTACTTTCTGATAGGACTGGCTCAAATTTTTAGATTATGCCCCTTTGTCTAAGCTCCCCGAGCAATGGAAATAGTTTTTCTCTATTGATCCTATCTGTTCTCATTAATATCTTGAAATCTTTCATCAAATCACCCTTTAACCTTCTAAATTCCAGGGAATACACTGCTGGTTTGTGTAATCTCCCCTCAAAATTTAACCCTTGGATTCAGGTTTCATCTCCCCTCCAAAGCCAATATATCCTTCCTGAGATGTGGTGCCCAGAGCTGCTGACAGTGACTCAAGGTGGGGTCTAACCAGGGTTTTGTGCAGCTGAAACATGATTTTATCCTCTTGCATTCTAGTCCTCTGGATGAACATGCTACTTTGAACAAGTCTCTAGCTTGGCACAGCATCGAAATGATGCCCATCTAGATCCTGGTAGGCAAGGTTGCCATTGGTGGCAACAGGACTATCCAGAGTTCCATTAGCTGGATAGTCCCACTCCTGACATCTCACTGTCTTTTGTTCACGTTGAAACTACCTGGGTCAAAATGTGTCCAAGCCCAAAGGAAACTCCTCACTCCCTACCCACATGAGCAGCTGGACCCTCACTGGGGAGAGGGACAGCTCCACCCTTTAGATATTGGGGCCCACCACCACCTTCTCAAGGGCAATTAGGGATGGGCAACAACAGCCTAGGCAGCGACAGCCACATTCTGTGAAAGAATAAATAAAAAAACAAATAACTAATGGCTCCATGAATGAGAAAATGGTGACTGATGTGTTTTTGTATGTACTTCTGGTCACCAACACTGTGCTGACATCATGGGGACAGGTAAGGGAACACTAACCATATATCAGGTCTGTTTCGGCCCATTGGCTGAAAACCACTTTCTATCCCCAGTCTCTTGAGGGTCCTTGCTATCAACAGGTGCTCGAGAATTTAGACTCCACTCTCCTATTAGAAGAAAGCTTAACACAAGCGCGGGCACATCTCTCTTCCAACACTTAGGATATTTAAATGTTATGGGAGTGAGGAAGGGGCCATTGTTACTCTCTAAACACTTAGCCTGAAGGAGGGTCAGCTCAGCAGGCTTTGCGAACCAGGTTTGATACTAGGCTGGATTTATATTCTCAACCGGTGTGACACTGCTCCCTTGAGTGTCAACCCACTTCATTCCAGATGCAGTTTAAAAAATCACTTGCCACCATTGGTAACCTTGCAGTGTAAATGCACAAGTCATGCTCAACATTTATGTCGACTTTAAACTTTTGCCACCTGTGCAACATTAAGTAAAGACAAACTGACACTGATATTGTAGACTGGTTCTGAGGGAGATATTATTGCCAGATTGGGTTACACGCCAAGACGATTAGATTGATCGCATCATACCAAGATCGCTAGATCAGTTACCATGCCTACCAGGATCTGCATGTGTCTCATTTTGATGCTATGCCAAGCTAAGGGATTGCTCAAATCATCAGGACACTGTGAGCATGGAGCTCCAGGCACTATAGTTCCAAGTCCTGCTTGAGTTCATTCTGTATCACTTGGACCAACTCGAGTTGAGACATGGTAAACTCCATTTGTTCACAATTGTATATTGCCAGCAGCTTAAAAGGGAATCTAATATCCGAACAAATTCTAAGACTCTAGCCTTCAGGGTTTTTGTTTAGGTTGAAGCTTATCCTAAAAGATGGGTCTTTAAAGAGTGACGTCTAAAACACGAGAAGTTCATAAATGAGTTCTTCCCCGAATGTAAACCTTGCCCTTTGTGTATTTCCATAATAAACACCCTGATTACACATCTGGATCCACATTACACGTCCGGATTTCACAAAACATCACCAGCCACAGATACATTAATCAACAAAACTGCCTGTACATTTAAATATTCCCCCATTTAACTTTCTTCCCTCTGACCTTTAAAATCATCACATCCACCAACTCCCCCGTCAGCAGCATCTCGGAGGTTAGCATTGATCAGAGATTTAATTGGAGCAATTATATCGACACTATGGCTATTAAAGCAGTGCAGCTGCTGGGTACGCTGTGATAGTGGCTCACCTCCTGATAAACAAAACCTCCCCACCATCCACAAGGGTCCAGTCAGGAATGTGACGCATATTCACCACTTAGCCTGGACACTAACACCAACACTCAAGAAGTTCAACACCAGCCAGGACAGAATAGTTTATTTTCCCCCTTGTTATGACCACAGCTGATGTCAATTGCTGAGCAAACCAAGCCCCAGAGGGAAACTTGGCTTATGGGCCAGACCCTTTTTTTTGTATTCTGAAAACAGCAGCAAGAAATCCAGTAACACCTTTGGGATTTCAGAAGTTAAAAGTAAAAGTTTTAGTAACAAGAATAAAAGAAAACTTAAGCAGACAAGGTTACAATTGCACAATTAAAATTAGTTTTACAAAACATTCCCCCAAAAGACTCCCTACTTGGTCAGACCCACAAGTAAACACCTTCCAGGCAACACTCCCTGATAGGTCACAAACAAACACAAAAATAGCTGGAAAAACTCAGCAGGTCTGACAGCATCCGCGGAGAGGAGCACAGTTAACATTTCGAGTCCGTATGACTCTTCATCAGAACTAAAGAAATAGAGAAATGAGGTGAAATATAAGCTGGTTTAAGAGGGGGGTGGGACAGGTGGAGCTGGATAGAGGGCCAGTGATAGGTGGAGGCAAAGAAAAGATTGCCAAAGATGTCATAGACAAAAGGACAAAGGGGTGTTGACGGTGGTGTTATTATCTAAAGGATGTGCTAATGGGGACATATGCCTTATATATATGTCCCTTTTAGGTGTTTAACTATAAAAATCTAGTAAGATTACCCAAGGCAAACTGCTGTTGCTTCAATAGAGGCATACCACATGGCCTCTTAAACTCTGCTGTGGAAAACCAAAACTTCAGAACAAGACTGCTTGTTGCAGCCCAAGACTTTTCTGGCTTGATTGGATGGCTGATTCAAACTGCATCTTTCTCCCAACCAAGAGCTATTTTCAGATCTTCCTCACACAGCCAATAGCTAACAGCTACCGCTAACAGCTCAACAGCTCCCAGCTTAATTAAATCAGTTACCCACATGCACACACAGACACACAGCAATCTTCACAGAATAACACAATATTCCCCCAAACTATTTTAAAAATAACATCCATTCTCACACCGTATCCCTGGACTCAACATCCACTTAATTCCTATACTGCGGATATCACAGGATTGGTTACAGCAGGCCACGGTTATCAGGGTGATTACAGTGAAGGGTTCACTGGTACACCGTGGTTGGAGCGTGTGCAATTTTACAAAATGCACTGCAGTAACTCACCAAAGTTACACCGACAGCACCTTCCAGTGACATAGAGTGATAGCAAAACAGAAGAAGGCCATTTGGCCCATTGTGTCCATGTCAACTCTCCATGAAAGGAGCTCAGCTAGTTCCACACTCCTGCCTTTTCCCTGTGGTCCTGCAATTTTTTTTCTCTTCAGATAATTATCCAGTTCCCTTTTAACGGTCTTGATTGAACCTGCCACCTCCACACTCTCAGGCATTGCATTCCAGATCCTAACCGTTCGTGTCACCTCTGGTTCTTTCACCGATTAAATGAGTGTCCTCTGACTTTTCTTCTTTCATGGGATGTGGGCGTCGCTGGCAAGGCCAGCGTTTATTGCCCATCCTTAATTGCCCTTGAACTGGAGGGGCAGTTAAGAATCAACCACGTTGCTGTGGGTCTGGGGTCACATGTAGGCCAGACCAGGTAAGGATAACAGATTTCCTTCCCTAAAGGGCATTAGTCAACCAGATGGGTCTTTACAACAATTGATGATAGTTGTGATGTCACCATTACTGAGACCTCGGGCAGAATATTTCGCTCGTCGGGCGGGCGGGCGTGCGCCAAGCCCGAAAGAGCGTAAAATGTCGCGGGATGATGCCAGGCAAGCATCCCGACGCCATCGCGCGATATTTCGGTCAGCGGGCAGGCGTGCATGTCGGCAGTGCGCAGCTTGACAATTCAACGGCCTATTAAGGCCATTAAAGTCATAATTAAAAGAAATTTTTCGCCGCCCGGCCAACCTCGTGGTCGGCGGGTGGGCGGGCGGGCGAATCAGCCAGGCGACCTTTGGGTTTTTGCGAAACCTCATCCACGGGCGGGATGAGGTTTCGATCAGTGATTGAAAAAAAATAAATATTTTCAAACTAATTTCTGACATGTCCCTGCTCATGTGACAGAGCGACATGAGGGGAATGTGTTTAACTTTTGTAAATTCTTTATTTTAAAAACTTTCAGCGGCTCTGTGCCTCAGGGAGGTTTTACTGCATGCACCCATGAACATCCACACTTACCCTCCTTACCCACCCCTGCTGAGCACTGCAGTGTGTCACTAATTGGCCAACCAGTGTGAAATTACAGTCAGGGCCCATTTCATGACTGCTCCTGCTTGCCCTGTCAAACCACCAGAAAAGCCTGACCTAGCTTTTAATTGAACTTATACTCCACCAGCTGCCCTGTGGGATTATGAACCCATGGCCCCAGAGGCCATGACTGAGTCAGTAGATTGCTAAATCCAGTGACACTACCAGCACACCACCATCTCCCCCAATTCCCAATCCTTCCAACAATGGGAACAGTTTCTCCCAATCTACTCTGTCCAGACCCCCTCATGATTTTGAATACCTCTGTCAAACCTCCTCTCAACCTTCTCTTCTCTAAGGAGACCTTTAGCAGACAGATAGACAAGAGCAGCAATGTCATGGGAACACATCATCTCCAAATTCTCCTCCAAGTCATGCACCATCCTGACTTGGAAATGGATATGTATCTCTGACATCATTGGGTCAAAATCTTGGAAATCCCAACCCAATGGCATTGTGGGAGCTTCACCACGTCGACAGTTGTAATTTACATAGGATGTCAAGCCTGTTCCGCGTTCGATAAGATCATGGCTGACTTGTTTGTGTTTCGAGTTCCATGTTCCCATCTGCTCCTGATAACCTTTGATTCCCTTGTCTAACAAGAACCTGTATACCTCTGCCTTAAAATAATTGAGGTAGCCCCACCTCCACCACCTTCTGAGGCAGAGAGTTCCAAAGTCGCACAACCCTCAGAGAAAAAATTTCTCCTCATCTCTGTCCTAAAAGGGCGACCCCTAATTTTAAAACAGTGCCCCCTAGCTCTGGACTCACCCACAAGAGGAAACATCCTTTCCACGTCCACCTTGTCAAGGCCGTTCAGGGTCTTATATATTTCAATCAAGTCACCCCTCACTCTTCTAAACTCAAGTGGAAACAGGCCCAGTCTGTCCAATCTTTCCTCATGAGACAACCCACTCATTCCAGGTGTCAATCTGGTAAGCCTCCTCTGAAACGCCTCCAACGCATTTACATTCTCACTTAAATAAGGAGACCAAAACTTCACACGGTATTCGAGGTGCGGTCTCACCAATGCTCTGTATGATGACTTTCATATTGAGGGTCTTTAGTTATGCTGCAGTCCCTGCCTCACCCTCCCTGCTGAAAAGTCAGTGGGGAACCTGCCTACAATCCTGACAGCTGCCCTGCAGCAAGTTAATGCTGGGAGCAGTGTTAATTGCTTTAAGGCGAGACTTCCCTTCTCGAGGAGAGGTCCCGCCTTAGAGAGCTGGGGGCCAATCCGATTGGCCAGCAACTCTGCAGTCCCACCAGCGCCAGAGGGAGCGCTGGCTATTTCTCGAACTCAAGGCAGTCCCGACATACCAAGAAGCCCAGGTAAGTCTGGGGCCAGGGGTCTCGGTAAGGGGGATGGGGGTGGCGGGGTGGGTGGGAAGGGGGGGGTGGTGACGGGGTGATGGGCTGGGCACAAGAGGCCGGGGGAAGGATAAAGTACAGGGAGGGGTTGATGACCTTTGCTGGGGGGCTGCCTCCACTGAGCCCCTCAGGCCCGCAAAGGCAGGTTCCTCCCCATTGACCAACACCAGCCCTCGCAGCTAAAGTGGCTGCTTGGTGTCCCGCATGGTGTGGGCCACTTAAGGGCCTCAATAGATCCAGGAACGGACAGGCCGCCCGACCCTATAAGATTTCAGATAGGCGGGTGGGTGGGGGGGGTGGCGGGTAACGCTGGCTGCTGGATCTTACGTCCAACCCCTCGCCCGCTTTCAAGCCCAACGGCAAGGGGAGCCCGAAATCCAGCCCATTCTCCTCAGGGGCAACTTGGGATGGGCAATAAACATGGCCTTAGCAGGGATATGCCCATACCATGATAAGGAATGAAGAAACAAATTCACCTGCCCTCATCTCAGCTGCCGCTCATGGACTCCTGTTTATAGGGCTCTCTACTCGGGCACCGTAAGTAATCTTTCCTCAGAAATAAAAGTGTGCGGAATTGGAGGTGACCTCACGCCACGTTTTGATCGTGGATTGGGAGCCGGAAGACAGAGAGTAGGGATAGTGAGAGTGAGCTCGTATTGCAGAAGGCAACAAGTGATGTTCCCCAGCAACCCACCTCAGGGTTTTGGCTTTCTATTGGATTTATTATCAGCTTGGGTGAAGGGTTAGAGAGTTGTACATCCAGTTTTACAGATGCACTCAGTTAGGAGGTAGAGTAAGTGTGATTAAGCAGTCACAAAGAGACACAGACAGATCCAATGAATGGCTGATGGAGTTCAATGCGGGAAAATATGAGGTAATCCATGTTGCATCTGAGTGAGACAAAGCAAAATATTCTCTTAATGGTGAAAGTGTCAGAGCTGTGGAGCAGCAAAGCGATTTCAGGGTCCATGTACACATTCACAGTTGGGAGGGGATGTTGGTATAATGGTAATGTCACTAAGCTAGTAATGCAGAGGCCCAGTCTCAATGCTCTGGGGAATCACAGGTTCAAGTCCCACTATAACAAACTATAGTAGCTGGTGGAATTTAAATTCAATTAATAAATCTGGAATTGAAAGCTACTCTCATTGTTGTGAAAGCCCAAATGGTTCACTAATGCCCTTTAGGGAAGGAAATCTGCTGTCTTTACCTGGTCTGGCCTACATGTGACTCCAGACCCACAGCAATGTGGTTGACTCTTAACTGCCCCTGTGAAATGGCTGAACAAGCTGCTCAGCTTGTGGGCAACAAATGCTGGCCTTGTATGCAAATCTCACAAAAGAATAAAAAATACAAGTACACTAAGCCTTAGGGTTAAAATTATACATTCAGTTCCCAACACAGAACTAAAAGATCACAGCTCACAATATGGAAGGTATCTCCACAAATAAAGATCATGCAGTTAACGTATGAGGGCCAAAGTCATAAGTGGAGATGGTTAGACCACCCTGCTGGTTGACACCTATTCTTTGACAGCGCTTGTGGGTTTTTAACTTGAAGCAAATGAATTTTAATGAGTATTTTCATCCACTTAACCCAGGAGAATCAGTTTGAGCTATGTTCTTCCTTCACATTTTCTCAGACCTCCCCCCCCGAATCTCTGTCACAACTTTGGCAGAAATCCTACTTCCACACGGAACTGAGTTACTGCTCAAGTTCCACAAGCAGAGCAGGAGCAAATGAGGAAATTTAACCCTTTGGTGTTCTCAGAATGTTAAGGCCATTTGCGTTGTAAAAAAAATCTGCCCCTTGCCTCTCATCTGCTAAGTAAAACTGCCGCTCAAATCCTTGTCGCATGCATAATGGCCGTTGTATGTGGCTTTGGTTTACATGTAGTCACTGCACTTGTGTTTGCAAAACATTTCCTGTTTTATGTAGTTTTAATACTTGGACTGTAGTCATCCCTCAATTCAAAATCCTTCATTCAAATTACATTTTACTCAATTTCTTTCACATTATATTATCTTATTGTTTATTCTTTTTAATCCAAGTTATCTCATAATTTGATAGTTATTGCAAATAAAAATTTGCAAGATCTTTTTAGGTTATTCCAATGATTAAATCTCTGCCACAAAAAGGAAAATGATTGTTGCTCAGTGAGGTTCAATGTACATCTGTAAAATTAAGAGGAGGCGATGGTGTAGTGGTATTGTTGCTGAACTAGTATTCCAGGGACCCAGGGTAGTGCCCTGGGAACCCGATTTTGAATCCCACCCTGGCAGAAAATAGAATTTGAATTCAATAAAAATCTGGAATTAAAAGCCCAATGAAGACCACGAAACCATTGTCAACTGTTGTAAAAACCCATCTGGTTCACTAATCCCCCTTAGGGGAGGAAATCTGCCATCCTTACCTAGTCTGGCCCACATGTGACTCCAGACCCACAGCAATGTGGTTGACTCTTAAATGGCCCAGAAAACCACTCAGTTGTAACAAACTGCGATAAAGTCACAATAAAGGAATGAAACCAGATGGACTGCCCGGCATCGATCTGGGCACCGGAAACGACAACAGCAATCTCAGCCCTGTTGACCCTGCAAATATCTTACTAACATCTGGGGGCTAGTGCCAAAATTGGGAGAGCTGTCTCACAGACTAGTCAGGCAACAGCCTGACATAGTCATCCTCACAGAATCACATCTTACAGATAATGTCCCAGACACCATCACCATCCCTGGGTATGTCCTGTCCCACCAGCAGGACAGCCTAACAGAGGTGACGACACAGTGGTATACAGTCAGGAGGGAGTTGCCCTGGGAGTCCTCAACATCAACTCCAGACCCCATGAAGTCTCAGGGTAAGGAAACCTCCTGTTGATTACCATGTACCGCCCTCCCTCAGCTGATGAATCAGTGCTCCTCCATGTTGAACACCACTTGAAGGAATCACTGAGGGTGGCAAGGGCACAGAACGTACCCTGGGTGGGGGACTTCAATGTCCATCACCAAGAGTGGCTCGGTAGCACCACTACTGACTGAGCTGGTCAAGTCCTAAATGACATAGCTGCTAGACTGGGTCTGCCGCAGGTGGTGAGGGAACAAACAAGAGGGAAAAACATACTTGATCTCGTCCTCACCAACGTGCCTGCCACAGATGTATCTGTCCATGACAGTATCGGTAGGACTGTCCACAGTCATTGTGGAGACGAAGTCCCACCTTCACATTGAGGATACCCTCCATCATGTTGTGTGGCACTACCACCGTGCTAATGGGATAGATTTCAAACAGATCTAGCAACTCAAGACTGGGCATCCATGAGGCGCTGTGGGCCATCAGCAGCAGCAGAATTGTACTCGAACACAATCTGTAACCTCATGGCCCGGCATATCCCCCACTCTACCATTACCATCAAGCCTGGGGATCAACCCTGGTTCAATGAAGAGTGCAGGAGGGCATGCCAGGAGCAGCACCAGGCATACCTAAAAATGAGGTGTCAACCTGGTGAAGCTATAATACAGGACTATTTGCGTGCCAAACAGTATAAGCAACAAGTGATAGACAGGGCTAAGCGATCCCACAACGGATCAAATCTAAGCTCCACAGTCCTGCCACATCCAGTCGGGAATAGTAGTGGACAATTAAACAACTCACTGGAGGTCCAGGCTCCACAAATATCCCCATCGTCAATGATGGAGGAGCCCAGCACATCAGTGCAAAAGATAAGGCTGAAGCATTTGCTACAATCTTCAGCCAAAAGTGCCGAGTGGATGATCCATCTTGGCCTCCTCTGGAGGTCGCCAGCATCACAGATGCCAGTCTTCAGCCAATTCGATTCACTCCACATGATATCAAGAAACGGCTGAAGGTACTGGATACTGCAAAGGCTATGGGTCCTGACAATATTCCGGCAATAGTACTGAAGACTTTGTGCTTCAGAACTTGCCGTGCCCCTAGCCAAGCTGTTCCAATACAGCTACAACACTGGCATCTATCCGGCTATGCAGAAAATTGCCCAGGTATGTCCTGTACACAAAAAGCAGGACAAATCCAACCCAGCCAATTACCACCCCATCAGTTTACTCTCGAGCATCACTAAAGTAATGGAAGGAGTCATCAACAGTGCTATCAAGCGGCACTTATTTATCAATAACCTGCTCACTGACGCCCAGTTTGGGTTCCGCCAGGGCCATTCAGCTCCTGACTTCATTACAGTCCTGGTTCAAACATGGACAGAAGAGCTGAACTCCCGAGGTGAGGTGAGAGTGACTGCCCTTGACATCAAGGCAGCATTTGACAGAGTGTGGCATCAAGGAGCCCTAGCAAAACTGGAGTCAATGGGAATCAGGGGGAAAACTCTCTGCTGGTTGGAGTCATACCTAGCACAAAGGGAGATAGTTGTGGTTGTTGGAGGTCAGTCATCTCAGCTCCAGGACATCACTGCAGGAGTTCCTCAGGGTAGTGTCTTCAGCCCAACCATCTTCAGCTTCTTCATCAATGACCTTCCTTCCATCATAAGGTCAGAAGTGGGGATATTCGTTGATGATTGCACAATGTTCTGCACCATTCGCAACTCCTCAGATACTGAAGCAGCCCATGTCCAAATGCAGCAACACCTGGACAATGTCCAGGCTTGGGCTGACAAGTGGCAAGTAACATACGTGCCACACAAGTGTCAGGCAATGACCATCTCCAACAACAGAGAATCTAACCACTGCCCCTTGACGTTCAATGGCATTACCATCACTGAATCCCCCACTATCAACATCCTGGGGGTTATCATTGACCAGAAACTGAACTGGACTAGCCATATAAATACTGTGGCTACAAGAGCAGGTCAGAGGCTAGGAATCGTGAGACGAGTAACTCACTTCCTGACTCCCCAAAGCCTATCCAACATCTGCAAGGTACAAGTCAGGAGTGTAATGGAATACTCTCCACTTGTCTGGATGAGTGCAGCCCCCACAATACTGAAGAAGCTAGACACCATCCAGGACAAAGCAGCCCGCTTGATTGGCACCACATCCACAAACATTCACTCCCTCCACCACCGACGCACAGTAGCAGCAGTGTGTACCATCTACAAAATGCACTGCAGGAATTCACCAAGCCTCCTTAGACAGCACCTTCCAAACCCCATGACCACTACCATCTAGAAGGGCAAGGACAGCAGATAGATGGGAACACCACCACCTGGAAGTTCCCCTTCAAGACACTCACCATCCTGACTTGGAAATATATCACCGTTCCTTCACTGTCGCTGGGTCAAAATCCTGGAACTCCCTCCCTAACAGCACTGTGTGGGTGTACCTACACCACAGGGACTGCAACAGTTCAAGGAGGCAGCTCACCACCACCTTCTCAAGGGGCAATTAGGGATGGGCAATAAATGCTGGCCCAGCCAGCGATGCCCACGTCCCACGAATGAATAAATGAAAAAAAGCACTCCGGAATTCGATCCTGAAAGCAGCACAGGCAAAATTCTTGTTAAACATAAATGTGAAGTTGGTTACTTACTTTGACTGGCCTCTTGTTCCTAATCTCCTCGTCGTTAATTGTGGGAATTGCTGACGAATTATCTACACGAAGAAAGAAATGTTTGTCAGAAAGGATTTAATTTCCTGTTGCTCTTACGACTTACCTGAGATTTTTTTTTTTTATTCGTTCATGGGGATGTGGCCGTCACTGGCTAGGCGAGCATCCCTAACTGCTCGAGTCAACCACATTGCTGTGTGTCTGGGGTCACATGTAGGCCAGACCAGGTGAGGAGGGCAGGTTCCCCTCCCTAAAGGGGCATGAGTGAACCAGATGGGTTTTTATGACAATCGACAATGGTTTCACAATCATTCCCAGGCTTTTAATTGAATTCAAATTCCACCCAGCGCATTACCCTGGGTCTGTGGAATGCTAGTCCAGTGACAAAACCACTAGGCCCCCCACCCCTGTCCATACCAGCTGTCGCTCACTCGCTAGTTCTTTCAGCTCCAGGGCAAAAAGATTGTGAATCCAAGTCCCGCATCGAGAGCCAAGCACAGAAATCAAAGCCGACACTCCAGTGCCATGCTCGGGGAGAGCTGGACTGTCGGATGAGACATTAAACCAGGGCCCAGTCTGCCCTCTCAGGCGGATATAAAAGATTCCATCACACTAGTTTCAAGAAGATCTGGGTAGTTATCCCACCCACACCCCACGTCCTGGCCAATATATCCCCCCGATATCAAGATCACAAAAATAGATCAGCTAGTGATGATCACTTTGTTATTTGTGGGAGCTCACTGTGTGCACATATCGACTGAGAGGTGCTGTATAATTGCAAGTCTTTCTTTAAAGATTATTAGTAGAATATGCATTGATCTTTCGCGATAGTTTGAGAACAGAATTCTTTTAAAGGTAGAAAAGTTGATATTAAAAATCTTTTTTCTGCTTACACTTTGTTATAAATTGCCAAGCCGATATTTATAACAGAAATTATGGGCAGAGTTTAATGCCCTCTCCCATGGCGAGTTTGGTGGCATTTAGTTGAATTATTTAATAGTAATTTTATAGTATTTAATCGGGCAGGAGGGTGATGAGGGCATAGCCCACCGCCTACCCGCCTCCACCTCAATTAAGTCCATGGAGGGAAGGCCCGTGGAAAGCCTTCCCACCCCACCACAAATTGAGGCCCTTAAGAGGGCAATTAACACCCACCTAAGGGCCTCATCGCTGGTATTCACCCATGTGAGAAGCCTGAAAAGCAAACTCTGGCGTGTTTGATTGTGGGCACCCGAGGGGATCCCTCATTGTCAGGCACTCGGTGTCTCATCGAGGGACCCAGCATCAGGAAGGAGGACCCTTGCTGCCTGCACCCTCCCCCGGGACCCCAATTCCACGACCCCCCTCTGGCTATCACTCACCTGTGCCTGGATCCTAGGCCTCGTGGGTGGGTCTAGTGACTCTGATTGGCCGGCAGCTCTCAGTGGGCAAGATTTTCGCCCCTGGGATCCTTGATTCCAGGGAAGGCCCGGTGATGTCCAGTTAAGTGCCTGATTGGCACTTAATGCGGCTGGCTTTCACAAAAAGCAGGGCTCTCATTGGTTATCCAGCCAGCAGGCAAGACCCCCGTCACCTCCATTAAATACCGCCTCACATGTGTAAATGAGTCACACTGCAATTACAGTCTCCCACCAGTGATGGCGCAACAACACCTTTGCTGAAAGGAGGATGGTCATTACGGTGTGACATGTTTACATAGCAAGCTTCCATTACAAATATGGACATGGGAATTTGGATTGGAAGTATAAAAATAAGGGCAGAATTTCTGGTTTTAAAATCATGACTGAGCTGCCATCTGTGTGCTCTGGGTCTCTAATCCTGCTTTGTCCTAGATTACATTTTGCCTTGAGTCTCAGTGTGCAGTTCCCCTGGAGATTGACTCGTATTTGCCCCCTCCATTTCTTATTTACGTGCTGCATCTCAGCGCCATCATCTGAAAACACCACATTAGTTTTCACTTGTATGTTGACGACACCCAGCTCTACCTCACCACCAGCTCTCTCGGCCCTCCACTCTCTCTAGCTTGTTAGACCGCTTGTCCAAACAGTACTGGGTGCCCAGAAATTTCCTCTAACTAAATATTGGGAAGCCTGGAGCTACTTTGGTTCCTGCCACAAATTCTGTTTCCTAGCTACCAATTCCCCCCGCGCCCTCCCCCACCTCACTGGAAACTGCCTGAGAATGAAACCAGACTATTCTGCTCTGTTGGCTGGGTCAATATCCTCCCTTACAGCACTGTGGGTGTACCTACACCACATGGGCTGCAGTGGTTCAAGGCAGTGGCTCATCACCACCTTCTCAAGGGCAATTAGAGATGGGCACTAAATGCTGGCCCAGCCAGCGACACCCACATCACAAACTTGGTGCCATTCTTGAACCTGAAATAAGATCTGGCCACAAACCTGCGCTGTCATTAAGACCGGCTATTTCTACATCCACGCCTTTGTTTCCTCTAGACTTGACTATTCCAACGCACCCCCGGCCGACCTAACGGAAGTTCTAACTTCCGTAACCATTGAGGTCCAAAGTGGTGTCGCCCCTATCCTTACTTGTACCCAGGTGACAAAATTATATGGGGAATAGATAGAGTGGATAGGATAAAATTGTTTCCCTTAATGGAGAATTCTAGAACCAGGAGACATAGATTCAAGATAAGTGGCAGAAGGTGTAGGGGGGACATGAGGAAGAACTTTTTTTTTAAGCAGAGGGTAGTGGGTGTCTGGAATTCGCTGCCCAAGTTGGTGGTACAGGCAGAAACTTTAAACTCTTTTAAGAAGTACCTGGATCTGCACCTGAAGTGCTGTAAGCTGCAGGGCTATGGGCCGGGTGCAGGAAGGTGGGATTAGAAAGGGCACCTGGGTGTCCTCGGGCTGGCATGGACAAGATGGGCCGAATGGCCTCCTTCTGTGCTGTAACTTTTCTATGGTTCTATGGTTCTAGTCCCATTCCCCTGTCACCGCTGTGCTCACTGACCTACATTGGCTCCCAGTCAAGCAATGCCTCAATTTTAGCATTCATAGGAACAGAGGAACATAGGAGCAGGAGTAGACCATTCGGCCCTTTGAGCCTGCTCCTTTATTCAACTGGATCATGGCTGATCTGGTTGTGTTCTCAGCTCCACTTTCCAGTCTGCCCCTCCCCCCCCTCCCCCATAACCCTTACCTAACAAAAATCTAACTCTGCCTTGAGTAAATTCAAAAGACCGAGCTTTCTGGAAAAGCAAGTTCCATGCAGCAATGACCCTTTGAGAGAAAAGATCTTTCCTCATCTCTGTCTTAAAATGGAGGCTTCTTATTTTAAAACTATGTCCCCTAGTTTTAATCACCCCCTTCGCAAGAGGAAACCTTCTCCGGCTATCCACCTGTCAAGTCCCCTCAGAATCGTATATGTTTCAATAAAATCACCTCATCCTTATTTTCAAACTCCTCCAAAGCCATGCCCCTCCATATCTCTGTAATCTCCTCCCAAACTACAACCCTCCGAGATACCTGTGTTCCTCTAATTCTGGCCTCTCGAGCATCCCCAATTTTAACTGTTTGACCGTTGGCAGCCGTGCCTTCAGCTGCCGAGGCCCTAACCTCTGGAATTTCCTCCCTAGACCTCTCTGTTTCTCCATCTCACTTTCCTCCTTTAACACACTCGTTACCTCTCTGATCAATATATCTAATATCTGCTTATGTGGCTCAGTGTCAGTTATTAAATCCCTTAAATTATCAACATCACGGGGGTTACCATTGACCAGAAACTGAACTGGACTAGCCATATAAATAATGAGGCTACAAGAGCAGGTCAGAGGCTGGGAATCCTGCAGCGAGTAACTCACCTCCTGACTCCCCAAAGCCCGTCCACCATCTACAAGGCACAAGTCAGGAGTGTGATGGAATACTCCCCACTTGCCTGGATGAGTGCAGCTCCCACAACACTCAAGAAGCTTGACACTATCCAGGACAAAGCAGCCCACTTGATTGGCACCCCACCCACCACCATCAACATTAACTTCCTCCACCACCGACGCACAGGAGCAGCAGTGAGTACCATCTACAAGATGCACTGCAGCAACTCACCAAGGCTCCTTCGACAGCACCTTCCAAACTCACGACCTCTACCAGCTATAAGGACAAAGGCAGCAGAAACATAGAAGCATGGGGCAGTATTTACCCTTGTCGGGCGGGCATGGCGGGGGCGGGCAGGAAGCTGACCGCTTACCCGTGGTCAAGGCCGGAAGGCCCGGTGGTGGGCCAATTGAGGCCCGCACAGCGTGTAACACGAGCAGCAACGCTCAGCGATGCCTGTGCGGGGGGAGGAGGACAAGCGGGGCGAGCGTGAACTCATCTGCTTGACAATCTCCCTGAGGCACAGAGATGAAGAGTTTTCAAAAAAAATAATAAAGAGGTGAGAAATGTTATAAAACATGTCCCCTCATGTGACATAGGGACATGTTATAAGTGAGATTTGAAAGTTTCTATCTTATTTTTATTCCCGCCCGTGGATGAGGTTTCCAAAAAAAAATGCAAAGGCCGCTTGGCCTTTTCGCCTGCCCCCTGCCAACCGTTAGGCTGGACGGGCAGTGAAAAATTTAACTTCATTGCTACTTTAATGGCCTTAACCCCGCTGACTGAGCTATCGCGCCACTCTGCGTTGACATCGGGACGCTCGCCCGACATTAACGCGTGTCATTTCACACTCAAGTGGGTCGGGTCACCGAGGGGAAAATTCTGCCTGTAGAAAATAGAAGCAGGAGTGGGCCATTTAGCCCTTTGAGCCTGCTGCACTATTCAATATGACCATGGCTGATCCTCTATCTCAACACCGTACTCCCACTCTCTCCCAATACCCCCTGATGCCTTTGGAGTCCAGAAATCTATCTATTTCCTTCTTAAATATATTCAGTCACTCGGCCTCTACAGCCTCCTGTGGTAGAGAATTCCACAGGTTCATCACCCTCTGAGTGAAGAAGTTTCTCCTCATCTCAGTCCTAAATGGCCTACTCACATCCTGAGACTGTGACCAAGGGAAACATCATCCCTGCATCCTGTCTGTCCAGCCCTGTCAGAGTTTTATATGTTTCAGCAAGATCCCCTCTCATTCTTCTAAACTCCAGTCAATACAGGCCTAGTCGGCCCAAACTCTCCTCGTACCACAATCCTGCCATCCCGGGAATCAGTCCGGTGAACCTTCGTTCCCTGGGACTTCCACCACCCACAGGTTCCCCTTCCAGCCATCAAAATCATGAGGGCCCTGGGGATGGGGAGAAACTCTCCCCACTCATAAAAAGATTGAGAGTGAGAGGGCACAGATTGAAAGTCATTTGCAAAAGAAACAAAAGCAATATGATGCAGCGAGTGGTTAGGGCCTGGGAATGCACTGCCTGAGAGTGCGTTGGAGGCAGGTTCAACTGAAGCATTCAAAAGGGAAGTGGGTTATTATATTGAAAAGGAAGAATGTGCAGGGTTACGGGGGGTGGGGAAGGCAGGGAAATGGCACCAGGTGAATTGCTCACTTGGAGAGCCGGTACAGACACGACGGGCCGAATGGCCTCCTTCTGCACTGTAACAATTCTGTGATTCAGTGAAGCCACTCGCCACCCTGACTTGGAAATATATCGGCCGTTCCTTCACCGTCGCTGGGTCAAAATCCTGGAATTCCCTCCCTAACAGCGCTGTGTGTGGGTGTCCCTACACCACATGGACTGCAGCGGCTCGAGAAGGCAGCTCACCACCACCTTCCTCAAGGGGCAATTAGAGATGGGCAATAAATGCCGGCCCAGACAGCGATGAAAGAAAATGCCCCCTGACCAGCGGACGCCTCCAAATGAGCCTATCACAGTGACAAAGGGTCCACACTGCATACATAAACTCGCTGAATCTCCCAATAGAACCTCTCTGAGTCGCAAACTGTTTCCAGCACCTTCTATTTTGATTTCAGTTTTCTAGCATCTGTTGACATTTTCCATAAAAAAGCTTCATCCACCTATATATATCTTTCTGTCGTTCTTGTCATATTAGTGTGTGAGAAAGTTTCTTATTCTAATAGTGAAAAAGCTGAACTGAAATCCAGAAACCTTTCAGTAAATACATGCTGAGAGATTAAAAGGGATATTGCTTATCTGCATATCTTCCACAAGTAAACTTATTCCAGGAATAATTTCACTTATGTAAATTTATGTAAATGCACAGCCATCCCTGATGGAACAAAGGCTGAAAATTATATTGCGTGTGAGAGAGAGAGAGAGCGAGAGAGAGAGAGAGAGTGAGAGAAAGCGAGAAGCCTCATTTACAGGGGAATGGAAATAAAATCCAAGGAAAGCAGTGAGGCAGGTTCTCTGGGAAATGGTCTGGGTGAAAATGTTCCCTAGTGAAAAGCAGGTTTTCTCAGAACTGGCAGAGCAGACTAGTTTTAATTTCATTGCTGAGAGTTTCACAAACAGGACATGGGAGTTTGAAAGTTGCTAGAGTTTGCCTGACTGTGTGATAAATGAGCAGACACAGAGACAGCCCTTGCTTTTTGTACAAATTCAATGGAGCTTGGCTAAAGGACACCCCTGCTGTTCCAGCTACTGATCTAACATTCCAGAACATCAGTGCCTTCTACTGCCTCTTTAATTGCACATTAATCCCTCCCCCTATCCTTTAAGATCCACATGTACGGTCTTAGTGAACTCCCCAAAGCTGTGGGAAAACACAACCTACACTGGCCAATTTTGCAGACAAAGAACTTTCTCTCACATCCAGTATCCCTGGGTTCTGGTTGCCCGTTCTTCTAGAGCCGCTTAAATTGTAAATTCTCTTCTGCGCAGGCATGACTACCCACGCTGAGCCACCAGAATTCACTCAAAGGCCTTTTCGAACCAGGAGTGATCCAAATTCTGATGCTTTAGTCTTTGAGGTGCACAGGATGTAGGAGTCAGTTAGGGGTGATACCTCTGGGGGATCTGTTCTGGGACTTTTAGCAGGTGGCTAAGACAGGCTCTCCATGTCACTGACTTAAAACTTGTCCATAAACCTGAACCAGCTGAATCAACCACTTTTGCTTTATGATCTCGGATCCTACCTATTAATTTTGTGTTGCTCTGAAATTAATTTCATTTAAACTTTAAAGAAACAGAGCCACTTTTAATTGATTTAGTCTGTTCGAGAAAACTGTCAGAAGTCAGAATAATAAAGCAGGCTGTAAGTATATTTCTTGCAAATGTGGTTTCCATAACAATTGGGTTTGAACATGAATCTATGTCACAGAGAGAGAGAGAATTACAGAAAGAGACACGCAGAGAATCAAAGCGTGAGAGAGGGAGACAGTATTACAGACACAGAAATATTGAGAATTACGGACAGAGACACAGAGAGAGAGAGACAGAATCATAGAGAGAGAGAAGCACACAGGGGCAGAGATACATACTCAGAGAATCACAGATAATGAGAGTATGGGAGAGAAAGAAAGGGATAAACAGGCAGGGTTACAGGGAAAGAGGGAGAAACACATACACAGAGATAAAGACACAGGGACACAGAGAGAGGGAGAGAGAAAGGGACCGAGAGAATGAGACACAGAGAGAGTGTGTATGAGGCAGAGAGAGAGAATGAGACAGGCAGAGAGAGACAGGGACAGAGAGAATGAGACAGAGTGAGAGAATGAGAGGGAATGAGACAGAGAGAGTGAGACAAAGAGAGGGAGTGACACAGGGTGAGACAGAGAGAGAGAGTGAGACAGAGAGAGAGAGAGAGACAGAGAGAGAGAGAGAGACAGAGAGAGAGAGAATGGGACAGAAAGAGAGAGACAACAGAGATTGACAGAGACTCCTCGATAGAAACAATGAGAGAAAAAGTACTGATGGGACAGTGAGAGTTCCCCTTGTGGAGGTGATAATCTGGCTAAATCCCCCAGGGGGTTAGAGAGCGGGCAGAATTCATTGGTCCATTTAAATGTCTGACATTTTACTAACCTGGCTTCAGAGAGGATTTAGTCATAAATACTTATTTGAAGATACTGCAAGAATATTAACTAAAAATTGGTCCTTTTGAAGTATTTCCTGGTGTGCTTTCAACATTTTTACATTGTTTGTTTCAACTTGATGGATCATCCTAGAGGAACAATTTGATTCCCAATTTCCATGTCAGTCAAGAAGAAGTTTTTAAATCGCAGTTCACTCCCGTTACCCGATTACTAAACCAGCCCACTCCTGGTTACCAAGCCAGCTCACTCCCGGTTACCAAGCCAACTCACCCACAGTTACCTGGTACCAAGCCAGCTCATTCCCCTGGTTACAGAACCAGCTCTCTGCCCTGATTACCAAGCCAGCTCACTCCCAGTTACCTAGTTACCAAGCCAGCTCACCCTGGTTACCAAGTCAGCTCACTCATCCAATTACAGAGCCAGCTGTCTGCCCCCGTTTCCAAGTCAGCTCACCCTGGTTATCCAGTTACCAAGTCAACTCACTCCCCATTACCAAGCCAGCTCGCTTCTGGTTACCAAGTCAGATCACTCCCCTGGTTATCAAGCCAGCTCACTCCCGTCTGGTTACTGAGGTAACTCGCTCTCCTCTGGTTACCAAGCCAACTCAATCTCCTCTGGTTACCGAGCCAACTCACTCCCCTCTGGTTACCCAGCCAACTCACTCCCCTCTGGTTACCGAGCCAACTCACTCCCCTCTGGTTACCCAGCCAACTCACTCCCCTCTGGTTACCCAGCCAACTCACTCCCCTCTGGTTACTGAGCCAACTCACTCCCCTCTGGTTACCGAGCCAACTCACTCCCCTCTGGTTACTGAGCCAACTCACTCCCCTCTGGTTACCGAGCCAACTCACTCCCCTCTGGTTACCGAGCCAACTCACTCCCCTCTGGTTACCCAGCCAACTCACTCCCCTCTGGTTACCCAGCCAACTCACTCCCCTCTGGTTACCCAGCCAGCTCACTCCCCTCTGGTTACGCAGCCAACTCACTCCCCTCTGGTTACCCAGCCAACTCACTCCCCTCTGGTTACCCAGTCAACTCACTCCCCTCTGGTTACCCAGCCAACTCACTCCCCTCTGGTTACCCAGCCAACTCACTCCTCTCTGGTTACCGAGCCAACTCACTCCTCTCTGGTTACTAAGCCAACTCACTCCCCTCTGGTTACCGAGCCAACTCACTCCTCTCTGGTTACCCAGCCAACTCACTCCTCTCTGGTTACTAAGCCAACTCACTCCCCTCTGGTTACTAAGCCAACTAACTCCCCTCTGGTTACTAAGCCAACTAACTCCCGTCTGGTTACTAAGCCAACTCACTCCCCTCTGGTTACCCAGCCAGCTCACTCCCCTCTGGTTACGCAGCCAACTCACTCCCCTCTGGTTACCCAGCCAACTCACTCCCCTCTGGTTACCCAGTCAACTCACTCCCCTCTGGTTACCCAGCCAACTCACTCCCCTCTGGTTACCCAGCCAACTCACTCCTCTCTGGTTACCGAGCCAACTCACTCCTCTCTGGTTACTAAGCCAACTCACTCCGCTCTGGTTACTAAGCCAACTCACTCCCCTCTGGTTACTTAGCCAACGCACTCCTCTCTGGTTACCCAGCCAGCTCACTCCCCTCTGGTTACCCAGCCAACTCACTCCCCTCTGGTTACCCAGGCAGCTCACTCCCCTCTGGTTACCCAGCCAACTCACTCCCCTCTGGTTACCCAGGCAGCTCACTCCCCTCTGGTTACCCAGCCAACTCACTCCCCTCTGGTTACCCAGGCAGCTCACTCCCCTCTGGTTACCGAGCCAACGCACTCCTCTCTGGTTACCCAGCCAGCTCACTCCCCTCTGGTTACCCAGCCAACTCACTCCCCTCTGGTTACCCAGCCAACTCACTCCCCTCTGGTTACCCAGGCAGCTCACTCCCCTCTGGTTACCCAGCCAACTCACTCCCCTCTGGTTACCGAGCCAACTCACTCCTCTCTGGTTACCCAGCCAACTCACTCCTCTCTGGTTACCCAGCCAACTCACTCCCCTCTGGTTACTAAGCCAACTCACTCCCCTCTGGTTACTAAGCCAACTCGCTCTCCTCTGGTTACCCAGCCAACTCACTCCCCTCTGGTTACTAAGCCAACTCGCTCCCCTCTGGTTACCCAGCCAGCTCACTCCCCTCTGGGTACCCAGCCAACTCACTCCCCTCTGGTTACCCAGCCAACTCACTCCCCTCTGGTTACCCAGCCACCTCACTCCCCTCTGGTTACCCAGCCAACTCACTCCCCTCTGGTTACCCAGCCAACTCACTCCCCTCTGGTTACCGAGCCAACTCACTCCCCTCTGGTTACTAAGCCAACTCACTCCGCTCTGGTTACTAAGCCAACTCACTCCCCTCTGGTTACTTAGCCAACGCACTCACCTCTGGTTGCTAAGCCAACTCACTCCCCTCTGGTTACTTAGCCAACGCACTCACCTCTGGTTACTAAGCCAACTCACTCCCCTCTGGGTACCCAGCCAACTCACTCCCCTCTGGTTACCGAGCCAACGCACTCACCTCTGGTTGCTAAGCCAACTCACTCCTCTCTGGTTACCCAGCCAACTCACTCCCCTCTGGTTACTGAGCCAACTCACTCCCCTCTGGTTACCCAGCCAGCTCACTCCCCTGGTTACTGAGCCAGCTCACTCCCCTCTGGTTACCTAGCCAGCTCACTCCCCTCTGGTTACCCAGCCAACTCACTCCCCTCTGGTTACCCAGCCAACTCACTCCCCTCTGGTTATTAAGCCAACTCACTCCCCTCTGGTTACCCAGCCAGCTCACTCCCCTCTGGTTACCCAGCCAACTCACTCCCCTCTGGTTACCCAGCCAACTCACTCCCCTCTGGTTACCCAGCCAACTCACTCCCCTCTGGTTACTAAGCCAACTCACTCCCCTCTGGTTACCGAGCCAACTCACTCCCCTGGTTACTGAGCCAGCTCACTCCCCTCTGGTTACTGAGCTAACTCACTCCCCTCTGGTTACCCAGCCAACTCACTCCCCTAGTTACTGAGCTAACTCACTCCCCTCTTGTTACCGAGCCAACTCACTCCCCTCTGGTTACTGAGCTAACTCACTCCCCTCTGGTTACCGAGCCAACTCACTCCCCTGTCACGGAACCAGCTCAATCCCCGATTACCAGTCCCCTGCTCACCTTGCCAAAACTTGCTGCATTAACTGGCTGTGTGTCATTCTTCTCACAGAAGTCCAGGTAGTGCATGTACAGAGCACTGCGAGGGATACACACTCCTTCGGCAATCTCATAGTTCTCCTCCAGCCTAAATGGGACATTAAGCAAATGAACCATTCATTGTGCCCCAGAAAGAGAAAATCACGATTATTTGTATTATTATTTAGAAATTGCACCATTACACTGTTTAAGAAATTGCTTCCTAAAGGAGATTACTAACACGGTTATCTAAAATACTCAGCTTGGAACGATGAGTGACACTCACAGAAACCCAGATCAAGGAAAGGAGGTTGGTATTTACATTAAAACCACAAAGAGTTGTTGATAATTGCAGGAGAACCTGTGTACTAGAACTTCTAGGAAAGAATACGAGAGAGAAGGGCTGAGGAGAGGAAGAAGAAGGGGGAACGAGCAAGAGGAATGGCAAAGTGTGAAGGGGCAGATGGAAGAATGGCTTCCTTGGCTTTGCTAACTCACTGAACTCACCACTGCAGAGTCGCTGGCGTGGAGTGTGGTTTCGATGCTCGGTTATTTTCCTTTTCTTCATCTGTAGACAGAGAAACAAATAGAAGTGGGAGCCCCAAACCATACAGTAACACAACAAATTAATCCACACAGCAACAAGACATGTTAATCCATTCAGTAACATGACACATTAATCCATACGGTAACCTGACACGATAATCCATACAGTAACATGACATGTTAATTCATACAGTAATCTGACACATTAACCCATACAGTAACATGAAACGTTAATCTATACATTAACATGACATGTTAATCCATATCGTAACACAGCGTGTTAATCCATACAGTAACCTGAGACATTAATCTATACAATAACATGACACTTTAATCCACACAGTAACATGAGATGTTAATCTATACAGTAACATGAGACGTTAATCTATACAGTAACCTGACACTTTAATCCTATACAGTAACATGAAACATTAATCCATACAGCAACCTGACACGATGATCCACACAGTTATCTGACACAGTGCTCCACAGTGACATGAAATGTTAATCTATACATTAACACGACACGTTAATCCATACAGTAACATGATATATTAATCTATACAGTAACCTGACATGTTAATCTATACAGTATCATAACATATTAACCCACAGGGTAACCTGACATGTTAATCCACACAGTAACCTGATACGATAATCCATACAATAACATGAAGTTTTAATCCATGCAGTAACCTGATACATTAATCTATACAGTAACCGGACACGTTAATCCATAGGTAATACGGCACGTTAATCCATACATTAACCTGACATATTAATCCAGACAGTAACTTGACACATTAAACTATACAGTAACCTGACATGTTAATCCATACAGTAACCTGACATGTTAATCTATACATTAACATGACACATTAACCCATACAATAATTTAACATGTTAATCCACACAGTAATCTAACACATTACTCCACACAGTAACATGAAACGTTAATCTATACATTAGCACAAAACGTTAATCCATACAGTAACCTGAGATATTAATCTATTCAGTAACCTGACATGTTAATCCACACAGTAACATGACACGTTAATCCATACAGTAACCTGATACGTTAATCCATACTATAACCTGACATGTTAATCCATACAGTTACCTGGCATGTTAATCTATACAGTAACCTGACATGTTAGTCCATACTATAATCTGACATGTAAATCCATACTATAACCTGACATGTTAATCCATACTGTAACCTGACATGCTAATCCATACGGTAACCTGACATGCTAATTTATACATTAACATGACACATTAACCCATACACTAATTTAACACATTAATCCACACATAATCTGACACATTACTCCACATAGTAACATGAAACATTAATATATACATTAGCACAAAACTTTAATCCATACAGTAACCTGAGACATTAATCTATACAGTCACATGACAAGTTAATCCACACAGTAACACGAGATATTAATCTATACAGTAACATGACACGTTAATCCATACAGTAACCTGATACGTTAATCCATACTATAACCTGACGTGTTAATCCATACAGTAACCTGACATGTTAATCCATACGGTAACCTGACATGTTAATCCATATGGTAAACTGACACATTAATCTATACAGTAACCTGACATGTTAGTCCATACTATAATCTGACATGTTAATCCATACTATAACCTGACATGTTAATCCATACTGTAACCTGACATGCTAATCCATACGGTAACCTGACATGCTAATTTATACATTAACATGACACATTAACCCATACACTAATTTAACACATTAATCCACACATAATCTGACACATTACTCCACATAGTAACATGAAACATTAATATATACATTAGCACAAAACTTTAATCCATACAGTAACCTGAGACATTAATCTATACAGTCACATGACAAGTTAATCCACACAGTAACACGAGATATTAATCTATACAGTAACATGACACGTTAATCCATACAGTAACCTGATACGTTAATCCATACTATAACCTGACGTGTTAATCCATACAGTAACCTGACATGTTAATCCATACGGTAACCTGACATGTTAATCCATATGGTAAACTGACACATTAATCTATACAGTAACCTGACATGTTAGTCCATACTATAATCTGACATGTTAATCCATACTATAACCTGACATGTTAATCCATACTGTAACCTGACATGCTAATCCATACGGTAACCTGACATGCTAATTTATACATTAACATGACACATTAACCCATACACTAATTTAACACATTAATCCACACATAATCTGACACATTACTCCACATAGTAACATGAAACATTAATATATACATTAGCACAAAACTTTAATCCATACAGTAACCTGAGACATTAATCTATACAGTCACATGACAAGTTAATCCACACAGTAACACGAGATATTAATCTATACAGTAACATGACACGTTAATCCATACAGTAACCTGATACGTTAATCCATACTATAACCTGACGTGTTAATCCATACAGTAACCTGACATGTTAATCCATACGGTAACCTGACATGTTAATCCATATGGTAAACTGACACATTAATCTATACAGTAACCTGACATGTTAATACATACAGTAACCTGGCATGTTAATCCATACAGTAACCTGACACGTTAATCTATACAGTAACCTGACATGTTAATCCATACAGTAACCTGACATGTTAATCCATACTATAACCTGACATGTTAATCCATATTATAACCTGACATGCTAATCCATACGGTAACCTGACATGTTAATCCATACAGTAACCTGACATGCTAATCTATACATTAACATGACACATTAACCCACACACTAATTTAACACATTAATCCACACAGTAATATGACACATTAATCCACACAGTAACATGAAATGTTAATCTATACATTAGCACAAAACTTTAATCCATACAGTAACCTGAGACATTAATCCATACAGTAACATGACACGTTAATCCATACAGTAACCTGACATGTTAATCTATACAGTATCATGACATGTTAATCTGTACAGTAACACAACACATTAATCCATACATTAACATCACAAATTACTCCACACAATAATCTGACACATTAATCCATACAGTACCATGACATATTAATCTATACATAAACATGACACGTAAATCCACACAGTAACCTGACACATTAATCCATATAGTAACATAATACATTAATCCTCACAGTATCTTGAGGAATTAATCCATATGGTAACCCAACATGTTAATCCATACAGTAACCTGACACATTAATCTATACATTAACATGGCATGTTAATCCATACAGTAACACCGCATGTTAATCCACACAGTAACATGACACATTTATCCATACGGTAACCTGATGCGTTAATCCATACAGTAACCTGACATGTTAATCCACAGAGTAACATGACACGTAAACCCATGCAGTAACCTGACACACTAACCCATGCAGTAACATGACATGTTAATCCTCACAGTAACCTGACACATTAATCTACACAGTAACCTGACATGTTAATCCACACAGTAACATGAGATATTAATCTATACAGTAACCTGACACATTAATCCGCACAGTCACTTGATACATTAATCCATACATTAACATCACTTGTTAATCCACAGTGATCTGACACATTAATCTATACAGTAACATAACATGTTAATCCTTTCAGTAGCCTGACATGTTAATCCATACAGTAACATGACACGTTAACCCATAAAGTAACCCGACACGTTAATTTATACAGTAACCTGACATGTTAACCCATACAGTAACCTGACATATTCATCCATACAGTAACATGACATGTTAATCCATACAGTAACATGACACGTTAATCCATACAGTAACATGACACGTTAATACATACAGTAACCTGACACGTTAATCCATACAGTAACATGACAACGTTAATCCATACAGTAACCTGACACGTTAATCCATACAGTAACCTGACACGTTAATCCATACAGTAACATGACAACGTTAATCCATACAGTAACCTGACACGTTAATCCATACAGTAACATGACAACGTTAATCCATACAGTAACCTGACACGTTAATCCATACAGTAACCTGACACGTTAATCCATACAGTAACCTGACACGCTAATTCATACAGTAATCTGACTCATTAATCCATACAAGAACACAACACATTAAGTCATACAGTAACCAAACACATCAATCCATACAGTAACCTGACACGTTAATCCATACAATAACATGACACATTAATCCATACAGTAACCTGACACGTTAATCCATACAATAACATGACAACGTTAATCCATACAGTAACCTGACACGTTAATCCATACAATAACATGACACATTAATCCAATAATTTTGTTTGTTCATGGGCTGTGGGCATCACTGGCTGGGCCAGCATTTATTGCCCATCCCTAATTGCCCTTGAGAATGGAATAACTTGCTTGGCCATTTCAGAGGGTGTTTAACAGTCAACCACATTGCTGTGGGTCTAGATCATGTAAGGATGACAGATTTCCCTCCCTAAAGGGCATTAGTGAACCAGATGGGTTTTTATGACAATTGTCAATGGTTTCATGATCATCATCAGGCTGTTAATTCCAGATTCTTTTACTGAATTCAAATTTCACCATCTGGTGAGATTCAAACCCCGGTCTCCGGAACATTACCCCGGGTATCTGGATTACTAGTCCAGTGATAATACCACTACACCACCGCCTCCCCTCTACAATACAATTTATACAGTAACCTGACACGATGATCCACACAGTAATCTGAGACATTAATTCATACAGTAACCCGACACGCTAATCCATACAGTAACATGACACGCTAATCCATACAGTAACATGACACGCTAATCCATACAGTAACATGACACGTTAATCCATAGAGTACCATGACACGCTAATCCATACAGTAACATGACACGTTAATCCATAGAGTACCATGACACGCTAATCCATACAGTAACATGACACGTTAATCCATAGAGTACCATGACACGCTAATCCATACAGTAACATGACATGTTAATCCACACAGTAATCTGACATTAATCCATACAGGAACATAACACATTAAGTCATACAGTAACCGAACACATTAATCCATACAATAGCATGACACATTAATCCATACGGTAACCTGACACATTAATTCATACAATAACTTGACACATTAATCCATACTGTAACCTGACATGTTAATCCATACTGTAATATGACATGATAATCTACTGTAACATGACATGTTAATCCACACTGTAACATGACACGTTAATCCATACTGTAACCTGACATGTTAATGCATATGGTAACCTGACACATTAATTTATACAGTAACCTGGCACGTTGATCCATACAGTAACATGACATGTTAATGCATACGGTAACCTGATACATTAATCCATACGGTAACCTGACACGTTAATTTATATGGTAACTTGGCACGTTGATCCATCCAGTAACATGACCCGTTAATTTATACAGTAGCCTGACATGTTAATCCACACAGTAACATGACATGTTAATGCATACGGTAACCTGATACATTAATCCATACGGTAACCTGACACGTTAATTTATATGGTAACCTGGCACGTTGATCCATCCAGTAACATGACCCGTTAATTTATACAGTAGCCTGACATGTTAATCCACACAGTAACATGACATGTTAATCCATACGGTAACCTGACGTGTTCATTTATATGGTAACCTGGCACGTTGATCCATCCAGTAACATGACGCGTTAATTTACACAGTAACCAGACACATTAATCCATACAGTAACCTGACACATTAATCCATACAATAACATGGCATGTTAATGCATACGGTAAAATAACACGTTAATCCATAATGTAACCTGACGCATTAATCCATATAGTAACCTGACATGTTAATTTATTCAGTAACCTAACATGTTAATCCATACAGTAACATGACATTGTTAATCCATACGGTAACCTGACACCTTAATCCACACAGTACAATGACACGTTAATCGATACAGTAACCCGTCACACCAACACACACCCACCTTCTCACACCAACACACGCCCGCCCTCTTGCACCAACACACACCCGCCCTCTCGCACCAACACACGCCCACCCTCTCGCACCAACACATGCCTGCCCTCTTGCACCAACACACGCCCGCCCTCTTGCACCAACACATGCCCGCCCTCTTGCACCAACACACGCCCACCCTCTTGCACCAACACACGCCCACCCTCTCACACCAACACACATCCACATCCTCACATTTATGCATATTCACTCCTTTGCACTAAAACGCACCAGCTTACTCACACCAACACACACACACCCACTCTCTCACACCAACACACATCTGTCCTCTCATACCAACACATACCCACACACCCCCACACTAACACAGACATAGAACTGCCCTCTCACACCAACACACACACACGCCTTCTCACTCAAGCCCACACCTACCCTCTCATACCAGCACACACCCACCCACTCATATCAACAGAGATCCACCCTTTCATAACAACATGCACAAATGCACACACCCATTCAATGGCATTGCTATAGCTGAATCCCCCACTGTCAAGATCCTGGGGGTTACCTTTTGCCATAAACTGAACTGGACTAGCTATATAAATACTGTGGCTGCAAGAGCAGGTCAGAGGCTAGGAATCCTGTGATGAGTAACTCATCTCCTGACTCCCCAAAGTCTGTCCACCATCTGCAAGGCACAAGTCAGGAGTGTGATAGAATACTCCCCACTTGCCTGGATGAGTGCAGCTCCAACAACACTCAAGAAACTTGACACCGTCCAGGACAAAGCAGCCCACTTGATTGGCACCACATCCACAGACATTCACTCCCTCCACCACCAACGCACACAACAGCAGCAGTGTGTACCACCTACAAGATGCACTGCAGGAATTCACCAAGGCTCCTTAGACAGCTCCTTCCAAACCCACAACCACTACCATCTAGAATGACAAAGGAGCAGATAGATGGGAACACCACCACCTGGAAGTTCCCCCCCAAGTCCCGCACCATCCTGACTTGGAAATATAGCACCGTTCCTTCACAGTCGCTGGGTCAAAATCCTGGAACTCCCTCCCTAACAGCACTGTGGGTGTACCTACACCACATGGACTGCAGCGGTTCAAGAAGGCAGCTCATCACCACCTTCTCAGGGGCAACTAGGGATGGGCAATCAATGCTGGTCTAGCCAGTGATGCCCACCCCCATCCTGTGAAAGAATATGTAAAAAACAACACCACCTCGCACCAACACACACCTGCCCTCTCACACCAACACACACCCGCCCTCTCACACAAACACACACCTGCCCTCTCACACCAACACACACCTGCCCTCTCACACCAACACACACCTGCCCTCTCACACCAACACACACCTGCCCTCTCACACCAACACACATCTGCCCTCTCACACCAACACACACCTGCCCTCTCACACCAACACACATCTGCCCTCTCACACCAACACTCACCTGCCCTCTCACACCAACACACACCCACTCCCTTGCACCAACATACAAGCACCTGCCCTCTCACACCAACACACACTGTGTCGTACCATCACACACGTTCTCACTCCAACACGAATGTGAACACACACGCGCACACACACACACACACACACACGCACACACACACACGCGCACACACGCATACACACTCATGAACACACACACTCGCACACACACACACACTCGCACACACACACACACACACGCGCACACACACACACGCGCACACACGCATACACACTCATGAACACACACACACATGTGCGCAAACACACACGCATACACACTCATGAACACACACACATACACACGCACACACGCATACACACTCATGCGCACACTTGCTACATTTGTCAGGTTTCCAGCACCATTATAATTATGGGTCCTGTTTTCTCCCATTTGGGGTGTTATCTTTCAGAAAATGAGTGCTGCCTCTGTGCCGCTCATATTAACCCCCTGCTCTCAAATTATCAACAGTCAGTGACTATTAAAGTTCAGAGATCTTTTAATTCATTTATTCAGTCATTGGGATGTGGGCGTCACTAGAATAGGCCAGCATTCATTGCCCATCCCCAATTGCCCTAGTGAAGTTGGCACTGAGCTGTCTCCTTGAACCGCTGCAGTCCTTCTGGAGCAGGTACTCCCACTGGTACCCCTGCTGTTAGGAAGGGAGGCCCAGGATTTTGACTCAGTGACAGTGAAAGAATGGTGATATATTTTCAAGTCAGGAAAATGCGTGGCTTGGAGGGGAAATTGCAGGTGGTGATGTTCCCTGTAACATTAGGGTTTGCAAGGGTTAGCGGGACCGTGTAAATAGCTCCTCCCATGATGATGAGGTAAAAGAACACATGGTGAGGAGTCGGCGGGAGAATGTTCATGGCTTCAGCAGTGTAACACCTAGTCATGGATAGCTGTACATAATTCAATTGTATAAAATAAACCAGTTGTTGTTTGAACATGCCAATGTCTCAGTAACCGTTCCAAAGTTAGACAAACCAACATACAACATGGGGGCAGCGCTGGAGGCACCCGAATTGCTGAAAATTCAACCTTGAAGCTTAAATGTAAGGCTTGTAAAAAACGGTTTCCAAACTGCAGAACTCTGTAATACACAGCTGAAGAACTCCAAAGCTGCTCCATAGACAAAGTGGAGGCAGTAAGTGTCAGAAAACCAACTTCCAAACTCACTGAGGGCTGCACCAAAATATGTGGTGCTCTATGAAGAGAATCCCGATCCAGCAATCGTGGGCTTCAAGCCGGAGAGCCCAGCCAAGGTCGGGGAACTGGTGAGCAACCCTTAAAAAAGGGTTAAAACTCCATTTTAACAGCGCACTGGGCATGCAGCACTGGGAAAGACAGGTCCCCGGCCAGCGCAGGTTTTGGGAAACCCTGCAGTCTGGGCGCGAGGTCCACACCGTAGCACATGGTAACTGCGAGGCAACGCGAAAAAAAGCAGCTGCAACTATTCGATGCTACTCGATGAAGAAATAACTTAAGGCAAAGCAGCCTTTAACAGCTTTGCAGCATTCAAGAAATAAATGCTGAGCCTGGCTGAGAGATCCCTCGGGGGGAGACAGTGACTGCAGCGGGTCTCAGTGAGCAGGTGGACAGCATGGGAAAGCTTCAAATGCTGGAAGGAAAACCACCTGAAAGCTTAGAAAAACCATGGATCCTAACTGTATGCTACCCGAAATATTCAGACACATGGAAGGGCCAAATCAAACTTAAAACTGGGCACTTTGGAGAAAAAGATTCTTAAGTTTCTGAATTGCTTCAGGGTTGGACAATAAATCTGAAGCCAAACAGGTCAACACATTACTTTACTCCATAGGAACAGTAGCGGATGATGCTTTTCCAAGGCAGGGCGTCAATGAGACCGCTGATAAATTTGAAGACGTCCCAAAAGCCTTTGATAACTATTGCAACTTGAGGAGCAATAAGATTCTGGAAAGGGCCAAATTCAACAAAAGGGTCAGAAACCAGGTGAACCAGCAGATGCTTTTATTAATGACCTTTACCGAGCTGGTTGAAGGATGCGAGAATGGAGACCTAAAAACAGAATTAATATGAGACTGGATTATAGTCAGTGTTACTGATCAATCCCTATCAGACTTATTGCAATCTAAGGAAGACCTCACCTCAGTAAAAGCAACACAACTGATGGGACAAGCAGAGGTCAATAAACAGGACAGGGCAATACTGAGAGGTGTAGAAAAGCCCTGGCTCAGGAAACCTCCAGTGACCATGCAGTTCCTTCAGCCCAGGAATGTAAAAGAAACATCAGAAAAGAAGGTACAGAGAAACTTCAGTTATGAAGACAGATTGGAGAAGCTGGGACTGTTTTCCTTTGATAAAAGCAAGCTGAGAGGAGGTTTGATAGAGGTATTCAAAATCATGAGGGGCCTGGGCAGAGTTGATAGAGGGAAACTGTTCCCACTTGTGAAAGGATCAAGAGCGAGAGACAGAGACTTAAAGTAATTGGCAAGAAAAGCAAAAGCGATAGGAGAAAAAACATTTTCACGCAGCGAGTGGTTAAGGTCTGGAATGCACTGCCTGAGAGTGTGGTGGAGTCAGGGTCAATCAAAGTATTGAAAAGGGAATTAGACTGTTATCTGAAATGAAACAATACGCGAGGTTACACAGCGAAGGCAGGAGAATGGCACTCGGTGAAATGCTCATTCGGAGAGCCGGTGAAGAAGCCGTATAGCTTCCTTCCATGTTGCAACAATTCTGTAAATTTGGAGGGAAAGTACAAGACGCCATCAAACCCGGCCAGCACTGTGGCACCAAAAAGACCCACAGGTGCCAACAGTGGCCTGCAAGCATTTCAGAATGCTTTCTCTGCAGGAGAATTAGCCAACTCGGGAAGATGTGCTGAAGTAAAACCTCTAACTGCACAAGTTCCAAAGAAAAAGTCTTCACGCATAACGCTATTAATGAAGTTGAAGGATTTCTGCCGGATAACGAAGATATTTCCTGGGTATATCTAGAATGCAGATATATATGTCGATGGATATATCGGCACCTTTAAGCTAGACACAGGAGCTAGTGCAATGGTTTTATCAGACAATGAACAAGGGCGACTTCAGAAATGAATCCCTGAAACTATCCAACTGCCATGAAGATCTGGATTACAACTTCAGCACCGACTTTCTGGCACTCTTCACAGAGATTGATAGTCCAGCTGTTTTGCCAGGAGGATGCTCAGGGGTGGGGAGGTCCACTCACTCACAACCACTGCACAGTGAAAAAATTAGACCAGAAAAAAACACAAGAATGAGAACGATCACTCATCTCTCTGTAGCCTTGCTTCGAAAGCGGGAGATGAAAATCTGATGATGGAATACTCTGTCCAATTGCTACATCCACCCAACAGCGGCGACCTTCTAGAAAGTACATCTGCATCTATCCATCCACCAAAAATGCTCATCAAGGATGCCGGCAGTCAAAGAAGTCAAAACCTAGACATGAAATCAAGCCAGGAAGTGTCCATCTTTATCACGGGAGAAGAAAGTGAACTTATCGATAAACCAGGTCTGCTGGGGTTTTGAGGGAAACCAAGACATTGATCAGGTGGATTCCTCACAGCTTCTCATCCTACCCAAAGCATCAATTCCAGGGCTGGAAGTCCAGGAGAATCCAAAAGATCACAAATGAGAGACTGCAAGGAATCATCGCTCCTGAAGTGAGGAAGGACAGAAAAGAAACAAACAAAGGAAAGAGGGCGAACTCAAGAAGCAAGGATAGGGAGTGTGTGAAACACAAAGAGAGGGATAAACCTGAAAAATCAGATAGAGAGAGAGGGGGAAATGTGATGGAGAAAAGTTTAACAGTAAAGAGAGGAAGAAACAGGGTAAGTCCAGATCCAGAAATCTGACCAAGGGAAAGAATGAGTAATAGTCCAGAGAGATGACAATCATCAGAGATCTTATTTAGTACATACTTCAGAAGGTGTTGTACATAGAAACTGGAGGAACCTTACTTCCATTCATCAGAGACGACAATCAGTCATACGTTTGGAAGAACCAGATGTTGAGTCAGAAATTAGTAAAGAACCAGATACCAGAACTCTCAATTATGAGTATCCAAGTCAAGAAAAGGGAGCTCAGAGAGAACGTACTGACCTTCCAACTCTGACAGGAACACGATCAGAGAGGAGTTGTGAGACCTCCTGACAGACTGAATCAGAGACTTGGGGCGGTGGGGGGGCGAGGGGGGTGGGGGGGGGGGGGGGGGCGGGGGGGGGGGGGGGGTAGTATGTAAATGTGAATGTAAAAAAATATGGACGAAGACATGGGGGAGATGTAGTATTTGGGTTTGTAAGGGTTAATGTGTGGGACTGTGTAAATAGCACCTCCCGTAATGATGATGTAAGAGAACACATGATTAGGAGAGGAGAGGGAGAATGTTCATGGCTTCAGCAGTGTAGCTACTAGTCATGGATAGTAGTTCAGTTGTACAAGATAAACCAGTTGTCATTTGAACTTACTAACATCTCAGTAATCATTCCAAAGCTGGACTAGCCAACATACAACAATCCCACGCTCCTGCTGCCCTCGTCCTTCTAGGTGGTAGAGGTGATGGGTTTAGAAGGTGCTGATGAAGGCATGTTGCTGCAGTGCATCTTTTGGACAGTACACACTGCTCCGCTGTGCTTTTATGATATTTAATTTATATTGCCTGCGAAAGTCCTTGGACTCTGCCCTGTCTGGTGATTTCTATCAGGGGCCCCATTCCCAGTAAAAGTCCCGCCCGGTACTCACGTTCCTCACCAATGGACACGTTCGCTAGGGAGGTGTGGTTCGGAAACCGTTTGCTTTCACTCTCACTGAGGCACCTTTCAATCCAACTCTCTGCAACAGAAAAAAGGGAGTTCACCGATCGTTCATTCTTCCCGACGACACAGTGTTTCTTAAAAGTCAGTTCAATTATTCATGTCTAAAGATTTCAATAGAATCATTTTCCCCAGAAAAATCATGGAAATCATCCCTGATTGTACCGGATGGCAGAGCGGGCGTGAGGGCTGGTATTGTTTACTCCTGGTCCTATTTCTTATGCTCTTATTTCAAAGTTAGCAATTCTTTGTTCATTCTTTTGGTCAAGTTTTGAACTCATATCTACAAATACCCTGGCTTTCAACAGAGGTCACAGTACCCCCAGAGAGGGGGGGGTGGTGTTAATGGTATGTTAATTACATTACACAAATTAAGGGCATTGTTTAATTAAGTACCTAGAGCATTTGTAAAGAGAGACTGCTGGGAAGCTGGGTCATTAGATAGGAAGCAGACATATGTAATGCTGCATTCTGTGAATAAACCCATTATTAAGACAAGTAAATATCCAGTTACATATTTCACCAACAGGCTTAGGATTGAGCTAACAGTGGGGCCACAAACTCCCTGGGGTAGCTGCTATCTTCACATTTCCTACACTGTTACTGGCTGCGAGTTTGCTTCAGTTGTGTACGCTCCAGCGAAGGCAGTATAACAGCAGTCTGCTCCTGATCTTAACTCCCAAAGACTTGGCATTGAGCCCAAATCAGGTCACCACTTAACAGTTCCCAATCTTCATGAAACTTGATAAACTTTAGTTTGGGTTATTGTCAAATGGGGGGGAGGGGCTGTCCCCATCCAATAGCCATTCAAAGTGCAGGTGTCAGGCTCTGCTGGGTGTGGTTAGCAGTATAACTAGCACCTACATGGAACATCATGTAGGCACCAGTCTGCATTGTAAACTTAGCTCATTGGATTGAGGCCAAGGAGATTCCTGATTTCAAGAAAACCCATTTCTGGAGAGATTGTTGTCTCTCTGTCTGTCTCCCTCTCTGTCTTTGTCTTTTTCTGTCTGTCTGTCCCTCTCTCTCTCTCTTTGTCTCTCAATGTCTCTCTCCATCTCTCTCTCCCTGTCTCTGTCTCTCTCTCTCTCCCTGTCTCTGTTTCTCTTTGTCTGTCTCTGTCTCTGTCTGTTGCTCTCTGTGTGTGTCTCTCTGCCTCTTTATCTGCCTCTCTCTCTCTTTCCATCTCTCTCTCCATTTCTCTCTGTCTGTCTCACTCCTTCTCATTGTTTCGCTTTCTCTGTCCATCATTCTCTTTCTGTTTGTGTCTGTCTCAGTCTGTCTGTCTATCTGTCTCTCTCTATTTCTCTCTGCCTGTCTATCTGTCTCTCTCTCTCTCTCTCTGTCTGTCTATCTGTCTCTCTCTATTTCTCTCTGCCTGTCTATCTGTCTCTCTCTCTCTCTGTCTGTCTGCCTATCTGTCTCTCTCTCTCTCTGATTCTTTCTCTCTCTCTGACTGACTCTCTCCCCCTGACTGACTCTCTCTCTCCCTGACTGACTCTCTCTCTCTCCCTGACTCTCTCTCTCTCTCTCTCTCCCCATGACTCTCTCTCTCTCTGAGTCTCTCTCTGATTCTTTCTCTCTCTCTGACTGACTCTCTCTCCCTGACTGACTCTCTCTCTCCCTGATTCTCTCTCTCTCTCCCTGACTCTTTCTGACTGACTCTGATTCTCTCTCTCTCTCTCTCTCTTGCTCTCTCTCTATCTCTCTGTCCCTGACTCTCTCTCTCCCCCAGACTCTCTCTGACTCTCTCTCTCTCTTTCTGTCTCTCTCTCTCTCCCTGATTTTCTGTCTCTCTCTCTCTCCCTGTCTCTGTTTCTCTTTGTCTGTCTCTGTCTCTGTCTGTCGCTCTCTGTGTGTGTCTCTCTCTGCCTCTTTATCTGCCTCTCTCTCTCTTTCCATCTCTCTCTCCATTTCTCTCTGTCTGTCTCACTCTTTCTCATTGTTTCGCTTTCTCTGTCCATCATTCTCTCTCTGTTTGTGTCTGTCTCAGTCTGTCTGTCTATCTGTCTCTCTCTATTTCTCTCTGTCTGTCTATCTGTCTCTCTCTCTCTCTCTCTCTCTGTCTATCTGTCTCTCTCTCTGTCTCTGCCTATCTGTCTCTCTCTCTGACTCTCTCTCTCTGATTCTTTCTCTCTCTCTGACTGACTCTCTCTCTGGCTGACTCTCTCTCTGGCTGACTCTCTCTCTCTGATTCTTTCTCTCTGATTCTTTCTCTCTCTCTGACTGACTCTCTCTCTCCCTGACTCTCTCTCTCTCTCTCTCTCTCCCTGACTCTCTCTCTCTCTCTCTCTCTCTGAGTCTCTCTCTGATTCTTTCTCTCTCCCTGACTGACTCTCTCTCGCCCTGATTCTCTCTCTCTCCCTGACTCTTTCTGACTGACTCTGACTCTCTCTCTTTCTCCCTGACTCTCTCTCTCTCTCTCTGAGTCTCTCCCTGATTCTCTCTCTCTCCCTGACTCTTTCTGACTGACTCTGGCTCTCTCTCTATCTCTCTGTCCCTGACTCTTTCTCTCCCCCAGACTCTCTCTGACTCTCTCTCTCTTTCTGTCTCTCTCTCTCCCTGATTCTCTCTGTCTCTCACTCTCTCTTTCACTCATCCTGCTCCACTGAGATCACTGCCCAAACCTGGGGCTTCCTCTGACCCATCCCGGGGGCATCAATTGCTCTTTGCACTCTCAGAAAAATTACTGTCCCACTGGACACTGTCCCAAACTGTCCCAATGGCCACTGTCCAGGACTGTCCCACTGTCCAGGACTGTCCCACGGGCCAGTGTCCAGAACTGTCCCCCTGGCTACATTCCAGGACTGTCCTCCTGTCCACTGTTTGAAACTGTTTCACTGGCTACTGTCCAGGGCTTTCCCATTGGCCGCTGTCTGGGGCTGTCCCACTGGCATGGTCCAGAACTGTCCCACTGACCAGTGTCCAGGACTATCCCACTGGTTATTTTCTGAGACTGTCCCATTGGCCATTGTCTGTCGCTGTCCCACTGGCCACTGTCCCGGGCTGTCCCACTGGCCACTGCCCAGAACAGTCCCACTGACTAGTGTCCAGGACTATTCCATTGGTTACTTTCTGGGACTGTCCCACTGGCCTTGTCCAGAGTTATCCCACTGACAAGTATCCAGGACTAACACACTGGCCACTGTCTGGAACTGTCCCACTGGCCAGTCTGGAACTGTCCCACTGGCCAGTCTGGAACTGTCCCACTGACCAGTGTCCAGGGCTGTCCGATTGGTGGGTGCTGAAACTTCTCAATTCACACTGAGAAATATTTCAATCCTTCCCTGTACGCCCGGTGTTTAGAATGAAGAATCCCTGGATTAGCGGGGGTGGTGTGATGGGCTGGGGCAGAAGCAGTGACTTTACTGCCGGGTGGTTCATTGGGGAGTAGGCTCCAGGTTCGGGACAGTGAGAATCCAAACTCCCAGTGAAGTGACAGGGGAGGCAGATCCACCATCGGGAGGGACGGGATGTGGGATCTGCCTCTGCAAACCCGGTTACAAATGGTCACCCCGCCTGTGAGGGCTAAGGGGCATGGAGTTCGAGTTTGGTGTCAGGGTGCTTGGTGTCTGGGTGTCTGGGTGCTGGGTGTCTGGGTGTCTGGGTGTCTGGGTGTCTGGGTGTCAGGGTGCTGGGTGTCAGGGTTCTGGGTGCTGGGTGTCTGGGTGCTGGGTGTCAGGGTTCTGGGTGTCTGGGTGTCTGGGTGTCAGGGTTCTGGGTGCTGGGTGTCTGGGTGCTGGGTGTCCGGGTGTCTGGGTGCTGGGTGTCTGGGTGCTGGGTGTCTGGGTGCTGGGTGTCAGGGTTCTGGGTGCTGGGTGTCTGGGTGCTGGGTGTCAGGGTTCTGGGTGTCTGGGTGTCTGGGTGTCAGGGTTCTGGGTGCTGGGTGTCTGGGTGCTGGGTGTCTGGGTGTCTGGGTGTCTGGGTGTCTGGGTGTCTGGGTGCTGGGTGTCTGGGTGCTGGGTGTCAGGGTGCTGGGTATCTGGGTGCTGGGTGTCAGGGTTCTGGGTGCTGGGTGTCTGGGTGCTGGGTGTCTGGGTGTCTGGGTGTCTGGGTGCTGGGTGTCTGGGTGTCTGGGTGTCTGGGTGTCTGGGTGCTGGGTGCGCGTGTTTGGTCTGGGGAGGGGTGGGTGCTGAGGGCCTGGGTGTCTGGATCATAAATGTCCTTCGAGTCATAGTTATTATAGTACAGGAGGAGGCCATTTGGCCCATAGTCTATGCCAGCTCTCCATACAGTAACCCAGTCAGTCCCATTCCCCCCGCTCTATCCCCGCATCCCTGTAAGTGTATTTCCCTCAAGAGCCTGTCCAGTTTCCTTTTGATGTCATTCATTGTCTCCCCTTCCACCACCGTTAAGGGCAGTGAGTTCCAGGTCATTATCACTCGCTGCAAACTGTTCCTCCTCACACACCCCCCACCGCCCCCCCAAAACCTTTCCTCTGTGTCCCCCTAGTCCTTGTACCATCAGTTAGTGGGAACAGCTTTTCTTTGTCTCCCTTATCCAAACCTGTCATCATTTTCTCCACCTCCATCAAATCTCCCCTCAATCTCCGTTGACTTAAGAAGTTCGACCCCAGCTTCTCCAACCTAACCCCCTCATCTCGGAAAACTCCTCACATCTTTCCTAACGTGCGGTGACCAGAACTGGACACAATACTCCAGTTGTGACCTGACCAGAGCTTTATAAAGGTTGAGCGTGACTTCCCTGCCTTTGGACTCAGCCCAAGGTCCCAGACGTGTGGGAGTTTGGTCTGGAGAACATTGTTTTTTCTTCTTCACTCTTTCATCGTGTGTGGGCATCACATTTATTGCCCATCCCTAACTGCCCTTGAGGCAGTGGTGGATGGCTTGATAGACCATTTCAGAGGGTAGTTAAGAGTTAGCCACATTGTTGTGGGTCTGGAGTCACATGTGGGCCAGACCAGGTAAGGACGGCAGATTTCCTTCCCTCAAGGACATTAGTGACCCAAATGGGTTTTCTGCAACATCTGCTGTTACCATTACCGATGGCGAGCTTTATATTCCATTAGTATGAATTGAATTTAAATTGCACCAGCTACCCTGGTGGGATGTGGACCTGTGTCCCTAGAGCATTAGTTTGGGTCTCTAGGCTACTAGCCCACAAGGCCACTTGTCTCGCCTGAGCTACCAGGAACTGGGCTGGGAGAAAGCTGAGTTCAGTAGGGATCCCATTACCTTGTTCCATTCTCTGTTTGAATGCCAGCGCTGAGATTTCTTTCTCTCTCTTGTCCCTAGTTCTGACCTCCACATAACGCTCATTATTTCCCTTTACACTCGGGACTATTTACAGTGAGCACAGCGCCAACTCATAATATTTAGGAGCCCCCCGCAACCCCACCACCCCCCAAAAAAATAATCTGTTTCCTACACAGGCCGAACGGTAACCAAGGCAGCATTACTCTGTCCTGGTAACCCTTGGCAACGTGTCCCTGGATACGGCTGGATACTTCTCCCACTTCCTAGTGGCAAATTTTGGTAACGATTTAATTTGCAGATCACAAGTTGCAAGACTTGAAAATACTTAAATAGTCACTCATGAGTAAATTCCATGTATTTGTCGAGCTCTCTCTCTCTCTCCCCTCTGACCAGTTCTTGGGGACAATAGCTGGCTGAACTTTATGGGGAACGCGGGGCGAGGCTGAAAGAGCTGTAAGGAACTAAAGTAAACTTTACTTTGTAAGCGATACTCGACAGCAGGGGAAAGTAGAAGATAAATTTGCAATGTCAAAAACAATCGAGAAACTAATGAATTTTTAATTTCTCCTGGGTTTTTTTTTCCCTCGCCCTCCTACAAAGTCATTTTGTCGTCAAATCCAAGGAATTGTTTAAGATTTTCAAGATCATGTGTCTTAGTTTTGACTATTATAATCCACAAACTCCGAAATGCTCATCACTTTTAAAAAAAAAATTATAATTGGTATTTTTAACAGGTTATGTAAATTTTAAGATCAGTCAGGAATTCATCCCTGACAAATTTACAATATTTATAAAATTTATAACAATTGGGTTTTGTTTTAATAGCCCGATCCTGAATTTTAACTCCCCAAATTTCGATGAAACTGCTTTAGTTTGTTTTGACAGGGGATAAAAGTGAAGAGAAGGCAGATACTGAGGACTGAACTCGAATTATTCATTGGGATTGAATTCTTTGATTCAACCAGTCCCAGAGCCCTTTAGAATTTGTCCATGTCTAGAATTTGCCTGTATTTGATTCCTCTTGTATCAGCGACACATCGCCAATGGATTTCATCGAAGATGAGCAGATATTTTGGGAACAATTGTCTGGAGAAATCGAGTTCCATACAGAATCAGAAGGGATTTTCAAAATTAAAAAAAACCTCCAACAGGAAAAGTTCTTTGGAGCAGAGGGCGAGGGGTTGGGGTGAGGGAGAGAGACTTAGAAACATTCCCCCACCCACCCCACTCACCCCCCTAGAACATAAGCAAAGTTCAGAAACTTCAATCCCACTTTGGCCCCGGGTTGTGCTACCCGGGCGGTGGGCTACAGAAGATGAGATGAAGACGGGTTGTTTTATTTCACACAACGACACAACTCGAGTGGCTCCCCCGACAAATTAAACCCAAAATACCCGAGCGCCGGTTGGGGTGGGAACTTGTTGCAATTTTTGCCTTCCCTTTGAAGAGAGCGGGAGATGGACCGACTTAAGACCGCGGGAAGGTCACATCCCAGAGCGATCTTACAGGCGGACCCTCTTAAATTATTTTTTTCCCCCCAATGATCTCCACGATTTTAAGTCCCATGTGAAGGGTTTATTCATTTAGCGAATTACCCCGAAATTGAATCATGTAACATATTACAGATAATACACGGATTTGCATATTACACGTGAAATTAAAGCATTTGGCATATTACTCCTGAAATAAATGTTTTTACCGATCTATTATTACCCTGAAAGTAATGAAGTAGTGTATCTATTTGATATATTACTCCAGAAATTGAAGTATTTATTTGGTGAATTACCCCTGAAATTGAGATATTTATTTGACGTATTACTCCTGAAATTGAAGCATTAATTAGGTGGATTACACCTGAAATTGAAGTATGTGTTTGGTGAAATACTTCTGAAATTGAGTTATTTATTTGATGTATTACTCCTGAAATTGAAGCATTAATTTGGTGAATTACTCCTGAAATTGAAGTGTTTATTTGGTGAATTAGTCCCGAAATTCAAGTATGTACTTGGTGAATTACTCCTGAAATTGAATATTTATTTGGGGAAATACTCCTGAAATTGAGATATTTATTTGATGGATTACTCCTGAAATTGAAGTATTAATTTAGTGAATTACTCCTGAAATTGAAGTATTAATTTAGTGAATTACTCCTGAAATTGAAGTGTTTATTTGGCGAATTATTCCAGAAATTCAAGTATTTATTTGATATATTACTCCTGAAATTGAAGTATTTATTTGATGAATTACTCCTGAAACGATTACATTTATATGTTGTGTTACACTTGGAACTAGAGTAATTTAATGGTACATTACCCCTGAAGGTGCTGTTTTTTCTTGGAATCAATTTGGAGTATCAATTAATGGGATATTAAGTATTAATTTGGAAACTAATGCATTTATTTTGAGGCATTATTGCTGAAATTAATGGATTCACTTCTGAATCCGATGTCAGAAGTGAACGGAGAGTTTTGCAGACTTTTTGGACTCCATACTAACTAGTGGAAAGACGCGGCTCCCAGAAGCGAGCAGTCTGTCCAGGAATCGCCCTAGTTTTTATTCCAGTTCACATTTAGGAACATTGGTCAGCCACCAAAAACTTTTCGCCATCATTCGTGCCAAAACTCACAGACATGTCTCTCCAACCACCACCCCCCAACCCCCCAAAAAAGCCTTTAAAATGTCACCACTTGCAGTGTGAAATGCCAGTGGCTGTTTGGGCTACTAGTGTTTAAGTGGGGTTCCTTTGGGCCCGGTAGAGAGTGTCTGTCAGACACTTGGGCCTCACTCTGTCACTTTCTCCTGGTGTCCAGAGAATTGGTGGGGAGAGAGAGAGAGAGAGGGGGAGAAAGGGAGGGAGCATTTTGCACACTGTCTCGATATGGACAGGGCAGCAAGTCTGAGAGACCCGTTTTTACCGAGAGCTCAAGGAAATTCGAGCCGAGTAAAACAGCCACATCCCAAAGTGAGCAGCTGAACTTTTTTGGGAACGGCTATTGGGACCCAGTTGTAACGTTAAAGTTAAACTTTCCCTGGGAACTTAGACACCAGAAGCGGGGGAAATGGGCGAGTAATTGGGGTTTAACGCGAACACTATTTCCTACAGATAATGAGTTTCCCTTTGGCAGTCCACCACTGGGGTTATTGTTCTTAGAGCAGAGAGAGAGAGAGAGAGAGCATTTAAATAAAGGCAAAATTATAAAGGGCTTTAATATAATAAAACAAGGGGCAGGAAGGTAAGCAGAGGACGCATTTAAAGTACTTGGCAAAAAGCACTGGAGGAGAGATGAGGGGAATTTTGTGTCTTTTACACAGGTTATGTCTGTGGAAGCAGATTCAATAAAAATACATTTCAAGACACAGTTGAAAAAGAAACTATTTACAGGGCCGTGGGAAAAGAGGAGAGTGGGACGAATTGGATAGCTCTTTCCAAGAGCCAGCACAGGAGCGACGGGCCGCATGGCCTCTTCCTGTGCTCTCTGCTAACCAGGTCCACTGTTTTGAGGGGGGAAAAAAAAACTCCAACCTCCGGAGCAGTTTCAAAGATAGGGTGAAGCCAGCCGGAGCATCTCACACTTACAGCATCTTAGCGCCCCCTCCCCAAAAAAAAAACATCCCACTCCCACCAACCATCACCCCCCACCCACCCACACACACACACACACACACACACCCCCAACCAAAGCCCACCTCCCCCATCCTCCCCCTCTCCTCTCTCCTCTCTCCCCCCACCCCCCCAGAGCCAGCCATCCCAAAAGCTGATTCCAGAGCCCCCTGGCACCACGAATTCTCACCTCACTGTGCAGAATGGGGCCTTCATGTGACTCAGACACACAAACACAAACACACACACACACACACGCAGCATTAAAGTAGAGGCAACTCTGGCCACATCTTGGATTCTCTCTCTTCTCTTTTTAATGTACAAAATAAGGCTGGACCGGACCACACAGCCAAAAAAAAACAAAGTTAAAACTAACAATGCCCAGGGCATTGAATAACTTCAACCCGTTACAAAATAATAAGATGACCCACTTTTAAAAAACCAGGGGTGCATTACAGCCACATTATTCTTTGGAATTAAGTGCTATGGGTCTTGAATTCTCAATTCCGCTCCCCGCCCCGCCTTTATCCCGATTTCCCAAAAGAATCACCAACCTGTGGAATCCATGTCTGAATCTTCCAGAATCTCACAATGCATGTTCATCCCTGTAGACCCCGAGCAGTTCCAAGAGAACCTCTCTCTCTCTCCCTCCACCACCACCTCCTCCTCCTCCTCTCTCTCTCTCTCTCTGTGATAACTCTGTGTATAATCTAACGGAGTCAGATCCGTCAGAATGTTTGCTGATGTTACACAGGATAAGAAACCCCGATGTGAGCTGTGTCATGGATAGGCCGACAACGTGATGAATGGCAGCTAGTCTATATGGGCCAATGTGACCGGGCCCACTGTGTCCCATTGTGATGGTATTTTGAATAAGAAAAGCTTTTTTTTTCTTTCTCTCTCTCTCTCTCTCTCTCTCGAAAAAAAAGGGAGGGGAGGGGAGAGGGGGGGGTGCTTATATATACCCAAACCCTCGCATTTCATCCTCCCCTTCCATTATACCCCCGAGAAACTTTCTCTCCACCCCCCCTCTCTCTCATTTTAAACTCCCGGAGTTACTCTCGCTTTCCATTGTGGGGTCCTAATGACAATTATGCTGAGTTCTCAATGCAGTTTTAATGCCAATGTATTTATTGGCGCTCACTCCAGTCCTGACCACTTATTTCACCCTCTCTCCCTCTCTCTCTGTCCATAAGCTGAGACTTTTACCTTTTTTGCGTCTCGTTTTAGGCAATTTTGTTCCATTTCTTTCCCCCCCACCTAGAAAATCCTTATATATATTTTTTTTGTTTCAAAGGCAGCGTGTACATGTTCTCTGAACCTGCTGGTGTGTTTGTGCAGAGAGGGAAGGTCAAACCTTCCCTTCCCCAAACTGTTAAATGGACGCGCTGTTGAAATTTGCGTCTCTAAAAGTGTAAAGACTTGTTGGAAAGTCTGGATGTAAAGCGTGTTCGCCAGGAGTTGGCAGTGATTAGAATATGAATGAAGCTTTCAGAGAGAGAGAGAGAGAGTGAGTGAGTGAGAGGGGAGTAAAAAAAGGATTAGGGCCGAATCCCTCTGAACCTCGGACAGCAACAAGCTGCACCCGGAGAGATTGTTGGGAATTTTCACTGATTTTTTTTTGAAAAATCATTTTTATACATTTGACCGAGGAGAGAATTCTTGGCACTTTTTTTTTCCAAAGTTGTGTCGCTATCTAGAGACCAGAAAACAGTCAAGAGAGCTCAATGTCTTCCAAGAAAAGGCAATCTGACATCTTTTGTACACATTTTTTTTTTGGATAATTCTACAGAGACGCAGCATTGGGACTCTAGCCGGTCTGAGCAGTTACTGAAGTATATTATCATCCCCCAAATATACACCCCCAGGGAAGGCCAACTTTTAACGTGGATTTTTTTTTACCAGAATCCTATTTTACACCTTTGAATTTAACACTGTGTGTGTGTGTACCATATTTAAATCAATGGCTAATAGAGCCATTTAAAGGCATTTTTTATCATGTCTGTCTGCTTTAAGTATATAAATATAAAGACTGGCAGGCTTTATACTGAAGTAGCCGCCCTCATTACCCAGCTGAACCTAGTCCTTGTGGTCTCAGGTTATTATTGTATTTCTCTGGCTCGGACCTTATCACTTTCATTCTAATTGGATTGTTAATGGGTTGCTGGTTCTACAGCGCGAACACCTCATTAAGATGAGATTAGCATTGACAGGTTTAATCTGTATCCAACATTACACCTTACACAAATATCCAAATAATAAATCTCTCCGGGGAAACACACAGGGAACAGGCCACTCAGCCCCTCGAGTCCGCTCCGTCATTATAGACCATGGCTGGTCTCTTATCCCTGTGCAATCGCGCAGTACCGAAGGAAAAGTAAGACTCGCATTTAGATTGCGACTTACATCAGCTCAGGGCTTCCGAAAGCGCTGTACAGCGATTTTATGAAGTGCAGTCGGTGTGGTGATGCGCACAGCAAGATCCCACAAAGACAGTGACCAGATAACCTATTTCAGTGATGTTGGCAAGGATGGGGGTGCTGGAAACACCTCTGATCTCCTTCAAAGGGTCGCCATTGGATCTGTTGCTTCCACCTGAGAAGGCAGACAGCGTCTTGGTTTAAGGTCTTATCCAAAAGAAAGTACCTCCAACAGTGTAGCTCTCCCCTAGTACTGCATTGAGAATGTCAGCTACGATTACGTTGTTAAACTTGGAGGTGAGTAATGAATCAGATGTAAGAGCACCTGCCACTGAACTAAATCATCCCCTGGCTCCTGCACCAATAACTGTAACTCAGTATCCCCTGCTCACCAATCCTCCAACCAGTGGAAGCTGTTTACATCTATTCCATACAGCAAGACCTGGACAATATCCAGGCATGGGCTGCCAAGTGGTAAGTAACATTCGCACCACACAAGTGCCAGGCCACGACCATCTCCGACAAGATAGAATCTAACCATCGCTCCTTGACATTCAATAGCATTACCATCACTGAATCCCCCACTATCAACAACCTGGGGGTTACCATTGACCAGAAACTGAACTGGACTAGCCATATAAATACTATGGCTACAAGAGCAGGTCAGACGCTAGGAATCCTGTGGCAAGTAACTCACCTCCTGACTCCCCAAAGTCTGTCCACCATCTAACAAGGCACAAGTCAGGAGTGTGATGGAATACTCTCCATTTGCCTGGATGAGTGCAGCTCCCACAATGCTCAAGAAGCTTGACACCATCCAGGACAAAGCAGCCTACTTAATTGGTACCCCATCCACCACCTTCAACGTTCATTCCCTCCACCACCAATGCACAGTAGTAGCAGTGCGTACCAACTACAAGATGCACTGCAGGAATTCACCAAGGCTCTTTCAACAACACCATCCTAATCCATTACCATCTAGAAGGACATGGGGAGCAGACACATGGGAACACCACCACCTGGAAATTCCCTTCCAAGTCACACACCATCCTGACTTGGAAATATATCGCCATTCCTTCCCTGTCGCTGGGTCAAAATCCTGGAACTCCCTCCCTAACAGCACTGTGGGTGTACCTACACCACATGGACTGCAGCGGTTCAAGAAAGCTCACCACCACCTTCCCAGGCCAGCAATGCTCACAACCCATGAATGAATAAAAAACAAAGTTATGCTTCAATTGCACTGAACCTTGGCCATACTTACCTCTTTAATATGCATTCATGGGATCTTGGCATCACTAGCAAGGCCAACATTAATTGCACGTCCTTCATTGCAATATATTGCCTGCTAGGTGCAAGGATGAGAAACATCTCAAACCAACTGAACTTGGGAAAGGGGGATCCAACTGTTCTGATCCATGCTGAGACCAACAACATAGGGAAGAGTAGACAAGACATCCTGTTTGGACAGTGTACCATAAACTAGGAGCTGAATTAAAAAACAGGGTCTCAAGGGTTATTACCTGAGCCATGTACAAATTGGTCTAGGGAGAAGCAGATTAGGGAGGTGAACATGAGGCTGAAGGAATGGGGTGGGAAAGAAGGGTTCCATTTCATTGGACACTGGCATCAGAACTGGAACAGGAAGGAGCTGTACCATTGGAATAGGCTCCACCTGGGCTGTGCCTGGTGAGAAAGAAAAATAGAACAGCCACACGGACTTTAAACTGGGCAATGAGGGAGGGCTCAGGTGGGAAAGGTATTAACTAATAATAGTTCAAAAACAATTGAAAAGAAAGAGTTGAGTAACAGTCAGAAATAGTGCTTTAGACAATACATGTAAAAGGGAAACTAAAATTTGTAGTGACTAAACAAGGAGAGAGAAAGAAGATTGGTGAATAAGACATCAGAGCAGGACAGGTTAATGGCCCAAACACACTGAGTGTAAGGAACAAATTGAATGAATTGCAGAAGCAAATTAAACTTGGAGGGTATGACATGCTAGCCAGTATTGAGAAATGACAGCAAGATGGTCAGGGTTAAATACAAGGGGGTAGGAGACATGCTTCTGGTTAGACAAAGCCCTGGTTAGACCACACCTGAAGTTACTGTGAGCACTTCTGGGCACCACATCTCTGGAAGGATATGTCAGCCTTGGAGGGAGTGTAGTGTAGGTTTACTAGAATGATACCTGGATTCCATGGGTTAAATTAGGAGTGATTACATATACTAGGGTTGTATTCCTTGGAAATCAGAAAATGCTGGAAGAACTCAGACCTTTAAACAAGATTCATACATACTCAAAAACATTAACTCTGTTTCTCCCTCCACAGATGTTTCCAGACCTGCTGAGTTTTTCCAGCATTTTCTGTTTTTGTTTCAGAATTCCAGCATCCGCAGTATTTTGCTTTCGTTTTCCTTGGAACTCAGATGGTTAAGAGATGATTTGATTAAAGTTTTCATGATATTAAGGGGAACAGGTAGGGTGGATAAAGAGAAACCCTTTCCACTGGTTGGGGAGTTTTGGACTTGGGGGCATAATCAAAAAATTGGAGACAGACCTTTCAGGGGTGAAAGTTGGAAGCACTTCACAGAAAGTTCAATAGAAATTTGGAAATCTTATCTGCAAATGGCAATTGATACTACATCAATTGACAGATTTTTGTTATCCAAAGCTATGAAGGGATGGGGGACAAAGTCAGGTATATTGGGTTAGGTCATAGATCAGCCATTACTTCAATGAATAGCAGAATATACTTGAGGGGCTAAGTGATCTCCTTCTGAGCCTATGTTATATGTTCCTATGCCCCAAAGTGCTGATGAGGGATTCAGTGATGGTAACACCATTGAATGTAAAGGGGAGATGGTTAGATTCTCTCTGGTTGGAGGTGGTTATTGCCTGGCATGTGTCTGATGCAAATGTCACTTGCCACTTATCAGCTCAAGCCTAACTGTTGTCCAGGTCTTGTTGTATGTAGGCATGGACTGCTTCAGTATCTGAGGAGTCGTGAATGGTGCTGCACATTATGCAATCATCAGTGAACATCCCCACTTCTGACCTTATGATGGAAGGAAGGTCATTGATGAAGCAGCTGAAGATGATTGGGCCGAAGACACTACCCTGGGGAACTTATGTCCTGGAACTGAGATGACTGACCTCCATCAACCACAACATCTTCCTTTGTGCTAGGTATAGACTCCAGCCAGCAGAAAGTTTTCCCCTGATCCCCATTGACTTTAATTTTGCCAGGGCTCCTTCATGCCACACTCGGTTAAATGCTGCCTTGATGTCAAAGGCAATCACTCTTACCTCATTTCTTGAATTCTCTATGTTTGAACCAAGGCTGTAATGAGGTCAAGAGCTGAGTGGCCCTGGCGGAACTCAAACGGAGCATCATTGAGAAGGCCACTTGACAGCACTGTTGACCACACTTTCCATCTTATTGCTGATGATGGAGAGTAGACTGATGGGGCAGTAATTAGCCAGGTTGAATTTGGTCTGTTTTTCTGTGGACAGGATATAGGTGGGCAACTTTCCACATTGCCGGGTAGATGTCAGTGTTGTACTGGAACATATTATGGCACAGCTGATGGCAAGTGCGGAGTTGTTCAAATCCCAAAGGGAAACTTGAAACAACTGCCACAAGTTATTTTGCAATTTGTATAAATTTCAAGATGCATGCCTTGAATTCAGTAGTAATAAGACCACCAAGTCTTACAAGTTTTTACAAAACTAGATTAAACATTTATTAATAAGAGAAATGATTTTAAACACATACATAGATCTACAAATTACTACCATGATAACTTCTAAATCCCCTACTTAATCTGGCTCCCAGTCACAATTTCATTAAGGCAACAGTAAGACACACAGATTTTATAGGACCCAGGCAAAGTGACACACAACATCCTGAACCAGTCGAATTCAAAGCGAGTTTTCGTAACTTCAGTTCTTTAAAAACAGCAGCTTGAGGAATAGATGCTGAAGGCTTTTCACACTTGTTAGATCTTAAAAATGCCTACCCTTATACACAGCCTTCACTCCCTTATATATATATTTCCCCTACGAATGCAAATTCCCATTGTTTCACTATGTCTTTGGACTTTATCTTTCTGATAATAAAAATCTCTCAGAGCACTAAGTTTTACCAGTAATCTTTGGGAAAAATAAACACACTGAGCAGGGTTTTTCAGTTGTCAGGCCCGACACGCCAATGCATAAAATGACGTACGATGATGCCAGGCGTGCATCCCGATGTCATCATGCTGAGTTGCAATGTTTTGTTCGGTGGGCGCATGCAGGAGTCGGCTGCGCACCTGCCAATATGCAAACGGCCTATTAAGGTCATTAAGGAACAAATTAAGGCAATTGTAAACGCTGCCCATCCAACCTTTGCGGGCAGGCAAAAAGGCCAAGCAGCCTTTGCGTTTTTTAGGAAACCTCATCCACGAGCGGGATGAGGTTTCCTAAAGCTTTCATCAATTAAGTAAAAAATTTTTCATCAATATAAAAAACACATCCCATCTCAGGTCACACAGTCACATGAGGGGACATGCTTAAATAAAATTTTAAACCTTTTATTTAATAATTTCAAAAGCCCTTCAATCTCCCTGAGGCAGCTCCGTGCCTCAGGGAGATTGAAGCACTCTTTAGTGTGCATGCGCAAAAGAGCTCTCCCTCCTCCCCTGCCCATAAAATGGCGGCGCAAAGCCGATTGCGGGCGGCAATCGGCTCTGTGGCCGCCTGTTCCCGCCAAGCCCGCTCACCACCTGAAACCTTCAGGCCACTGTTTCTAAACTTCACTCCTCCTCTGAAAACAGTCTAGCCTGCTTTATCTAAAACTGCAAATGTCTTACATTCTAAACTTCCCCCATGTTTACCACATTTACATCAAAGACTTCAGACCAGCCTTTAATCCAATTAAGTCTCTCTCTCTCACACACACACACACACACACACACACACACACACAGATATAGAGACAGGTATCACTATTTTATAATAAATTCCAATAACATTATGAGGATTATTATATCTTCCTGACAAACAGCTTGGCTAGGGGCGTGGCTACTTATGGAGCACAAGTCTTCAGTACTACAGCTGGGATGTTATCAGCCCATAGCCTTTACTGTGTACAATGTGTCCAGCGGGGTTTCTGGACATAACCTGGAGTATATCGAATTGGCTGAGGACTAGCATCTGTGATGGAGGGGACGTCAGGAAGAGGCTGAGATCATCCACTCAGCCAATCTGGCCGAATTTATTGCAAATGTTTCATAGCATCAGCATCATATAGCACAGAAGGAGGCCTCTGGCCCATCGAGTCCATGCTGGCTCTCTGTACAGCAATCCAGTCAGTTCCATTCCCCCACTTTGGCCCTGTAGTCCTACAAGTTTATTTCCTTCAAGTGCCCATCTAATTTTCTTTTGTAATCATTGGTTGTCTCCACTTCCACCATCTTTGTAGGCAGCAAGTTCCAGGTCAATGCTCAACATCCAGGGCTCAACATTCAGTTCAACAATTTCAGACCATGAACTCTGTCCCCCATTTTGAAATTTCGCCCCCCCCCACAAGTGCCAGTCTTTATCGTGTTTTCCTGTTTTTGCTTTCAGACACTGCTTACCTTTATTCTGCTATTAACACCTACTCTGGACCAAAGCTTTAGATTTTAATACTATCATTACCACTCCCATTGATTTGTGTTCCATGACATCTTTGTCATTTAAGTCCCCCCTCCCCACCCTCTAACCTATTCCTGACCTTCCCTTTTGCTCCATCTTCCCCACCCTCCTTTTCAATGACATAAAGCGCATCACATTCCTCTGAAGAAGAGTCCTACGGACTCGAAAAGTTAACTCTGTTTCTCTCTCCACAGATGCTGTCAGACCTGCTGAGGTTTTCCAGCATTTTCTGTTTTTATTTCAGGTTTCCAGCATCCCCAGTTCTTTGCTTTTATATTATCTAGGTCAATACAACTCACTGCATAAAAAAAAAGTTCTTTCTCACAACCACCTCCCCTACCCCCACCCTGTATCTCTTGTCCAAAACCTTAAATATGTGGTCCCTAATTCTTGTACCATCAGTTAATGGGAACAGCTTTACTTTTCCCACCTTTCATTGACATGCTGGGCTTCCCCACCAGCGAGGATGCAGACGTTTGAGGAGTTTCCTCTGATCTGTTGGCCGTGGGATCGCTTAGCTCTGTCTATAGTGTGCTTTGTCTGCTGTTTAGCAGGTATGTAACTCTCTCTTGCAGCTTCACCAGGTTTTAAGGTTATGCCTGGTGCTGTTCCTGGCATACCCTCCTACCCTCCCCATTGAACCAGGTTGTCACACTGTTTGGATGGGTCGAGCGAGGGATATGCAGAACTATGAGGTTACATACAATTTTATTGCTGCCGAGGGCCCAAGGTGCCTCATGAATCGTAAGTTTTGAACTGCTAGATTTGTTCAAGTCCACCCTATTTAGCACCGTGGTGGTGCCACACAATAAGATGCAGGATCTCCTCAATCTGAAGATGGGAATTTGTCTCCACAAGGACTATGTGGTGGTCACTCCTACCAATGTTGTCATGGACAGAGGCATCTGCAACAGGTGGGTTGGTGAGGGCAAGGTCAAGTAGGTTTTTCCCTCTTGTTGGTTCCCTCACCACCTGCCACAAAGCCAGGCTAGCAGCTATGTCCTTCAGAACCGGGCCAGCTCTGTCAGTCATGGTGCTACCTAGCCACTCTTGGTGCTGAACCGTGAAGTCTCCCACTAGAGAACATTGTGTCCTTGCCACCCTTAGTGCTTCTTCCAAGTGGTGTTCAACATGGAGGAAGGAGTACTGACTGATCAGTCAAAGGAGAGTGGGAGGTGGTAATCAGCAGGAGGTTTCCTTGCCCATGTTTGACTTGATGCTATGAGACTTCATTGGATCTAGGGTCAATGTTGAGAACTCTCAGGACCACCTCCTCCCAACTATATACAATTGTGCCATTACCTCTGCAGGTCCATTCCATTTTAATCTTGTTAGACTTTTCCGTAGTGGTTTGATACAACTTGCTTGGCCATTTCAGAGGGCAGGTAACCACGTTGCTGTGAGCATGAAGCCACATATAGGCCAGACCAGCAGGTTTCCGCTCCTGAACAGGCATTAGTGAACTATATTGTTTTTCAATTACAGCCTGGTGACCATTACTGATACTAACTTTTCATCCCAGATGTATTTAACTGAATCTGAAATCCCCAGCTGCTGTTATGGGATTTGAGCTCATATCTCCAGATCGTTAGTTCAAGTCTTTGGACAACTAGCCCAGGAACATACCCAATGTGCTCCCATTCCTGGTAACCCTGGAGTACTGCATGCAGTTCTCAGTTCTACATGTCATGGGTGATACATTGGACGTGGAGGGGAAGAAGCACAGACTCTCCAGACAGTGCTACCAAGCAACATTTACTCAGCAATAACCTGCTCACTGACACTCACATTTCGGTTCTGCAAGGGCCACTCAGCTCCTGACCTCCTTAAAGCTTTGGTCCAAACATGGACAAAACAGCTGAGGTCAAGAGGCTATTACTAGACTAATACCAGGGATACCAGGGTTGTCTTATGAGGAAAGGCTGGACAGGTTGGGTTTGTATCTGCTGGAGTTTAGAAGAGTCAGAGGCAACTTAATTGAAACCTTTAAGATCCTGAGGGGTCTTGACAGGGTGGATGTGGAGAGGATGTTTCCTCTTGTGGGAGAATCTAGAACTAGGGGTTACTATTTAAAAATGAGGGGTCGCCCATTTAAGACAGAGATGAGGAGAATTTTTTTCTCAGGGGGTTGTGAGTCTATGGAATCCTCTTCCTCAAAAAGCAGTGGAAGCAAAGCCTTTGAATATTTTGAAGGCAGAGCTAGATAGATTCTTGATTAACAAGGGGGTGAAAGGTTATTGGGGGGTAAGCAGGAATGTGTTTGAGGTTACAATCAGATCAGCCATCATCTTATTGAATTGTGGGGCAGGCTTGAGCGGCTGAGTGGCCTAGTCCTGCTCCTAACTTGTATGTTCGTAGACAAGGTGAGAGTTACTGCCCTTGACATCAAGACAGCATTTGAGCAAATGTAGCATCAAAGAGCCCTAGCAAAGCTGGAGTCAATGGGAATCAGGGAAAACTCTCAACGGCTTGGAGCCATACCTAGCACAAAGGAAGATGGTTGTGGTTGTTGGAGGTCAATCATCTCAGTCCCAGGACATCACTGCAGGTGTTCCTCAGGTAGTGTCCTCGGCCCAACCATCTTCAGCTGCTTCATCAATGACCTCCCCCCATCATAAGGTCAGAAGTGGGAATGTTCACTGATGATTGCACAATGTTCAGCATCACCTGCGACTCCTCAGATACTGAAGCAGTCCATGTCAAAATGCAACAAGACCTGGACAACATTCAGCTTGGGCTGATAAGTGGTAAGTAACATTCACGCCACACAAGTGCCAGGCAATGACAATCTCCAGCAAGATAGAATCTACCCACCCCACCTGGACTTCCAATGGCATTACCAACACTGAACCTCCACTTTCAACATCCTGGGGTTACCATTGACCAGAAGCTGAGCTGGATCAGCCAAATAAATACAATGGCTACAAGAACAGGTCAGAGGTTAGGAATCCTGGGTGAGTAACTCACCTCCTGACTCCCCAAAGCCTGTCCACCATCTACAAGGCACAAGTCAGGACTGTGATGGAATACTCTCCACTTGCCTGAAGTGCAGCTCCCACAACACTCAAGGAGCTCAACACCGTCCAGGACAAAGCAATCGGCTTGACGGGCACCCAGTCCATCACCTTAAACATTCACTCCCTCCACAACCAACGCACAGTGTGTACCATCTACAAAATGCACTGCAGCAACTCACCAAGCCTCCTTTGAATGCACCTTCCAAACCTGCGACCTCTACCATCTAGAAGAACAAGGACAGCAGACACACAGGAACACCACCACCTGGAAGTTCCCCCCCAAGCCACTCACTATCCTGACTTGGAAATGTATCGCCGCTCCTTCACTGTCACTGGGTCAAAATCCTGGAACTTCCTCCCTAATTGCACTGTGTGGGTGTACCTACACCACATGGACTGCAGTGGTTCAAGAAGGCAGCTCACCACCACCTTCTCAAGGGCAACTAGAGATGGGCAATAAATGCTGGCCCAGCCAGCGATTGAAGACTGTGAATGTTGGAGGTTGAAACTTTGAAGACTGAGATAGATAGACTTTGGTTGGGTAAGAAATATGGAGCAAAGGCAGGTAGATGGAGGTGAGGTGCAGATCAGTCATGACTTAATACAATTACTGAACAGGATCGAGGGGCTGAATAGCCTCCTCCTGTTTCTAATCACATTGAAACTGATCGAATCATTTAACCAAAGTTAGGGCAGGGAATATCTCACTAAAGCCTGCTGTCCTGTGATTTAGTCACTCAATGCCCCACCCACATAACGTTTTCATGCACAATAATCCTTTCGAAATCCAGAAAGTGAAAGGCCGACATCTTCCTAGTCTACCCCAGGGAATCAAATCGAACTTCCAATCCATCAGGCCCATTGTTCAGTGAGATATGAGGAGAAACCACTTTAGTATCTAAGCCTTAGTCATCCCCAAGTGAGACTCGAGGGAACTAAAGGATATTGAACTCAGTCTCCAGGGCTCCAGACAGTTTTTCAATATCAATTATATTGATTCTTGATCATTGAAATTGCCCCAACACGATCTTTAGATTAAACTCCTTCCCTTGCGTCTGGTGATGTTAGAACATTAACATTAATATTGAAATCTCCAGCTAACTCTGTGTCTATTCTCGGAGTCTCCCCCTATCTCAGTGGTTGGTTATTGTTGGTAATGAGATTTGAAGTTGCTTTTAGAGACATGATCTTGGAGCAGAATCCGACCTTACACTGGTACATCAGACCCAACTCCTGCTCCTACTCCCAATTTAAATAAGGAAACCAAGATGTTAAAAACAGGAAATGCTGCAAGCACTCAGCAACTCAGGCACACCATGGAGAGCCTTGCCTTCATTGCCTCTGGGTTTGACCATTTTAACCCACTTTCGGCTGGTCTCCTACTTTCTACCCCTCTGTACGCTTGAGGCCGTTCGAAACCCTGCTGCCTGTGACCTAACTCGCACCAAGTCCTATTCACCCCTGGGCTCGCTGACCCACGTAGAGTTGCCAACCGTCCAGGTTTGGTCTGGAGTCTCCAGGAATTGAAGATCAATCTCCAGGACACGGCTGTGTACAAACCCTGGAGAAAAATCATCGGGACATTAAAAGAGATTGTATGTTTCGAAATTTTCTTTGAACGTTTCTCTTTACCAGATATAAAAATATTGAAAATAGGAGAAAAAAAAGGCTGTTTGGCTGACAGTCAAGCATCATCTTATTGGGTAATGGGTCTTTTTGCTTTCCAATTGGCCTAGGAAGGGAATACGTCACAAGAGTGGATGTTATTTGGTAGTAAAGAACTTGAGCATTGCTGAAGAAAGAGACATGTCTATGCTTTTCATCTTGCACTCTTCAGGACACTCACAAGGGGACCAATATAAGGGGAAAACAACAATTTATACTGAATGTGCAAAATAAGTGACAGCCATTCACTGACTCATTCCTCAGGGCAATGCCTTTACTGATAAGGGTTGAGCTGCCTGGTTTAAATTTCAAACAATGCTTGACAGTTAACGGTTAGTCACCATCAGTGGTGCATTCTCCATGGCAACACCACTTGCCAACCAATCAGCACTCTCTTCACATCCAGTATAAATTGTTGTTTTCCCCTTATATTGGTATTCTTGCGGGTGTGCTGGTGAGTGCAAAATGAAAAGCTTCGACATGTCTCTTTTTCAGCAATACTCAAGGATGGGTGTGTTGGCCGACAAATGGCTGGGGCCTGGGGACAAGTCATGTGAAGAAACCTCCAGAAAAACACTTAAACACAGTTGGCAACCCGAACTACACTGGTCAAGCAACATTTCAATTTTAAAATTGTTTTTAAATCCCTCCATCCTTAGCTTTGTAATCTCCTCCAGCCCCACAATTCTCTCTGCGCTCATCGAATTCTGGCCTCTATCCCAGATTTTGACCACTCCGCCATTATTGGCTGTGCCTTCCATCTCCTCAGCTTTCAGCATGGAATTCTCTCCCTAAACCTCTCCGCCTCTTTATCTCTCCGTCCTTCTTGAAGACACTCCTTAAAATTTACTTTGACTCAGCTTTTGGTCCATCTGCTCCGATATTGCCTTATGCTGCTCAGCATCATATTTTCCTTCGTAACGATCTTGTGCCTTGAGACAGTTTATTATGTTAAAGGTGCTACGTAAATGCAAGATGCTGTTTTTGGCGGAAGCAGATTAATGTTTCAGGTCGATTTGAGATAGAAGTTGTTACGTAAGTTGTTGGAGATATTAACTACATTTCCACAGCCCGCCTCCTGGTTCAACTGTTCTGTTCTCCTTCACAGGGAGGGGATTGGCCCTATAATCGTCTACTGCTGGCATCTAATACATTCTAGATAATGCTGATAGAGCTGTGACCTTAATCTTGACAATGTTCATTGTCCATAAACGTGTAACAGAACAGATCGTCACTCTACACTTCTGAGATGGGTACAGGCTGCTATTTTGGACAATACCGATCCAAACCTGCAGCATAATTTCATTGGAAAAGAGAGTTTGATTCAGTTTCACTGTGGCTCAGTGTGTAGCTCTCTCTCCTCTGAGTCATTAGGCTGTGGCTTCAAGTCCCACTCTAGGAATTTAAGCACATAATCCAGGCCAACAGTCTCAGTATAGTACTGAGGGTCAGGCCTGAGGGAGTGCTGCACTGTTGGAGGGTCAGTACTGTGGGAGTGCTGCACTGTCAGAGGGTCAGTACTGAGGGAGTGCTGAACTGTCAGAAGGTCAGTACTGAGGGAGTGCTGCACGGTCAGAGGGTCAGTACTGAGGGAGTGCTGAACGGTCAGAGGGTCAGTGCTGAGGGAGTGCTGCACTGTCAGAGGATCAGTACTGATGGAGCGGGCTGCAGCGTTGGAGGTGTCATCTTTCAGATGAGACATTAAACCAAGGCCCTGTTTGCCCTCTTGCATTGATGTAAAAAATCCCATGGCAATATTCCAAGAGCAGGGGAGTTCTGCCTGGTGTCCTGGCCAATGTGTAATCCATTTTTAAGGTGATTGGTTGATGGATAACTGGTCATTTATCACATTGCAGTTTGTGGGACCTTGCTGTGTGTAAATTGGCTGCTGCTTTTCAGACATGATCTTCTCAACATCTGTACAATGGATCGATATCATACTTCAGAAGCAAGTGAACTGAGACCGAAAGATGAGGGGGGTGGGGGTGTGGTGGGGATTGAGTTCCTGCAAGGCTTTGTCTGCCCCACTGTTCTAATTTCAGTCAGTTAGGTTAGATGTCACTAAGTTCCTTTCTCAGAGTTAAGGAAACAGGTTCCAGGGCAGGGGGTAAGTACAGATTTTATACAAATATTCAAAAAGTATCTGGACAGGTAGCTGGGCTGACCCGCATCCTGGGTTCCTGAAATTTGCTTAATGGGTTTTGCATGATTGAGAGGAATTTTCCAGAGTTATTTTCTCCATCACTTGGTTCACAGGTTTTTTTCTCACAGCTGCCAAGATTTTGCCTGTCTCAGGAGATTGAGAGATCTGAGAGGTGAACTTTAAAGGGATGGGTTCAGATGACAGGTTTCGTGGATCAACTGATCTTCTCCTGTTGTGTTGTGTGAAGAGTCTCGCTGAGTTACTCAGTGGGCTTTGCAGGTGAAACCAAGACCCTCACAATGGTAGCTTTCCGAAAGAGAAATTCAGTTCACTTAATCACACTGGGTTGCAGTCTATGTCCAGACATGAAATCAGTTTATTTTTGTTCATCCACGGGATGTGGGCTTCGCTGGCTAGGCCAGCATTTATTGCCCATCCCTAGTTGCCCTTGAGAAGGTGGTGGTGAGCTGCCTTCTTGAATCGCTGCAGTCTGTGTGGTGTAGGTACACCCACAGTGCAGTTAGGGAGGGAGCTCCAGGATTTTGACCCAGCGACAGTGAAGGAACGGTGATATATTTCCGAGTCAGGATGGTGAGTGATTTGAAGGGGAACTTCCAGGTGGTGGTGTTCCCATCTATCTGCTGCCCTTGTCCTTCTAGATGGCAGTAGTCGTGGGTTTGGAAGGTGCTGTCTAAGGAGCCTTGGTGAATTCCTGCAGTGCATCTTGTAGATGGTACACGCTGCTGCTACTGTGTGTCGGTGGTGGAGGGAGTGAATGTTTGTGGATGTGGTCCGAATTGAGTGAGCTGCTTTGTCCTGGATGGTGTCCAGCTTCTTGAGTGTTGTGGGGGCTGCACTCATCCAGGCAAGCGGGGAGCCTTCCATCACACTCCTGACTTGTGCCTTGTAGACTGGCTTTGGAGAGTCAGGTGAGTTACTCATCGCAAGATTCCTAGCCTTTGACCTGCTCTTGTAACCATGGTATTTATATGGCTAGTCCAGTTCAGTTTCTGGTCAATGGTAACCCCAGGATGTTGATAGTGGGGGATTCAGCGATGGTAATGCCATTGAACATCAAGGGACGATGGTTAGATTCTCTCTTGTTGGAGATGGTTATTGCCTGACACTTGTGTGGCAATAGAATGTAACATAAGAATGTTACTTGCCACTTGTCAGCGCAAGCTTGGATATTGTCCAGGTCCGAAACAAAAACAGAAAATGCTGGAAAAATTCAGCAGGTCTAACAGCAGCTGTGGAGAGAAAAAGAACAGAATTAAGGTTTCGAGTCTTAATGACTCTTCTTCAGAGCTCTGAAGAAGAATGCTCCTCAGTGAGACATCAAAAAATGGCAGAAGACACTGGATAGTGCAAAGGCAATGGGCCCTGACAATATTCCAGCAATAGTACTGAAGACTTGTGCTCCAGAACTTGCCGCACCCCTAGTCAAGCTGTTCCAATACAGCTACAACACTGGCATCTACCCAGCTATGTGGAAAATTGCCCAGGTATGTCCCGTACACAAAAAGCAGGACAAATCCAATCCAGCCAATTACCGCCTCATCAGTCTACTCTTGATCATCAGTAAAGTAATGAAAGGGGTCATCAACAGTGCTATCAAGTGGCACTTGCTTAGCAATAATCTGCTCACTGAAACTCAGTTTGGGTTCTGCCAGGGCCACTCAGCTCCTGACGTCATAACAGCCTTGGTTCAAACATGGACAGAAGAGCTGAACTCCCGAGGTGAGGTGAAAGTGACTTCCCTTGACATCAAGGCAGCATTTGACCTAGTGTGGCATCAAGGAGCCCTAGCAAAACTGGAGTTAATAGTAATCAGGGAGAAAACTCCACTGGTTGAAGTCATACCTAGCACAAAGGAAGATGATTGTGGTTGTTGCAGGTCAGTCATCTCAGCTCCAGGAGGTTCTGGAGGAGTTCCTCAGGGTAGTGTCCTCGGCACAAACACCTTTAGTTGCCTCATCGATGACCTTCCTTCCATCATAAGGTCAGAAGTGGGGATGTTCGCTGATGATTGCACAATGTTCAGCACCATTCAAGACTCCTCAGATACTGAAGCAGTCCATGTCCAAAAACAGCAAGACCTGGACAATATAAAAGCAAAATACTGCAGATGCTGGAAATCTGAAACAAAAACAAAATGCTGGAAAAACTCAGCAGGTCTAACAGCATCTGTGGGGTGAAAAAAAAGTTAACGTTTCGAGTCCTTATGACTCTCCTTCAGGGGCACTGAAGAAGCAAGTTCTGGAGCACAAGTCTTCAGTACTGTTGCCGGGATATTGTCAGGGTCCATAGTCTTTGTGTTATCCAGTGCCTTCAGCCATTTCTTGGTATCACGCGGAGTGAATTGATTTGGCTGAAGACTGGCAACTGTGATGCTGGGGATCTCCGGAAAAGGCCGAGATGGGTCATCAATTGGCACTTCTGGCTGAAGCTTGTGGCAAATGCTTCAGCCTTATCTTTCACACTGATGCGCTGGGGTCTCCCATCATTGAGGATGGGGACATTTGTGGAGACGATTCCTCCACTGAGTTGTTTAATTGTCCACCACCATTCACAACTGGATGTGGCAGGACTGCAGGTCTTAGATCTGATCCGTTGGTTGTGGGATCGCTTAGCTCTATCAATTGCTGCTTATGCTGTTTGGCATGCAAGTAGTCCTGTGTTATAGCTTCACCAGGTTGACACCTCATTTTTAGGTATGCCTGGTGCTGCTCCTGGCATGCCCTCCTGCACTCTTCATTAAACCAGGGTTGATCCCCTGGTTTGATGATAATGGCAGAGTGGGGGATATGCCGGGCCATGAGGTTACAGGTTGTGTTCGAGTATAATTCTGCTGCTGCTGATGGCCCACAGTGCCCCATAGATGCCCAGTTTTGAGTTGCTAGATCTGTTCGAAATCTATCCCATTAGCATGGTGGTAGTGCCACACAACACGATGGAGGGTATTCTCAATGTGAAGATGGGACTTCGTCTCCACAATGACTGTGAGGTGGTCACGCCTACCGACACTGTCATGGACAGATGCATCTGCGGCAGGCAGGTTGGTGAAGATGAGGTCAAGTATGTTTTTCCCTCTTGTTGGTTCCCTCATCACCTGCCACATACCCAGTCTAGCAGCTATGTCCTTTAGCCAGCTCGGTCAGTAGTGGTGCTACTGAGCCACTCTTGGTGACGGACATCGAGGTCCCCCACCCAGAGTACATTCTGCGCCCTCAGTGCTTCCTGAGTTGCAGAGTGACATCAGGAGAGAGAGGCGCTTGACAGGGTAGGTGCTGAGAGGATGTTCCCCCTCCTGGGAGAGTCTAGAATGAGGGGGCACAGTCTCTAAATAAGGGATCTCCCATTTAAGACAGGATGAGGAAGAATTTCTTCTCTCAGAGGGTCGTTAGTCTTTGGAATTCTCTTCCCCAGAGAGCAGTGGAGGCTGGGTCATAGGTTATATTCAAGGCTGAGTTGGATTTTTGATTGACAAGGGAGTCAGGGTTCTGGGGGGCGGACAGGAACGTGGAGTTAAGGCCACAACCAGATCAGCCGTGATCTTATTAAATAGTGAAACAGGCTTGATGGATCGAATGGCCTACTCATGCTCCTATTTCTCGTGATTTTAATGGAGGTCCCATCGACTGAGCTAAACAGGTTAAGAGATTCATTGATTACCAAAAGCATACATGTGTGAGAAATGCCCTCTACATGCACTGGGGAGTGGGACTAGCTGAATTTCTCTTGCAGAAAAGCCAGCAAAAGGCCAAATGGCCTCCTTTGGTGCTGTGATTCTCTATTCTACATTATGATTCTACACTAGCCATGGGTAGTGCAACTGTTGGGTAAAATTGAATAAGCTGGGGCTCATTTCTCTGGAAAAAAAGGTGAAGGGTCCTCTGATAAAGGTCTTTAAATTATGAAAGGCTTTGATGGGATAGACGTCCAGAAGGTGCTGCCAGATTTGTGGGTGCGGGGTGGGGGGGTTGGGTGGTGGGGGAGCAGGGGGTGTGGGAGGTGTTGGGGGGAGGTGGGCACAAGTCTAAAACTCAGGAACATAAATAAGACAGTCACTCATAAATCCAATAAGGAATTCCGGAGAAACCACATTTCCCACAAAGCAGTGGGAACGTGGAACTCACCTACCAAATGAAAGAGCTGAGGAAAAGTGTGGATGTCTTTAAGGGGAAGCCAGATAAACAAGAGTGAGAAAGGAATGGAAGGGTATACTGATGGGCTGAGATGAAGGCATTTGAGAGGAGGCTCACGTGGAGCGTGAACGGCAGTCGGGCTGAATGGCCTGTGTCTGTGCTGTAAATTCTAGGTAATTGTGTGGAACCATTCAATTATCAATCTTAATGCCTCATGAGTGAACGGTGGGTGGGGTGGTTCTCCTATTAGATACTTCCCCCCCCCTTTCAGCAATCTGCTGTGATCAGCAACTGGAAGGTAACATAGGTTGTGTGGTCATGGTTGTTGCCCATGACTCAATTGCCTTGCCAAGTGGTGGATGGCCACAAGGTATCTCAAACTTCTGCTTCTTCATTTTGCTAAACAGAGAATTATAATGGAGAGTAGAAAACAATTCCACACCTTAAGATACTAACCTCAAAACACATGTAGGGAGATACATCTTCATAAAAATGGAACAGAAATCATTGCAATCATTTCAGACAGGGCGAGATCAACTCATCCTCCTAACCACAGTCTTCAGCCCATCCACAGTATTTTTCTTGATGCATTTCTAGTAAATTACATTTATTGACTAAAACCTGTCTAATTCCTTCTTGAAATCCAGTAAGATTCCTTGTTCCACACCTCGCCAGTAATCTAGTTCACTCTTTTTAGTAAAAGAGTTCATGTACTTATTTTCTTTGGTTGTCATAGTTATTTACAGCACAGGAGGAGGCTATTCCGCCCATCGAGTCCATGCTGGCTCTCTGTAGAGCAACCCAGTCAGTCCCATTACCCCGTTCTATCCCCGCATCCCTGCGAGTTTATTTCCCTCAAGTGCCCATCCAATTTCCTTTTGAAATCATTGATCATCACTGCTTCCATCACCCTCATGGGCAGCGAGTTCCAGGTCATTACCACTCGCTGCGTGAGAATGTTCTTCTTCACATCCTCCCAGCCCCCGCATCTCTTGCCCAAAACCTTAAATCTGTGTCTCCCTAGTCCTTGTACCATCAGCTAATGGGAACAGGTTTTTTTTTCTTTACCTTATTCAAACTTGTCATTATCCTGTACACCCCTAGCAAATCTCCCCTCAAACTCCTTTACTTCAAGAACAACCCCAGCTTCTCCAACCTAACCTTGCTAAAATGCCTCATCCCTGGAACCATTCTGGCAAATCTCCTCTGACCCGCTCAAGGGCCCTCACATCCCCAAAGTGCAGTGGCCAGAATTGGTGCTCAGTATTCTAGTTGTGGCCTAAGCAGAGCTTTATGAAAGTTCAAAATAATTTCCCTGCTTTTGTCCTCAATGCCTCTGTTTATGAAGCCCAGGATCCCATATGCTTTGCTAACCACTCTCTCAATATGTCCTGCCACCTTCAAAGTTCTATGCACATGGACCCCCAGGTCCCTCGGTTCCTGCACACTTTTTAGGACTGTGCCTCTCCCTAGACCTCCTGCCAAAATGTGTCAACGCACACTTCTCACTTACATTCCAGTTGATTGTATCATCCTCACTCTTTACCACTCCGAGTTTGGCAGCATCAGAAAATTTTGAAATTTTACTCTGTATTCCAAGGTCCGAGTCATTTCTATCTATCAAAAAAAGCCGGGGCCCTGGCACTGACCCTTGGGGAACATGATTGTCTGCCGTACTCCAGTCCGAAAAATAACCATTTACCACGGCTCAATGTTTTCTGTCCTTAAGCCAATTTTTTTAAAATCAAAGCCAACACTGACCCTCCTCTTCTGTGAGCCACATTTTTGTTAACCAGCCTTTGATGTGGTACTTTGTTAAACATTCCCCTAAAATCCATACATTTCCCTAAAATCCATACAGACGGCATCCATTGCTTTCCCTTCAACAGTCCTTTAGCAAGTGATTAGGAAGGCAAATGGAATGTTAGCGTTTATCGCAAGGGGAATGGAATATAAAAGTAGGGAAGTTTTACTGCAGCTGTATAGGGCCTTGGTGAGACCACATCTGGAATACTGTTAATGTTTCATGTCTATATGGCTCTTCTTCTGAAGAAGTCATACGAACTCGAAACGTTAACTCTATTTCTCTCTCCACAGACGCTGCCAGACCTGCTGCGTTTTTCCAGCACTTTCTGTCTTTACTTCAGATTTCCAGCATCCTCATTATTTTGCTTTTATCTGGAATACTGTGTACAGTTTTGGTCTCCTTATTTGAAAAGTGATACGAGTGCGTTAGAAGGTCAGAAGGTTCACCCAACTCATTCCTGGGATGAAAGTCTTATCTTATAAGGAAAGGTTGGACAATTGGGCCTTTACCCATTGGAGTTTAGAAGAATGAGGTGATTTTATTGAAACATAGAACATCTTGAGGAGACCTGATAAGAGTGGATACCCGGCGGATGTTTCCGCATGTGGGAGAGACTAGAACTGGGGGACACAGTTTAAGAATATGAGATCTCCCTTTTAAGACGGAGATGAGAAATTTTTTCTCTTGGAGGGTTGTTAGTCTGTGGAATTCTCTTCCCCAGAAAACAGTGGAGGCTGGGCCATTGAGTTTATGCAAGGTGGAGTTGAATAGGTTTTTGATAGACAAGGGAGTGAAGGGTTATGGGGGAAGGGCAGACAGGAAAGTGGAATTGAGACCAGAACCAGATCAGCCATAATCTTATTGAATGGCGCAGCAGGCCCAAAGGGCCTACTCCTGCTCCTAAGTCCTACGTTCCTATCTCTGTTACTCCATCAAAAAATTCAATTAAACAAACACAATCGGCCTTTTACAAATCCGTGCTGGCTCTCCTTAATTAACTCAAACCTCTCCCAGTGCCTGTTGATTTTTTCTGGTTATTGTTTCTAAAATCTTACCCACCACTGTTGTTAAACTAACTGGTCTGCCATTACTTGGACTGTCCTTATACCCTTTCTATAATAAGGGTATCAAATTTGCCACTCTCCAATCCTCTGGCACTTCCCCTGTTTCAAGGGGAGATTTGAAGGTTAAGGCAAGCCCTTCCTCCACCTCCACTCTCACTTCCTTTAACAACCTGGGATGCAGCCATCTGGACCAGGCGACTTACCCACTCTGAGTTTAGTCAGCATTCCAATTTTCACCCTATCCATTACCTCTACCATCTCTGCTTCTACCGATATTTTGTCAGCTTTCTCCTTCTCAGTAAACACTGATAAAGTACTCATTACGTAATCTAGCCTTACCCTGCACCTCTAAGCATATATCACTCTTTGTCCCTAATGTGACCCACTTCACCTCTTACTACCTGCTTACTATTTAGATGCTGGTAGAAGGTTTTTGGGTTCCAATTCATGTTGACTGCCATTCTATTCGCATACCCTCTCTTTGCTAGTCTTATTTTCCTCTTCACTTCCCCTCTCAACTTATTGTGTTTGCTCTAGTTCTCGCTTAAAGAATTCACCTGATCTTGTTAAATGGCAGTGCACAGGCTCAGGGGCTGAATGGCCTCCCTCAGCTCCTATCCTGATGGTAGTGATTGCAGGTTCACAGTGTCAGCATTACTGCCAGGCGAGCTCAACTCAGACATTTTATTGTAAAAAAGATTTATTTGAAATGAAGTATCCATAGCATACAGAATAAAACAGATACAGCTACCTTCCAAAAATTAAATTAAATAACCCTTCTTCTTCGAGTCTGTCTTGGCCATTCAGCTACTCCCAGCTGTGACGCTTATAACTGAATGATGTCGGGCGGTTTTGTTTTCTTGTTTGATAGCAAAACTAATTTTGGTGAACAAACACAAGGCCTTGTATTAACTCTGCTCCCTCGGTTCAAGGGAGCCAGCCAGACCTTTATGAAGGCAGCTACAGTCAGTGTTGCTGTATTGTATCAGCCCATCAATCACAAGCAAATGATTCTCTCTCCTTGTCAACTTGAGCTGAGCAGGGAGCATAAAACAGGCATATCGGAGGTTTCGATCTCCCCCTCCAACAGCCCGGTGATGCTCTGGGGAGAATCTCTGTGCCACGAGAGTTTGTGCCATTTCTGCTTAAAACACCTCCCTCGCTTTCCAGGGCAGATTATTCGTTGTACCTAGCCAGCTTCAATCTGGGCACAATGTTCATGGACTGCAGCTCCTGGAACAGCAGTTTACAGGCATATGGGATACGCAGTGAGGAAACATGGCACGATGACTTGCAGTAATGACACCTGGAAAGACAAAACATTCTTAAATCATCTCTAAACTGGGCTGAGTAAAATTATCCAACTACTTTAAAAAATGCTTTTTTTAAAAAAAAAACGACACAAAAATCAGTCCCCGCCCAGGAATGCAGAAGGAAACAGGCCTTTTAAATTGAGATATCACACGAGGGACAGACCCCACTAGGTCAGAAAAGTGCAAATCTGCACCAACTACAGTTGATGTCTCCAATACACCAGCGCAGAACTGAAGCGATATTAAAACACAGTTATTGGGGGTTTACAGTGAATATAGTTCTGCAGTGTTTAAAACTGCATTCCAGAAAACCAAAGCATTTAAGATTTTCTGAGCATGATACAGATAAACTGTACAACACAGCCAAGTGATACAAAAATCTCAAATCGCTGCACACCGGATAATTGTCAAATGCCATTTTAACACGGGTAAAACGCTTAGCGTTAAGTCACATTTCCAAAGCATTAGCAAGTTGCCAAGGACCAGGATAATGACCACGAAGAGGTTATGGCAGTGCAGTGGTTATAGCACTAGATGAGAAACTAGAAATCAGGTTCAATTCCCATCCTGTCAAGTGATGAAGTTAAAAATCAATAATTCTGGTAATTTGTGGGAAAAAAATGGTTTGTCCGGCCTCCCTGACTCAATGAAAGAAAGACTTGCATTTTTATAGTGTCTTTTATAATCTCAAGGCCTCCCAAAGAGTTTCACGACCAACGAAGTACTTTTGATATAGGAAACATGGCAGCCAATTTGCACACAGCAAGATCCCACAAACAGCAATGTGATAACGACCAGATCATCTGTTTTCGTGATACTGATTCAGGGATAAATACTGGTCCCAGGTCACTGGGGAGAATTCCCCTGGTCTTCTTTGAAATACGGCCATGGGATCTTTTATACCCAAAGGGAAGGCAGGGTCATGAGTTAACATCTCAGCTAAAAGATGTCGAATCCGACAGTGGAGCGCTCCCTCGGCCCTGCCCCCCGACAGTGCGGCCCTGCCCCCCCACAGTGCACTGGGGTGTCCAACTGGAATCATTTTGCACTCAAGTCTCTCAAGAGGTGTTTCAACTCTCAACCTTCTGACTGCGAGGTGAGAGTGCTGCCTACTGAGCCATGGCTGATGGGGTAATGGCAGCTAATTCTCTCAGGCCGCCTCTCAACAAGTGAATAAAGCAGCTGTACTTACCAGCCAGAGTATCCCAGGAGACCACACTGCCCGCAGACATCCACCTCAAACGCATCGCTTGAGATCATCAACCTCTCCAGCAGCATCATGCTAGCTCCATAGCCAATCAGGCAGTCGCGTTCCATCTCACCAAGCCGCAAACCTCCATCGCGAGATCGTCCTTCTGTTGGTTGCCTGGAGGGTCAAGTTTTGCAAGAATCATCATATCAAGGCTCAGAGCCGCCTGCAAGCTGCCAAGTTACACAGAAAGTACCAACACTGCAGACCTTGTGTCATTCACCATCTATACACTGCTCCAAGATACTCCTACTGATCACCAGCCTGATCACAGCAATAGTTCAAAATAGGTTATTTAACACAATTAAATTCATTCCATTTACTTATTATTTCTTCTAGACTCTCAAAAGGCTCAGGACCAATTGAAATTTCCAACACTGAAACATATAGATTTTCATTAGGAAAAGGTATCAAGGGTTATGGAGCGAATGCAGCTAAATGGAGATGTGGGACACATGTGCCTGCTTTTAATAAAGTGTTCGAACAGGTCCACAGGGCTGAATGTCCTCCTCCTGTTTGTATCTTGGGACCTTTTATTCCAATTCCTTAATCTGTCCTTTTGATTTAATTTTCAGAACATTGTTAAGTGGAAGTTGTACAGGGGACACAACGTGCAGGGAGTGGGCAAACAGTCAGGTTCACACTAACCTACGCAGTTCACAGGTTTTAACAAACATTAAGTTAAAATTCAATCGCGTTAACTTCAGGATCTGTACTTCTCACCGTACACAATGGAACCGTTCCAATCAGCTGGCCAGCAATTCTGACAGCAGATCCCTATACAGTAGAGCAGGATTAATAATCAATAATAATACGGCAAAATTAATTTAGCACTGACGAGAGCTCACCTGGTGAGGACAGCCCGAGGACCTCGTGCCCGAGCGTGCATCTTATCCAGGACCATGTGCTTCAGCTTCTGATAGTACACAGGGCCGAAGTAAATGTATGCCTCCAATGGCTCACTGGAAGAGAGAGCGAGAAAGGGAGTTGGTCTGGGAGGGAGTTGGTGACTGAGCATGCCTGAGCACGAGAGTAAGATAGCAAAGCGCGCGAGCGAGAGGCAGGGCTTAATAGCGAAATACATTAAAGATTTTTTTTAAAAACAAGGACGAGACATACAAAGATACGAATGAGGAGCAGGAGTAGGGCTATTTGGCCCCTGGAGCCTGCTCCGCCATTTAATAAGATCTGATTGTGGCCTCAACTCGACATTCCGCCCACTCCTGATAACCTTTGACTCCCTTGTTAGGCAAGAATCCATCTACCTCTGTCTTGAAAATATTCATTGACCCTGCCCCCACCGCTCCCTGGGGAAGAGAATTCCAAAGACTCACGACCCTCAGAGAAAACATTTTTCATCTCAGTCTTAAATCTCAGCCTTTATTTTTAAACTGTTTCCCCTAGCCCTAGTCTCTCCCATAAGGGGAAAACATCCTTTCAGCATCCATCCTGTCAAGTCCCCTCAAGATCTTATATATTTCAATAAGATCATCTCTCTCTTCTAAACTCCCTGTCTGTCCAGCTTTTCCAGAAAGGTAACCCCCTCACCCCTATCCCAGAGATAGAGGGCTTTGTCAGCAAATTCTAGAGCCTTGGGCTAGGGCACAGCTGCCAATAGTGGGTGTGGGTATTGCACACTAAGGGGTCTTGACAGGGTGGATGTGAAGAGGATGTTTCCTCTTATGGGAGAATATAGAACTAGGGGTGACTGTTTAAATATAAGAGGTTGCTGATTTAAAACTGGGACAAGGTGACATTTTTTCAGAGGGTCGTGAGTCTTTGGAACTCTCTTCCTGAAAAGGTGGAAGCAGAGTATTTGAATATTGTTAAGTCAGAGGTGCATCAATTCTCGATAAGCAAGGGGGTGATAGGCTATTGGGGGTAGGCAGGATGCAGATTTCAGGTTACTATCAGATCAGCCATTATCTTATGAAATGGCGAAGCAGACTTGAGGGACTGAATGGCCTCCTCCCGCTCCTTGTTCATATGGTGCACAGCAAAACTCTCATTGCCTCTGGATCAATGTCCTGGAACTCCCTACCTAACAAGGCTTGTGGGAGTAATGTCACCACATAGACTGCAGTGAAACAAGGTGGGCAGGCAACCACAGCTTTCTCAAGGGCAACTCTAAGTTCCAGCTTTGCCAATGACACCCATATCCAGAGAGTGAATGAATAAAAATGTTTGCACTCCAGCTGTAATGTAAATACAGTCCAAGAATCCCAGCAACCCCCTGCACTTAAGAGACATTTTAGGGATTTTAGAATGATTAACTGTCCAGATCTCTACTCATACATTAGATTTTCTATCACAAACATTCAAGATGCAAACATGAAATATGGAATAATCACTACAGTTTGATCAAGGGTTAAGTCTCCTGAGAGTTCACCAAATTTGCATTCCATACTTTTGTCTTCAACATCTGAAAAAAGGGCCTTGCACTTGGATGGAGATTTACATCTTTGTTATATCCTAGAGCTCCTATAGCCAATTATTTGCTTTATGAAGTGCACTTTGTTGCTGTTTAGACAACTAGAGCAATAAATTGGCACGCACTGCAATAAGATAAACGACTAATTAATCTGTTTTTGGTAAGGGATAGATATTGACCACTTGAATGGGCAGGCGGAGCCTTGGTTTTGTGTCTCGTCCAAAGTATGGTATCTCTGACAGTGTGGCACTCCCTCAGAACTGCACTGAGACGTTGGATAAGTTTACATGTACAAGTCCTAAGCTGACATGGACGAGGTAGTTCCCATTGTTTTCAAATCCCACACTTAAGTCACATTGGTTTGAATTGCATACTTTGCAGCAGAGATTATGTATTGGTATACTTTCATTGCTAAAAGCCAAAGATACCTAATGTAATATTGACTGTACCATATCCTGTAATTGTAACAGAATACAGAAAAATCACAGAATAATGTAGCACAGGAGGCCGCCATTCAGCCTATCTTGTTTATGCCAGCTCTTTCAAAGAGCTATCCAATTAGCCCCATTCTTTCCCTATAGCTCTGCACACATTCCTCCAAGTATTTATCCAATTCCTATTACTACTGAGTCAGTTTCAGGTGGTGCATTCCAGGTCACAACTCACTGGATGAAAAAACAATCTAATTTCCCCTCTTGTTCTGTTGCCATTATCTTAAATCTGTGTCCTCTGGTAATCGATCCTTCTACCACTGGAAATGGTTTCTCCTTATTTACTCTATTGAACACATTTATCAAAACTCTCCTTATGGACTCTCAGGAGGACACAAGCCCAATTTCTCTTGTCTCTCCACAAAAGTCAGAATGGTTCTGAGGTTTATTAAAGTGCATCGGGAATAAGTTCATAAATCAGACATACCCAGTGATTCCAGAGGTTACATAGTCCTTGCCAAGATAGTTATAGCCGTAATGTATCAGATCCTCGCAAACATCCTTGACTTTGCTGCCGCCAAAGGCAGTGCCATAGTGGAACCTGCCATCCAGGATGCCAGCCTTCCCTGCCAGCAGCTCAATCAACTTACCGACCTATGGAGACAGGGAGATGAAAGCAAGCAACACACCAACAAATCCTGGAAAGCCACAATTCAAAATCAATAACCACTACACAAATTCTCAAATGTCTGTCTTCAAATACCACCGTTGCTTTGCTCCACCCTACCTTAGCGGCCTGTCCAAAATGTGCCCTCCCACCCCCAGATTGCTCCCTGCCCATTCCCCCAGCCGCTCCATCAAATCCCAGTGTTTCCACTACTAAAGCCACCACGCTCTTATCTTTTGGCAGCCGCTTTCAATGACCCCTGCCACCTCTCTCCCGTCTAAAAGTGGTGTCCCTGGGGATAGGTGTGGGATTTATTTTTCGTTTCTCTAGTAATTGCCCCTTTCCTGTCTGCCTGACTGTAACACGTACATAAACGTTAAAATTAGACACCAGTTAAACCTTTTTATCAGCAAGTCTGTCCCCAATTTTTTTCTTTTTTGATTTCATACAAGATGAAAGATGAGGTTTTGGGAAGTTGATTACGAGAGGTTCTGGTCTCTCCTCTGTCTCAATGGATAGACAATAAACACTGGTCTTGCCAGTGTCACCCATGCCACGTGCCACAAAGAAACATTTGTAAAAATATCTGTTACCTTCAAAAATCATTAAACTATGACCAACAACTTTATCATCCTTTTTATTTTACTTTGATCATATTTACCCCTGCCACTAAGGTAGGCGGGGGTAATGTATGGTGGCCAGTTTGTAAACAATATATTGGACTGTTATGAGACAGCTTTTCGGTAAAAGCTGGGTTATTTAAAATCCCAGAGGGAAACTTTAAACAACTGTCATAACCTATATGTTTAAGTGATGTGTTTGAGCTGCAAATCTAAATTTAGGAATCAGACCACCAGTTCTCGAGTTTTATATCAAACTAAAGGAAACATTTGATTAATTTACACAAGTTAAATGCATATGCATGGCTGCAAATCACTACTATCATAACTTTTAACAAATTCCCAAATTAATCTCCATTAAGATAACAGCAACCCATAGACTTAACCAGACAGCAGGCAAACCTTACGAATTCAAAATGAGGTTCCTTTCACTTTGGTTCCTGTGAAGACAGTTGTAGGCTTACAGCTGCTTTGATCTTACATTGCTTCTGCCCCGCACACATGAAAATGGCTGAAGTTATACCTAGCACATCTCATAGAATGCAAATTCTCATTGTATCACCAACCTCTTCTAACAATAAAACTCCTTTCTGGAGTACCAATTTTATTAGCAATATAAACATATTGCTTGGTCTCTGCTCACTAGGTGCCAGATTTCACTCGCCTTCTTGAATGCTCTATTCAAAAAATGCAAATGCACTCTACCTCTCTTACATCTCAAAACTAGTACACACCAAAGCACCCAGGCTAGCTGGCTTTAATCCAATTAAGACACACCCACATACTCAACCTCTATTTTAAAAGAAAGATATTTTCCAATATTATATACTTTGATAGTTTCATGACACGGACAGATTTCAATGAAACTTAATACACAGAAAGGGTATGGCCCAAAGAAGAACTGATTAGTTTTTGGTGAAGTTACAGATCCAAATCTGGATTCGGGAAACTTTCAAAGGATCTGTTAACATTGGGAAACAGGGCGAATTGATCTTTTCTTTAAAGAATGTTGTGGGTTGTTTAATTTTAAAAGTTGTTGATCATTTAAGATGCTGCGGATTGTCTTAGCTGCCATGGTGGAATTTGCCACCGCTGCCAAAACGTGAGCAGAGTTTTCCGTACAGGTTATTGGATGTAATTTGGCCTAAAGCCTCTTCAGCGAGATGGGAGCACTTAATAAAAATATTTATTTTTTCTGCTTTGCAGTTACAGAGCATCAACAAGACAGGAAAAAGCCACAAGGAACAGCTGTGTAATTGTAACAATATTGAGTTAACACAGCATGGTGGAGGTATGCACTCTACTGAGTATCCCCTTCACTTGTTATTTTTTAGATTTAAAGGTGGGTGACATTGTTAGCGATAATTCAAAGTTTGACAGCACAAATTGGCAGTTCTGTTCACCTAAGATGTTTTGGAACACTAGGAACAGGGAGAGGTCTTTCAGCCTGTCACAGTTGATCTGTATCTCAACTCCACTTACATCTTTAAGTTACATATCCTTCGGTACCCTTACCTAACATAAATCTATTGATTTCAGTCTTAAAAGTCCCAGCTGACACCCAGCATCAACAGCCTTCTGGAAAAGAAAATTCCAGAATTCTACAAATAAAGACAGAAAGTGCTGGAAAAACCCAGGTCTGGCAGCATCTGTGAAGAGAGAAACAGAGTTAACATTCTGAGTCCGATGTGACACTTCCTCGGAACTCTCCGAAAAGCAGTCATGTTGGACTCGAAACATTAACTGTTTCTCTCTCCACAGATGTTGCCAAACCTGCTGAGTTTTTCCAGCGCTTTCCGTCTTTATTTCAAATCTCCGGCATCTGCAGTATTTTGCTTTTATTACAGAATTCCACAACACTTTGTGTGAAAAACTTTGCATTGGCGGTTCTGAGTTAAAAGCTAACTAAGCACCCTCAGCTTCCCGGAGCTCATGTTAAAAATGAAACACAAACAGTTAAGTCTTTTAGTGTGTTTCTACCCCATGGAGTTGTTGGTCTCAGCTGCTGTTTGGGTTACGAGGTAGTGCCCCTGTTTGCACTGCTTCTTTGACTGGTTGGAACCTCTAGCTCTCCCTGTTTAGGAGTGAGCGTCTATCTGCCCGGATACACACACGGTTAGAGATCTTTGCCAAAATTAAACAGTTAGAGCGTGGCAAGTGAGAATTCCTATTTTCTAAACGACGAGATTGAGGTCAAGCAGGTTTGAAAAAGTGCCCCAGAATTTTGACTGACCTCGGAGAGCTTTGTAAACCAGGTTTGGCACTGAATTGGATTTACAAGGTTGAATTGGAGTGCTGTAATCATACAGGCCCCAGGCAGTCTCGCTCCAGGGGCTAGCTGAATCCTAGACATGATTTAAATTACAAGCTTAGTGTTGTTATAAAGTGGAATTCAGCAGAACAGGTGCTGAACCAGCAGTGGAACGCTAAAGGGCCAGTTACAGTTTTCAGGGAGTGCCGCACAAAAGCGGGAATCCCTTTACGGAAGTTTTTTCTTCCAGTTAGGTGAAAAAACTTTGGCCTCCGCTCCGTTCACTCGAGGGAGATCGGTAGTTTACTAGCATTCCAATACATCTGGAGTAAAACTAATGCTACACAGAATAAGACGATTGAGGCTCACTGTCATTCGGGAGGGGTAACCATGAGGATTCATGATGATATCTGGACAGATTCCACTATCGCAGAATGGCATGTCTTCTTGAGGCACAATCAAACCGCAGACACCTAGGGGAGCAAGAGAGAGATTTACTAGCAGTTGCATGCAGTATCTATTGCAATTATTCACAAATGCACTATCCAATCATTAGTATTCTGCAGAGACTAGGTAATCATAGATACATTTCCAAACTATTAAAATCCTTTGGGCATGACTAGCCCTGTCAGCACATTCAATGGATCAAAATAGGTTAATTTAATGGCTAAATGGTTATGTTACTGGGCTGGAGGCTGGGGCTAAATCCAGAAAATAGAAGTTCATGGCAGTCCGAGCTTTTGAATTCGTGGTTTAAAATAAACTGGAAATAAAGTGCTCGTATCAGTAAAAATAATAGCTGACTCCAGACCCACACCAATGTCACTAACTCCTAACAAGCCACGGAGCTGTAGCAGCATAACCAGCGATGGGCAAGAAGTACCCGGCAGGTCTACAGGTACAGTCGTTTAAACCTAGCGATGACGGGCGTTAGGAATTCTCAGCCAGGTTAAGAGAGGGACCTTACCACAGAATAGAGAGATTTACTTTACTGGATAGGAGATAATGAATCGCACGCAATACCTGTCGGCAGGTTGGGAAGGTCTAGGATGCGGGTGGCTGGGGGTGGGGGCGCGGTGGCTGGGGGGGTTCCTGGCGCTTCGATGAGGCCACAGGATAAACAGCAGCCAAAAAAAAAGGGGTTAAAAGACCCTACAGTTCGCCAACCAAGACTTCTGGTTTAACAGGTGAATAAGCATCTTTGGGGAAAACTTTATGCAACTTTCTTGTATGAAATAAGCACAACTGTGAATGGCAGCAGACTGTGGAAAATGTCGACTGCTAAGGCTACAGAGAGCCAGTGTGTGTTGTTTGTTTTGTGTGAAAGGGAATGATAAAAGATGCATGAAATTGACACAGAAAGGCAAGAAAACAGAAAGAAGCGAGGCTGCTCCATCAGAGGCAGCATGTAGCCTTTGGTGAGCTGTATAACAATGGGATCCACACATCCAAGCACAGATCCAACACAGCTGTGGGTTTCATTAGATGAAGAGACTGGTGACTAAAGTAAATAATTAACCTATTGTGATCCAGTGAAAGTGCTGACAGGGCTAACCATATCCAAGGGATTTTAATAACATTTCCCCAATTTAATTGCACAAGTCTATTTTATTGCCTTCAAGGTTTAAACGCAACTCTTGCACTAAAAAAACATCCAAATCCTGCAACAACATTTTAAAAAAGCAAAATGATTTTCAGTGGGCAGTCAGGAAATTAAAACATTAAAAAAAAATACTCGGGAGCAACTCAAGTCACAGCTTGTGGAGCTTATCAAAAATTCCAAAAAAAAAAAGACTAAGACCATCACTAAATGGAGGTAAAGCCAGAATCGCTGCCAGAATCAGAGACTATTTTGATCTCTGTATTTTGTTGAACTCTGGTAACAGGCTCCCATTTAAACCATTTCAGCTTTTCTATATAGGATTTTCCTCAGGCTCAGCTATATTTTCCCACTAAATAGAGCAACATAAGAGAGTGAATACTAATTAATACAGAAAGATTAAAATTCTCTTGCGAGGAGCTATTAGAAAACAATTAGCACAGAGCCTTTCGAAGCTGCGAATGGAAAGAATGGGTTAAGGGTTTCTTTGCAACACAGTTTGCATTTACTGTTTCACTCCTAGATTGTGTTTGTGGGAGGCAATTATGTGCCATAAAATGGTAATGTAACTGTTTTGCATACTTAATTGGGAGGTCACAAGGTTACCAGTTCAGTACTTGTATCTGAAAACATGCACTGCGGGACATTTTATAGCTGTTTGTGCCTTTCACATTTCACAGCGATGTCACAATGACCAAGGAGAGTTTAAAAAGGTTTTCAAAATAAAATAAGTTGCACTAGTCAAACGTTCCTACTAGAAACTTGCAGAAACACTTAATTTTAAAAAGCGCAATTTTAAACTGGTGAAACCACCTAGGACAAAACATCTTAAGATGATTTATTTCCATGCCTTGAGCTGGGCACATCCCCGATCGCTTCATATGTCAAATTCTTACAGTTCACGCTGCAGCAGTAATTTGGCAATAATTAACATTGTGCGACATTTAAAAGTTTTAAACTCCATTAAAGCAAAAGGATTAGGCCAGTCATAAATCAGGAAGTTAGAGCGCAAGTAATTAGGGAAATAGAGTAATCATGGGGTATTTCAATCGTCATATAGACCGGGAAATCCAAATTCACAGTAATAGGTAGAGGGCGAGTTCGTGGAATGTTTACTAGATAAGTATGGTTAAGGAATCAACAAGGAAACAGACTATTTTGGCCATCGTGCGATGAAATAGGGTAAATTAATAAACTTGTTGTAAAGGGGCCTCTGGGAAAGAGTGACCATAATATGATAGAATTTTATATTGCATTTGAGTGATTTAATTAAGTCTGAAACTATGGTCTTAAATTTAAATAAATCAAACTATGTAGGTATGAGGGGCAAGTTGGGTAGGGTAGATTGGGAAACTAGATTATAAGATATGACAGTTGACAAGCAATGGCTAGGATTTAAAGAATTAATACATAATTGTAAAAAAAATACACCAGTGCATTCCACTAAGGCACAAAAACTCTGTGGGAAAAGTGGTTCAACCATAGCTAACAAGGAAGAGTTAAAGATAATATTAGATCAAAGGAGAGGCTCATAATGTTGCCAAAAAGAATTGCAAACTTGAGGATTTTAGAATTCAGGAAAGGAAGGCCAAGAAATTGATAAGGAAAAAAAGTGTATATTAGAAAACGACACAAGTACAAATTGTACACATTTCTATAGATATGTAAATAGGAAAGGTTAATGAAGTAAACATGGGTCTATTAGAGAGAGAGACAGGTTAAATTATAATGGGGAATAAAGAAATGATGGAGACAGTAAACAAATACTTTGTATGTGTCTTAATGGTAGAAGGCAAAAAAATCCAGTAATAATGAGAAACCAAGGGTCTAGGAAGAATGAAATAAAAACAGAAAATGTTGGAAATGCTCAGCAGGTCTGAAAGCATCTGTGGAGGGAGAAACAGAGTTAATGATTCAGGTTAATGACTTTTCATCAGAGCTGGGAAGAACTAGAGAGAATGAGGAACTTAAAGAAACCATTCTAAACAAAGAAATAGTATTGGTAAAATTAATGGGATTAAGCGGCGACAAATCCCCTGTGCCCAATAACCTGTATCATAGGGTTTTAAAAGAAGTAGCTGCGGAGATAGTAGATTCATTGGTTTTGATCTTTCAGAATTCCTTGGATTTTGGAAAGTTCCCAAGGATTGGAGGATGCAATCATAGCCCAGCTATTTAAGAAAGGTGGGAGAGCGAAAACGAGGAACTATAGGCTGGTTAGCCTAATATCAGTAGAAGGCAAAAGGCTAGAGTCTATTGTTAGGGATGTGGAAAGAGGGAACTTAATCATATGCTTAAGTAGAATCAAAACGGATTTATGGAAGGGAAATCGTGCTTGGCAAATCTGTTAGAGTTTTTATGAGATTAACTTGCAAGATGGATAAGGGGGAACCAGTGGATGTAGGGTATTAGATTTTCAAAGAACATTCAATAAGGTGCCAGACAAGGGGTTATTATACAAAATTAAGACTCATGGGACCGGTTAGGCCAAATGGCCTGTTTCTGTGCCGTATATCCTATGTAATCTGATGTACCTAAATTACATTTAACCGCCTTTATTCTATATTCCTTGATACCCTCCCCAACAAACATCTATTGCTCTCAGCCATGAAAATTAAGGTTGCCAACCCAGGCTGGATATATTCCGGAGAGGTCAGTGGAAGTGATGTCAAGGGAACCCGGCGGCATTGGGCGAGCGGTTTTGGGGTGGGGGCCACTCTTCAAAACCGGCAGGTCACCTACTCACTCGATTGGGAAACAAGTTCAGCGCCTGAAAACTATCCACTCAACAGAATGAATTTGTAGCCTGCTAGGATCAACAAGTAGAGAAAATAATGGCTATGCATCACGCTGAACGGATGTCAACCTTAACATCTAAAACGTTACAGATGCACGTTGTCCTTTCCTGATCTCTTTTCGTGTTATTAACATTGACATCACTCATCGTCTTGGCTACTTCTACAGTTTGTTTTTTTTTAAACGTGATTCAGCTTCTTTTACTCTCTCTCAAAAGCCCTTCACGTCTGCTGCACACAAATGAACCTTTCTGTAGTCAAAGCTCCAAGAAAACTTTAAATGCAGAGAGTAAATCACGGGTGGCAAAGATTTTATTTTTTTGCATGGTAAATCGAAAGTAGCCACAAATAAAACCCGTTTGTTTGGTAATACAGGCAGAGCTCCCCATTTACACAGAGGCACATGCACATTTGTAACTGAGACTCAATGGAGAAAGCATGGATTTTGTGCCGAGACCTACTCTGAAGGAACAACGTGTGTTTCTGTGCACAGTCAAACCCCTAAGTCACCTGTGCTGTCTGCCTATGGAATTCAAGCCACATTTACACAACCTGCCCTCCTAATTTAATACTTTGAGCCCCGGTGTCATTCTGGTGAATCTGTGTTGCACCTCCTCCGTGGTTAATATTTCTTTCCTGAGATGTGGAACCAGAACTAATCGCAGTTACTACAGATGGGGTTGGACTAAGGCTCTGCACAACATAAACATCACTTTCTCACTTTTGAATTCCCACCCCCCACTGTGGGCGCTTACTTATAAATGCCGTGTGCAATGTGGAACGGACACCATGAGCTGCATGCCACGTATCACAGCCTTACCTTTCTGTCCATGCCGGCTACTGAACTTATCACCAATCTCCGGGCGCCTCGTCTGTCTCAGCAGGATTTTAATTAAGAACGCATCTTCTGAGTTTGAGGAGATCATCACCTTCTCGATATAAGAATCTGTTGCTCCTTTGTAGCTGTTAACGTAAGCAACATCGGGCGATGTCAACAATTTGAGCTATAGACCGCTCAATATGGTGAGTGGTCTCAGCTATATACGGTCTAGCGTAAATTGCAATCGCATGAAAGTATTTCATTTATTCCAAAATGTTAAGCAGCCAAAGCAACAAGAGGTTGAGTATGGATGGGATCCAGCCCTTCTAACAGGATTGGGGAGGGGTTGCTGGGATAGTATGGGGAGGGGCAGTGGGGGTAATAACTCTGCTCAACAGAATTGGAGAATCCGGGTTCCAGAGCTGTCATCCCATCTGTGACAGGAAGAATAGAAAATCCGAATGTTATTTAAATGGCGACAAGACTACAGAATGTTGCATAGAGAGGAATCTGGCTGTCCTTGTACACAAATCACAAAAGTCAACTTGCAGATATAGCAAGTAATTAGGAAGGCAAGTGGAATGTTGGCCTTTATTGCAAGGGGGATGGAATAAAAAAGTAGGGAGGTCCTGTTATAATTGTACAGGGCATTGGTGAGATTGCACCTGGAGTACTGCATACAGCTTTGGTGTCCTTACTTGAGGGGGGACATACTTGCATTGGAAGCAGTTCAGAAAAGGTTCACTAGGTTGATGCTGGGATAAGCTGTTTTCTTATTAGGAAATGTTGTGCAGATTGGGCCACTACTCACTGGAGTTTAGAAGAATGAGAGGTGAACTTATTGAAACGTATAAGATTCTGGGTGGGGTGGGGCGAGGCTGACAGGATAGATGCTGAGAGGATGTTTCCCTGGGGGGTGTCTAAAACTAGGGGGACATAGTTTAAAAATAAGGGGATCTCCCTTTCGAAATGGAGATGAGGAGGAATGTCTTCTCTCAGAGAGTCATTGGTGTTTGGAATTCTCTGCCTCAGAGCAGTGGAGGCTGGGACATTGAATATATCCAAGGCAGAGTTAGACAAATTTTTGCCCTGCAAGGGAATCAAAGCTTATTGGGTGGGGGGTGTGGTGTAGGCAGGAAAGTGGCCCTAACGGCACAATCAGATCAGCCATGATCTTACTGAATGGTGGAGCAGGCTCAAGGGGCCACATGGCCTACTTCTGCTCCTATTCCTTGCAATTTTATGTTGTATTCTCCTTATGGGAGCATAGAGCTGTGGACCTACCACAAAGTGCTTTAATTCTGCACAGCTCAGCTCATTTCCCAAACACAAACATGAATGTAAAGTGATGTGTTTGAACTATTTACAGGAACTATTACATTCTACCGGTTGTTTCTTTATATTATCAGGATTCTACAGACTCAGGTAAAAGGATCAGGCTAGAAGTGCCATTCCTCTCTCATTGGTGTTAAGACTACAGAGCAAAATCCTCTTTATTATTCGCTTTTACACAGGAAAAAAATAACTTAAATGACATCTTAGCGCATTTCTGAAAACGCCCAAAGTGCACATAATGAATGACTTTGAAGTGCAGTCACTGTTAGACAGGTGAACGCATTCACTAATTTGCACGCATCAAGATATACCAGCAGAAATTCGATGGGTAACCAGTTAGTTTGTTTGTGCAGTGTTAGAGGAACGCACGGCAGGACACAAGGGACACTCGGCCTTCTTCCAATAGTGCCCTGGGACTTTAGCATTCACCTGAACCACAGGGCAGGTGGACAGGGCCTCGTCCCAGCATCTCTCCTAACAAGAGGGGGGGAAAATGTTTAATGCAGTGCATTGTTGCAACTTCAAACGCACGGCCTGAAAGGGCGGTGGAAGCAGGTTCAATAGGAACTTTCAAAAAGGAATTGGATCAATGTGTGAAAAGAGTATGGGGCTATAGGGGCTCTTAACTGCCCTCTGAAATACCCTAGGAAGCCACTCAGTTCAAGGGGCAATTAGGGAGGGGCAACAAATGCTGGCCTTGCCAATGATGCCCACATCCCTCATGTGGAATAGCTCGAAGGGATGAACAGTCTCATTCTGTTCCTCAGCTTGTTCCTTTTGATCTCGTTGTCATTTCTGGGATCTTCTCATGTGCAAACTTGAGTGTAATGTTCACTTACAATGACTGCATTTCAAAAGTGTTCATTGGCTGTGAAGCCCTCCGGGGCCTCCTGGGGATGTGAAAGGTGCTATATAAAGGCAAATACTCTCTTTTCTCTTTAATGTAAGAATTTTCCACCATGGTTTCAGTCAACCAATTCCTTTCTCTTCCCCCCGCCCCGAGGTGGGCTTCCAGGAGTGACAGAGGTCAGTGTTTAAACGTACGTGACTGGAACGTCGCGAAACTGCGGCTGTTGAGATTGTGCGGTTCCCTCTAGTGGAGTCTGTGTAACCGTCGGCATTGATTTGTTCACCAGCACTTGTCTGTTTTCCACCTTCTCACCTAACCAAAAATAAAAGTGAAATGGAAATTGTTTCTCGGTCAGGAGCACACACTGTATCATGGGATAAGAGTGAAACACTTAATTCCGTTTACAGAGTGATTCACTGCAAGTGGCGAGAATAAGATTTATTCTAATCAACAGAAAAGGGTAAACTGCATGTTTTACTTTAATATCATTGGAATTATCCAGAGACACTGAACGTAATGTAGTCCATCCAATATCCACATCCAATGGCTAACGACAGTTTTAGGTTCCCTCTATATTCTAAGTCCAATGAAAGTTAAATGTTTTCCCCTCTAATTTCTACACTTGATCTCCAACGTTTGGAGCTGGTAAGCAAAGCGGAGAAAGGTCCCACAGGCACTGGAAGTCCACTATTACCTCCCCAAGTCTTTATTTTATTCAATAAAAGCAAAGTACTGCAGATGCTGGAAATCTGAAATAAAAACAGAAAGTGCTGGAAATACTCAGCAGGTCTGGCAGTATCTGTGGGGAGGGAAACAGAGTTAACGTTTTGGGTCCAAAATGACACTTTGGAACTCCATTTTGTTCAGTTTGAGCTCCAAGCAGCTAATGTGAGTGAAAGTGGCATCACTACAACATCTGTTTCCGTCTTCACCCTGCTGGAGCTTTTGAGGTCTTTAGAAAAATGAAAGGGTTTGATAGGGTAGATGTAGAGAAACACTTGTGGGGAATCCAGAACTAGGGGCCATAAAAATGAGATTCACTCATAAATCCAACAGGGAATTCAGGAGAAACTTTCTTACACAGGAAATGGCGAGAACATGAAATTCACTCCCACAGGGAGTTGCTGAGGCAAACAATATAGAAGCAATTAAGAGGAAACTGGATTCACAGAGCAGAAGAGGCCCTTCGGCCCATCGAGACTGCACTGACACGTGAGAAACACATGACCGACCTACCTAATCCCATTTACCAGCACTTGGCCCATAGCCTTGAATGTTATGACATGCTAAGTGCTCATCCAGGCACTTTTTAAAGGATGTGAGGCAACCCGCCTCCACCACCCTCCCAGGCAGCGCATTCCAGACCGTCACCACCCTCTGGGTAAAAAAGCTTTTCCTCACATCCCCCCTAAACCTCCTGCCCCTCACCTTGAACTTGTGACTGACCATTCAACTAAGGGGAACAGCTGCTCCCTATCCACCCTGTCCGTGCCCCTCGATCAGGTCGCCCCTCAGTCTTCTCTGCTCCAACGAAAACAACCCAAGTCTATCCAACCTCTCTTCATAACTTAAATGTTTCATCCCAGGCAACATCCTGGTGAATCTCCTCTGCACCCCCTCCAGTGCAATCACATCCTTCCTATAATGTGGAGACCAGACACAGTACTCCAGCTGTGGCCTCACCAAGGTTCTATACAATTCCAACATAACCTCCCTACTTTTGTAATCTATGCCTCGATTGATAAAGGCAAGTGTCCCATTAGCCTTTTTCACCACCCCACTAACCTGCCTCTCTGCCTTCAGAGATCTGGATAAACACATAAGGTGGAAAGGAATAGAAGTATATGCTGATAGGGTGAGATGAATAGGGATGAGAGGCAGCTCGTGTGGAGGATAAGCACTGGCATTGACCAGTTGGGTTGAATGGTTTATCTCTGTGATGTAGACTTGACAATACTTACTACAGTTTAAATGAATTTTCTTTACGGGGATTTTTGCGAGTGCTGTTGGGAGGTCTTTGAACTAACTCGGCAGGGGTGTGGGAGCCAAGAGAAAATATGAGAGAGTATTAACAAGGTGCAAAAAATACTGGGAGGGACAGATAGCACTAGTATAGTGAATATTAAGTTAATAGGTAAAGTCGGGGTAAGGGAGAAAGTAACAAAATCTAAATCAGGGTTACTATGCATATATGTGAATGCACGGAGTATAGTAAATAAGATTGGGGAGTTACAGGTGCAAATTGCCATGTGGAAATATGATGTTGTGGCAATAAGAGAGATTTGGCTCAAAAATGGGCAGAAATGGGTGTTAAATATTCCTGGGTATAAGGTGTTCAGAACAGATAGGAAGGAAGGGAAAGGGGAGTATTGGTTAAGGAGAGCATTGCTGTGCTGGACAAAGGGGATGTTCCTTTTCATATTTGTTCATGGGGTGTGGGCATCACTGGCCATTTGACTGCCCATCTCTAAATGCCCTTGTTCAGAGGGCCGTTAAGAGTCAACCACATTGATGTGAGTCTGGAGTCACATGTAGGCCAGACCAGGTAAGGACAGCAAATTTCCTTCACTAAAGGACATTAGTTAATCATATGGGTTTTTACAACAATTGGTAATGGTTTCATCATCAGACTCTTGATTCCAGATTTTTATTGGATTCAAATTGCACCATCTACCATGGTGGGATTCAAACCCGGGTCTCCAGAGCATTACCCTGGGTCTCTGGAATACTAGTCCAGTGACAATACCAAGGCACTGGGACTGGATGAGATGCATCCAAGGATATTGAAGGAAGGGAGAGTAGAAATTGCAGGGGCACTAGCCATAATCTTTCAGTCTTCCCTAGATTCAGGGGCGGTGCCAGAGGACTAGAGAATTGCAAACATTACGCCCTAGTTCAAAAAAGATTGTCAGCAATTACAGACCAGTCAGTTTAACTCCGGTGGTGGGAAGCTTCTGGAAACAATTATTTGGGATAGAATTAATAGTCACATGGAAAAATATGGGTTGATTAGTGGTGGGCAAGATTCAAGAAACAATTATTCAGGATAGAATTAGTAATTGCATGGAAAAATATAGGTTGATAAGGAAGAGCCAGCATAGATTTCTTAAGGGGAAAATCATGTTTAACTAACTTGGAGTTTTTTGAAGAGGTAACAGAAAAGGTCGATGAGGGTAATGCTGTTGATGTGGTGTACATGGACTTTCAAAAAGCATTTGATACAGTGCCACACAACAGACTTGAGAGAAAAGTTATTGCTCATGGAATAAAAGGGACAATAGCAACATGGATACAAAATTGGCTGAAAAAAGGAAACAGAGCATAATGGTCAATGGATATTTTTCAGGCTGCAGGAAGGTTTGTAGTGAAGCGCCCCAAGGGTCGGTATTGGGACCCTTGCTTTTCCTGGTATATGTATATTAATGATCTAGGTCTTGGTGTGCAGGGGACAATTTCAAAGTTTGTGGATGATGTGAAGCTTGGGAGAGTTGCGAACTGCAAGGAGGACGATGTGGAACTTCAAGAGGATATAGACAAGTTTGTGGAGTGGGCAGATAGGTGGCAGATGAAGTTCAATGTGGAGAAGTGTGAGGTGAGGCATTTTTGTCGGAAGAACATGGACAGACAATATAAAATATGGGGTGAAATTTTGAAGGGGGTTCAGGAGCAGAAAGACCTGGGTGTATATGTGCATAGATCATTGAAGGCGGCAGGACAGGTGGAGAGAGCAGTTAATAAAACACATAGTATTCTGAGCTTTATTAATAGAGGCACAGATTACAAGTGCAGGGAGGTTATGCTGAATTTATATAAGATACTCGTTAGACCTCAGCTGGAGTGTTATGTACAGTTCTGGACACCACATTATAGGAAGGATATGAACACATTGGCGAGAGTGAACAAGAGGTTTACAAGAATGGTTCCAGGAATGAGAAACTTCAGCTATGAGGATAGATTGGAGAGGTTGGCAAAGAGGAAATTTGATAGAGATGTTCAAAATCAGACAGATAGGGAAAAGCTGTTCCCGTTCATAAAAGGGTCAAGAATGAGAGGGCACGGATTTAAAGTGATTTGCAAAAGAAGCAAATGTGATGCGAGAGAAAACTTTTACGCACAACGAGTGGTTCGGGTCTAGATCGCGCTGCCTGGGAGTGTGGTGGAGGCAGGTTCAATCGAGGCATTCAAGAGGGCATTAGATCATTGTTTGAATAGACACAATTTGCAGGGGTACGGGGAAAAGGCAGGGCAATGGCACTAGGTCATAATGCTCATTTGGAGAGCCGGTGCAGACACGATGGGCTGAATGGCCTCCTTCTGTGCTGTTAAAATTCTGCGATTCTGTGAAGCAAGAATCAGTCATTGAAAAGAAGGGATTGCCAAACTGCACTTAGGAACACAGGAAATAGGAGCAGGCATAGGACATTTGGCCTCGTGAGCCTATTCTGCCATTCAACTAGATGATTGCTGATCTTCCATCTCAATGACATTTTCCCGTACTATCCCCATATCCCTTAAAATCTTTAATATCTTGAAATCTATCTTCTCTGTCTTGAACGTACTCAATGACTGAGACTTCACAACCCTCTGGGATAGGGAATTCCAAAGGATCATCGCCTTCTGAGTGAAGAAACTCCTCCTCCTCTCAGTCCTAAATGGCCTACTTCTTATTCTGAGGCTGTGTCCCCTGGTTCTAGACCACACCTCACCTGCTTCACTGCCAACAACCAGGGGGGAGATCCTCCCTACATCTACCCTATCGAGCCCTGTAAGAATTTTGCATGCTTCAATGAGATCATCTCACTCCTCCCCATTCCAGGGAACAGTCTGGTGAACCTTCGTTGCACTCCCTCTATGGCAAGTACATGCTTCCTTTGATAAGGAAGGGGACCAAAACACAATATCCCAGCTGCAGTCTCACCATGGCTCTATACAATTGCAGCTAGACATCTCTACTCTCATTCTTCTGAACTCAAAGGAATACAGGCCCAATTGCCTCATAGGACAATTGCACCATCCCACAAATCTGTCTGGCGGACCTTTGCTATATTCCCTCTATGGGAAGCAAATCCTTCCTTAGGTAAGGAGACCAAAACTGTACACACTGCTCCAAGCATGGTCTCACCTTGGCTCCATACAATTGCAGCAAGACATCTTTACTCCTGTACTCAAATCCTCTTGCAATAAAGGCCAACATACCATTTGCCTTCCTAATTGCTTGCTGTGACATATGAACAAGGACACCGAGGTCTCTTTGGACATCAACACTTCCCATTCTCTCCCCATTTAAGAAGTACTCTGCATTACTGTTTTTCCTGAAAAATGAGACATGCCGAAGCTTTTTGTCTTGCACTCATCAGGACACTTTGCAAGAATGCCAATATAAGGGGAAAACAACAATTTATATTGTATGTGAAGAGAGTACTGATTGCTTGACAAGTGGCATTGCCATGGAGAAAGTAGTGATGGTAGCTGACAGTTAACTGCCAAGCATTGTTTAGCTGAAACTTATGAACTCAGCAACTTATGCAGTTGAGTTCAGTTTTAATGACACCATGTATGCCCAAATAGATGGTGTTGTCATTGGATCCCCTCTCGGCCCAGCTCTCGCAAACATCTTTGTTGGGTTCCATGAGAAACGTGTCTTTGATGGAATAACACCTAATCTCCTACTCCTCGCATGTTTCCGATATGTGGAGGACATATGATATATTTAAATCTGCAGCTGCATGTAACAATTTCCTTACTTGCCTTAATGGACTCCATCCTGCGCTCAAATTCACCTTTGAAATGAACAGTCAAATGAACTCCCCATGCTTGGCGTGCTAGTTGAGAAATCTGCCGGGGGTTCTCTACCGCAAGCCTACCTTCACTAGTCAATATACGCATTGGGAGTCTTACAGTTCCACACGTTATAAGATTGGTCTTATCGGCAACCTTGTAAATAGGGCTCGAGCCATTTGCTTTCCATGGAAGCTAAAATAAGGCGCATCAAAGGCATCCTGTAGGATAGTGGCTACACTGATCAAATCATTTCGCACTGTATATTACACAAACTCATGAATGGGCCTAAGGCCGTCACTTGCAGCCCCGAAAAATGCCCAATCTACCTCAGATTAAGGGCAAGGTATCTCAAAAATTTGAGCAGCAGGTGAAGCTAGCTGTTACACGCTGCTACTATGCAGTAGCAACACAAGTGGTATTCGCCACCAATAGGATGCTGCCGTCAAGCCAAAAAGATGTTCTGCTTGTCACAGATGAGTAATGTGGTATATAAATTTCAGTGCCGGTGTGATGCTGGGTATTGTTGGCCATACATCCCAAAGACTGGCAGATCGTATCAAACAGCATGTCCCAGCCGCTGTTCGCAACGGGCAGGGTACAGTCCGTACCCAACCAGCCCGTGCTTGCAAAACTCAAAACACAGCCTCCAATATTAGATGTGAATCTGATAAATAATAAATAAATAATATTTGCTAAATATTCCTCAGTGTGCTAAGAATGACGCTGACACCCAATTTAAGATTGTCAGTCGGGCTCGCAATGTGGTGCATGTGGGTGTACTGGAAGCTACATATATTAATACACAGGGCCCTGCTCTTTGCAGACAGAAAGAACATGTACACACATTGCGCCTGTTTCAGCTAGACAAAATAAGCGACAGCCATTCGCTAACTCATTGCTCAGGGCAATGTCTTGACCAATCATGGTCAAGATGCCTGGTTTAAATTTCAAACAATGCTTGGCTGTAAACTGTCAGTCACCATCACTGGTGCATTCTCCATGGCAACGCCACTTGCCAACCACTCAGCACTCCCTTCACGTACAGTATAAGTTGTTGTTTTCCCCTTATATTGGTATTCTTGCAAAGTGCCCTGATAAGTACAATACAAAAAGCTTAGACATGTCCCTTTTTCCATCAATGCTCAAGTTCTGTATTACCAAACAACTATTATTGTTTTTCTTACCAAAGTGGATAACTTCACATTTTTCCACATTATATTCCATCTGCCATGTTCTTGCCCATTCATTTAGTCTGTCTAAATCTCCTTGATGCCTCTTTGCATCCTCCTCACATACCCACCAAGTTTTGTGTCATCAGCAAACTTGGAAATATTACATTTGGTCCCCACATCCAAAGCATTGATATAGATTGTGAATAGCTGGGGCCCAAGCACTGATCCATGCAGTACCCCACTAGTCACAGCCTATCAACCTGAGAATGACCAGTTTATTCCTACTCTGTTTCTGTCTGTCAACCAATTCTCACTCTATACAGCATATTTCCCCCAATCCCATGTGCTTTAAATATTTTGATAAAAACTACAGTTTGTTCAAGATTTAATTTAACCCAACATATCTCACATTTCTTTACCTGGTGAGCAAATGCCGTCTGCATCTAAAATTTCATGCCGCCAAATTGGCTTTCGTGTCGCTGCATCGAGCATTGGACCCATGACTTTGTCGAAAGTTTGATTGGTATAGCGTTTAAGTGTACATTTTGCGTTCTTATACACCAGGCACCTTCCAAAACCTTGGGTGGAAAGATAAATGCAACAATTATTACAATCAAGCACTCCTCAATCAGTCAGTCCCCAAATTTCTCACAGCACCATTCGTGACGCCTCAGATACTGAAGCAGTCCCTGTCCAAATGCAGCAAGGCCTGGACAATATCCAGGCTTGGGTTGCCAAGCGGCAAGAAACATCCGTGCCACACAAGTACCAGCCAATGACCATCCCCAACAAGAGAGAATCTAACCATCGCCCCATGACACTCAATGGCATTACCATTGAAGAATCCCCCAATATCAACATTTAGTTTTCTGGATTATAACACCGAGGGTGGCAAAATGGGCAGAATGGTAATGAACAGCCTTGCTGTTCCCAGGTATCTTTCACTATCTTTACAATGTTATGCTACCGACTCAGAAGAGAGAGCTTTGCATTAGCTGCCTCTGTTATAAAGCTACCAGTTGAAGGATAGGCAACATCTTCCCAAGGAACACTCAGTGTTCAGACACTCCTGCACAGTGGGATGCAAGAGGATGGAAGATTAAAATAAACCGAGCGTCGGCCTCGCTGAGAGTATGTTTTGGGGCCCTCTTGATTCACATGGTGCATTGCCTTTATGGTTTCAGGCAACGAATTTAAGGAAAAAATGGGACCAATCGAGTGTCCCATCATGTGAGAACCTCACAAAATGCTTCCCATACAACATTTGTATGGGTGGATGAAGTTACACTGGCAGTGGTTGTGAGGGGGTGGGTGGATGGGACGGTGGTGGGGGGGGGAGATGGGGTCAAGGCTATGGAGGGATTTGAAAATAAAGATCGGAATTATCAGAATTTTAAAGCTTAAGTGCTGCTGGAAAAGGAATCGATGTAGGTTAGTGAGCACAGGGGTGAATGGAACTGGTGCGAGTTAAGGTTCAGGCAGCAGAGTTTTGGATGAGCTCAAGTTTATGGAGGATGCCGGCTTGAAAGGCAGACCAGGAGAGCTTGTTCAAATTTAGAGGCAACAAAGACATTGGTAAAAGTTTTAGTAGATGAGTGGAAGACATTATGGAGGGAAGTACGCGGTCTTGGTGACGGAGCAGATATTGTGGAGCTTCTCTCTTGGGTCAAATATGACATCCAACCCTGCAACCCTCTCAGATCTCTGCATTCTTCCAATTCTGTCCTCTTTCACATCACCAATCTTAAATTGCTCCACTATTGGCAACTATGTTTTCAGCTGTCTGGGCCCCAAGCTCTGGAATTCCCTTCCTAAACCTCTCTGCCTCTCTACCCTCCTCTAAGACGCTCCTTAAAACCTCCGACCAAGCTTCTGGTCATCTATCCTAATATTTCCTTGTGAGGTTCAGTGTCAAATTTTGCTCGATCACCTTGGACATTTTACTACATTAGAAGGTGAAATATAAATGCAAGCTGTTGTTGGAATGGCGGCTAGAATACCCACAATTCCCAACTTCCCAGAAACGGCTCCATCCGCTATGTGGTTATACTGGAGGGCACAAGCCCCACTGCTGTTTATTTCAATCTGTCAGGGACAAACTGGAGGAGAAACTGTGCCTCTGATTTTTCATCCAGATAGAACGTATGAGTGTCAGGGAGATTAATCTTTAATACTGGGAAAGCCCAGGTCAACCAGAGAGTGTTAGGCACCATAGATCAGCAGGTGCAGTGCTGTTTCGCTCAGAGTGCATGAGCTTCCAATGACTGAGGAGTTAGCAAGCACCTGGGTCATTTTATAGCTCATAAGCTACTGGTGGTCAAACATAAGCCTGTGATTTAGACGTTATGGGCGGAATTTAATGGTCACGGCAGTGGGCTGTCCACCGCCTGGAGAACTGGTGGCAACCCCACCACAGACATTTCCAGGAGAAATCCTAATTAGGCAGCTCACTGGTCGGCGACAGGGTTCCTGGCTCCACCAGGGCTCTTTCCCGTCTCCGGCTTCTGGCCAATGGAAGGCCGGCATTGCCACCAGGAGCAGTGGCCGCTGCTGGTACTGCAGAAGGCCAGAGGCTGAACATCTTCACTGGACCAAGGTGAGTGGGACAGGGTCACAGGGGCCAGTCAGGGAATTCCTCGGGAGGGCGAGGGTAGTTATGAAGGGCAGGAAAGTGTCTTTTCAAGGGTGCCTCCCTTGCCATCAGCATGTCCCTCCATTGGGCACAGGATCCCCGAGAAGGAGAGACCACCCCTACCAAAGCAGCAGGCATGCCCACAAGGGTTCCCCTGTCAGTTTGCCCATATGTCGTGGTTAAATACCAGCAGCAGTGGGATGAGGCCCTTAACTCCACCAGGAAGGTTGTCCTTGATGCTTCACATCCCAGGCTTAATTTTGGGGTGGGGGGGATGCGGGGGGTGGAAAAAGGGGGGCTGGGGTCTCCGCTCTATTTCATTATATGTCCTTCCCCCACCACCCAGCCTCCTCCTGGGGGGCATCAAATTCCACCCCACATATGTGAGATATGGTGTTCATACATAATCGTCCTGCTATGGAATATTTAACATTAAAGCTTTACGATTCACAGTCCGGACATGCAGGGAATGGCCATTAGCAACTCACCGTGGCACCAGGAAGAGTAAATTTCCTTAGTGGGTACAAGTGAGTTCCCGTTTTCATGGTAAATTAAACAGGATGTTGGTGTTACTGGTAAAGCCAGCTGGACCATATCAGCCACTGCTCAGTTAGTGGCACTCGTGTCTCTGAGTTAGAAGGTTCAAATCCCACTCCGTGGACTCGAGCATGAAAACCTGGGCTGACATTCCCATAGCGGTGCTGAGAGAGTACTGCATTGTCAGCAGTGCCATCTTTCAGAAAGGTCCCCCGGCACTATTTTGAAGAGGAACAGAGGAGTTCACCCCAGTGGCCTGGCCAATAGTTATCCCTCAACGAGCATCACAAAAACAGAGTAATTGGTCATTATCACACTGCTTTTTGTAGGAGCTTGCTGTGTGTGCAAACTACCTGCCGTGTTTCTTAAATTACAACCACGACTACACCACAAAAAGCACTTCACTGGCTGTAAAGTGCTGTGGGGTGCCCTGATGTGAAGAAAAACACCATATAAAATGCAAACTCTTTCCTTTCTCCTACAATGCTCGACAAAGATCAAGTAATTCTGTAAGTCCGGTGCATGAACATTTTTAGGTAAGATAAGGATTCAAATTAAAACGCAAAGGAATGAAATAGCTTAGCTTGCTTCACCTCTGTCCAAAGAAGCCTTGTTTAGGACAAGAGCATCTTCAATATCATAACCGCTGTAGCTCATCACAGCAACTGTGGCATTCTGCCCAGCTGGTAGCTTTTCAAAATCAATCAGTTCGATGGATTTGGTCTTCACCATGGGCTTCTGAGGATAGGCAAGCAGGTACATGAGGGTGTCAATCCTATTACGCTGGTTGTAGCCTATTGTACCTGCAGGGACACATGAATAAAATATCACTAGTCTGCATTCCTGGAAGCAATCCTACAGATCGTTCTACACCAACAACCTTTGGTGATCTCATTGCCTGGTGTACAAATCAAGTCAGGAGAAAAAACACAAGGTGCAAAAAACAAAAAAAAAATCCTAATCCAAAGCAGGTGCAAATAAAAGATGATCTTTCCTCGGTTAGATTTAATTTATTCATATTTACTTAGGGTTTCAATAGTTTCCTAGTTATATTATGAGAGTTCGTAGATTTGTCTTTTGAATCACTTACATTCAGGGAATGCAATACCTGAAATGATCCACTTTTTGTCACCTACTGGTGTAAAATAGTTCATCAGGACACTGGGAAATTGCTGCTTAGTCAATTTTCACCTCAGTGGCAAGTGTAGAAACAGATATGTCAAGTGTAACAATTTCATTCTTCCACAAACTTGGTGCCAATAGCTGTTTGGTGATTCATTTTCCAAAAATAACCCACTGAGTAGCAGGAGTTTTTGAAGTGTGAATTTAGGAGTCAATTAAATATTTTTTTTAAAAATCCTGCAAGAACCTCCACTTTGGTTCCATTCCTGGGTGGATTCTGATTGGTACACAACTTCTTAAACCTGCCAAGGTTTACCTCAATCCTGAATAAAGACAGAGACATTTATAACAGCAGCAAAAGAATTAGAAACCATCAGCAGTTTTGCTGAGCTTACACCTGTACAGAATTCCTCTACAAAACTTGTAATGAGGAAATTCTCAAAACACAAATGTACAAACCTTTCAGCTCAAGTTACAGCTGCTGTATGAGAGCTACTTTACATGTTAGTACCTTACATTGACAATTAGATTATCTTTAGCTAATTACATTTAGATAAAAAAAGTAAAAGGTTTACAGGGTTTCCCTGCTTCCCCGTCTCCCAATAGCGTTGCAAATCTTTCCTTTAAGAATATATCCAATTCCTTTTTGAAAGTTACTATTGTATCTGCTTCCATTGCCCATTCAGGCAATATCTTCCAGAGATTGTAACAACCCACCGTGAAAACAAATTCTTATCCTCCTTTTGGTTCTTTCGTCAGTTTCCAGCAGATGGTGGCATTAGACCATAGACCATAAGACATAGGAGCAGAAATTAGGCCATTCGGCCCATCGAGTCTGCTCCGCCATTCAATCATGGCTGATAAGTTTCTCAACCCCATTCTCCCGCCTTCTCCCGCATAACATTTGATCCCCTTACCAATCAAGAACCTATCTATCTCGGTTTTAAATACACTCACTGACCTGGCCTCCACAGCCTTCTGTGGCAATGAATTCCATAGATTCACCACTCTCTGGCTAAAGAAGTTTCTCCTCATCTCTGTTCTAAAAGGTCTTCCCTTTACTCTGAGGCATAGTGGTAATGTCACTGGGCCAGTAAATCCAGAAGCAGAGGCTAATGCTCCGGGCACAGGTTCAAATCCCACCATGGCTGCTGATGAAATTCAAATTCAATGAATAAGTCTGGAATATAAAGTTAATCTCTATAATGGTGCATATAGCTATCGTCGATCGTTGTAAAAACCCAAGCTAGTTCACTCCTGTCCTTTAGGGAAGGAAATCTGCCATCCTTACCCAGTCTGGCCTACATAGCTCCAGACCCACAGCAGTGTGGTTGACTCTTAACTGCCCCTCTGAAATGGCCGAGCAAGACACTCAGCTCATTGGCAATTCGGGATGGGCAACAAATGTTGGCCTTGCCAGTGACACCCACATCCCATGAAAGGATAAAGGAAAAAAAACCTTTAAACTTCCTCATTTATTCCATCAAAACCTCCCAATTTTGAGTATCTTTATTAAATCTCCCCTTAACCTTCTCTGATTCAGTCTCTCCAAATAACTGAAGTCCTTCACCCCGGTTATCGTTAAGTAAATCTTATCGTGTGGTGCGTTAGTTCAGCCAATAGTCAGCACAGTTCCAGTTAAACGTAACTCTTCTCTTTCCACAAAGGCTGCACATTGTCGTGATGGTGCCATTAATCATAGCTATGCATTCAACCTGCTCAACATTTACATCCAGGTTTCGACAGTCGCCCTGCTTTCTAACGTCAGGAGTGACGACAGGGCACCGTATCCAGGGAGCTGATTGTACAAGCTCAGGGTCTGGGCAGCTGAATACACCAGCCACAGAGAGAAAAAAAAACAGACAATGAATTGCAAATGACACTCCAAAACAAAAACACAAAAAGCTTCACACACAAAACCAACAATAGGACTCTGCATATATATCGATCTGCTGTTCTGTATGCACTGATCCTACTTAACTGTGTGTGGCAACAAACTGTTCACTTTGAAAATGATGTCAAACGGGTACAAACACAGAAAGCAATTAGGAGAAACCTTTAGTGCTGGTCTCGCACCACTGACCCACTCCCAGAAAAGAACAGTGACAGAAACAACGCTTAGAGAAACAAATGCTCAGAATATCACTACAGGAACATAGTGATAAATAAACTTGTCTTTCACAGCATAATACAGAATTATTGAATTTATGGTGGGGTAGGCGGCCATTCAGCCATGCTTTTAAACTGGACTTAGCTCTTCGAATCCCATCTCCCTGCCCTTTCCCCTTTCCTTTTATAGTCTTCCTTTCAAATCATTAACAAATTTCCTTTTAAAATGAAGTTCTAGCCTCTATACCTCTAGCCCCTTATGATAATGCATTCCCTGTTTGAACAACCAGCTTTGTGAACAAAAATTACTCTAATCGGCCCTTTATTTCAGCCAATGACTATTCTCAGTCTGGTTTCTTGTGACCCATTTACCAACCAGTGTGAACAAACTCTCACTATTTCCCTTCTCAAAAGCTGATCTTGGCAACCTCTATTAGAGTCCCCTTTCCTTGCTCTTGTGAACATTTTTTTCTTTATCTTTCTTCACCATTACAACCTTATTTTTTCCCGATCTGTGTTCTTTACTGAGTTGTAAATTTGAACAGATTGCAGCCAAACAGTGAGACAGATTGAATGCGTTGGTCATAAACTCCTGAATATAGTTCAGAGTTTTTCCTTCTTACTGTTTAAGCAAAAGTTGCAGGAATTTTTCACAAGGTAAGCAGCTCTTACCCATGGCTTGTTTCCCCATTGCGCACTGGTAGGTGTTCCTTGGAGATTGATTGTGGTGAGGGTAGGGAATGAGCCCTGCACAGACACCAAGCAGTGTAAACGGTTCAATCTCCAAGTGGGTTGTCGACCTGTAATAATGAGCAACAGAGCTAATTTTAGCCACTTTAACCAAAATAAGAGTGATGGAAAAAATGTCCTTAATAGTCATACATCAGAAGTCCAGCAGTTATGTTTAATGGAATGCCCTGTTTAGTTCATTCTGGCTCATTTATTACATTTTTTTCCCTCATAATTATTGTAATGTCTAGAATAGGGAACAAGTGTATTAGCAGCAGTATTTTCACAAGACAGTATTGTCCAGAACGGAGAAGGTTAGGAGGAGATTTAATAGAGGTGTCCAAAATAATGAGGGGTTTGGCAGAGTAAATGAGGAGATGATTTTTCCAATGGAAGGGAGGGGTTGGTAGGCAGAGGAGACAGATTTAAGGTAATTGGCTAAAGAACCAGAGGTGAGGTGAGAATGTTTTTTTAAGGCAGCCAAAATACATTGCCTGAAAGGGCAGTTGAGGCAGATCCAATCGCAACTTACCTAATTTCCTTTTAAAAATATTAGAAGGGGAAAAAATTGCAGGACTATGGGGAAAGAAGGAAAGTGGGACCAATTAGGTAGCTTGACCAATGAGCTGGCCAGACAGGGTGGGCCGAAGGGCCTCCATCCAGCTGTGTGATAAGGTTCTAAGGATAACTGGTATTGATAAAGTGCCTTTAACATGAAAACAAGCCAGTAATGTGTTTCATAGATTGGCATACATCCCAATCCAAAAGTACAGCTCCACAATGCATTAGTAATATCAATATTACAGCACAGAACAGGTGAACGGATGGATCTGATGTCAGATCGGCACACGACAAAGGTCAAGTCTCAGGATAAGATTGTAAACGGGACTGTATGCGACCACGGCTTTCCCAGCTGGCTGACCATCACCAGCTCCTTGTGCACGGACCTCTGCCAGAGGCTTCACCATCAACCTGGAAGAGGCTCGCACCCTAATGGTTGGGAGAATCCGGGGGTGGCCAGAGCCTAAAACGGACAAAGCCCTTGATGACAATATAAGGAAACGGGGCTGCCCAGAGCCCTGGTCAGACCCCACCTGGAGTAACTGCACCCAGCTCTGCGCACCACACCTCAGGAAGGGTATATTCACCTAGGAGGAGACGCAGCACAGATTCATCCGGGGCTAAAAGAGTTAAATGGTGAAGGCAAGTTGCATTAAGTTGACTTGTATTCTATTGAGTTTAGAAGGTTGAAGGGGTGATCTAATCAAGGTGCTTACAATGATAAAGAGATTCAAGATATAGAGAAACTCTCTGCTCGGTTGCAAAATCCTGAACAAAGGGACATACTCTTAAAATCAGCGCTAGGCTACTGAGGAGTGGAATCAGGAGCACTTGTTCATGTACAGCATAGCGGAAACCTGTATCTACCCCCACAAATGGCTTTGGATTCTGGGGTCATTTGGAATTTTTAGACTGAGATAGATAGAAATTTGCTGGGCTAGGGTATCAAGGGGTATGGAGCAAAGACAGGTAAAATGGGAGTTGTGATACAGATCAGCCATCATCTGATAGGGTAGATAAACAGGCTTGACAGGCTGAATGGCCTCCTCCTGTTTGCGTGTTCCTAGCAGTCAAGCTAAGCATCATCATCTAAGGCATGGATCCCAGACATAGAAAATATATTTTCTGTGCGCAGAATTGACAAATTATACTTTGAAATAAATAATTTTATGTAAAATCGCTCCTGCAGTTATATCAAGTGCAACAGTTTCTAAACTTACTTTTTGATCATATGCTCATAAAGTGCAATATAACAATCATTTTCTTCATTGACATCGAGGTACTCCACTAACCCCTCGTGCAGGAAATCTTCAAAGGATCTGCAGATGAATCATGAAAATTAAACTAACCGTTACATTAATAGAGCAACCAAATATGCAGATGCTGGATATCTGAAATATTCACACTCCTTCGAGACACCTTTTGTTTCTTGACTTGTCCCATTACCATCTCCTTTTGTCTTGCATCATCATCCCATTTGCCATCTAATCTCTCTTGCTTTCCCATCCTATCGCAGATCTTACCTTTTGTTCTTTCCCTCACTGCTCTTCCCCTTTCCCTCCCTCTGTACTTGCTTAAAACCTGTCACATCTCTAACTTCTTCCAGTTCTGGTGAAAGGTCATTGACCTGAGATGTTAAATGTGTTTCTCTCTCCACAGATGTTTCCTGACCTGCGGAGTATTTAAAGCATTTCGCTTTAATTACAGCGGGGGTACCTCAGGGGATACTTCAATCCCAAAGTTGAGCTTTTATTTCCTTAAAATCATTATCCAATTCCCTCTTAAATATTCTGATTAAATCAGCATCATTGGCCTCAAGCAGAAACATATTTTTTAAATTGTCTGCCAGCGGAGGAGAGGGGCTGTTAGACTTCACCTCGTTGGCACACCTGTGTAATTAATAAAGCTTAAATTAAGTTGTACTGTACCTAAGTTTATTGATGAAAGTTTTAATTTGTATGTATTTTTGGAATAATTCGAGAATTTTGGGATATATTGTATGAGCATACAAATTAGGAGCAGGAGTAGGCCCCTCGAGCCTGCTCCGCCATTCAATAAGATCCTGGCTGATCTGAAAGTAACCTCAACCCCACATTCCTGCCTACCCCCGATAACCTTTCACCCCCTTGTTAGTCAAGAATCTATCCAGCTCTGCCTTAAAAATATTCAAAGACTCTGCTTCCACCACCTTTTGAGGAAGAAAGTTCCAAAGACTCAGCCCTCAGCGAAAGAATTTCTCATCTCTGTCTTAAATGAGCGACTCCTTATTTTTAAACTGACCCCTAGTTCTAGATTCTCCCACAAGAGGCAACATCCTCTCCACAACCACTCTGTCAAGACCCCTCAGGATCTTAAAGGTTTCAATTAAGCCACTTCTTACTCTTCTCAATTCCAGCGGATACAAGCCTAACCTGTCCAGCCTTTCCTCATAGGTCAACCCACCCATTCCTGGTATTAGTCTAGTAAACCTTCTCTGAACTGCTTCCAATGCATTTACATCTTTCTTTAAATAAGGAGTCCAGTACTGTACACAATACTCCAGATGTAGCCTCAACAATGCCCTGTACAACTGAAGCATAACCTCCCTACTTTTATAATCAATCCCCCTTACAATAAATAATAACATTCTATTAGCTTTCCTAATTACTTGCTGTACCTGCATACTAACCTTTCGTGATTCACACACTAGGACACCCAGATCACTCTGCAATCTCTCACCATTTAGATAATAAGCTTCTTTTTCATTCTTCCTGCCAAAATGAATGATTTCACATTTGCCCATATTATATTCCATTTTCGAGATTTTTGCTCACTCAGTTAACCTATCTATGTCACTTTGCAGTCTCCTTACGTCCTCTTCACAATTTAGTTTCCTATCTATCTTTGTGTCGTCAGCAAATTCAGTAACCATTCCTTCAGTCCCTTCATCCAAGTCATGTATATAAATTGTAAACAGTTGAGGCCCTAGCATTGATCCCTGCGGCACACCATTCGTCACATATCCTGCCAGCCAGAAAGAGGCCCATTTATGCCAACTCTCTGCTTCCTGCTATCTAGCCAATCTTCTATCTGTGCCAACGTGTTACCCCCGACACCATGAGCTTTTATTTTCTGAAATAACCTTTGATGTGGCACATTATCAAATGCCTTCTGGAAATCTAAGTACAGTACATCTACCAGTTCCCCTTTATCCACAGCACATGTGACTCCTGCAAAGGACTCCAGTAAATTGGTTAAACATAGCTGCCCTTTTACGAAGCTATGTTGACTCTGTTTGATTGCCTTTAATTTTTCTAAGTGCCCTGCTGTAACATCTTTAATAAAACCTTTAACATTTTCCCTGTGACAGATGAACTGGCCTGTAGTTTCCTGCTTTCTGTCTCCCCTCCCTTTTTGAATAAAGGAGTTGTATGTGCAATTTTCCAATCTATTGGAACCTACCCCAAATCTATGGAATTTTGAAAAATTAAAACCAGTGCATCAACTGTCTCACTAGCCACTCCTTTCAAGACCTTAGGGTGAAGTCCATCCGGACCTAGAGATTTGTCAGCCCACAGCCCCAACAATTTGCTCAATACCACTTCCTTGGTGATTGTAATTTTTCTGAAGTTCCTCCCTCCCTTCCATTTCCTGATTTACAGCTAGTTCCAGGATATTACTTGCACCCTTTATAGTGAAGACCAAAGCAAAATACCTGTTTAATTCATCCACCATCTCCCTGCTTTCCATTATCAATTCCCCAGAGACACACTCTATAGGACCAACAGTCACTTTGTTAACTCTTTTCTTATTTAAATATCTATAGAAACTTACTGTCTTTGTGTTACTAGCTAACTTTCTCTCATACTCTTAATTTTTCCCTCCTTATTAATCTTTTTGTCATTCTTTGCTGTTCTTTATATCCTTTCCAATCTTCTGACCTGCCACCCATCTTTGCGTAATTATAAGCTTTTGATTTAAGTTTGATACTGTCTTTAACTTTTTTAGTTAACCACGGATAGTGGCCCTCCCTTTGGAATTTTTCTTTCTCATTGGAATGTATATATTCTGTGTATTCTGAAATATCCCTTTAAATGTCTGCCACTGAACTTCTTTTGACATATCCCTTAACCTCATTTTCCAGTTCACTTTAGCGAGCTCTGCTTTCATGCCCTTATAATTGCCCTTATTTAAGTTTAAAATACTAGTCTTGGACACACTAATTTCTCCCTCAAAGTGAATGTAAAATTCAATCATATTATGATCGCTGCTACCTACATTCACAATGAGATTATCAATTAATCCCCACTTCATTGCACAATATTAGGTCTAATGGTATAGCCTGCTCTCCGGATGGCTCCAGAACATGCTGTTCTAAGAAACTATCCCAAAAACATTCTATGAACTTCTCATTTACACTATCTTTGCCCATCTGATTTTTCCAGTCTATATGTAGATTAAAATCCCCCATGATTATTGCTGTACCTTTCCCATTATCTCTTCTTTTATACTCTGTCCTACCGTGTAGTTACAATTAGGGGCCTATACACCACTCACACAAGTGACTTCTTGCCTTTATCATTCCTCATCTCATCCCAAACCACCTCTACATCCTGGTTTCCTGAACTTAGGTCATTCCTCTCTAATGCGATAATACCATCAATAATTAGCAGAGCCACCCCTCCACCTTTTCCTAACTTGCTGTCCTTCCTAAATGTCACACACCCTTCAATATTCAGGTCCCAATCTATGTAAGCCATGTCTCTGTAATGGCTATCAGATCGTACTTATTTATTTCTATATGCACTATCAGTTCATCTGTTTTGTTTCAAATGCTATGTACGTTTATATACAAAGCCTTTAGTTTTGTCCTTTTTCTAACATCTAGTCTTATCTGCTGATTTACTCCTAGATTTCTACTCTCTGTCCATTCCTGTCACAGTCTGTTTATCATTTCCCATATTAATACTTGTCTCTCTTGCCTTGTCTCTACCCTTTGGTTTACCACATCTTCCCTAATTTGATCCTTCGCCCCCCACTATTCAGTTTAAAACCCTCTCTACTTCCCTAGTTAGGCGGCTTGAAAGGACACCAGCCCCAGCATGGTTCGGGTGTAGACCGTCCCAACGGAATGGATCCCACTTTCCCCTGTACAGGTGCCAGAGCCCCACAAACCAGAACCCATTCTCCCACACCAGTATTTGAGCCACACATTCATTTCTCTAATCTTATTTGTCCTACGCTAATTTGCACGTGGTTCAGGCAATAATCCAGAAATTATTACCTTTGAGGTTCTGCTTCTTAATTTGGTGCCTAGCTCATCATACTGACAATGCAGAGCCTCCTTCCTCATCCTGCCTATGTCGTTAGTACCTACATGGACCATATCACTGGATCCTCCCCCTCCCACTGCAAGTTCCTCTCCAGCCCTGAGCAGATGTCCTGAACCCTGGCACCGGGCAGGCAACAAAACCGTCTGGACTCTTGCATTTTTTTGCTACGGAGAACAGTTTCAATCCCCCTCACTACACTGTCCCCTACTACCACTACATTCCCTTTTGCTCCCCCTCACTTGGATGGATTCCTGTACCATGGTGCCATGGTCAGTTTGCTCGTCCACCCTGCAGCCTCCACTCTCATCCAAACAAACTGAGAGAACCTCAAACCTATTGGACAATTGTAGAGGCAGAGGCACAATGGCAGTGGTATCGTCACTGGACGAGCATTCCAGAGAACCCGGGTAAGGCACCAGGGACCCAGGTTCGAATCCTACCACGGCAGATAAAAAAATCTGGAATTAAAAGTCTAATGATGACCACGAAACCATTACTAGCTGCCATAAAAACCCATCTGGTTGACTAATGTCCTTTAGGGAAGGAAATCTGCCATCCTCACCTGGTCTGGCCTACACGTGACTCCTGACCACAGCAATGTGGTTGACTCTTAAATGCCCTCTGAACAAGGGCAGTTAGGGATGGGCAATAAATGCTGGCCTAAGCAACGACGTCCACATCCCATGAGCGAATATTTTTTAAAAAGGCTCACACTCCTGCCCTCTGGGTCCCCTTACCTGGCCCACTCGCAGTCACATCCTCCTGTCCCTGTCAGAAGACCCTATCCTAAGTGGTGCGACGGCCTCCTGGTATAAAACATCCCAGTGACTTTCCCCCTCCCTGACGTGTCGCAGAGTCTGCAGCTCAATGACGCTGAGCCGAAGCTCCTCGAGCCGCAAACACTTATGGCGGACGTGTTTGCCCTGGACCACTGGGGCTGAACCATGGCAGATGGTGAAATCTGAATGTCCTGCCATCCTTAATGTGTTTTAAATAATTACTTAATTATATTAATCACTTATTTATGTTGCTTTCTTATATATTTTATTAACTTTACCACCAAATTGTGTACTATTTTAAACTTTAGGGATAGAAGAACCTACCCGCTTACCAGGTACGCTCCTTTCCCTGTAGTAGAGCAAGAACCAATTCCCACAGAGTGAAAAAGATAGAAAGAGGAAACAAACAACTCTTCCCACCACCCCCCCCGCACCCCCAAAATTCTTCCAACTTCTCTCTCACCAAACTCCAAGTCTTCATTCAGTCAGTCAACTGCACTCCATTTGCCAAGGTTGCACTAAAGAACCCTGAACCTATAGTAAACTGAGCTGGGGGCTACAGTAACCAGATTCAACCAGTTAGCTAATTAACTACTCAGTTCCTGCAGCTAAGAGAGAGTTTACCCTGTCTACACTGCAAGAAAGAACAGTCTTAGCCTGTTTACACAGTACTTCCGAGTTACTGCCAATTACAGACTAGATTAGATTTTAAGAGGAAAATTTAAGAATAAAATAAATCTTAAACCTCCCCTCTCGCCAAACTCCAAGTCTTCACTCAGTTAGTCAAGGCTGTACTCAGTTTGTCTGGTAGGAAGTCTTAAAAGATGGTAACTCTAAGTGCCAAACACTGTGATACAGATTTAAGAAAGAACACATGGTGATTTAAAAAAATTCATTCATGGAATATGAGCATTGTTGGCTAGGCCAGCATTTATTGCCCATTCCTAATTGCCCTCAAGAAGGTGGTGTTGAGCTGCCTTCTTGAACTGCTGCAGTGAGTTGGAGTTATAGTTAGAACACATTTGCAGTAAACAGAAGCCAAAGCTACAATGTTGTCTGGCCAGGAAGGTGGCATGAAGACTAGAAGTTTAAGGGGCCTCCAGTCAAAAGATACAAGTTATAGTTTAGCAGTTAGAAGGGAAGCCAAGGTTGCAAAACAGATTGGCTGGAAGAATGGTCTGAAGACTAGATGTTTGCAGGGCCTCCGGTTAAGAGATACAAATTAAGGTTAGATTGTTGCGGGGACGCTAGGAGCACTCTCCCCATTGGTCAAGATTTGCAAATATTGGGTTATAAGTCGTTAGCTGTGTTGCTTCAGGTGCACCTACTTGGGCTAAATGTTGCAAAGTTACCTGCAAAAAGGGTATAAAAACTGGGGTGCATCACTAAGGTCTTTGCACTTGCCAAGGGTTAGCATTTGTCACAGGACACTTCCTGGGGAGGGGGGAGTGGGGGAGTAATTGCCCGAGAGCCAGGAATAAGGCACTTGCTAGGAAGTTAGCATTTAAATACGACATTGCCAGTCAGTGGGTATTTGTCATGGGCTGTAAGAGCCCAGTATTAGGCTTAGCTAGTACACTAGTAATTGTCATAGGGATGAGGGTTGCCATAAGAATCCAGTGTTAGGGATCAGTGGATCCAGGATTGTCAGGGCTAAACTAGTTGCTTTAAGAGAGAGTGAACAGAAAACACATAACCACTTGGCTTCTCTCTTAGACTCCAGTTTGGGAGAGTCATGAGTAAAGTACAGTCTTAGTCATTTCGGGAAAGCTACAGTTTTTGTTCGAACTGTTTCCACCAGAGAGAGAGAGAATATGCAGCAGGCAGCTGTGAAGTGTGGAGCTTCAGCAGTTAAGGTGGACTGCAAGCTTCAGCAGTTAAATTGGACTGAGAAGTTGTGAGTTGATGTCTTAAAGCTGTAAAGGGGTTTTTATGTATGTTTGAGTTGTTAGCTAAGCTAAAATTGCGAAGGGTGCCGTCATGAGTCAAGAGACCAGGTTCACAGAACCAAGACCCCAGGTTTCCTGGGATCCATGGGAAAGACAGACAGACACTTGTTGAACTTGTGTATCATGCCATGCCTTGACTAATGAAATGCTAAGTATTAATCTTTATTGTCCAAGAAGCCTTGTTAGTTTGCATTCTAAATTAGTGATTGTCCATTGTGCCAATATGGTTATTCCTCAACAAGAATTTTATTACTCTGGGGTTTAGTATAGAGTCCAAATCTCTAAAGGGCATTCTGCTTAAAGGAAAACTGAGCATGCACAGGAACTGCAAGAAGACAAAAATGGAGGCAGCTCTATTCGGAGAACTTCTCTAATTTACAAACCACGATAAAATGAAAACACATTTTAATGCAAAGGGATAATTTAAAACTGTACATAACTTACAACTTTAAAAAGTAGAATAAAGGACATGGGTGTCAGCTGTGGCTCAGTTGGTAACACACTCATTTGAGTTACAAGGCTCCGGGGTTCAAGTTCCTCTCTAGGGTTTGAACACCAACATTGAGATTGACACTCCAGTGCAGTACTGATGGGGTGCTGCATTGTTGGAGGTTCATCTTTGGGATGAGGTGTTAAATCGAAGCACCATCTGTCCTCTCAGATGGACACAAATGTTCCTGTGGCGCTATTTCGAAGAAGAGAGCTATCCTCCATGTTCTGGCCAATATTTATCATGTGTACAAATTTCAGCTTGTATATCGTGTAGAAGCTTCATCATTGCCATCTTGGTTTTGCGTTCCATTTCCTAAGAATCCGATTCACCCTTACTAATGTTTTTTTTTTACTATTTGGGGTCCGTCTCCATTTTCTGTTCAGTTTCCCCAAAAGACATTGCTTCACTTTAAGATGCATAAATCCCAAATCAAAGGGAATGTTGCAGAGCAGATTTTGCAGAATTTAGCTAAACTGAACAAGGCTACCAAGTGCACATCTTCTATTTTGTTAATTTTGCTGCTTTCCTGCACGACACAGACTTGCTCCATTTTTGATCTGGTAGCCTATCCCCTTAAATTCAGAGCACTATACCCGAAGGGTTTTAAAACACCAGCCTATATTGTTGTGCAAGTTGCAATGTTTGTCATTGTTGTTTCCGTGGTAACTGGTTTGAGGGCGGGACTAACACACACAATGTGAACATACGAACATATGAATTAGGAACAGGAGGCGCCACGAACCTGCGCCACCATTTGATAACATGACTGATCTGATTGTGGCCTCAACTCTACTTTCTCTCTACCCCCTATACTCTTTGACTTCCTTTTCAATCAAGAATCTATTTAACTCAGCCTTAAAAATATTCAATGACCCAGCCTCCACTGCTCTCTGGGGGAGAAATTCCACAGACTAACAACCCTTAGAGAAAAAAATTCTTCTCATCTCAGTCTTAAATGGGAGACCCCTTATTTTAAAACTGTATTCCCTAGGTCTAGTCTCTCCCACAAGGGAAAAAAATCCTCTCAGCATCCACACTGGCTCCCTCGGGTTGTCATACGTTGTAAGATCACCTCTCATTCTTCTAAACTCCAATGGATACGGGCCTAATCTGTCCAACCTTTCCTCATAACCCCTTCATCTCAAGAATCAGTCCAGTGAACTTTCTCTGAACTGCTTCTAATGTAAGTGTATCCTTTCGTAAGTAAGGGGGCCAAAACTGTACACAGTACTCCAGATGTGATCCCACCAATGCCCTATAAAACTTTTGCAAAACTTCCCTATTTCCATATTCCATTCCCCTTGCAAAAAATGGCAACATTCCATTTGCCTTCCTAATCACTTGCAGGGGAGATAGTGGCACAGTGGTATTGTTACTGGACTAGCATTCCAGAGACCCAGTTTAATATTCTGGGGACCCAGGTTTGAACCCCAACACGGCAGACGGCGAACTTAGAATTCAATAAAATCCTGGAGTTAAAAGTCTGATGATGACCATGAAACCATTGCCGATTGTTTCTGGTTCACTAATGTCCTTTAAGGAAGGAAATCTGCCGTCCTTACCAGCTCTGGCCTACATGTAACTCCAGACCCACAGCAATGTGGTTGACTCTTAAAAATGCCCTCTGAACAAGGGCAATTAGAGATGGGCAATAAATGCTGGCCTAGTCAGCGATGCCCACATCCCATGAACTAATATAATTTTTTTTTTTAAATCCTGCAGACTAACTTTGTGTGCTTCATATACCAGAACACTCAGGTGTGTCTGTACCGCAGAGTTCTGCAATCTCTCTGCATTTAAATAGCATACTGACTTTTTTTTATTCTTCCCGACAAGGTGGACAAGTTCACATTTTCCCACAGTACACTCCATCTGCCAATTTTTTGCCCACTCACTTAACCGATCTAAATGCCTTTGTAGACTCTACGACCTCCTCATAACCTGGGGCAGAATTTTACACTGGCGGCATTTTATGGTCCCGCCAAAGTCAATGGCTCCTGAACAGCTTGCCGCATTTTACAGCCCCATCCCCGCTGGGGCCATAAAATTCCACCCCCCTTACTCTCCTACCTACCTTTGCATCATCAGCAAATTTAGCCACGATACATTCGGTCCCTTTATCCAAGTCATTTATATAGATTGCAAATAGTTGAGGCCCCAGCATGGATTCCTGTAACTCCACTGGTCACAGCTTGCCATCTCGAAAATGACCCATTTATCTCTACTCCCTGTTAGCTAACCAATCCTCTATCCACGATAATATGTTACCACCAACCAGGTGCTCTTGTCTTGTGTAGTAACTCTTGATGTGGCTCCTTACCAAACGTCGTTTGGAAATTCAAGTACACCACATCTACAGGGTCCCCTTTACCCACATTACTCGTTACTTTCTCAATCCAAACAGAATTTGTGATTGGCTCAGTTATGTATACGACAACTTGTTTTGAAAGCGACGGCAGCTATGAAATTCCAACAAGCTTCAACAGCCGATTGAGGGGACTGAAAAAGGAGAGGGACAGGACTGAGCATTTCAGAGAAAGGAAAGATGGACCAGCTCGCTCCCAAGGTTACAAGAAAGGAAAACAGAAAATGCTGGAAAATCTCAGCAGGTCTGGCAGCATCTATGGAGAGAGAAACAGAGTTAACGTTTCGAGTCCATAAGGCAGGCCAGCAATTTCCTCCCTCTGTGGGAATGGACTGATTTTCCAACCAGCACGGCCTTGGTAGTAAAGCTTGCCCGGCAGCACCCCCAACAGCACAGATTGCCCAGCACTGTCCACTCCCACCACCCCGGCAACAGCTCAGCTCACCCAGTACCCAGAACTGACCTGGTGCCAGTGGAGTCATGCAGCTACTGCGGAGTGTGCACAAAGATTTCCATTTCAACAAAAAAATAATGCATCAACATTATTCAATGGCTATCAAGGTTACCTGTAGCCCTGAGAAAGCTCTTCAATATGCTTGTTTGTTACCGCTGGTTTTCCATTCTTCACAATGATGTAGGGCCTAAACACAAAGTTAAGCAAACAATTTTTCATGAGAGAGGGAAGGCAGCTATCGCCAGTACAATCAATGACTGCCTCTTTTTCTAGAGCAAGGAATTTGGAGAATTAAAGTCATTGCAATTCCACTCCAAATTACAAGAACACACACAAGAATTATGAGTAGGCCATTCAGCCCTTCAAGCCTGTTCTACCATTCAATAAGATCATGACTGATCTGATTGTGGCCTCAACTCCACTTTCCTGCCTGCTGCCCTTAACCCTCGGCTCCCAAATCAAAAATCAAGCGTGCATACTCAAATTTTTAGCATAATTACAAGAGGCACACACACACTGAGCTTCAGGCGCTGTGATTTGATTTGCGTTCAACTCCTGGTTATATCAAATAAGTTTTAATTTAAGTTAGGTAAGAAATCAAGATTGCGCTGTGTATCAGTCTGGTCACTGTAGCCAAAATTATCAAAATGCCACTAGTTACCATAAAAGTGCCCTACCTGGGGTTACTTGGCAAATTGGTTATAGCCATGATTCAATCAGTAGGCAGTGAGTTCAAGTCCCACACAAGTGACTTGAGCACATATGCTGGTTAACATTTCCAGAGCAGTACTGGGAGGAGTACTGCATTGTAAGAGATGCCTTCTTTTGGATGAGACATTAAACCAAGGTTTAACCCTATTGTTCTAATGTGCACAGTGGTATTGTCGCTGGGCTAGTAATCCAGAGGCCCAGAGTGATGCTCTGGGGACCCGGGTTTGAATCCTACCCTGGCAAATAGTGGAAATAAAAGTCTAATAAAACCATTGTCAATTGTTGTAAAAACACATCTGGTTCATTAATGTCCTTTAGGGAAGGAAATCTGCTGTCCTTGCTTGGACAGGAGAGGTAACAGGGCCTACCTGGTCTGGCCTACATGTGACTCCCGACCCACAGCAATGTGGTTGATTCTTAAATGCCCTCTGAACAAGGGCAATGAGGAATGGGCAATAAATGCTGGCCTTGCCAGCGACGCCTACATCCCATGAATGAATAAAAATCTTTAAAGAACAGCATCAACTTTTATAACCTGGAGATATTTTTTAAACTTATTTTAATCTTAAATTATATAGGCTGACTGACTTTCCTGCCACAATGTCATTTTATATTTACGGTACAAAACCAAAATTCAGAAACATGAGAGTCCACAGTCCATCTCTTGGGTCAACACAGAGTGTCAGAGAAAATGGCCATAACCTGGAAAGGCTTAATGAAAATGAGCAGATTTATGAAAGTGTTTCGGATCTTTCTATTTGCAGCGTCTGACATGGGGACATGTATCCCGCATACTCTACCATTATCACCAGAGCAACCCATGAGGACAAAGGATGGCATGCAACATCTGATCATCAGCAAGCTCGCTATTTGTACAGCGAGCTCCAGCAAAGAGCAGAAAATAAACAGTAGGTACTTGTATAAAAATAAAGTACAAACACTCGCCCAAGTTTTAATGAGCACATCTTAAAAAGTTAAGTACTGTATCAGAACGATGCAACCCAAGTATAGCATTACAGGGTTGAGCAGATAAAATTCAATTACCACTCTTTAACTGGGAAACAGTCACAACACAGAAACAGATGAGATTTTCCTTGTTTGGAATATTAGCAGTACCGAATAGGATTAACAATGTCCTTTAAACTATATTCACATGACAACTGGGGAAGGGAAGAGGCCTTCAAGAATTTAACATTTTCCTCTTCCAAAAGATATGTATTTTGAACCCTGAAAATGTAAAGCAAATAAGTTGTAATGCCCTGCAATACTGCTGAACAAGGAGTCCTGTGGCTGCACAGTGAGTTTACTCTGGTTTATTTATCTTGCCTCTGGAAGCACCATTATGTATGATAGCGATTAGGGCCATCATTTAATCGCAGCTAACTTCTGCCTTAATCACAAAGTCACAAGTATCAAGGTAGGAATTATTCTTAGCCCAGAGCTTTAGCTTGCTGAACTGTGACCTGCTCTTCTACTGGGATGCCTTGGAATATACAAGGTGCTGGACGTCAAGCTACATTTACAGCACAGCACAGAAACAGGGTATTTGGCCCACCTAGTTTATGAAGGTGCTATGCTCCAAATAAGCCTCCTCTCACCATTCTTCATCTCGTTAATCAGCACTCCTTTCGATCCTGGTTCCCTGCACATCCCCAATTTAAATCACTCCGTCACTGGCAACTGTGCCTTCAGCTGCCTGGGTTCCAAGTCTAGAATTCCCACCCTAAACCTTTCTGCTCCTCTTAGTCTCTCTCCTACTTTAAGGCACTCCTTAAAACCTACCTCACTGACCAAACTTTTGGTCACCATTCCTATTATTGCTTTATGCAGCTCAGTGTCTAACTGTTGCTTGGAAAATAGCTTCTTGGAGAGAATCTCCTTGGTGTCCCATTCTTTTATTTAACATGAAATCATACAGCATGGGAGAAGGCCATTTGGCCCATTGTGCCTGTGTCAGCTCTTTGAGAGCTATCCAATTAGCCCCACTCCCTGCTCTTTCCTCACAGCCCCACAAATTTTTCCTCCTCCTCCTCCTCCTCCTGTTTATATAAAAATATATATAAAAACATATAAGTAAGTCACCACTGAATCTATTCCCACCATCCTTTCAGGCAGTGCATTCCAGATTGATCATTTTCAGAAGGAAATTTTAAGATCATTTAAATTCCTAATTCTAGATTATTTACACATGAGTTGCCCCCAACACGGGTCCTTACCGTCAAACACCACTCATCGATTCTTCCATTCCCAAATTCCCTTTATGTCTACTTTCCACCATCTTTCTATCCATGTTGCCTCATTTCTCCTTAACTCCATGTCCTGTTATTACAAACGTTATCAAATATTTTATGAAAATCCCATATAATCCATAGCTACTGCATTCCTTCCATTTTTCCTCTCTGCTCTTCACCAGTTCTGTAGGATAAATGGGGAAGATTTATGATTTATGCATTGCATACAGTGCATCCATGATAGGAAGACAGCACCATGGGGAGGTCCTGCATGCTACCGTTAGGATTAACAGAGCTCTGCCCTTGGAGTTGCCCAAAGTGATTAACCGCCATTTCTTGATACCTGCAAAGTCTGCCTCCATCAGAAGAGATATACACACAGCGATCCGTCAGGTTCGTAGAGATAGAAACAAATTCATTGATGTATCCCGCTCGGCGCATCAAACGGAACGTTTTCACCAGCTTCTGATGGTCGTGTATTACACCCAAGATGTTACCTTTTGAGATCAGCACAGATAGAGAGAGATTACATTGGGATCGTGGGTGTTGAATGGATTCCAAAAAATGGATTTCTGAATCAGTCAGACAGAATCTTACAGTACAGAAGGCCTTTCAACTCTTTGCCAACTCTTTGAAAAAGCTATCCAATTTAGTCCCACCCACCATAATCCCATACATTGTGGTTCAAGGCAGCAACACACCGCTACCTTCTCAAGGGCAATTAGGGACGGGGAATAAATGCTGGCCTAGCCAGTGATGCCCACATCCCAGGAACAAATATTTTAAAAGTACATGCTCAATTGCCTTTGAAAGTTCCTATGGAATCAGATTCCACCACTCTTACAAGGATTCCAGATCTTAACCTTCCGAAGAAATTTCTCACTTCCCTTCTAGTTCTTCTACCAATTATTTTAAATCTGTGACCTCCAGTTACCAACCCTGGGGAAACAGTTTCTCCCTGTTTGACCTGTCAGAACCCCTCAATTTTCAATACCTCAATTAAGTCTCTATGTAATCTCCAGTCCTCTAAGGACAATTCCAGCTTCTCCAATCCCTCCACATAACTTTCTTCCCTGTTAACATCTTGGTAAGACTCCTTTGTACCCTCTCCAAGGCCCTGACATCCTTCTTAAAGTGTGGTGCTCAGAGCGGCACACAATACTCCAGCTGAGGCCTAACTAGCGATGCTTAAACATTTAGCAAGATTCCCTTGTTTTTTTAATTCAATGGCTCTATGTACAAGCCAACTATCTCATAACGCTTTCTTAACCAGCTTATCAACTTGCATTGAACTTCGCTGATGACATCGCTGCCTTGTTGGACAGCATAACGTGATTGCAACAGCTCATTAACTCAATTAGCAATCAGGCTGAGAGAACGGAACTCATCATAAACGACAAAAAAAAAATGATGACAGGAAATCACCAAACAACAGATCTGTATATCTATAATAAACAAAGTTGAGATCACAGAGGACTTCACCTATCTGGGCAGTTCCACTAATATCCAAGGAGCCATAGACAAAGGACTAATGCGAGAATAGGTTAAACATCGTTAGCTTTCAACCAACTAAAAAAAGATATGAAACAGTAAAAAGCTTTCCAGGAAAACAAAACTTATGTTCGACAGTGCGGACGTGCTCTCCACTCTCTCATATGTTGTCAAACTTGGAACCTGAAAACCTGCCAAGAGAGGAAACCAGATGCCTTTGATACCAGGTTGTGTCCAAAGGATTCTAGACGTATACCCAGTGGGGGTTTTATACCCAACACTGGAGTAAGAAAATGCTGAGAACAGCCTCCAATTTTATTCATCATCTATAAAAGATGGCTCAGCCGGCATGGCCACATCACCCGACTTCTGTCATCGTGTCTGCCCATCAGGTTATGCAATGGGCAGAGGGCGACCCTAGATGAATTGGTGCCAGACTGTCAGTCGAGAATTCCAGCTGGTCAACAGACTCTAGAGCGACGCGAGACCATTGGCTGTGGATAGGAGAGAACGGACGGGCTTTGTCTGCCTCATTCATCTCTAGACTCCGAAGCTACTAAGTCTAAATTAACAGCTTGTTCTGTCACCTTCAAGGGTCTGTAATTATGTACCCATGCACTATGTAATTATGACCATAAGTATTTGGGAGCTAAACTACATTTAAAGAACCAACATAGCACAGGTGGTGAATCAGACATTGCTCTCACACATGGATTAAGCTACAGAATACTCAGACTCTGAGAATGCTTTCTGCAACTTGCTGCTAAGAAGGACGTTAGTAAAGTCACACCCAGACTTATTCCAAAATCATGTAGGAGTGCTCCAGCTTCCAGTGAACAATCTCTCTCTTCCCAGTGCCTTACATGGTGCAAGTCGGGAACTCATTCCTAGGCAATCACATTATCCTGTAGAATTGGTTTAAAGGCAGTATTTGGTGAGAAGCAGGGAGTTCTCATGATGTACTGGCCAACGTTCCTCCTGCAACCAAGACAGCCAAAAGAAATCTTCACTTCTCAGTCACCTTATTGCTAAAGATTTCTACCTGTCAGCTGTGGCTCAGTTGGTAGCACTCTCGCCTCTGAGGCAGAAAGTTCTGGGTTTAAGTTCAACTTCAGACACTTGAACACAAAAATCAAGACTGGAAGTACTGCTGCACTGTTGGAGGTTCCATATTTTGGATGGTGCATTAAACTGAGGCCCCATTTGCCCTCTCAAGTGGATGCAAAAGATCCCATGGCAATATTTTGAAGAGGTGCAGGGGCGATATCCCTCAATCAGAAATCAGCATCACAAAAAACGGCTTATATAGTCATTAACACTTTGCTGTCTGTGGAAGTTTTCTGCGGACAAATGGGCTGCCGTGTTTCCGGCTTTACAACAGTGATTACACTTCATAAATACTTCATTAGCTGTAAAGCACTTTGAAACTTTTGGTGGCTGTGGAAGGCACTATATAAATGCAAGTCTTTCTTTTTAACTGTGGGGCAGAATGGCGAAATAATTCGTCGTGAGAAGTGCTTCGGAATATTTAAATGCAATAAGGTGTTGAATAAATTCAAGTATTTTATCACTGCTGCAGTGGCATTGGAAAGGAATAGACAGCCCATTGCATTAAACAGCTGAGATAAAAGTCTATCATCTGTTTAAACACGGAATTCACTGCAAGTGTCAACAGTAATATTTTAGAGTGGTAACTATATTATTCCATTAGTGTGGCGTTGGATGCACATTAAAGAATACTTGGAAATCAGTTTAACCATAATCATTGTGAAAATTAACAATCTTTTAAACTATTGCAAGCACTCATCTTGAAAGGGCTATGTGATTCATATGGGTGTCTTTTGCACACAAGTACTTTAAAATTCTATTTAGCTGGCATGTGGATTGATCTACTTTTTCTTAAGGACTGTATATATGAATAAAACATTTACACCAGAAGAAATGGGTTCAGTTTACCACACGCTGAATGCTTAAAAAGAGTTCTATGTTCCAACAACTAACTATAAAAACGCATCTCTTCAACTCTCGGCTGTAACTCAAACTCAGCCCAAACTGATACAACAGAATGTTCTGTCAACAGTGACTTATGCCATGTCAACTCAGCTCCCAACACGAAGATACCAACAGTTCCAGGACCATTTCTGCTCTCCGCCATCAATGATTTGGGTCCAGCGCCGCAGGGAATAGAAAAGGAATTTGAATATGATTTGAATAGGAGTCTTTTGATCATCTTCCCCTTGATCTCCTTCTGTGGCTCAATGTCAGATTTTGCTTGGTAACGCTCCTGTAAAGCACCTTGGGATGTTGCATTATGCAAAAGGCTCAACTATAATTACCAGTTATCGTAGAATGAACAACAGGTGGAACTTAATGCCAGTAAGTGTGAAATTATACATTCAGGTAAAAAAAAAAAATTAAAGTAATAATTATACTTTGAATAGGGGAAAGCTGGGTGATGTGGGTGGGCAGAGGGATTTTGGGGGTTTAGGTCCATGTCCCCAAGTTACTAAATGCATACCTCAGGTGGAAAGGGACATTAAAAAAGCTACTGAAGACTAGATTTTAAGGCATTATGGATAGGCTGCTAGAACCAGGGGCAAGGGTGCAAGGTTAAATGTAACAGATTTAGAAGAGAGGAGGAACATTTTCTTTTATACTGAGGGTTACAAGGCTGCAGAATTCTCGACTGGAGTTAGTGAATAAAGCAGAGACCATGTCAGCATTGAGAAATAGATTAGAGAGGGTCTTAAGGGAAAGAGGGAGAAAGGGAACAGAGTGGGCATGGGATTAGGGTAAACACCAACAAAACTGGAAGGGTCAAACAGCCTGTAACCTCTATGTAATTCACTCTGAGGCCTGGGCTGCTGTAATTGGATTAGTCTTCCAATTTTAGGTTAGCTACAATATTGCTGCAAAGAGGAAGACGCCCACCTGGTAGTTCCTGATGCTGCCAAATGTGGGAGCATCTATCATCCATGCATAGGCTGACATCTTAAAGATACTCTCTCAATTGGCTTCAATGTTCTGGCATATTGCATTGCGAAAGAAACAGAGGTAGAGATAAACAAACCTTATGGCTGCCTACAGTTTAACTCATGGGCAGATCAGTAAAGGCATGGAGGTAGAGTGCAGTTGCACCGACCAGGACATTGCCTCGCAATACCCCTGGGCCAGGTAGGGGCATTAGCACAGGGCAGTGAAACCACAGGCCACCCACGGACAGGAAAACAAGCAGGTGGACCCATAAATTCGGGAACTGTGCCATTGGCGTCAGGCCACCCACCCCAACCACAATTTTGTGGCAGCTGGGGGAAGTGTAGGGTGAGCTGCCTGCCCCAGGCCCAATTGAGGCCCTTAAGTGGGCAATTAATGCCCATTTAAAGGCTTCAGCCCACCACCACTCCGATACAACGGGCAGCAGGAGAGGCCTACGCCTAATGTATAGCCCGGCAGGTTCAACTCTGCTGACTAGTCGGTCAAAGTGGGGAGTCCATCCTTCCCAGGCCACCCGGGCCAATCGGAAGCCCTCCCCCACCCCAGCCCCAAACAGTTTTGCCCCCCTGCATCCACTCTCCAGCCAACCCGACACCAGCAAGATCTTGGACTTATCTGGGTTTGGGGGCATTCATAGTTCCTCTTCCTCCTGGGTCTTCTAAAACACCAGCAGTGGCCATCGATCCTGGTGTCCGGCAGCTCAAAGAGGCAGGGCTCCCTCCAAGAGACAGATGGAAGTCCCGCCTCATATCAATTAAAGGGCCGTCGCCCAAAAGCTTTAAGAGGGGCTAGCTGGCCTAGCGAAGGCGGGCTCACCTCTGAACTTTATACTGTGGGGGGGGGGTCCACCTTCAGCATATAATCCAGCCCTATGACTGACTTTGTGTCGCGACTTGCATCCACTGGAAAATGTAGTAGAGATGTTCAAAACTCAGTTTGGATCCTTAGAGATTGGGAAGAGTTGCATTCAATGAGTTTGGGCCAAATTCGAACCCAGGACCTTACAATAAAGGTGATGTTCAGGACAGACTTGGTCACGGATTCCTGGATATGTTAGATGCTCAACGGAACAAGCCACTGTTTAGCTACTTCAATACGCTCTCAGTAAGCTAATAGCAACTGTAAAAATGCTCAGTGTAGTGTAGGACTAAGTAGGAGTTGCTTACCATTTAGAAATACAATGAACACATTTGGGTATGAAAGCTCTTCCCCACAAAGCAGATTTACATCTTCAACACCCAGATTAAAAGCAAGTTTGATTATGGGCCCATCCTCCATATCTGTCGTGATGTGTGTCATCAACGCCAAATTCTTCACCAAACCACAAGCCTGTAACGAGATCGAAACAAAAACAATTACTTTAAAACATAAAACACAAATCGATCACTTACTTTGTGAAGGAGTGCAAGCATGGTCCAGGACCAAGATGCCTTGGGCTGCAGAAAGGTTCAGGAAACTTCCAGCCCCTTTGTTAAACAGCCTGGATAGCTAAATTTAGTTGCCCATTCTTAATGTTTAGTAGGCGCTCAAGTGAAGAACTATCACAGACATGGGCCAAATGGTGCCTCTTGTGCTGCATCATTCTAGGATTCTACAAAAAAGGGTCATTTTAGAAATCTGGACTCCTGGTTGCAGACCTAAAAATCAGGGAGCAAACATCAGAATTCAGGCGGCTGACCACAATTTTGCAACCATTAGGATGAAAATTAGATAAGTGCATGAGGGAAAAAAAGAATTGAAGGATATGTTGATAATGCGGCAAAGAGACCAAGGGTAATGCATCTAAGTTTGCTGATGATACAAAGCTAGGTAGGAATGCAAGCTGTGAGGAGGATACAAAGAGGCTGCAATGAGATATAGACGGGTTAAATGTGTGGACAAGGTGGCAGGTGGGGGAATGTGGGGAAGTGTAAGGCTATTCACTTTGGTCGTAAGAATAGAAAATCAGAATATTTTTTACAATGTGAGAAACTTGTAAATGTTGGTATTCAGAGGGACTTTGGTGTACTTGTACAAGGAACTCAGTTAGCTTGCAGGCGCAGCAAGTAAAGGCAAGTGGCATGTTGGCCTTTATTGCAAGGGAACTGGGCTACAAGGATAAGGAAGTCTTACTGCAATTGCACAGGGCTTTGGTGAGACTATTCTTGGAGTACTGTGTGTAGTTTTAGTCTCCTTAGCTCAGGAAGGATACACTTGCATTGGAAGCAACACAGTGAAGGCTCACTAGGTTGGTACCTGGGATGAGAGGGTTGTCCTACGATGAGAAACGGAGTAAATTTAGCCTTTACCCTTTGAAGAACAAGAGATGATCTCGTCAAAACATACAAGATTCTGAAGGGGCTTGACAGGGTCGACACCAAAAGGTTGTTTCCCTGAATGGGGAATCTAGAACATGGAGAAACAGTCTCAGGACCAATCATTTAGGACTCAAAGCGTTGTGAATCTTTGGAATTCTCTACCCCCACAGCGTTGGGGATGCTCCGTCATTGAATATATTTAAGGCTGGGATCGACAGATTTTCGATCTCTCGGTATCAGGGAATAGGGGAGTAGGCGGGAAGTGGAGTTAAGGCTGAGGACTAGCCATCATCGTATTGAATGGCGAAGCAGGATCGAAGGACCGAATGGTCGTCTCCTGCTCCTATTTCTTCTGTTCTAATGTGAGATGAAGGTGGGAGGAGGTTTGGATGGACTGAATGTTGGGCTGAATGACCTGTTTGTGTATATTCCATGTAATTAATCAAGGAGAGCACGGCTTGAATACTTGATGTGCACTCCCAGCAGGTGAGTCTCCACAGCAGGAGTGTGAAAGCACACAACTACCTCTCATATCCTTACTATACAGTCAACTATCTACAGGTCTACTTTGATAAAGGACTTCACTGAATCCAATTCAAAGCAATGAGCAAACTCTACCATACATACGGTGACCTCCTCAAAGTGCATTGGCTATAATTCAGAAGGAAATTAAGAATGTAGGTGCAGTCATACTTCAGTAAAGTCACTTTGCACACAGAATATTCATTTAGTCACTTCTTCCTGACCATATCATCATGAATAAATGTGCAAAATCCAAGTAATCATAGAATCTTAATGCACAGGGGGCAGGCATTTGGTTTCATTGGCTTGTGCTGGCTCTTTGAAACAACTGTCCAACTATCCCCACTCATTTGCTTTTTCCCATTAATCCTGTAATCCTTTTTTACCCTTCAAGTGATGTTGCATTAACAATATCAGTGGGTATGAGAATTTTCCAAATAACACACAGCATTAAAAATCTCAAAGTTAGAATATTTACCTCTCCTTCAGGAGTGTCTGAAGGGCACAGCATCCCCCATTGTGATGGCTGAAGTGACCTCGGACCACTCACTTTCCTGGTCTTTTCAAACTGAGAGGAGATCCTGGTCATCATACCCAGAGCAGCGATATAGGACAATCGAGACAACACCTGGGTCACCCCTTGACGGTCCATTTTGAACCTTTTGAGAGACCAGTTCCCCTGCAACAGACAAAACTTTGAGAACTGGGTCTTAGAGGCAATATTTCAAGATAAGGCCTCAATTATCAGCTGGGAGAGGAAGCAAGCAAATTGTAATAAAAAATACAATGCAATCAAACACTAAGATATCACTTTCTATAACAGTGGATAATTCCTCAGGTAATGAAGCAGTCCATATCTTTATGCAGCAAGAAACTTGCAACATTAAGTCTTGCGTTTCTCAGAAGCCGAGGATTCCTCCCATCCCCCCACTGTGGTTGACAGGGCCCTCTACTGTGTCCATCACATTTCCTGCACTTCTTCTCTCAACCCTTCTCCTCCCTCCCAGGACAATGATAGGGTCCCCTTTGGGGATATTGGGAGCAGGCAGGAAAGTAGAGTTAAGGCCGAGGATCAGCCATGATCGTTTGAATGACGGAGCAGGCGCGACCCAGCTTTCACATTCAATGGATCATTTTCCGTCTTTTCTGCCATCTCCAGCATGTTGCTATCACCGGACACATTTTCCCCTTTCAGCATTCTGAAGGGACCGTTCCCTCCATATCTTGGTCGACTCCTCTTTCACCCCACCACCCTTCCCCCTTCCCACATCAACTTGCTATGCAAATGCAGGAGATGTAACATCTGCCCTTTCACCTCCTCTCTTCTCAATGTCCAAGGCCCCAAACACTTCTTCCAAATTAAGTACTTAATTTACGAGTACTTCATTCAATTTAGTATACCGTATTCACTGTTCACATTGTGGTCGCCTCTACGATGGGAGAACAAATGCAGACTGGTTGCCCGCTTTGCAGGACACCTCCTTTCAGTCCGCAAGCACGACCCCGAGCTTCCAGTGGCCTGTCATTTTAATTCTCCATCTTGCTCTGACACTGACATCTCTGTCCTCAGCCTGCTGCACTGTTCCAGTGAAGTCCAACACAAGCTCGAGGAACAGCCCCTCATCTTTCAATTAGACCCCTAACAGCCTGCTGGACTCAACACTGAGTTCAACAATTTCAGGACATAAGCTTTGCTCCGCCATTTGTTTCCTTTCTTGGCATGTTTTAGTTTTTTTGTTTTATTTTGCTTTCAGACAGTAGCACATCTGCTTGAGGCACATTTTTTGTTTCTGTTTTTTTTTCTTGCCCCATCACCGTTCCCTTTGGCCCGGTAAGACCAACTCTTCTGTCATTCAGTCTATCCCGTCTTCCATCCTGTCACAGACCTTCCTTTTGTCCTTGACCCAAACCCATTACATAGCTAACTTTTCCCAGTTCTGATGAAAGGTCATCGATCTGAAATGTTCACACCGTTTCTCTCTCCACGCCTGACCTGCTGTTTCTATTATTTCAGGTTTCCAGCATCCGCAGTATTCTGCTTTTCCAGAATTTTTGGAAGTGGGTGTCACTGGCAAGTCGGCATTTATTGCCTATCCTAGTTGCCTTGAGGTGGTGGTGAGCAGCCTTCTTTAAAAAAAATTGACACCACAGAGTAACTTGTTCGGCCACTTCTGAACGCAAAACCATCAAACACTTCTAAACAAGGCTGAGAAATAAAACATAATTCAGAAACAACTGTAGACTTCACAGAAGTGCTTACTGTTGAGATGGCATTAACCATGCCATTCGTGATCTGGTCTTGCCGCATATGTTTCACGACATCAAACTGGGCTGCTCGCTGCTTGGGGATGATCTGGTCCGCAATCTTCTTCAACTCTGAATTGAACTTTTTGAACAAGTCTTCAAAGAGCAGAGAGAGAAGCTGTGGAACGGGAGAGGAAGGAATAAAAGGGGGAGTTGGAGTTAAATAGGAGAGAGGGATGTAGAATCCGTGATAACATTCACATCAGGTTTTACTTTTGGTTTCAATAAATCTGGTAATGCTTTGGAATTAATTCATTCATCTGCAAACATCTCATCAGTGGCATTTAACATACATGAAAAACAATTACATATTTAATATAGAAATTAAGCTTCCTGAATATACCATCACTAATTAGTTTAATGTCAGGGAATTCTAATTAGGTACCTTGAGATCCCCATTTATCTTTGAAGCCTTCCGAGTGCCAAATTCTCCTTTCACACAATCTCGTTGTGAATTTAAAGACAGGAGGGCAGATTTAATTACATTATCAGAGAGGGTAGGATTAGACAATCTCCAAAGTCAACGTTTTATTCTTTAGTCGCCGGGGAAATCCCTTGCTTTCCAGGGTGCCCAGATTTTGGGACCGTTCCATATCTCTCACCAACAAAGCAAGCAGCATTAGGGACAAAAACTGACGACAAAGAATAGAGGGAATAATGAACACATTAAAAACACGGAATATTAAGGTGAAAGATTAAGCCGGAAAACTGGCAGGTTTTACAAACACCTCCACTGGCTCAAAGCCTACCAAATCTCAAGTGGTGATGGGCTTAGGGCGGTACTATGGAACTGAACTGACTGTTAGCTGCTCCACTCTTATCTACAAGCCAATGCAGATTCAGATTTCCTCTCATCCCATGTGGTGTGGAATTAAAACCCATTGTCTCCACGATTTTGAACACAGCGTTCTTTGTCTCATTACATTCCCAATATAGAAGCTATGCCTTCTTCTTTGGTGCATTCATTACAGTCCTCATAAGTTAACTTTCTCAATTACTCAGGGATAAGGGAAGTTTGCAATCTAACTTCAAAACCTAGATACTTTGAAGCTAACTGGCATAGACTGTCACCAGTGAAAATTATTATTTAAATAGAGATATAAATAGTAAATTCTACCAGTGTATATTGGAATGAAATATTTAGCCATCCTGTTAGATCCAGGTGAGCTACAGCTAATGAAGTTTATCAGTTTGACCAATTTATATTCACTGACGAACCCTATCTTCTTTTCTCTCATGCTCTGACCTCTCTATGTACCTCACGTGGTTGAGGGCAGAAAGGATGGGCGAGAGGGGTAGGACTGGCCTTCAACAGGAACACTTTGAACCTACTGCCAGGGTGTGTGTGAGCATGTGTGAACGTGAACAATGGCAACTGTGGGGTGACTCTCCCCACAAGAGGAATAGCCAGGTAATTCCGAGCTATTCCTTAGCACGTGCAGCCATCCAACTGAGGCTCGTTATCATGCAGGAGGAGGCAATTTAGATTACACGCATTGGTTTGGGGGTGGGGGGGGGGAGGTTAGGAGGGTGAGCATGCATCAGGGGGTGAGGAGGGGTTGGCATGGGTCAGGATTGGAGCCGGGGTGGGGATCGGGTCCTAATACGTAAGCGCAGTGGAAATCGGAATATGGTGGTGTCAGGGCTCGGGCTGAGAGTGTGTCGGGTGAGGGTGGGGGGGGCGGAAACAAGTTCGCTGGGTAGGGGCTAAAAAATATAAATAAATCGGGGTTGGAGTGTGATGAGGAGGTGGAGAGGTTTGCGTGGGGGAAGGGCAGCTTTAGTTTGCCACAAGGGATTTTGGATTGTGATTGCGTGGAGTAGCCTGGATTGTGTGTGTCCACCAGGTCATGACGTAGGATATTTATGCAGTGAGTGTACAAGGTGGACAACTTACACCTTAGCAGGACCGGCACCAATGTCCTCGCAGGGAGATTTGCTAGTGCTGTTGGGAAGGGTTTAAACCAGCTTAGCAGGGGGATGGCAACCCGAGAGGGAATTCAGATTGGAGAGAAACAAAGCTGATAATGGTAGGAAGAAAAGTAATAAGTAAAATGGGAAGCCAGTGGAAACAAAGGCCAGCATCAAATAGGGTCAAAAAATGGAAAAATGTTAAAAAGGCAAAATTAAAGGCACTCTATCGGAATGAACGCAGCATTCGCAATAAGGTAGAAGAACTGACGGCAGAAATAGTGAATGGCTATAATCGAATTGCCATTATGAAGACATGGCTGCAGGGTGACCAAGACTGGGAACTGAATAGTCAAGGGTGCTCAACATTTAGGAAGGACAGGCAAAAAGGAAAAGAAGGTGGGGTAGCGCTGTTAATAAAGGATGAGATCAGTACATTAGTGAGAGAGGAGCTTAGATTGGAAGATCAAGATGTAGAATCAGTTTGGGTGGAGCTAAGAAACAGCAAACATTTGTAGGAGTTGTTTATAGGCCACTAAACAGTAGTGGCAACATAGGGCATGAGATAAATCAGGAAATTAGGGGTGCATGTAACAAGGGCAATTCAGTAATCATGGGGACTTCAATTTACTTATAGACTTGGTGAACTTAATTAGCACTAAGATAAAAGCTTTTTACTTAGTTCTGTTGAAGAGTCATACGGACTTGAAACGTTAACTGTGTTCCTCTCTGCAGATGCTGCCAGACCTGCTGAGTTTTTCCAGGTATTTTTATTTTTGTTTTTAATTAGCACTAACGCTGTGAAGGGTGAATTCCTGGAATGTATACGAGATGGTATTCTAGAACAGTAGGTTGAGGAACCTATTAGGCAACAGGCTATTTTGGATCCAGTATTATGTAATGAGAAAGGACTAATTAATAATCCCATTGTAAAGGAGCCTTTGGGAAGTGTGACCAAAATATGATAGAATTTTACATTAAGTTTGAAAGTGGTGTAGTTCAATCTGAAACTCGGGTCTTAAATCGAAACAAAGGAAACTACAAAGGTGTGAGGGATCAACTAAAAAGTATGGTGGCAGACAGGCAATGACTAGCATTTAAAGAATTAACACATGGTTCACAACTAATATACATTCCTTTAAGGAACAAAAACCCATCAGGAAAAATGATTCACCTGTGACTAACAAGTAAAGTTAAAGATTGTATTAGATCAAAGGAAGAGGCTTATAAAGTTGCCAAAAAAGTAGTACGCCTGAGGATTGGGAGCTTTTTAGAACTCAGCAAAGGAGGATCAAGAAACTGATAAAGAAAGGGAAAATATAAAATGAGAGTAAACTGGGGAGAAACATGAAAACGGACTGTAAAAGCTTCTACAGGTATGTAAAAAGGAAAAGATTAGCAAAGGCAAATGTGGACCCATTACAGGCAGAGGCAGGAGAATTTATAATGGGGAAAGAGGAAATGGCAGAGAAACTGAACAAATACTTGGTGTCTGTCTTCACCGAGGAAGATACAAAAAACCTCCCAGAGATACTAGAGAACCAAGAATAAGGAACTGAAAGAAATTAGTAATGATGAAAAAAAATCTAGTACCAGAGAAATTAATGGGACTGAAAGTTGATAAATCTCCTGGACTTTATGATCTACATCCCAGAGTGTTGAAAGAGGTGGCTGTAGAGATGGTGGATGTATTGGTGGTCATCTTCCAAAATTCTATAAATTCTTGAATGGTTCCTGCAGATTGGGAGGTCACAAATGAAACCCCACTATTTAAGAAAGGAGGGAGAGAGAAAACAGGGAGCCACAGATCTGTTAGCCTGACATCAGTAGTAGGGAAAATGCTAGAATCTATTATAAAGGGTGTGACAACAGGACACCTCGAAAGTAATGGTAGGATTGGGCTAAATTAACATGGATTTATGAAAGGGAAATCATGTTTGACAAACCCATTGGAGCTTTTTGAGGATGTAACTGGCAGAATAGATAAGGGGTACCAGTGGGTGTGGCGTATTTGGATTTTCAGAAGGCTTTCGATAAGGTCCTGCATAAGAGGTCAGTAAACAAAATTAGAGCACGGGATTGGGGGAAATATAGTGGCATGGATTGAGAATTGGTTAACGCACAAAAAATAGAGAATAGGAATAAATAGGTCAGTCTCAGGCTGGCAGGCTGTGACTAGTGGGGTATTGTAAGGATCAGTGTTTCTGATCCCAGCTATTCATAATCTATATCAATAATTTATGTGGGGAGCAAATGTAATATTTCCAAGATTGATAACAACATAAAACTAGGTGAGAATGTGAGTTGTGAGGGGGATGCTAAGAGGCTTCGAGGGGATTTAGTAAGGCTAAGTGGGCAAGAGCATGCATGGTGTTGGGGGTAGTATATTAGCATGGATAGAGGACTGGCTTACTAGAGTTAGGATAAGGGAGGCATTTTCAGGATGGCAGCCTGTAACTAGTGGAGTGCCACAGGGATCAGTGCTGGGGACACAATTATTTACAATATATATTAATGACTTGGATGAGGGAAATGAATGTAACATCGCCAAGTTTGCGGATGACACAAAAACAGATGGGAAGGCAAGTGGTGAGGATGACACAAGGAGTCTACAGAGGGATATAGACAGGTTAAGTGAATGGGCAAAAACTTGGCAGATGGAATATAATGTGGGAAAACGTGCGTTTATGCACTTTGGCAGGAAGAACAGAGGAGCTGAATTTTATCTAAATGGAGAAAGACTGCAGAAAGCTGCAGCACAGAGGGATTTGGGGGTCCTCGTGCATGAATCCCAAAAAGCTAACATACAAGTTCAACAGGTAATAGGGAAGGCAAATGGAATGTTGGCCTTTATTTCAAAGGGAATGGAGTATAAAAATAGGGAAGTCTCACTAAAACTATACAAGGTACTAGTTAGACCGCACCTAGAATATTGTGAACAATTTTGGTCCCCTTATCTAAGGAAAGATTGGCATTGGAGGTATCCCAGAGAAGGTGCATTAATCCCGGGTATGGAGGGATTTTCGTATGAGGAGAGGTTGAGTAGGTTGGACCTGTACTCATTGGAGTTTAGGAGAATGAGAGGTGACATTATTGACACACATAAGATTCTTAGGGGGCTTGACAGGGTAGATGCTAAGAGTTTGTTTTCCCTTGTGGGAGAGTCTAGGGCCAGAGGGGTATAATCCAAGGTAAGGGGTCACTCATTTAAAACAGAGATGAGGGGGAATTTCTTCTCTCAGAGGGTAGTTAATGTGTGGAATTCTTAACCACAAAGGGCTGTTGAGACTTGGTCATTAAGTATATCCAAGGCTGAGATAGTCAGGTTTTTAATGAGTAAGGGAATCAAAGGTCATGGGGAAAAGGCAGGAAAGTGGAGTAGAGGATCATCAATCTCATTGAATGGCAGAGCAGACTCAATGGGCAGAATGGCCTATTTCTGCTCCTACGTCTTAAGGTCTTATGATGGAATATAATGTGGAAAAATGTGAAGTTATCCACTTTGGCAGGAAAAACAGAAATGCAGAACATTTCTTAAATGGTGAGAGATTGGGAAGTGTTGATGTCCAAAGGAGTCTCCAGACACTTGTTCCTAAGTCACTGAAAGCTAACAGGCAGATGCAGCAGCAATTAGGAAGGCTAATGGTTTGGTGGCCTTTATTGCAAGAGGATTTGAGTACAGGTGTAAAGATATCTTGCTGAAATTGTATACAGCCTAGGTGAGACCACCCCTACAGCAGTGTGTACAGCTTTGGTCTTCTTACCTAAGGAAGGATTTACTTGCCACAGAGGGAATACAACAAAGGTCCACTGGACTGATTTGTGGGATGGTGCAATTTTCTTACGAGGAGAGATTGAGGCGACTGGGCCTGTATTCCTTAGAGTTCAGAAGAATGAGAGGTGATCTCATTAAAACAAAACATTTTTAGGGCTTGACAGGTAGATGCAGGAAGGCTGTTTCCCCTGGCTGGGGCTCAAGTACCAGGGGCCACTGTCTCAGAATAAGGGATAGGCCATTTAGGACTGAGATGAAGAGGAATTTCTTCACTCAAGGGGCGGTGAATCATTGGAATTCTCTATACCAGAGAGTTGTGGAAGCTCAGTCATTGAGTATGTTCAAGACAGAGATTGATAGATTTCTAGATATTAAACACATGAAATGATAGGGGGATTACGCAGGATAATGAGGTAGAAGATCAGCCATGATCTAGCTGAATGGCAGAGCAGGCTTGAGGCGCCAAATGGCCTACTCCTTCTCCTACTTCCTATGAGCCAAAAAAGTACTCTTTTCCCCTCGCCTCGCACAGAATTTACAGTGCAGAAAAAGCACAAAATTAGAGCACATGGGATTGGGGGTAATATACTGGGAACTGGTTAATGAACAGAAAATAGGTCTATGCCAGTATGCTGAGGAAAATAGGCGCAAATTTACTAATACTAGATAACAGGATTCTTACTCCTTATCTCAATCCAAGGCCATCAAGTAAAACTGACCTGGTATAAAATCGGTGAAGTACAGCAAAAAGCGATCTCTACACTTTCTCAACATAGCTCAAACCCAACTTCAGGAACAAGTGTGACATTTTCACCTCTTACGCTGATTGGCTAGTAAATGGGGCTGTCAACTTACACACAGCATCAGGACACTGAGCTGTATGCCCTTGTGAATCACTTTGGGATGGGCTGAAACACAGGATTCAAAGGAAATGACTGCTTTACAAAAGACCATCCAAACAGGAATGGGAAAATAATGACCACACAAGGGAAAGAGTAAAAGGAGGTGGAAGAAACATGAGGCACCAAACTCACCTGTCCAGCCAACTCCAGACGCTTGTTGCCGTAATAATCTCGGTCATCCACTTTGTTTGCTCCTTGGGCTAGAATCACCCTGCGTACCATGACGGCTGTGTAGATGCACTTTGCACGGAAGTTGAATTCTTTGACCTATGGAGGAAGAACAAGCCTCCATTTATATAGCATCCTGTGGATGTTTTAAAGTGCTTAGAACAAAAGAGTTACTTCTGAAGTGCAGCCCTCATTTGAAAATAATTGTGGACATCAAGGGGCCACAAAATGCAGATGAGATGAATTATGAGTTTGAAGCATATAGCACGGAATAAGGCCATTCAGCCCATCATAAGGGAGCTACCAATTAGTCCTACTCCTCTCTCTGCTCTTTTCCCCACAGCACTGCAATGTTCTCCCCTTGATGCATTTATCCAGTTTCCTCTTAAAAACGATTAAACCTGCTTCCACTACCCTTTCAGAGAGAGCACTCCAGACCATACCTTGCTGCGTAAAAATAAATTCTCATTACCCCAGTCTGATTCTCTACCCAATTACCTTAAGTTTGTGTCCTCTGATTACTGACCCATCCATCACTGATGTCAATTTCTCCCTATTTACTCTCCCAAAACCCGTGTTTTTAATTACGGGCAGAATGTTGATCAGGATGGAGGAATGTGCTCTTCTGCTTTGGTAACTGAGTGCCACTCAATACATGCCATCAATCTGCGCCAAAGGTCTTCATTGCAATGATCAGTGACAGTAAAATAATGCAGAGCTGCCTAGACAAGCAATAGTAATATTTTCACAATTTATAGAGGAATGGTCTGACCAGTGAAAATATTTATCATGATTAATAATAATGTGTACAATGCAAGAGGGAGGGGGGGTCATAGGGACGATTTTCTTTGCCCCTAAAGTTATATGCACCCTTCGCCCCCAGAAATGTCACTGTGTGAAAACATAAACACTCCGTTTATTATACAGTCTGCTCACCGTCAAAAGTCCTGGTTAAGTTCTGATGCATTTGCAGCTCCACGCACACTTCAGACAGCATGCATGATTCATATTACTAGTTTTAAATTACTGCCAACATAAATTTTTGTTTAACGTAGAGCCTGGGGATGAATTTTAGAATTTGTGGGGGGGGCGGGGTTTGGGAGTGTGATGCGACCAATTCTTTTTGATTGCATGAGCTCTTTAATTTTTTTTTGTACGGCCAATTTACAGGCAGCAATTTAAAGGGGCTGACCTGTGCATGAGCAGTGGGGGGGATAGTCTGGCTGCTGTACAGCGGCGCACCCTTGAGGAAACACGGGTCTGGACTCAACTTCAAATGGGCTAAAATTCGAGTATTCTCCAGCAAAAAAATGCTGACAGTGAAAGCTTTACAAAGCAATGGATTTTAAACAACCTATTGCCAGAGCTTTATTTGGAGAAGTGGCACTAGCTCTTCCTAGACAAAATTAATACAAAGCCCCTCTCAGATGGTCATTAGTATGTGGAATGCTCTTTCCCATAAAGCAAAGGAGGCTGGGTCATTGAATTTATTCACAGTGGAGCTAGGAACGTTTTTGATAGATGAGAGAGTCACAGGTTATGGGGGGCAGACAGCAAAGTGGAGTTGAGACCACAACCAGATCAGCCATGATCTTATTGAACAGCAGAGCAAGCTTGAAGGGCTGAATGGCATATTCCTGCTCCTAAGTCCTAGGTTCCTATATAGGGCTAAGCTATATGAAACAACAATTTGCAGCAAAATGTCCCAAGGGGTTTCACAGGAGTTTGATCAAACAAAATTTTGACCCAAAGCCACATAAAGGTTCAGCTGACCAAAAGCTTGTTCAAAAAGGTAGATTTTAAGAAGTCACTTAAAAGGAGGAGAGAGGTCAAGGGGTTTTGAGAGGGAATTCCAGAGCTTAGGGCCCAGCCAGTTGATATTATGGTAACCAATGGTGTAGCAGTGAAAATCAGGAACATGCAAGAAGCCAGAATTGGAGGTGCACAGAGATCTCGGAGAGGTGCACAGAGATCTCGGAGAGGTGCACAGAGATCTCGGAGAGGTGCACAGAGATCTCGGAGAGGTGCACAGAGATCTCGGAGAGGTGCACAGAGATCTCGGAGAGGTGCACAGAGATCTCGGAGGTCTGCAAGGCTACAGAAAATTGTAGGTAGGGGCGAGGCCATGGAGGGACTTGAACAGGAGCAGGAGAATATTGAAATCAAGGCATTATCAGACCATGAGCCAGCGCAGGTCAACAAGGTGATGGGTGAACAGTACTTGGTGCGAGTTAGCTCATGGACAGCAGAATTTTGGATTAGTTCACACTTACAGAGAGCAGAATGTGGGAGGTTGGTTAGATGAGCTTTGGAATAATCAAATTTAAAGGTAACAAAGGCATGGATGAAGATATCAGTAGGTGAACCAAAATCAATTTCTGATCTGCACTACCAACCTCTAGGGAAATGGTTCTATACTGCAGTTGGCTTGTGCTGTCCTGGAACTACAAGAAGGAGCATCAACAAACAGCTGGGTGCCTGACTCTTTCCCCAGGCAGGTCCTCATCAACAAATGGGATTCAGGGACATTAGAAATGCACCAAGGGAATACTAGGGGAATAGGAGGGCTGGATGGGCTCAAAAGTCTTAACCAGCCTGAAACTGTTTACCACGTTACTATACATACACCTTAGGAAATGTCATTAAACAGTGATAAAAGAGAAGGCGGGCGTATCATGAATTAAGATGCGGCCGACCTCATCAAGTCTAAGTCTTTTCAAAAGGGGCCAAAAAAGTTATTGCTTTATTCATGTTGTAATGGAAAAGCGCAGGGACCATTTCAATTGGTTAACTGTAATCTGCTGCCGATTGGTAGTAGAATGTGTAACTATGGGAACATTTGCCACATTGCAGAATTGTCCACAATGTGTAAGGAAACAGCTTCAGTACCTGAATCATCGTAGCAGCTTTGTTTCACTCATACAGGGAAATAAAATAGCCCAATAAAAAGAGAGCATGTGCTGACTGTTGTAACCATGTATAATAGAGAGATTGAAATATAGACATATATTTGCCCAGAGGGTACGTCACAAGAGACTTGTAAAAGTGAAAGCTGGAGATTAAGATAGTGCTGTCAAACCGACTGAATGAAAGAAAGAGTATTGTCACACTCCTTGGATATTAGAGGATTTATCAAGTTTAAACTGCAAACAGAAATAATGCTAGTTATTTGGCCCACTTGTTTTTTTTATAAACTTGCTAAATTTAGCTTTTCTATTAAATAAATGGTAATGGGGTCCAAACTGTTTTTGACATTAGCTTCTGAAATATTAACAAGCAGAGGATTGAACTTTATTCTTAATATAAATCCACCTTAAAGAGAAGATTACTAATGACAGAGAGAAGAGAGGAAACTTTAATGCCAGAAATCTGAACCCAAAACTGAAAACTCTGAAAAAACAGGCAACAAATGTCAGGTGAACATTTCAGATGTCATCTCTTCATTAAACTTCATCCATTCTAACAAAAGGGCCTCATGCAGCATCTGAAAAGGTGTGGGGTCAGGACCAGATAAGGTTTAAGCATCCGTCCTTTGTCAGAACCATAAAAAAGGCTTGCATTTATATAGTGCCTTTCATGACCACCAGCTGTCTCAAAGCACTTTACATGCAGCCACTTAATTAATTCTGAAGTGTAGTCACCGTTGTAGTGTAAGAAACTTGAGGGCAATTTGCACACAGCAAGCTCCCAAGAGCACAGGATTTAGAACAGGAATAGCCATTCGGCCCCTCAAGCCTGCTCCATCACTCAATAAATTCATGGCTGACCTGACTGTGGTCTCAACTCCACTTTACTGTCCATCCCCCAGAACCCTTTACTCCCTTGGCCAACAAAAATCTAACCAGCTCAGCCTTGAATATATTCAATGACCCAGCAAAAAAGCGACATGATAACTACCAGGTCATCTGTTTTTTGATATTGGCTGAGGGGTAAATATTGACTGGAGTAACTCCCCTGTTCTTCTTCAAAATAGTGCCATGGGATCTTTGATACCCACCCCGAGAGGGTAGACAGGGCCTCCTTCACATCTTGTCTGAAAGATGGCACCTCCGACTGTGCAACACTCCCTCAGTACTGCACTGGAGTGCCAGTTTTGATTTTTGTGCTCAAGTCCTGGAGAGGGACTTGAATCCAGAATCTTCAAGAGACGAGCGTACCACCATCTGAGCCACGGCAGTAGGGTCTCCATCTAAAAATGAGCCCACCTGCTGTGTAAATCCAGCACCGTCTGTTTTTATTTCAATCTGAACACAGGTAGGTTTGCTCCAGTTGCCACCACCTAGACCGTCCACACTAACCACAGGCGCTGCCTATATGGGGAGAACGAGGCTATCCATTTACCATCACCGCAGGAGTCGATTACAAAAGGTGCTGCTTACAACATATTAATCGCAGCGAAGAGGGAAAAAAAGCCACTTTGCATTTTCTAAAATTACAGATACCCTTCATTCGGGACGTGACTGATCCAATTACACGCTCAAGGCTGCTTTCGTGCAAGATAGTTAATAGGAACGGGCCGAAAGCCAAGCTTAATATGGTGCCACAGAGAAGAAAGGAAACCCACATGACAGCAGTGTCCTGGATCTGACAGAGGGTCTCTGCTGTATTGTTTCAGCAGCTTTAATCATTTGCAATCCCCGCCCTGCGCCTGTGTACAAAATCCAGCCAACAGTTCACACACAATCCTCTGGAGAGGTTCTAGGGGGTTAATGTTCCTTTCTTAGAATCTATGACATAGAATGTCCAACATAGAATAAGGCCATTCAGCCCAACTGGTCTATCAGCATGTTTTTATTCTGCTCTACCCTCTCATTGAACCTCATCAGCATATCCTTCTATTCCTTTCTCCCTCGAGTATTCACCTAGCTGCCCCTTAGATGCACCCACGCCACTTGCCCCTAACCACTCCACGTGGTCGCAAGTTCCACTTTCTAACCACTCTGAGTAAAGAAGTTTCGCTGAGTTTCCTATTATAGCATCATAGCATGGCTATAGCACAGGAGGTCATTCAGCCCATTGTATCCATGCTGGCTCTCTCTGTAAAGATCAACTCACCTAGCCCCATACTTCCTCAACCTTGCCCCATAGCCCTGGAAATCATTTCTCTTCAGAAAATAATCCAATTCCCTTTAGAAAGCCACGACTGAACCTGCCTCCACCACAAATTTAGCAGTGCATTCCAGATCCTTAAATGCTTACTGCATAAAAAATTATTTTATTCATGTTGCCTTTGGGCCTTTGGCTAATCAACTTAAATTGGTATCCTATTGTTCTCGATCTTTCCACCTATGGGAACAGCCTCTCCCTATTCTACTGTGCCCTCATGATTTTGAATACCTTTATCAAATCTCCTTTTCTCTCAGGAGGATGGGAGTTATTTATTACTTACTTAGCTTATGTTTATGGCCCTGAGTTTTCATCCCCCCTACAACTGGGCACATCTTCTCTACGTCTACCCAATCGAATCCTTTTGTTATTTTAAACCCTCTATTAGGTCACCCCTCAGCCTCTCTTTTCTAGAGAAAACCCCCCTACCTGTACAAGCTTTCCCGATAAGACATAACCCCTCAATTCTGGTTAAATCTTTTTTGCACCCTCCCCGATGCCTCGGATGGTTTTTTCAGTTTACTGCGGAGGGCAGGTAAACACGTAAACAGCAAGTCACCCGCTCTGAGTACTGTGGATTGTATAAGCAAATACCAGCACTGCACAACCAGCCCTCTCCAGCTTGGCACGATGCTTACAGGGACGTGGGTAAGTACAGTCGACGCAAGCAGCTCCCGAGCCTCTTCCATCTTGGTTTTCTTCGGTCCTCCCCACATCCTTTGCCTGCGCACTTTATTCCCAATATACTTCAATGCCTGCAAGACAGAGGGAAGGAGCTGAGCCATGCTGAATGAAATCATATTACACAATGGCACTGCTAGATGAACAAGGCATGAGAAATATCTCACGATTAACAATGTTTAAGTTAAAAGCAACCCTTTCACTTACTGAATTTTAACATCAAGCTCTCTTCAGTTCACATTTCCAAGGCAAATTGACTTTGAACTATAGTATTGCGGCACATTACAAGATTCCAGAATTGGTTTTGCTCACTCCTGTTAAATCATTGTTAAAATATTTAAGGAGCAAAAAAAAAAGGACCACGCACTTTTGCACTAGGACTTTATTGAGGTCCAGGAATCGGTGTTTTCACTGTGTTTAGACAGCTGGTTATAAGATCAGGCATGCGAGGCTGCGTTTAAACATACACACCGAAGGGGCTGGGGTTTATTTCTGTAAAAGGCACACCTGCATCTGGGTGAAGATCTGGGCTTTCTGACACTCTTCCAGGCTCGGAGCGAAAGCAGACATCACGGGGTCCTCCGTACCAATCATTTGTACAATCTCCTGATCGCTCTCTACCCCCATAGCCTACAATAGGGGTGACAGACACCAGCAATATTAGCATTTTTTCAGTCGGCACTGTAACATTTGCTTATGGTAATGAGGTATTGTTGGTCGCATGAATTCAAAGCAAGGATTGGTGTTACTCTCACACTCTGTGCCATCTGGCTTTGGCGAGGAAGCTCTATTAGACTCAATACTGATTGCCTTTAAGGTATCCACAAATAAATAAGGGTGCATGTGCAGTTTATGAGAGGTCTCATATTCACTGTTCAGAAAACCTCATTTCAGTCTTGGCCATTAAAATGAAATCTTCTGTAGAGAGTTAAGAATAAAACGAGAAAAAAAAAAGGCGCAAATCACCTGTGACTGAATTGAAAACACTTCTGTCACAGGATTTCAGCATCAAAATGTAAAATATTTTTCAAGACGATGAGAGGCTTTGACAATGTAGAGAGAGAAAAAAATACTCCTCCAGACCTCTGGGTCAATAACTAGATCATAGATACAAATCACTGGCAAAATACCTGGAGGGGAGAGGAGGAGAATATTCTTCCTCAGAGTTCTTATGGTCTGGAAGGCTCTACCTGAAAAGGTGGTGGAAGCTGATTACGTAAATAATTTTAAAAGGGAGTTGGACGGGTACTCGAGGATGACGCACTTACAGGGTTAGGGACAAAAAAAAAATAATCAGGAAATGGGACTAAGCAGGACTCCTTTTTTCAAAAGCCAGCACAAGTACAGCAGGTTGAATGGCCTCCTTCTGTGCTGTAAGTTACGATGATTCAATAAAGACCACCGTCTACTAGATTGTTCCTTTGGCTTTATTCCTCAATTCTACGCATTAGTATAAGGATGAAGTGATTCATCCTTACATTTCTCCAAACATGTGGAGCAGTCCAGCACCAAGCATTGCTTCACATGCTGCCTGATTATTAAAACCAGGAACAAACAATTTGGAAGACTGAAATCTAATTGCACTTTCTAAACTGGGGTGCATGTCAATTGTATGAATTCACACTAAACTAGTTCGTGTGCTAGCCAATTTTCCAGTTATTCACCGGGATACACCCCATATACTTTAATTTACTAAATTCTCTAAATGTTTAATAATGAGGTGAAAATCAGGTCTGAGCATATGAACATACGAATTAGGAGGAGTAGGCCACTCGGCCCCTCAAGCCTGCTCGCCATTCAATAAGATCATGGCTGATCTAAATATAACCTCAACCCCACATTCCTGCCTACCCCCGATAACCTTTTACCTCCTTGTTAATCAAGAATATATCTAGGTCTGCCTTAAAAATATTCAAAGGCTCCGCTTCCACTGCCTTTTGAGAAAGAGAGTTCAAAGACTCTCAACCCTCAGAGAAAAAAATTCTCATCATCATTAAATGAGCAACCCCTTATTTTTAAACAGTGACCCCTAGTTCTAGATTCTCCCACAAGAGGAAACATTCTCTCCATGTCTACCCTGTCAAGACCTCTCAGGATCTTAAAGGGTTTCAACCAAGTCACCTCTTACTCTCCTAAACTCCAGCGGATACAAACCTAGCCTGTCCAACCTTTCCTCATAAGGCAACCGTTCCAATGGAAGGGCTGGATACCATTAGCACTACCATTAGCAGTCCAGTTCAGTTTCTAGTCAATAGTAACCCCCAGGATGTTGATAGTGGGGGATTCAGTGATGGTAACGCCATTGAATGTCAAGGGGCGATAGTTAGATTCTCTCTTGTTGGAGATGGTCATTGCCTCATACTTGTGCAGCGCAAATGTTACTTGCCACTTGTCAGTCCAAGCCTAGATATTGTCCAGGTCTTGCTGCATTTGGACATGGACTGCTTCAGTATGTGATTTACGAATGTGAACATTATGCAATCATCAGCAAACATCCCCACTTCTGACCTTATGATGGAAAAAAGGTCATTGATGAAACAGCTGAAGATAGTTGGGCCTAGGACACTACCCAGCAGTGGTGTCCTGGAACTGAGATGATTGACTGCCAACAACCTCAACCATCTTCTTTTGTGCGAGGTATGACTCCAACTAGCGGAGAGTTTTCCCTTGATTCCCATTCACCCCAGCTTTGCTAGGGATCCTTGATGCCACACTCGGTCAAATGCGGCATTGATGTCAAGGTCAGTCATCCTCACCTCATCTCGGGAGTTCAGCTCTTTTGTCCATGTTTGAACAAAGGCTGTAATTAGGTCAGGAGCCAAGTTTTTTTTTTACTCATTCATGGGATGTGAGCTTTGCTGGCTGGGCCAGCATTTATTGTCCGTCCCTAAGTGCCCTTGAGAAGGTGGTGGTGAGCTGCTTTCTTGAACCACTGCAGTCCATGTGGTGTAGGTAGACTCACAGATCTGTTAGGGAGGGAGTTCCAGGATTTTGACCCAGCGACTGTGAAGGAATGGCGATATATTTCCAAGTCAGGATGAGCAGTGATTTGTAGGGGAACTTCCAGGTGGAGGTGTTCCCATCTATCGACTGCCCTTGTGCTTCTAGATGGTAGTGGTCGTGGGTTTGGAATGGCCTTGGCGGAACCCAAACTGGGCATCAGTGAGCAGGTTATTGCTAAGCAAGTGCCGCTTGATAGCACAGTTGATGACCCCTTCCATTACTTAATTGATGACGGAGAGTAGACTGATGGGGCGGTAATTGGCCGGGTTTGGTTTGCCCTGCTTTTTGTGTAAAGGGCATACCTAGTCAATTTTCCACATTGCCGGGTAGATGGCAGTGTTGTACTGGAGCAGCTTGGCTAGGGGTGCAGCAAGTTCTGAAGTACAAGTCTTCAGTACTGTTGCTGGAATATTGTCAGGGCCCATAACCTTTCACTATCCAGTGCCTTCAGCCATTTCTTGATATCAAGCGGAGTGAATTGAATTGGCTGAAGACTGGCATCTGTGATACTGGGTACCTCCGGAGGAGAAATCACAAGAACACTAGAAGTAGGAGTAGGCCATTCGGCTCCTCGAGCCTGCTCAGCTGTTCAATAAGATCATGGTTGATCTGATTATGACCTTTCCAGTTTCCTGCCTCCCTCGATCAAAAATCTGTCTAACTCAGCCTTGAATGTATTCATTCACTGACCCAGCAACCACTGCTCTCTGGGGAAGAGAATTCGAGGGGTTAATGACCTTCAGAGAAGAAATTCCTCCTCATCTCCATCGTGAACGGGAAATCCCCTTATTTTTAACTATGCCCCCCCTAGTTTTAGACTCCCCCAGGGAGACATCCTCTCACCATCTATCCTGTTAAACCCCCTCAGAATCTTTTATATTTCAATAAGATCACCTCTCATTCTTCTAAACGCCAATGAGCATGGGCCCAACCTGCTCAATCTTTCCTCATAAGATAAGTTCATTCCGGGAATCAGCCGCGTTTGCATAAACTTGGTTTGTATTTTTTCTGAATATAGGAGGTTGAGTCATGATTTAATGGAAATGTTTAAAATGTTAAAAGGGCTCAATCGGGTAGATATGAAATGTTTTCCTCTAGTGGGGGAATCCAGAACAGGGAATTCAATTTTAAAATCAGAGCTTTAAAATTAAACATCTTTGGATGTTCCATCAGTTTAAAGCATTATATAAAAGCAAGTTGTTGCTGCAGAGCTTGGTCACTTAAGTGTATGATTTCACACAATGGCTCGTGGGAGTTTGGAACTCTGTCCCCCAAAGGGCTGTGGATGCTGGGTGCCAAATGGAGCTTTCAAGACTGAGATCTCATCGACTCAGACAAAATGAGGCCATTCGGCCCATCATGTCCACGCTGATCAACAAAAAAATCTGACTACGCTAATCCCATCGACAGACCTTTGTTAGGAAAGGGGATTTATGGATCAAAGGTGGAGAAATGGAAATTGAGGTACAGATCAGCCATGACCCAAAGAACAGGTTTGAGGCTCTGAGTGGCCTACTCCTGCCCCTTCGGGCATTTCCCAGTAGCTGATTGTGAAACAGCACTGTTACCTCCCAACACCAAGTCATAGAGTATCACTGACACCAATCCGGGAGAAGACTGGAATCAAGTCCATGCCAGCTGAAGGGTACAGCTCAAAACGGTTACCACACAGGTAAGGCTGGACAAAAACATGAAAAACACATTTAACAAATCTGAATGCCCACAAGCAATTAGGAAGGCAAATGTTGGCCTTTATTGCAAGGGAATTGAAGCACAGGAATAGGGAAGTCTTGCTACAATTGTACAGAGCTTTGGTGACGCCACATCTGGAACACTCTGTGCAGTTTTGGTCTTCATGTTTAAGGAAGGATATATTTGCATTGGAGGTGGTGCAGCAAAGGTTCTCTAGATTGGGTACCTGGGATGAGAAGGTTGTCCCATGATGCGATGATGAGTAAATTGGGCCTACGCTCCCTGGAGTTTAGAAGAACGACTGGTAATCTCAGCGAAACATTCAAGATTCTGAAGGGGCTTGACAGGATGGACACAGAGGTTGGTTCCCTCGGTCAGGGAGCCTAGAACAGGGCTGCAGTCTCAGGATAAGGGGCCGATTATTTAGGACTGAGATGAGGAGAAATTTCTTCACTCAAATGTTTGTGAATCTTTGGAATTCTTTACCCCAGAGGGTGGTGGATGCTCCATTGTTGAATATATTTAAGGTTGAGGAAGGACAGATTTTTGGTCTCTCAGGGAATGAAGGTTATATGGGGAGCTGGCGGGAAAGTGGACTTGAAGCCAAAGGTCAGCTATGATTATACTGAGTGGCGGAGCAGGCTCGAAGGGCCGTATGGTCTACTCCTGCTCCTACTTATGTCAAAACAGCCAGACTTCAAAAATCTACTTCAGCAGATCTACAGCGAGCTGGAGGAAATAATGATCCATTTTATTTTCCGCAGCAACTTGCGGATCGAAAATGTAATTAAATTTAACGGAGACACTGCTTTATGAAGTGTACTTGATAACTGTCCATTTAACACATTGCAGTGCCAAGTATGAACTATTTTACATCTTCTCACCTAGTGCCAGGCTGTTTAGCAATAACAAGAATACGCTTTTGAAGCCAGCATGGAACCAAGAAAATGCTAAACTGGGGGTTTTGTGGAGTTTTCACAGAAGCTAGCCCTGCAGGATGTTAGTCAGCAGGGGCAGCTCATTGTGGTATCCAGATGGTCCTGAAACGTCCCTTGTACTAGCTTATCTGGAACTCTGCCATGTTAATACAAGTGAGGAGAAAGTCCGACAGAGGCTCCGAGCGCCAGGGCAAGGGTGGATTACCATGACTGAGTGTTTTCAGAGTGGCTGGGGCAGATGGGTGTGTATCAAAATTTCTTATCAACGGTAAGTACCTTGTATCACTATGGGATATCGCCAGATATTTACATAAGTGACGCAATCGCATCACTCTGATCAATTCAAAAATGACAGTAATTTTATTTTTTCTGAAACCTTTCACTCAAACAAGCTATTCAGATTTCTGCTGGCAAAAATAGCAAAGCTGCAGAAAAAGACACTGACTGACAGACGTTTATATTACACTGCACTGGAGGTGTCAGCCCTGACTCGTTAGGTAGCACTGTCTCCCAGTCAGAAGGTTATGGGTTCAAGTCCCCATTCCAGAGAATCGAGTACAAGATCTGGCACTTACAGTGCAGTGCCGGGGGGGTGCTGCGCTGTCAGAGGTGTCATCTTGTAGATGAGACCTGAAACCATAACCCCTCTGCCCTCTCAGGTGGACATAAAAGTTCCATGGCCACTATCCAAAGAGCAGGGGAGTTCTCTCCAGTGTCCCAGCCAATATTTCTCTCTCAACTAAAGGCCCTTGGCTCAGTTCCACCAGGTCTCCAAAGGAGCCAATCTCTTCCCCCACCCCACCCCCAATTCGCCTCATTTTCACCTGCCATGCATTGTGAAACTCTGCTGCCTGGAGAGACCCAGAGGATGGGAGTAGGCCATTGAGAACACAGGGATCAATTCATGGGATCCAACCTCACTGTAACACTGGCAGTCAGCCTTGCTCAGTTAAGAGATGCTTCATAAGATCAAATGATGCCTTTGCCCACTTTGCCAGGCATTAAACTGTGATGACAAACTGTCGGGGAAGCAGGTTACACGGATTGCTGAACAACACTAGAAAATCCAGCAGGAGAGAGGATGACAGCTTTAATGAAAATTCAGCAAACCACTGTTTTGGATCTCTAAGTGGGCACCAAGCAAAAGAACAAGAGAGGGTTGATGAGAGACTCGATACAACAGCCAAGAGCTATAGCTCTGAGTTAGCCAGCCTTCCCACACAGACATTAACATTCACAAATAGCACCAGCATCCATTGTATCATGGGGAACCTCTGCCCTCTCCTGGCAACTGAGTGAAAGAAACATCTCAAGGAACTATACAGGGATTTTCAAATTAACCAAGGGAACAAAAATCACACTGCGCTGAGTTAAGGGATTGGCCAGTTTAGAGATGTGGTTACTTCTGTTCCAGCAAGTGTTATAACTGCCAGGTCAGGCTGCTGCTGGTTTCGTAGGTATTGAGGTATTTGATTAAAGCAATCAGTCTTTCATAGTCGACTCATTTGGCTGTTTCAGAGTCGTGGATATTTGAAATGAACCTGGGTCAGTTTCACCAGGTCTCCAGAGGGTTTTCCCAATGTACACACAACAGAGGTGGTCAGAGGTGACACCTGTCCACTCAAAAGGTAATCACAGGGAGCAGAAATCAGGTCATCAGAAAATAGCAGGCTGTCAAACAGCTAACCCTGTGTCTGTCTTGGATCAGATTCCTGTAAAGAACAAAAAGGCAATGCATAACTGTAAAGAGGTTAGATGCTCTTAAAGCAACATTTCCTAGCATCACAACAGTGACTGCACTTCATAGAAACATAGAAACTAGGAGGAGTAGGCCATTCGGCCCTTCGAGCCTGCTCCACCATTCAATATGATCATGGCTGATCCTCTATCTCAACGCCATATTCCCACTTTCTCTCCATACCCCTTGATGCCCTTAATATCCAAAAATTTATCAATGTCTTTCTTGAATATATTCAGTGACCCGGCCTCCACAGCTTCTGTGGGAGAGAATTCCACATACTCTGAGTGAAGAAATGTTTCCTCATCTTAGTCCTAAATGGCCTGCCCAGTATGCTGAGACTGTAGCCCCTGATTCTAGACTCCCCATAAAGGGGAAACATCCTCCCTGCATCCAGTCTGTCTAGCCCTGTTAGAATTTTATGTGTTTCAATCAGATCCCCTCTCATTCTTCTAAACTCTAGTGAATAAAGGCCCAGTCAAACCAATCTCTCCTCATACGACAGTCCTGCCATCCCAGGTATCAGCCTAGTGAACCTTCACTGCGCTCCCTCTATGGCAAGTATATCCTTTCTTAGGCAGGGAGACCAAAACTGTATGCAATACTCCAGGTGCGGTCTCACCAAGGCCCTGTATAACTACAGTAAGACATCCCTACTTCTGAACTCAAATCCTCTTACAATGAAGGCCAACATACCATTTGCCTTTCTAATTACTTCAGAAGCATTAGCGGATATCCTGAGGTTGTGAGATAAATTTTAAAGGATAATCATGTTTGAAGGAAAATAATGATAGAAATTAGCAAAACTTTGTGTTAAAAATGCACCAGCTTTAGATGATAACTGGAGAATCAGAAAGTGACAGTAATTATTCCATAAAGGGATCCAAAAATATATTCATGAAATTACAGGTCAGTCAGTTTTAGGGAAATTTCTTTCAATTTAAGGGATTTAGAGGATTAACAATGGAGAACCACAGGCTGCATAAAAGGACAGCCAGCAAGGAATCGAGGTGGTGTTCTCACACTTAACTAACTTGCTGTCTCCACCAGTGATAGCCATGGTGGATCAGAGAAATCCAGTGGACATTCTAGTTTAAGATTTTCAAAAAGGCATTTCACAAGGTGATCTGGCAAGTCCTGCAATGGGAACAGAGGGGGGGGACTTACAGATATAAAATCATTATGGCACGGGAGGCGGCCATTCACCCCATCGACTCCATGCTAGCTCTCTGTAGAGGAATCTAATCAGCCCCATCTCTCCCCCCACCCTACTCTACCCCCTGTAGCCCTCCATCCGATTTCCTTTTGAAATCATTGTTTGCCATCACTTTCACCGCCCTCGAAGACATCGAATTCCAGGCCACTGTCACTCGTTGAACGACAAAAGTTCTTCCATCACATTGTTCCCTGCATCTCTCATCCAAAATCTGACTGCAAAGGGTATTGGAAGTACAGAATTCTCTTCCACAAAATGATGATGTTAACTCAATTAATAATTTAAAATCTGAGATATAGATTTTTACTAGAAAAGGGTAGAAAAAAATACTGATTCAAGGCAGGTGGATAAAGTTAAGCCACAGGTCAGCCATGATCTCTCTGAATGATGGAACAAGCTCATGAGTCTGAATGGCCCCCTTCTGTAGCCTATGCTCTGAAGTCTCAGAGATGGGCAGCTATAAAATTATACTTCTGCTTCCTGTGCAACTCCTCATATGCATGGGCATCTTTGGATGGATGCGCTTATAAGCCACAGCATTACTCACACTGTGAACTCTTCATTCACTTATTCCAGCACACTTCAATCATAGAATCATAGAAAGTTTATGGCACAGAAAGAGGCCACTTGGCTCATCATGTCACCGCCAGCCAAAATACTAGACACCCGGCCTAATCCCAGTTTCCGACATTTGGTCTGTAGCCCTGCAGTTTAGGGCACTTCAGGTATATATCCAGACACCTTTTAAATAAGTTGAGGGTTTCTGTCTCTACTATCCTTTCAGGCAGTGAGTTCCAGACCCTCACAACCATCTGGGTGAAAAACCTTTTCCTCATCTTCCCTCTAATCTTTCCACCAATCACTTTAAATCTATGCCCCTTAGTTATTGACCTCTCTGCTAAGGTAAATAGGCCCTTCCCATCCACTCTATCCAGGCCCCTCACAATTTTGCACATTTCAATCAAATCTCCCCTCAGCCTCCTCTGTTCCAAGGAGAACAACCCCAGCCTCTCCAATCTTTCCTTATAGCTGCAATTTTCCAGTCCTGGCAACATCCTTGTAAATCTCCTCTGCACCCTCTCTAATGCAACTGCATCCTTTCTGTAGTGAGGTGACCAGAACTGCACACAGTACTCCAGTTTGGCCTAACTTATGTTTATATAGTTCTAGCATTACCTCCCTGCTCTTATATTCTAAGACTCAGCTAATAAAGGATTCCACATGCCTTCTTAACCATCTTGTCCATCTGCCCTGCTACCTTCAGGGATCTGTGGACATCACTCCAAGGTCGCTCACTTCCTCTACATCTCTCAGTATCCTCCCATTTATGGTGTATTCCTTTACCTTGTTTGACCTCCCCAAAGGCACCACACCTTGCACTTCTCTGGGTTGAATTCCATTTGCCACTTTTCTGCCCACCTGTAGATATCTTCCTGTAGTCTACAGCTATCCTCCTCACTATGAACCATGCGACCGATTTTTGTGTTGTCTGCAAACTTCTTGATCATTCCCCCTACATTTACATCAAAATCATTAACATATACCACAAAAAGCAGGGGGCCTAGTACTGAGCCCTGCAGAAACCCACTGGAAACAGCCTTCCAGTCACAAAAATACCCGTCAACAATTACCCTTTGTTTCCTGCCAGAGTCAATTTTGTATCCAGCTTGCTACATTCCCCTGAATCCCATGGGCTTTTATATTTTTTACCCAGTCTGTCATGTGAGACTTGTCAAAAGCCTTGCTAAAATCCATTATACCACACCAACTACACTACCCTCATCAATCCTCCTTGTTACTTGCTCAAAGAATTCACTCAAATTCGTCAGACATAACCTTCCCTTAACAAATCCATGCTGACTGTATTTGATTAATCCATGCCTTTCTAAGTGACAGTTTATCCTGTCCCTCAGAATTGATTCCAATAACTTGCCCACTACAGACTGACAGGCCTGTAATTATTCGGTCTATCCCTCGCTCCCTTTTTAAACAAAGGTACAATGTTAGCAGACCTCCAATCATCTAGCATCACACCCCTATCCAGTGAGGATTGGAAAATTATGCTTATACTCTCCGCTATTTCCTCCCTGGCTTCTTTTAACAGCCTAGGGTACATTTCATCCAGTCCTGGTGGTTTGTCCACTTAATACTTCCTCTCCATGTTTGTCACATCCAGTAGTTCACTCTCCTCCTCTTTAACTACAAAATCTGCATTTTCCCCCTCTTTTTTGAAGACAGACACCAAGTATTCATTAAGAACCATACCCACGTTCTCCACCTCCATACATAGGTTACCTATGGAGTTATCAATGGAGTGATTCAAACAAACAACCACAGACACGTGGAAAATACTAGCCTGAAAATGTAAAAGGAAAAGATGTTTTGCCAAGTTCCCTTCATTGAAAGTACAGTACAAGGCCATTCAGCCCTTCCAGCCTGTTCCGCCCTATTCCTTCATGTCCCATCTTCTTACAAGGCATTGAATGACTTGCTGTGTATTTGTAATTTATCTTTATTTTAACAAACAAGTTGTGGAGAATAAAAGTTCAAATCAGTTGTCAAACATCCATTCAACCAACCAGAAATGTAGCTCCCAGTAATTCACTTGGATAAGGGTTAGAGTGCAATTTAATGAATTAGGGCTATAAAAGCCAAAAATATATATAAACCTGGTTGGAGCTAGTCATTTTATTTCCAAACACAGAAGGCTCTTCATGAAGCTAAAACAAGTTACACTTGGCCATTCTCACAAAATACAAAAATATGTGATTTTAAACGATCACACATGGTGAGGGCACATCATCAGGGTTAGATTATTACCTTGAATATTATCGCAATGGGGATGTCCTCTGACAGAGTGTTGTGTCGCAGGTAGTATCTCCCTTGCTTCACAACCAGATTGGTTCTACTTTTCTTCTCATGCGTAGAGCTGCAAATCGAGCAGAGTTTTGTAATCAAACATTTGCTGATATGCATGTTGCAGGGTTGAAGGTTATAAAGAAGTATACTTTGCTGGTCTATCAACAATATAAATGCTTTCATGAAGATCTCATCATTCTGTTCTGCAATAGCTGAACAAGCTCAGTGTAGAATCCACCATCACTCCCAGAGCATTTAGAGCAGCCAATCTCAGAGTGGGTGCCACAGCCTCAACAACAAAGACAAAAACATCCCACCAAGTAAATGGCCAACATCAATCCTTAATGATATTTTTAAGTTGAATTATCGTGGTGATTAAGGTGCGGCGTGTTAGCACAAGAGAATGGAATGCTTTCTGTTTGAGAAATCAGTATTAGGGATCAAGCGTTCCCTGATCAGGCTTTGGAAAGTTAGATGCAGAATAAGCCTCCCATAAAATGCCTCACTTCTCTCCCCCTCATCTTAGAAAAGAGTTTTACTTTTTGTATTCTTTTATGGGATGTGGGCATCGCTGGCAAGGCCAGCATTTGTTGCCCTTCCCTAATTGCCCTTGAACCGAGTGGCTTGCGAGGCCATTTCAGAGGGCAGTTAAGAGTCAACCACATTGCTGTGGATTGGGAGTCACATGTGTACCAGACCAGGTAAAGACAGCAGATTTCCTTCCCTGAAGGACATTAGTGAATCAGATGGGTTTTTACAACAACTGATGATAGTTTCATGGTCACCATTACTGAGACTAGCTTTCAACTCCAGATTTTATTAATTGAATTTAAATTCCTCCAGCTGCCAGGGAGGGATATGAACCCATGGGCCTCTGGGTTAGTAGTCCAGTGACATTACGAATAGACCATCATCTCTCCCTATAGCGCCTGTGCTATCTTGCCAATTCTCTTTAGGCTCTTTGAGTGAGTTGGTTGATGTGATGTCCCATAGTGCAGATGTAGTGGTATTTTGGGCTGTGCAGTCCCATTGAATCAGAAACGCATTCCACATCCAGCAGACATAGGAGACAGTCTTAACTTGACCTGAACTCATGGTCAGAGAGTGAAGATCAGGGTGTAATGTGTTGCACCACCAAGTGATAAAATACTCTTCAACATACAAACCAGAGAAATACAGCAATAAGATGGAAATTAGCTGGGTAGCTATATTCTGCTGTTCAAACCAATGCAGTTGGTGACACAAATCATACATACAGCACAGAAACAGGCCATTCAGCCCCTCCAGTACATGCCGGTGACCATTGGTTGCACACTAGGAATGTTTCCACACCTTTCTTCAAAACAAAAGAAGAAAAACTAGAAGAAATCATGAACTAAACTGCCGTGCCAGTGAATGAACTATTTTACTGAGTGTTGAAGCTGATGTGCGCATCATGAAGTAATCCTGGAAAAGTCTTTCAACGAACAGAAATGCAATCGAGACTGGGATGTGGTGCGATATTCACATTAACTAATCAATACTCGCAAATATATTTTTCATGAACTCAGTATGGTAAAACCTGTCTACTGACTCCTTACGGCACTGTTCTATTCCAAGTTTGAAAAGCACGCACATACCCTCAATAAAATATGGTTAAGTAGTCGTTGAAATCAGTTTCACTGCATGACAAACTGCCTTTTTTCCTTGATCCATGATAACTTGTTTGAAAATAAATTAAATAAAACAGAAAATTATGGAAAAACTCAGCAGGTCTGACAGCATCTGTGGAGAGAGAAACAGAGTTAATGTTTCGCGTCCGCAGAATTCTGAAGTTCTTGCTCCTGGTGTGGATGAGGGCACAGACTGCAGGGAAGATGAGCGAACTGACCACAGCACCGTGGTACAGAGCGCCATTCAAGTGGGGGGAGAAAAGATAAATGCAGTAGTAATAGGGGATAGCATAGTTAGGGGAATAAATACTGATCTCTGCAGCAAAGACAGAGTCCTGAAGGCTGCGTTGCCTACCTGGCACCAAGCGTAACGACATCCTCTGGGCTGGAGAGGAACTTGGGAGTGGGAGGGGAAGGATCCAGTTGTCATGGTCCACCAATGACATAGGTAGGACTAGGAAAGAGGTTCTGCTGAGGGACTACGAGTAGCTCGAGGCTAAATTAAAAAGCAGAACCACAAAGGTAATAATCCCCGGATTACTACCTGAGCCACATGCAAGTTGGTGTCGGGTAAATAAGATTAGAGAGGTAAATGCATGGCTCAAAAGATTGGTATGGGAGAAATGGGTTCAAATTCATGGGGCACTGGCACAAGTACTGGGGAAGGAGAGAGCTGTTCTGTTGGGACAGGCTTCATTTGAACCATGCTGGGACCAGTGTCCTGGCGAATCCTACAACTAGGGTTGTAGATAGGACTTTAAACTAATTAGTCGGGGGGGGGTGGGTGAAGGGTTCAACTGAAGGGAAGTTTAAAAAAATCAAAAAGAAACGAGAGATCAGAGATGCAGGGTAGTGAAGAGGTGAACAATAATCAAAGTGTGACAGGAAGGGGCAGAAAATATAAGCACAAAAGTGCATCAGAAAATAGAACCAGAATGAGTAATAATGGTTCAAAAATCAAAGCTTAAGGCTGTCCATCTGAATGCACGCAGCATTTGTAACAAGACAGATGAGTTGCTGGCACAAATAGAAATAAATGAATATGACTTGATAGTTATTACAGAGACGTGGTTGCAGGGTGACCAAGACTGGGAACTCAATATTCAAGGGTATTCGACATTCCAGAAAAATAGTCAAAAAGGGAAAGGAGGTGGGGTAGCTTTGTTAATAAAGGAAGGTATCAGTGCGGTGGTGAGTAGTGACGTAGGTGATGATGTGGAATCAGTTTGGGTGAAAATAAGGAATAGCAAGGTGAAGAAGTCACGGGTGGGAGTCGTCTATAGGCTCCCGAAGAGTTGCCTCACTGCAGGACAAAGTATAAACCGGGAAATAATGGAGTAGTGCAAGAGGAGCGCTAAAATTGTCATGGGTGATATTGAATGGACAAATCAGATTGGCAGGGGTAACATGAAAGACCAATTTGTAGAGTGCATCATGGGTTGTTTCTTAGAGCAATACATTGCAAAACCTACCCAGGAACAGGCTATTTTAGATCTAGTAATGTGTAATGAGGTGGGATTAACAAGAGATATCGTAGTTAAAGATCCTCTAGGAGGGTAGCGATCTCAACATGGTAGAATTTCAAAATCAGTTTGAGGGTGAGCAACTCAGGTCTCAAACCAGTGTCCTCAACTTAAATAAGGGCAATTACAGAGGTATTAAGAAAGAACTGTCTAAAGTGGGTTGGGAAAACAGACTAAGGGGAAGGTCAGTGGATGAGCAGTGGCAGACATTTAAGCAGATATTTCATAACGCTCTGCAAAAATTTATCCCGGTCAAAAAGAAGGACTCGATGAGAAGGATGAACCACCCGTGGTTATCGAAGGTGGTCAGGGAAAGTATCCAATCAAAAACTAAGGCACACAAAGCAGCAAAAACTAGTGGTAGGCCAGAGGATTGGGATTTTTTTTTAGGAACCAGCAGCAGGTGACTAAAGAGCTAATAAAGAGGGAGAAAATTGACTATGAAAGTAAATTAGCACGAAATATAAAGGCAAACAGCAAGACCTTCTACGGGTATATAAAAAGAGAGTGGCTAAAGTAAGCGTGGGATTCTTGGAGGATGCGACTGGAGAATTGATAACGGGAAATGGCAGATAATTTAAACCAATATTTTGCATCACTCTTCACGGTGGAGGACACTATAAACAACCCAAAGGTATCAGGTAAGTAAGGAGCTAATGGGAGGAAAGATCTTGTCTCTATTGTGAGGGACAAAGTATTTGACAAATTAGTGGGACTAAAGGCAGACAAGTCACCTGGGCCTGATGGCCTGCATCCAAGGGTTTTAAAGGAAGTGGCTGCAGATATAGTGGAGGCATTGGTCAAAATATTCCAGAATTCACTGGATTCCGGAAGGGTTCCAGTGGATTGGAAAACCACTAATGTGACGTCCCTGTTCAAGAAGGGAGGGAGACTAAAAAGCAGGATACTATCGGCCAGACAGCCTAACATCTGTCATTGGGAAAATGCTAGAGTACATTATTAAGGAAGAAAAAATAGCAGGACATTTAGAAAAGCTTAACGCAATCAAACAGAGTGAGCATGGTTTTGTGAAAGGGAAATCATGTTTGACAAATTTGCTAGAGTTCTTTGAGGATATAACAAGCGGAACTGATAAAGGGGAACCAGTAGATGTAATGTATTTGGATTTCCAGAAGGCATTCAGTAAGGTGCCACATAAAAGGTTATTGCACAAGATAGGAGCTCATGGTATTGGGGGTAATGTCACAGAGTCACAGGGTCACAGAGTCACAGAGTCATAGAGCACAGAAACAGGCCCTTCGGCTCATTGTGTCCGTGCCGGCCATCAAGTACCTATCTGTTCTAATCCCATTTTCCAGCACTTGGCCCATAGCCCTGTATGCTATGGTGTTTCAAGTGCTCATCTAAGTACTTCTTAATGTATTAGCACGGATTGAGGATTGGTTAACACAGAAGACAGAGAGTCGGGATTAATAAGTCTTTTTCAGGTTGGAAAGATGTATCTAGTGGAGTGCAACAAGGATCAGTCCGAGGGCCTCAATTATTTACCATCTATATTAATGATTTGGAGGAGGGGGCAGAGTGTAATGTATCCAAATTTGCTGACGATACAAAAATAGGCTGGAGGGCATGTTGTGATGGGGGCACAAGGAATCTGCAAGGGGATATAGACAGGTTGAGTGAGTGGGCAAAAACTTGGCAGATGACGTTTAATGTAGGAAAGTGTGAGGTCATGCACTTTGGTAGTAAGAATCAAAAGGCAGACTATTATTTAAATGGAGAGAGACTCCAAAAAAGTGCAGCACAGAGGGATCTGGGTGTTCTTGTGCACAGAACACAAAAAGTTAGCATGCAGATGCAGCAAGTAATTAAAAAGGCAAATGGAATTTTGGCCTGTATTGCTTGGAGGTTGGAGTTTAAAAATAGGGAAGTCTTGTTACAACTGTACAAGCTGTTGGTAAGGCCGCACCTGGAGTACTGTGTACAGTTTAGATCCCCCTATTTAAAAAAGGATATACTGGCATTGGAGGCAGTTCAAAAGAGATTCACTAGGCTGATTCCTGGGATGAAGGGGTTGACTTATCAAGAACAGCTAAACAGGTTAGGCCTTTATTCATTAGACTTTAAAAGAATAAGGGGTAATTTTATTGAAACGTACAAGATTCTGAGGGGGCTTGACAGGGTAGATGTTGAGAAGATATTTCCACTAGTGGGGGAATCTTGAATTAGGGGGCATAGTTACAGAATAAGGGGACACTCATTTAAAACTGAGATGCCAAGGAATTTCTTCTCTCACAGGGTAGTGTATGTCTGGAATTCTCTACCCCAGAGAGTTGTGGAGGATAGGTCACTGCAAGTATTTAAAGGGGAGGTAGGCAGGTTTTTGAAATATCGGGGAGTTGAGAGCTATGAGGAGCTAGCACGAAAGAGTAGTTGAGGCCTGGGGCAGATCAGCGGCCATGATCTTATTGAATGGCGGAACAGGCTTGAGGGGCCAAACGGTCTACTCCTGCTCCTATTTCTTATGTTCTTATCCAGTCTTATGATTTGGTGTTAAACCAGTGTTCATTTATTAAGTGTGACTAAACTAATTGTATAATTCACATCAACATATATGGCTAAAGCTTTAACTTCAACACAAGAATGGTCACAGGCAATTTGGCTATAATAACAACAGTCAAATGAATGTAACAATTTCCACAGTTCTGATAACTCGCACTCGGAACAGGTTCGCAAGTGTAACGCTTATCATGTCCGATGATTTAATACTGAATGTAAAACATAGGGGATCTCGAAGGTTTAAAGGTTTAGTGAGTATTCATCAGTGAGTGTGGCTCTGGATTCTACATTGATAAATGAATTGAGATTACTGAACACAGTTACCTGGTTACAGAGATAAATGAATTGAGATTACTGAACACAGTTACCTGGTTACAGAGATAAATGAATTGAGATTACTGAACACAGTTACCTGGTCACAGAGATAAATGAATTGAGATTACTGAACACAGTTACCTGGTCACAGAGATAAATGAATTGAGATTACTGAACACAGTTACCTGGTCACAGAGATAAATGAATTGAGATTACTGAACACAGTTACCTGGTCACAGAGGCACCAACTGTTCCTTTCCTGTCTGCGTCCACAATTATTCTGTTTTTTGACAGTTGTTCCTGGATGAGGATAACTTTTTCGACACCTTTAACGATGAAATAGCCGCCTACAAGAGACCATATAGGTTTAATTAGACGTATTCAGTTTCATTCTGCATGGGAGGTTGTTCCAGCAAGGCACCAACATAAAATTCTCTCTGTCACAACCATACATTCCTTCCATTTGTCCAAGCATTTAGTCTCTAATCGAAGGGCAGGGAATTCCCTCAGTTTCCGGGTAAACACCACAGCCTCAGCCAACAGTAGCAAATGCCGACAGACCGCTCATTCTACTGCTGGGATCTTGCTGTGCCACCTCTGCCTACATAAGACACTATGACAAAATAATCCACTGCATGTGAAGTGCTTTATGCTGTTTTGGAAAAATGTGACAAAGGCATCACAGAATTGCAAGTGTTAGTTCTCAGTTTCTCAATATTTCTGAGGCAACAAAAGTTAAGCACCTTATTCACAAAGCATCAGCTTCAGCCCTGCACAATGAAACCCCACCAGCCCTTCACCACTCCCAAGCTAGCCCATATCTCCGCTTCCAATCCCCGTTCTTCTCCCAGCCATCTTTACATCCTCTGTCATCCCATCCCTGGATCCTGCTCATTGCTGACTTGTTACTTCTCTCCCCAGGTTCGTCATTATTCGATCTATAACCCTCTCTGCCTCTCCCACCTCCTTGATCGAGCATCTATTCCCCTCTCCTAACATCACCTTCTTTGGCTTAGATCCATTTTTGTCTCTGACATTCTTCCAGGAAAGACGCATGAAATAAATGTAAGCTGTTGTTACATATATACTTTTGCCGGATTCAATTTGATAGAAATTAATAATTTCCACTTTTTTAAAAAAAAAGCAAAACTGTATGGAACATGGGGTTTATGAAATACAGATTACTGGGATTGAACATTAAATGACTGGGCCACATAAAGACATAAGAAATAGAAGCTGGAGTCGGCCATGTGGCTCTTCAAGGCTGCTTGACCATTCAATACAATCATGGCTGACCTCAACACCACTTTCCCACAGTGTCCCCACGTCCCTTAATTACCAAATATCTATCAACCCTCTCTCTTGAATATGTTCAATCACTAAGCATTCACAGTTCTGTGGGGTAGAGAATTACACCGATTCACAATCCTTTGAGTGAATAAATTCCTTGCCCCAGCCCCAAGTGGCCGATCCCTTATTCTGTGGCTGTGACCCCACGTTCTAGATTCCCCAGTGGGGGCGGTAAACATTTTCTCAGCATCTACCTTGTCAAGCCTTTTAAGAATTCCTTATGGTTCAAGCAGGTCACCTCTCATTCTTTTTAACTCCTGGGAATATAGGCCTGGTCTACTCAATCTCTCCTCGTAGGATCCCCTCAATCTCACGAACTAGGCTCATGATCTTTAATTGCACACCCTCAGGAGGATACAATCGACAGCAGCCAATAGCAGAAATTGCTCATGACGTAAACAGGCATTAATGAACGGGATTCACCGAGTTCCAAGGCACTTGGGTGAAAGGTCCGGTTATATGGATCAGCATTAATTACCTGGATCCAGAGGACATTCATTCAGTTTTGCAAATTCTGCTGGGGTCTTCCCCGTAAGCACACAGTTAGAACTGCGCAGCATTATAGGCATCCTGGGATTGAAACAAGATCAAATATTAGTACAAGGCAATTAGGAAGAAAAAAATCCAACATGGATGAAGCTTTTAGTTGGGTTGTTGGTTACCTGCCGATGGGTAATGCATTGCGTATTATTCGCTGACTTCCTCTTGTGTATTCAATGTCCACTGTGATCGGGGCAGAGTACGTCATGTCTCTGAGGCGACACTGAACACAGAAATTATACATAAACAGTAATTATTCCTTTATTCACTAAGGAAGGGTTAACAGACTGGCGATTTCAGAGCAGCGTTTTCTATGTGGGAACCGGATGGTGCGATACTTACTAGTAACATCATTACTTCTTAATTGCAATAATACTGCTGAATTGAATAGAAAAATTTGAATTGAATAGAACCATTAACCGCAGCAAACTGGTTGAAATCAGAGGAGGCTGACTGAAACCAGACAGGTAATCACAGCGGAACAGGAAGTGGTCCTTATATGGATAAGCCAATGGAAGACAACTTGGGAATACGCCAACCATCCAACAGCCGATCAAGCACCCAGCTAACCAATCTGCATCCAGAAGAGGATTGCACATCAGCTCTTTCACACACTGCATTCTGTATGTAGATCCTTGAAAAAGTCCCACTCAGGAGTACTCAAGACAGACAGAAGATACATGTCGACTGGAAGAGTCCTGGTGAACCAAGCAGGAAGATCTCAATCAAAGATCACTCCTAAGTGACCTACAGACATCTGAGATTAATCACCTGAGGGGGTAACTGTATGATTTAATTGAAAATGTTTGGTTTAAAGTTCTCAATAAAAGGTGTTGAATTTAGTGTGAGATTGTGTCAATCGTAATTTTCAGCCTCTGAACTCAACAGGTAAAATCACTTACATCACATATCAGTGCAGTGACTCGATTGTAGCCAAAAATAGAAAGACTGCAGACTGGAGTTATTGTCACCGAGATAAACTATTTTACCAATGCAGGATTCGTGTGGTTACCCAGCTTTTTACCCTGTTTGTTTCTACTTATGTTAATCAGCCACAATTGTTAACTCTTTACACTTTTTTCCTTTCCTCCTTAAGGTGAATATAAAAATTCCAATTACTTCTATCACATAATTTGGAGAATTCAATGGAACTGGACAGTTCAGAGAAGGTTCACTCGACTCATTCCTGGGATGAGGGGCTTATCTTATGAAGAAAGGTTGAACACGTTGGGCCTGTACCCATTGGAGTTTGGAAGAACGAGAGGTGATCTTATTGAAATATATAAGGTTCTGAGGGGACTTGATTGGGTAGGTGCCAGGAGGATGTTTCCTCTTGTGGGGGAGGCTAGAACTAGGAGACACAGTTTAAGAATAAGAGGTTTTGGGATGAGGAGAAATTATTTTCTCCAAGGGTCGTTAGTCTGTGGAATTCTTTTCCCCAGCTCCTCAGAAAGCAGTGGAGGCTAGGTCATTGAATTTATGCAAGGCAGAGTTAGACAGATTTTTGATAGATAATGGAGTTGGGGGTTGCAGGGCAGGGGGCAGACAGGAAGGTGGAGTTGAGACCACAACCAGATCAGCCAAAATAAAAGCATCCGAAGAAGAGTCATATTGGACTCGAAATGTTAAATCTGTTTCAATCTCCACAGATGCTGCCAGACCAGTGGAGTTTTTTCCAGCACTTTCTGTTTTTATTTCAGATCAGCCACGATTTTATTGAATGGTGGAGGAGACTCAAAGGGCTAAATCGCCAACTCCTGCTCCTAAGCCCTATGCAAGAGGCTGGGAATTCTGCAGCAAGTAACTTATGTCCTGGGTCGCCAAGCCTGTCAACCATCTACAATGCACAAGTCAGGAGTGTGTTGGAATACTCTACACTTGCTTGGATGAGTGCAGCTCCAGTAACATGCAAGAAGCTCGACACCATCCAGGACAAAGCAGCCTACTTGATTGGCACCCCATCCACCGCCTTAAACATACACTACCCCCATCACTGGCGCACAGTGGCAGCTGTGTGTATCTACACTACAATATGGACTGCAGCAATTGGAAAAGCCTCTTTTGATCACCCAAACCCACAATCTCTACCACCTAGAAGGACAAGAGTGGGAACAGCAGCACTTCCAGCTTCCCTCCATGTCACACACCACCTTGGTTGATTGGTTAGCATCTTTCTACCTGCGAGAGAGGATGGGAACGCAGCCTCAGGATTTTGATGAGGTTAGAGGAGATCATCTGCTGCACTTCTTTTAATGGCTCAACAAGCCAATTCTAGAAAGGCAAAGTCTGACACAAGTGCCACAGCTGGTGATGTGGAATCATCTCTGCTAATTCCTTATTTGCAGGGCTGGTGTCTACTTTGGAGGTTCTGAAACCACACGGTGTTGTGGCGGTAAAATCCTGCTCACAGCTGGTGTCACCTTTTGCGTCGATCGTCAGCCACTGTTTCCCACTTGTCATGACTGACAGAGGGCAGTTATGTTTCTTTTGACGGTGTCCTTGAATCAGAGCTTTGGGCAACCTGCTGTCCCCTTGGCACAGGCTATTTCTCTGCATAGCATATCCTCGGGATGCATCCATTTTCCATCCTGTCCACATGTCCAAGCCAATGAAGCCGTCTTTGCTTAATCAGTGCCAGCATGCTTGGCATGTTTGCCTAGAGAGGACTGCTTCATTGGTGACTCTGTCTTTCCACGTGATGCCAAGGATGTATCGTAGACACCGGAGGTGGAGGTTATTGAGCCTCTGTTGTCAGGTGGTGTGAGGTGTCCTGGTTTCACCTCAATACAGCAATGTACTGAGGATAAGCATCTTGGTCCTGCGGGTAGGTTTGTTGTTTCTCCATGGCCGTTTTGTTAGTTGGCCAAAGTTAGTGGCTTCCTTTCTGATGCATGTGCTGAGGTCTCTGTCAAGGGACAGGTTGTCTGTCACTGCAGATCCAAGATAGCAGAATTTGAGGAAATCAAAGCTGTGTTGTTGAGTCTGATCACGGGAGGAGACACAATACCCCATCCTACAACTACAGTTTTTTTGACACTGATGGTGAGGGAGAGCATGACACAAGCATTGGACAGACAATCCATGAGCCTTTGGAGCTGCTCTTCTGTCTGGGCAAGTAGTGCAGCACCATCAGCATACAGACATTCTCTGATCAGAACATGTCACACTTTGTCTTGGCTCTCAGCCTTGATAGGCTGAGGAGTTTCCCTGATCGTGTATGGAGATACACTCCTTCCATGTCAGCAGGGAAAGCATAGGTCAGGAAGATGCCAAACAGTAGGAGCCAAGGTGCAGCCCTGTTCCACCCCATTCTTCAGCTCAAAACTGTCAGAAGTAGAGCTGTTGAACTGAACAGTGGCGTGGATGTTATCGTGGAAGGATCATATGAGACTGCGAATCTTGGGAGGACAATCAATTTTCTCTACTATCCAGCATAGGCCCACCCTGCTCACGGTGTCAAACACACCACATAACATGGAAATATATTGACCATTCCTTCATTTTTGCTGCACCACACAGACTACAGCAGTTCAAGAATATGGCTCGTCACCACCTTCTAAAGGGCAACTGTGGATGGGCCACAAACGCTGGTCTTGCCAGTGGTACCTACATCCCATGAATGAATTAGATGTAAAAAAACACACAGCCTGGGCTAAAGTGTAAACAATCAGAAATCACAACACTTCCATTGAGAAGAATTCCGCACGGTACCTCATGTGGAGCAACAGGCCTGGTTACATTGAAACTTTCTTCAACATCCGGGACTCCAACATAAATATTCAGGTATCTGCAATAAACACATTTTTCATTCAAAGGAATGTATTAGTAGCAAATCTGCACAAATTTGACAAGGCCCCTCTGCCCTCTCAGGTGGATGCAAAAGATCCTACAACACCTATATTGAAGAAGAGTAGGTGAGTTCTTGTGTCCCAATCAAGATTGATCCCTTAACCAACTTCACAAAAAACAGGCTCGCTGGGTCATTTATCTAATTACTGTTTGTGGGAGCTTAGAGTACACAAACTGACTGCCCCATTTCCAACAACACAACAGTAACTACACTTCACAAAGTACTTAAAGACTTACATTTACATAGTGCCTTTCACAACCGCCAGACGTCTCAAAGCACTTTAGAGCTTAAGTACTTTCATACAATGAAATACCTATAATTGACTATAAAGCGCCGAGTTGTCCTGAGGTTGAGGTGCGTTATATAAATGCAATTGTGTGTTAATTTACAATTAACATAGCCCTGCAACTGACACTATGAAAATATTCTTATACTCTAATATTGTGAAGATGGATGTTATTTTTTTTAATATTTTTGGGAATTTGGTGGTATTCTGTAAAAAAGGGTGTGTGTGTGTGTTATTAAACTGGGGGGGGGGTGGGGGGGGTGGGGGGGGGGGGGGGGGGGGGGGGGAAGAAAGGTTAATTAAGACCGCTTGTCTATGGGAGCAGAGAGATGAAAGGTGAAATTGCTAGATGCATGCATTTGTAATGAGAGGCTATGGTGCAACTGAATATACAAGTAAGTAGGCTGGGTTTGAAATCTGCATTATAAGTACGACTTGACTGTTCAGCTGTTAAATTTTAGAAGTGACAAGGGACTTTTACAACTTACAAAGGTTTCATAAGTAAACAAGGGAAGGTTATTAAATTTTATTTTACCCAAAAATGGAGGCAATAGGAAGACATGAAAGATTTTTATATCTGGGAAAAAATGAGTTCAAAGAGTGCTTAGAACAATGGAGTTTAAGATCAAAGGGGAAAAGGATATTTAACGAAGGATGTTTAGTTGAATTGTGTTGGCTGTGTGGGCTAAATGTCCTGAAATCACCTCTGTGCTGAGAAAAGTTTTGAATTTGAAGCAGCCATCCAGTTTCAAGCCAGAAGTCTTTGTTTTCAGAAAGCAGCCTGTTTCTGAATTTCCTTCAGTTTTCCACAGCAGAGTGGAAGAGAGCAAGAAGTCACATGGTATGCTTTATTGAAGTAGCAGCAGTTTTGCCTTGGGTAATATTACTGGATTTTTATGGTTACAAATCTATAAGGGAGCTGTTGCCAAGTAGTTTACTTGTGTGTTTTGACCAAGTGGGGTTTTTTTTTGGGGTGGAGGGGAATGTTTTGTAAGACTGTATAACTGTGTAATTTTAATCTTGCGTGCATAAGTTTTTTTCCTTCTTGTTAATAATTTTTTTAATTTTAAAATCCTAAAATTCTTACTGGGATTCTATACTTCTGGGGTTAGTCGTTTACCCCACGTTTTCAAAATACAAAAAAAAAAGTTATGATCATTAAAACAAGTTTCCTTCTGGGACTCAGCCTGCTCAGCGAGTAACATTGGCTGCAGTCCTAACAGTATTATTTATAAGCACTGACTGCAAGTGGCAAAACTGATTAAAAATAAACCAATTCTATATTCTGAAACCTGACTTGAAATGTTGCAGCATTCATCCTTGTTAATTTTTAATATTCTAAGATGTTAAGTAGAGATGGCTCTTTGTTCAAGTAATGTTTTTCAAACTTAGTTTTTCAGAGACTTTCTGAGGTGGGGGTGGGGTTGGTGGGTTAGGTTGCAATATAATCTCTCCAGTGGTCGAAAGAGAGAGAAAACAAGGGGGAAAACAAAGAGAAGGAAGATAACAAAGGCAAGCTGTCTGCTTTGCACAAGTTAATGTTTGTTAGCGTTCGTCCAGCACATGCAGCTGACAAGATGTCCACACTCAAAGTTCCCGAATATTCAGCCTTCTTCAAGGTGATAGTTTCTAGTCTGCCATGGTTTTCAATGATGAGTCTTGCATTTACTTTCAGCAGGAGAGGGGAGGGGAGGTGGGAGGCCGGATGCTGCTGTGAAACTAGAGTGCATTCAATTTGCTCCCGGTGAGAAGCGCTATTATAACGCTGCCTGATCGATATTTCCAGCACTTTTGTTCCTATTAATCTCTTGTTGATTTGAATCATAGAAGGGTTACAGCATGGAAGGAGGCCATTCAGCCTGTTGTGTCCTTGCCGGCCTTCTGCAGAAGCCAGTAGGATACTGGGAAAATTCCCCTATTCTTCTTCCGAAAGCACTGTGGCATCTTTTGCATTCACCTTAGATGGGGTCTTGGTTTAACATCTCGGCCAAAAGGCAGCACCTCCAACAGTGCAGCACTGCAAGTGCTGGCCTGGATTCTGCACCCAAGTCTCTGGAGGGGGACTTGAATCCACAACCTTTTCACCAAGAGGCGAGAGTGCTACCCATTGAGTTACTGCTGACACCTTGACACAGGACTGAGGCAGGCAAGTCAAGCACTGCAATGTTACATTTATTAAACCAACTAACTGTGGGATACGGTAACATGGTGGTTCTTGAATATTACTGAAAAGAGAGACATGTTGCCGAAACTTTTCGTCTTGCACTCATCAGGACAAACACCAGAATGACAAATTTCAAACAATCACAACAATTTATACTACAGGAGAGAGTGCTGATTGGTTGGTAAGTCGTGTATGAATTTCAGTGCCTGTGCAACGCCAGGTATGTAGGCTATACGTCCCAGTGAATGGCCAGTCATATGAAACAGTATGTTCCTTGGTTATTCGTAATAAGCAGAATACAAACCATACTCAACAAGCCCGTGCTTGCAAAACCCAAAACAAAATGTCTACTATTAGATGTGATTCTGCAATTGGCCAGCACTTGCTGAATAATCCTGAGTGCGCTAATAGCTACACTAGCAACCAATTTAAGATAATCACTTGAGCTTATGATGTGGCTCATTTATGCTTGCCAGAAGTGACATTCATATGAAGGGACCTACAAAAAGGAATATGTTCAAGTCTTGTGCCCTTCTTGAATCACCTGGGAGCTTGGGGAGTCTGTAGTTCCCTGCTGCTTTCTCCATAGCAACACCTTGGCCAATCAGAGTCAACTTGCCAACCTTTTTCTCCTGTAGTATAAATTGTTATGATCGTCTGAAATTTGGCATTCTTGTGTTTGTCCTGATGAGTTCAAGACAAAAAGCTTCAGCAACGTGACTCTCTTTTCAGCAAGACTCAAATTCTGTACTACTAAGTGACTGTTTGCTTAGAGGTTGTGTTACCAGACTAGTAATTCAGGGGCTTGGACTAATGGTATGGAAACAAGGCTTCAAATCCCACCATGAAGTTGGGGATTTCAAATGCAACTAATTAGATAAATTTGGAATAAAAAGTAGCAGATTGTCATTAAAAACCCACCAGGTTCACCATGGCCTTCAGGAAAGGAAGGACCCGGTCTGGCCTACACATGGCTTCAGTTGCACAGCAACTTGGCTGACCCTTAACTGCTCTTACCAGTAAAAATCACTATCCTTGGAAAACAATTAGCCTTTGGCACTTACTTTAAATACCACATCGGATCAGCATCACTGGTCACCTTCTCATTGGCTTTCATGATTTTCTTAATCTATGGAGAAAGTGGAAGAGACGGTGAGCGGTACGAGTGGTGCTGGGTGAGGCAAAGGTGCAGAGCTGGAGAGCTAAGTATCACTAACATTCCTACCTCAACATTTATAAAGTAGTTGAACGAGTCAATGTGCTGCTTCACCAGGCCTTTGACCTGCAAAGAACAAAGAAACTTAAAACTCTTCGGTCACTGAAACCCATGAAGTAATTATAATGGTAAATCAAGTGGGTTTCAGAATAGAAAGGACAAGCGTAAAATCTGGGTCAACTTAGAGAGAGTCTTTCCACACAGAGGGTTATTAGAATGTGGGATGAATTTTTACAAGACGCTGTTCAGGCAGGGACTGTATCATTCAAAAAGGAACTGGATATGGAGTATAAAAGGATACAGGGAAAGGCCCGAGTTGGAGCAGGCAGCTCCAACTGAAGAGCTAGCATTAGCATAGGTGCTATGGGCTGAATGGCTCCCTACTGTCCTGTGGGTCTTCATCACAACCCATCAGAAAAATAGCTTTTTAAATAAATAAGAAGTGATGCATGGGAACATTAGGGACAGGAGGCCATTCAGCCCTCCACCATTCTATTAGATCGTGACTGGGGGTCAGTTAGCTCAGTTGGCCGGATGGCTGCTTTGTGATGCAGAATGACGCCAACAGCGTCAATTCCCACACCAGCCGAGGTCCTATTTGAAGGCCGCGCCTTCTCAACCTCACCCCTCATCTGAGGTGTGGTCACCCTCAGGTTAAACTCACCACCAATCGTGTCTCTCTCTAATGAGAGAGCAGCCTATGGTCCTCTGAGACTATGGCGACTTTCATTTTTTCATTTTCATTTCAGATCATGGCTGATCAGCATCTCAACTGCATCTACCCACACTTAATGCACTAATCCAACAAAACTCTATCAATTTCATCTTGAAAATTTTCAATTGACCCCCAGTATCCATAGATTTTTTTGGGGGGGGGGGTCAGGGGGGAAACATAAAGACTCACTCTGCCAATAGGAAGTGCATTTTTTTCCAAGTTCAAACAGTGCGCCAATTAACTTAAATGAGAATTGACACAACCTCGATCAGAACTTAAGATAAGCTCAAATGAACACCAAGGTTGGAATTTAAATTTGCTGTTATGTTTAGTAATCCAATAAACAAAAAAACCAATCAATTTAGTGGGCAGCTTCGTCATCTTTTACGTCTTTATTCTTCCTGATGTCACTCCTGGACAGCCTAGCTAATTTTAAGCTTACTCCTCTGCAACAGAATATAGGTTCCCTCCATCAAGCCTTGCAACTCGTTTTAACATCTTAAGCGCCTTGATGAGGTCACCCCTCACCTTGTAAACTCAAAGGAATACAAGCCTAGTTCAGTCAACCTATCCTTGTAACTTAACCTTTTAATCCAATATCATTCTGCTGACTCTGTGTTACACCCACTTGAGCAGAAACAGAAATTCACAGCCTGCTCAGCTCCCCAGTTCCAACCACCTGCCTAGTTACATTACCACTGAGCTCCCAGAGCAACTTTTGCAACACACTGACTTGAACTGCAGGATTTACACATGACTATCTGTAGGCTGAATGGTGAGTTGTGCATTCTCACAATAATGACAGAAGAAATTAAATGCAGGAGTGGCACCATTCCCCTTTCATAAGAACATAACATAAGAAATTGGTCTACTCCTGTTCCTTTCAGAGACATGGCTGATCTTGTGTTTCGATTTCCACATTCCCATCTAAATCCGATAACCTTCGATTCCCTTGCCTAACAAGAATTTATCTACCTCTGCCTTAAAAGTATTCAATGACTCCGCCTCCACCACCTTCTGAGGCAGAGAGTTCCAAAGTCGCACAACCCTCAGAGAAAAGATTTCTCCTCATCTCTGTCCTAAAAGGACGACCCCTAATTTTAAAACAGTGCCCCTTAGTTCTGGACTCACCCACAAGAGGAAACATCCTTTCCATGTCCACCTTGTCAAGGCCATTCAGGATCTTGTTTACTTCAATCAAATCACCCCTCACTCTTCTAAACTCTGGTGGAAACAATCCCAGTCTGTCCATCCTTTCCTCATTAGACAACCCACTCATTCCAGGTATCAATCTAGTAAACCTCCTCTGAACCGCCTTCAATGCATTTCCATCCTTCATTAAATAAGGAGACCAAAACTCCATACAGTATTCGAGATGTGGTCTCACCAATGCCCTGTATAACGGAAGCATAACATCCTTACTTTTATGTTCAATCTCTCTCGTAATAAAGGACAGCATTCCATTAACCTTCTTAATTACTTGCTTAAACACAAAAGCAATGAAAAAAAAAACCCTCTAATACTACCTTCAGAAAAGCAGGGAGCAGCTTCCATTTTTCCTATAAAAAAAACAGAAAATTAACATCAATACTTTTACATAGGATTAAATAGGATATAGAACACAGGAACAGGCCATTCAGCCCAAGCAGTCCATGCCCGTGTTTATGATCCACTCTTCCTAGCACCTTGTGCATTCCCTGATTTCATCACTTTACCACTGGTGGCCAACCCTTCAGCTGTCAAGGGAATAAGCTCTCTGTTACGAATGTAAGACTTTATAAGATGGTCATGTTTTCGAATGTTTCCTTTAATCGAAGGTAAAATAAAATATCCTTTATAGGGAGATGCAGAGATATGAAAAGCTGCTTGAAGACAGGCCCATCTGATCTGGCTGTCATGGGGAAAAAGGCACAGGCTGAAACTTAGAAAATCAAGTGCTAGTTTCATACCTTGACCCAAAAGAGAGGCAGGTGGTTTTCTCTAACTTTTCCCCTGTCCCCTCACCCTTCCCCCATCACCCCTTATCCCCACGTCTCCTTGCCCCATTCCTCTAGCCCCTCCCCTCTCTCTACTCCCTCCCATCACCTCTTCCCTCCCGCAACCTATTCCCCTTGCCCACCACTCAGCACCGCTTCCTCCCCGCCCCTCAACCCCTCCTCCCCCTCACATCACCCCTCTCCCTCCCTCACCCACCCAAACTCTTCCCCTCCCCACCTAGCTTCATCCACACCCACTCCCTCTCCCCCCTCACCAAACCCTCTTCGGCTCAGCCTCTCCAATTCCTCCGGCTCACCCCGCCCCCCCCATCTCTCATCCACCCCCCCCCCCTCACCTCATCGCCCCCCCACCCCACCTCATTCACCCCCCCCACCATCTCATCCCCCCCCACCTCATCCTGCCCCACCTCATCCCACCCCCTCTCACTCATCCCACCCCCCTCTCATCCTCTCTCATTCCCCCCGCCCTCTCTCAACCCCCCTCTCTCATCTCCCCCCCTTCCCTCATCTCCCCCCACTTCCCTCATCTCCCCCCACTTCCCTCATCTCCCCCCACTTCCCTCATCTCCCCCTTCCCTCATCTCTCATCACCCCCCTTCCCTCATCTCTCCCCCCTTCTCTCATCACCCCCCCTTCTCTCATCACCCCCCCTTCTCTCATCTCCCCCCCCTTCTCTCATCACCCCCCCTTCCCTCATCTCTCCCCCCCTTCTCTCATCACCCCACATCCGCCTCTCTCATCACCCCCCCTCCCCTCTCATCACCCCCCCTCCCCTCTCATCACCCCCCCTTCCCCTCTCATCACCCCCCCCTTCCCCTCTCATCACCCCCCCCTTCACCTCTCATCACCCCCCCTCCCCTCTCATCACCCCCCCTCCCCTCTCATCACCCCCCCTCCCCTCTCATCACCCCCCCCCTCTCATCACCCCCCCCTTCCCCTCTCATCACCCCCCCCTTCCCCTCTCATCACCCCCCCCTTCCCCTCTCATCACCCCCCTCCCCTCTCATCACCCCCCCCTTCCCCTCTCATCACCCCCCTTCCCCTCTCATCACCCCCCCTTCCCCTCTCATCACCCCCCCTTCCCCTCTCATCACCCCCCTTCCCCTCTCATCACCCCCCCTTCCCCTCTCATCACCCCCCCTTCCCCTCTCATCACCCCCCCTCCCCTCTCATCACCCCCCCCTTCCCCTCTCATCACCCCCCTCCCCTCTCATCACCCCCCCCTTCCCCTCTCATCACCCCCCTTCCCCTCTCATCACCCCCCCTTCCCCTCTCATCACCCCCCCTTCCCCTCTCATCACCCCCCCTTCCCCTCTCATCACCCCCCCTTCCCCTCTCATCACCCCCCCTTCCCCTCTCATCACCCCCCCTCCCCTCTCATCACCCCCCCTCCCCTCTCATCACCCCCCCTTCCCCTCTCATCACCCCCCCTTCCCCTCTCCCACCTCCACCTCCCGGATCGGTGCCGCCAGCGATCCCGGGTCCAAATCCCCGAATTCTGCGGCCAGAATCTCCATGACCACCTCGTGTCCGCCGCCAAACCCGGTCCGGGCGGAACCCGCTCCCTGGAAAAAAACCGTCCGGGCGGAACCCGCGTTCCCGGATAAACGGTCCCCCCCACCCCAACAGCAGCTGCTGTTGCCCTGAGTGTGAGACTCCCCCAGTCTGAGGGCTGGAATGTTGTTGGAGTTTCTGAAGAATTGCTCCCTTCAAATCTCCCTTCTCATTTTTTCACATGCTGCCGGCATTTCTCACTATTTTTTCCCTATCTCAGAATCTTCAGGAATCAGTTCTTTTAAAATTAGGGTTGCCAACTGTGATTAAATGTATTCCTGGAGGTTCCATCACACGACTTGCCCCCACGCTCCAGCCATTAGCCGGTCAACACATTCATCCCTGTGACATATGCCAGCGGGAAAGCAAAAAGACTCCACCCTGATGATGCCAAACAGCCTTTTCCCCCATTTTCAACATTTTTATATTTGGTGAAGAGAAATGTTCAAAGCAAATGATAAGAAAATCAACCTTGGTATTTTAGTACCCTGATGATTTTTCTCCAGGGCTGCACGTGGCAGTGTCCTGGAGATTGATCCTCTATCCCTGGAGGGTTTCTCAACTTTTTTTATCCTAAAGGAATTGCTAACTCCAGTTAAATATTAGCCACCTGGTCACATGTCCAACTTATCCAATTCCCTTATGAAGGTTATTGATGAATCTGCTTCCCACCCCCCTCCCCTTTCGAGCAGTGCATTCCAGATCATAACATTCTGCTGTGTAAAAAAGTGCCCATTGCTTCTCTCTTTCTTTTGCCAATTCTCTAAAACCCGTGTCCCCTGGTTACCAACATTCCTGATACTACAAACAGTTTCTCCTTACTTACTCTGTCAAAATGATTCAAAATTTTGAACAAACACCTCCATCAAATCTCCCCACAACCTCCTATTCTCCAAGGAGAACAACCCCAGCTTCTCCAGTCTCTCCACATTACGGAAATCCCTCATCCCTGGTACCATTGTAGTCAATTAGCTGCTCTGAACCCTCTCCAAGGGCTTGACATCCTAAAGCTCGGTGCCCAGGATGGGACACAACACGTCAGTTTCATCAGGCTTTTTAAACTGGTGATATAGGATCGGCTACTCATACACTCGCCTGTTAAAAAATCTGCCATTTAAACTCGTGCCCATTATACACCCTGCTCAATTCTTATTTCCACTTCAAATCCACCACTGTTGAGAGTGGGTGTAGTGGTAATGTCACACACATTCCTTCACACACACATCCCCCTTCACACACGCACACGTTTCACAAACACAACCTTTCACACACACCGTTTATGCACACACCTCTTCACAGACACCTGTAGACCAGTAATCTGGGGACAGACGTTCAAGTCCCAACATGGCAGCTGGTGGAATTTAAATGTAATTTGATTAATAAATCTGGATTTGAAAATTAGTCCTGATAATGGTGACCATGAAACTCTCATTGATTGTTGAAAAAACCCATCTGGGACACTAATGTCCTTTAGGGAAGGAAATCTGCCGTCCTTACCTGGTCTGGCCTACATGTGACTCCAAACCCACAATAATGTGGTTGACTCTTATCTGCCCTCTGAAATTACCTAGTGAGCCACTAAGTTCAAGAGCAATTAGGGATGTCCTCATGAAAGAAAAGCACATTCCAACTTATGAATTTTATCAAGGTTCCATCCCTGTAGTGTCACATCTGCTACTGAAACCCCCATCCATGCGTGCACTGTTACTTCCAGACTTGACTATGCCAATGCTGCACCCTCCATAAACATTTTTTTAAAAAATGTGGGCATCACCAGCTGGGCCAGCATTAATTGCCCATCCCTAATTGCTCTTGAGAACTGAATGGCTTGCTAGGCCATTTCAGAGTCAACCACATTATTGTCTGAAGTCACATGTGGGCCAGACAAGGTAAGGACGGCAGATTTCCTTCCCTAAAGGCCACTAGTGAACCAGATGGGTTTTTAATGACAACCAACAATGGTTTCATGGTCATCATTAGACTTTTAATTCCAGGTTTTTCATTGGGTTCAAATTTCACCATCTGCTATGGTGGGATTTGAACCCATGTCCCCTAATCCTACTAAACTGATGATGATTGCACAATGTTCAGCACCATACGTGACTCCTCAGATACTGAAGCAGTCTGTGTCCATATGCAGCAAGACCTGGACAAGTGGCTGACAAGTGGCAAACAACATTTGCGCTGTAGAAGTGTCAGGCAATGACCATTGCCCATAAGAGATAATCTAACCATCACTCCCCGACTTTCAATGGTATTACATTGCTGAATTCCCCACTATCAACATCCTGGGGGTTACCATTGACCAGAGACTAAACTGGACTAGCCATATAAATACTGTGGCTACAAGAACAGGTCAGAGGCTGTCAATTCTGCAGTGAGTGACTCACCTCCTGACTCCCCAAAGCCTGTCCACCCTCTACAAGGCACAAGTGAGGAGTGTGATGGAATACTCCCCACTTGCCTGGATGAGTGCAGCTCCAACAACACTCAAGAAACTCGACACCATCCAGGACAAACAGCCCATTTGATTGGCACCCCATCCATCACCTTCAACATTTAGCCCCTCCAGCACCAATGCACATGGGCAGCAGTGTGTACCATCTACAAGATGCATTGCAGCAGCTCACCAAGGCTCCTTAGACAGCACCTTCCAAACCCACGATCTCTACCATCCAGAAGGACAAGGGCAGCAGACACATGGGAACACCACCACCTGTAAGTTCCCCTCCAAGTCACGCACCATCCTGACTTGGAAATATATCGCCGTTCCTTCACTGCCGCTGGGTCAAAATTCTGGAACTCCCTCCCTAACAGCACTGTGGGTGTACCTACACCACAGGGACTGCAGCAGTTCAAGAAGGCAGCTCACCATCACCTTCTGAAGGGAAATTGAATGAATGAATAAAACAAAATAAAAAAATTACTGTTGTGTAAAGGGGTCCACATGTGCTTATTTCTGAGCCCACTTCAGTGTAGAAAGAAATGATCAAATTTGCATTAAGTCCCGTGCTGGTGGAGTGCTGAAAGATTTGAGGAGCAGGTTGTAGCTGCTTAGGCTGAGGCAACTTTCCAGGAACCAGCAATGAGTCCATGTTCTTCATAAAGAACACTGGCAGCCTCATCAGTGACTGGAGACCTTCCCGGTCCTTCAGTCAAGGTGAACGAGATGGATCCCGACCCGGGGCTGAGAAGCACCTAATGTTGCAGCACAGAAACAGGCCATTCAGCCCGTCAAGCCTGTGCTGGCTCTCTGAAAGAGCGATCCAATTCGTCCCACTCCTGTGCTTTTCCGCAAAGCCCTAACATGTTCGTCTGACCCTCCCCTGTCTGTGGTTTTAACAGAGATGAGTTATCTTTTGGAACTAATATGCTGCTATTGAAATAGAAGATGAGGGATAGTGCTTTGTTATTTGTGAAATTATTGATAGCAGTGGTTTCAGGCCTCTGTCAGTAACACAGTAAAAATAACAGCATGCTATCAGTAACAGGGATTAGTGTTTATTTTCGGACGGCTGTGTCATTATCATATCCAAGTACTGGAAATGTTTGCCCAGCTTCTTTCTGACACAGTTAGTCTGAAATGTGCAACTTGATAGGCTCCTTATGCCTCATAATTCCTGAAAATTCTCCAGTGCGGGCTGGAACGATTGGGCCATTGAGTCTCAAAGCTCTGGTTAGACCACAACTAGAGTTGTGTCCCGTTCTGGTCTCCGCACTTTAGGATGGACACGAGGGTCTTTGGGAGGGTGCAGAGGAGATTTATCCGGAAGGGTTTCAGAGGCAAGGGGGTTTAGTTACAGGGTTAGGATGGAAAGGCTGGGGTTGTTCTCCTTGAATCAAAGAAGATTGAGGGGAGATTTGATAGAGGTGCCCAATATTATGACAGGTTTAAATATGGTAGACAGGGAAAAACACTTCCCATCAGCTGATGGCATGAGGACAAGGGGGCATAGGTTAAAGGTTTTGGGTAAGAGATGCAGGGGAATACGAGGAAGAACTCTTTTACGCAGTGAGTGGTAATGACCTGGAACTCACTGCCTACGAGGGTGGTGATCAATGATTTTAAAAGGGAACTGGATGGGCTCTTGAGGGAAATAAACTTGCAGGGCTACGGGGACAGAGCGGGGGAGTGGGACTGACTGTGGGGAGCTGGCATGGATTCGATGGGCCGAATGGCCACCTCCTGCGCCGTAAATGACTACAGAACGGCACAGAGGAATCCATTTGACCCATTGAGTCCATGCTGGCTCCCCATAGAGTAATCCAGTTGGTCCCGTTCCCCCCGTTTGATTCCTGTAGCAAGTTTATTTCCCTCAAATGCCCACCCAGTTTATTTTTGAAACTCATTAATTGGTCCCCACTTCCATCATCCTCATGGGCTGCAAGGCCCAGGTTCTTATCACTCAGTGTGTAAAATGGTTCTTCCTGACCTTGGGTGGTCATCCCATAGCAACATCGATGCCAGGGGCAATAGTTCCGAGTCATACCAGTTTAATACAGTGAAGGCATCACCCTTCATGCACAGGAACCCATTGCAGTATTTTCTCAAATCCTGACCTGCTGTGTTTTTACATTTCACCAGCCCGGTTTCTATTCTGTTCCATCCTCTGACTGAAAAATGTTGCCAACTTCTGTGTTTTCTTCCAGCTTCTTCCTTAATTTTAAACTCTGCTCCTTCTCCTCCAACATTTCACCCATCATGAGAACTCCCTCCCTAACAGCACTGTGTGGGTGTACCTACACCACAGGGACTGCAGCGGTTCAGGAAGGCAGCTCACCACCACCTTCTCAAGGGCAACTGGGGATGGGCAATAAATGCTGGGCCCAGCCAGCGAAGCCCACATTTCTTAAAATGAATTAAAAAAAAGAGAACTACCCTGTATCCAGATCTTCTGAACTACTCAAATCCCCACTGATTATTCCCCTCTCCAGAGATTTAAGTCTTAAGTCCCCGCCACCCAAAGAGTTAACAGGGAACACATCCCTGCCAATACCGACTGTCCTGCAGCTATTTAGCGCTTGGCGGGGTGTTAATGGACTAAGGGCAAGACTTCTGTTCCCATCTGGGGAGAAAGCCTCACCCGAGAGAGTTTCCGGCCAATCAGATTGGCCGGCAGCACTGTTGTCCCAGCAACGCCATGTTCTGGGGTGTCCGCTGCTGGGACGACAGACAGAACCCGAAGAGGGTGTCATGGATTCTGGATTTCAGATAAGTTCTGTGGTCCTGGCTGAACCTGGTTGCCAGGCCCCGGCGAGGTAGGTGGGGTGACGGTGCTGGGTTTGAGGGGCTGTTGGGGGAGGGGGAGGGGTTAAAGGGAGGGGGTATGACCTTGTGAGGAGTGGCTCTGATGGACGCAGGGGACCCAAAAAGGAGGTTCCCTGCCCACTTGCCCAATGTCAAATTTCCCAGTAAAAGCTGCTGTGGTCCCCACCTGCTGTGGGCAAAATAGCGGATGTGGGACAAAGTACTTAAGAGGCCATTAATTGGCCACTTAAGGGCCTCAATGGACTGAAGGGCCAGTGGATTGCACCTTGCAAAATGGGGGAGAGGTCAGGGCCGCGTGGGTAGTTGCGGGCAGGCCAGGTGCTGAACTTTATGAACCCACCCACCCACAAGCTTTCAAACCAACAGGTGGGGGACCATAAAATTTCACCCACTAAGACCAAAACTAAACATGATTCTCCGGAAGTGGCCTAACCAAAGCTACATACAGATTCAACATCACCTCCTTTCACATAAAACTCACCCCTTGTGTACATCCCAACATTTTATTCTGCCTCTGAACACCAAACCAACTGTTTCACTAACCCGGCCGCCAATATCCAACACGCCTGTTTTGTGCCCAGTTGTCTTTTTTTCCATTGTCTCTCTCGTTAATTGCGAATCAAACACTGCCTCCTCACAACCCGAGCATAAAATCCTTGAAGCAAAAACAAGGTCCTGGGCTTTGTAAATGGGAGCACAGAGACCAGAAGCAAGGGAGTTGATTAATGAACTTTTATAAAATACACAACTTCAGCCTTAGCTGGAGTATGGCGTCCAATTCTGTGGCACCACACTTTAGGAAGGATGTGAAGGCATTAGAGAGGGTGCAGAGAAGATTCACCAGAATGGTTCCAGGGGTGAGGGACTTCAGTTAGGAAGATAGATTGGAGGTGTTGGGATTGTTCTCCTTTGAGAAGGTTGATGGGGACATTTGATAAGAAGTGCTTAAGATTATGAGAGGTCTAGACAGAGTAGATAGAGAGAAACTGTTCCCATTGGCAGAAGGATCGAGAACCAGAGGACACTGATTTAGAAGTGATTGGCAAAAGAACCAAAGGCAACATGAGGAAAAACTTACACAATGAGTGGTTACAATCTGGAATGCACTGCCTGAGAGTGTGGGGGCAGGGTCAATTGTGGCTTTGAAAAGGGAATTGGATAAACACCTGAAGCGAAAGGATTTCCAGGGCTACGAGGAAAGGACAGGGAGAAGGATAGAACAGACTCGATGGGCCGAGCGGCTTCCCTCTGTGCTGTAACTAATTCTATGATTCTACACCAAGTCGAAATTTGCAGCTCCCACAGAAACCAACTGGGCAGGAGAGCGGAAAACAAAAATGGCAAGGAACCTCCACAGAAATTTAAGAAAATATACATAGCATCAAAAATCATGAAGCTCTTCAATACGTGTAGACATAGGGAAGATGTGTCCGCTAGTGGACACCACCAAATCACAAATATTAGATGTTGGCCAACAAATCCAATAATAAAATTCAGGAGAAACTGCTGGACCCAGAGTGATGAGAATGTGGAACTCGCTACCACAGGGAGAGGTTCAGTAAATAACAGATACAATTAAGGGGAAGCTGGATAAACATGTGGGGGGAGAAAGGAACGGGGATATGCTGATGGAGTTTCATGAAGAGAAATGGGAGGAGGCTGGTATGGAGCAAAAAGACCAGCAGAGACCAGTCGGGCTGACTGCCTGTTTCTGTGCTGCAATTTATGTAAAAATACATCAACAGATCCAGGAATATTATAAGGTTTCTCAAAAGTATCAGGGCTGACAGAGTTGACATGGAATAATGAAATGGTTCAGCATTGGAATGGATCATAAATACTCGCAACGTCCAATCAGAGAGATGCCATGGATCGGGGACGAGGCCATTGCTGAGCAGAATCAGGTCTTACAGCTCAGGCAATTTCAGCTTAGCCCAATTCCTTTCTCAAATTTGAGGTTTATGGGTTCAAGCCCCACTCGAAAGACTTGAGCACATAATCTAGTCTGGCGCTTCAGTGCAGTGCCGAGGGAGCGCCGCAGTGTCGGAGGGTCAGTGCCGAGGGAGCGCCGCAGTGTCGGAGGGTCAGTGCCGAGGGAGCGCCGCAGTGTCGGAGGGTCAGTGCCGAGGGAGCGCCGCAGTGTCGGAGGGTCAGTGCCGAGGGAGCGCCGCAGTGTCGGAGGGTCAGTGCCGAGGGAGCGCCGCAGTGTCGGAGGGTCAGTGCCGAGGGAGCGCCGCAGTGTCGGAGGGTCAGTGCCGAGGGAGCGCCGCACTGTCGGAGGGTCAGTGCCGAGGGAGCGCCGCACTGTCGGAGGGTCAGTGCCGAGGGAGCGCCGCACTGTCGGAGGGTCAGTGCCGAGGGAGCGCCGCACTGTCGGAGGGTCAGTGCCGAGGGAGCGCCGCAGTGTCGGAGGGTCAGTGCCGAGGGAGCGCCGCACTGTCGGAGGGTCAGTGCCGAGGGAGCGCCGCAGTGTCGGAGGGTCAGTGCCGAGGGAGCGCCGCACTGTCGGAGGGTCAGTGCCGAGGGAGCGCCGCAGTGTCGGAGGGTCAGTGCCGAGGGAGCGCCGCACTGTCGGAGGGTCAGTGCCGAGGGAGCGCCGCACTGTCGGAGGGTCAGTGCCGAGGGAGCGCCGCACTGTCGGAGGGTCAGTGCCGAGGGAGCGCCGCACTGTCGGAGGGTCAGTGCCGAGGGAGCGCCGCACTGTCGGAGGGTCAGTGCCGAGGGAGCGCCGCACTGTCGGAGGGTCAGTGCCGAGGGAGCGCCGCAGTGTCGGAGGGTCAGTGCCGAGGGAGCGCCGCAGTGTCGGAGGGTCAGTGCCGAGGGAGCGCCGCACTGTCGGAGGGTCAGTGCCGAGGGAGCGCCGCACTGTCGAAGGGTCAGTAATGGAGGAGTGCCACACTGTCGGAGGGTCAGTACTGGGGGAGTGCTGCACTGTCGGTGGATCAGTGCTGAGAGTGCTGCACTGTCGGAGGGACAGTACTGAGGGAGCACTGCACTGTTGAAGCTGCCTTTTATTTGGATGGATGCTATACCAACACGCAACCTGCCTGCCTTGCTGGACATAAAAGATGAGAGGCTGATTCAAAGAGGAAAGAGTCTTAATGTCTAAGCCAACCTTCCCCTTTCAGCCAACTCCACCAAAAAGAGTCATCGCATTTGCTGCCATTGAATCTTACTGTGTGCAAACTGGCTGCACCATTGCCTAAATAATAGCGCCAGCAGCTCGAAAAGTGGTTTATCACTTGTGCAGGACTTTGAGCTATTCTGAGGAATTGAGACATAACAATGAAGATACACTCTATCAGGGTATAACCATCTTAGCCAATAATCTTGAAATAACTGTGTAGAAATAAGAGAGATCAAATTCATGTATTTGTAGCAAACTTTATTTCAAGCTTATAAAAGGTGAACATGCATTGCAGAAACTGAACTTTTAATATTTGCACAGAGTAAACTTTGGTCAAATATATAATCCCATAGTTCTGTTGAGCTTTGAGAAGTTAAGGCTAAGTGTCAATAAGCGGCATCAATAAAAACTGTTGGGAACAAGAGGACAGAAATTTCAGCCAGTGAATTGTGTTTACCAACATTTAACTTGTCCCCAGAACTCCCTAACGTAACTCAGGAGTTAACTCATTTCAGATTAACGCCTCTGTGCAAACAGCACATGACACAAAAACACAGCAGGTGTGCTAAGGGTTCCATTGGGATCAATACGCAGATTGGATAAAATATTGGATGAAATCATCTCTTCCGGGAAAACAAAGACTGAACTTTACAGGAGTTAAGTTTTTTTTCCCAAAATCAAATATTGAAATATGAAAATAAGTAAAGCACGTCACCCACTGCAGGAGGCATTTGGTTAAAACTGAAAATCAGAACAGTTTAAAAAGAGGAGTGCTTTTTCAAACAGCTGCAGTGGGAATTTTCAAGCCGCTTTTACCAATATTGACTTCATTAAAAAAAAACGTAGTTCAGGCATGAGGATCGGCGTGTCCTGGGATTGCAACGGCAGCAGAGCCGCTGAGGTCTGTGCAGAGAAAAGGTCTCAGCGTCTTCAAAAATCCCAAGTTTTGGGCTGGAGTGTGAACAACCCCCAGTTTGAGGTAAACCCCCGAACACCTTTAAGCACCTCGTCTCCATCAAATCATCCAAAACTAAACTAAACTTCAGAAATCGATTCAAACCTCAGCGATCCTTGCGAGGTTTGGCACTTGGGGGTGATAAGTTGCTGTAAAAGGTCCGATCAGACCAATAACGTCAAACCCTCCCTGCCTCTGAGCGCTAAAGGGAACTCCCTCAGAGTTCCACTCACCCTAGCTCCATCTTAAACTCCGGGAACAGCTCCAGCAGAAAAAGTTCCTTGCACCTTTCCCGCACCTCGGAGACGGAGAAAGGGCTAAACAAGATCAGATAAGAGCTTTCCATTTGGACCAAAAACATTAAAAAAAAACTCAAAACATTATTATTTCTTTTTTTTTTTAAAGGTCAACTGAAATATCAAAAAGTGTGCGTTTTTAAAACTTCCACAGTTCAAAGTTCATAGTCAATACAATTAATGTCATTAATATTAGTACACAGGCTACGGAGCAAGGAATACGCAGAACATTAAAGTCGGGCTAACCCTTAAATCATTGACTACTTCATGGGTTAAAGCAGATAAAGTGCGTGGAGCTAAAAGCAAATGCACGTCAACAGCTAGAAACACAAACTAATGGCTGTGGCTCTTCATTAGGCTGGCGAACGCTCGAGGGTGGATTGGGGAGAGAACACGTTTCTCCCAGTTTCAAATCATGTCACATTCGGTTGATCTGAAAATGTTGAGACTGCTGCATCAGGGGGTCTTATTACAAAAAAAAAAGCACTGATTTCACTTAAAAGTGAAATAACCATTTTTAATCCAACTGGTTACAGAGGGTGAGCAAGAGATTGATTGTTTTCTAACTGATATTAAAACGTGGTGGATTGTCATTTTAGGGGTTTTAATGACCAGTATTTGGTGGGTGACGCTCTGCTTCATTAAGAGATCATCGAGTCTGCGATAATCTTACTATATTATACTGCAGTTTCTGGAAGTTTCAGAACTGCAGCATTATTTTTTAAAAAATGGCAAGATAGAATCCTGTAACAACATATTAAATTCAAAAACCAGCCCCACCATTTGAAAGGGTATCGTGTGGAATGTGTCGATTTACAGAGGCATGGGACATAGAGATAACTTTTGAAATTAATTCCATGCTGAGCATTAACCCAAATAAAAAGGCAAAAGTTGGATTTTTCACTTGGAGACTGGCCCTGAGGTGTCTTATACACAGCAACAAAATCGACCCTATAAAAGCAAAATACTCCTGATGCTGGAAATCTGAAATAAAAAAACAGAGAGTGCTGGAAAAACTCAGCAGGTCTGGCAGTATCTGTGGAGAGAGAAACAGAGTCAACGTTTCGAGTCCGGCACGACTCAGTTCCAAATAAGAGTCACGTTGGACCTGAAACGTTGCCTCTGTTTTTCTCTCCACAGATGCTGCCAGACCCACTGTGAGTTTTTCCAGCGCTTTCTGCTTTCATAACAAATTGATTGAGATTTCCAAACAGGAGACCTTTGCAAAGCGTGCGGTAATTTAGTGCACAACATACAGAGACTTTGAGCGTGCATAACCAAACGAAACCATTCCAGCATCAACTACAGCCTGCTCACTGGGCGGATGCAAATTCTGCTGAGATTGAGCAAACTTCATTTTGCACCGTGGTTTACTGGGACTGCCACGGGTTTAATCCAGGGGCGTGTTGTTGCTGCTGAGCAGGACGGGGTAGGAAGATCCAATGTACTTCCCGTGGCGATACACAACGATTTGCAAGTGGTATTCGTCCACCAACACCAGCTCCCGCGAGACCTTGGCCTGTGACAGGAGGAAGCAGATAGTGTAGACAGCAAACTCAAACTCAGGGCTCACTCCGATAAAGGAGCTGCCCACAGGTTTCACCATCTCCTTCCAGCTGAACTGCAGGGTCAAGACTTGGTCATCTTCATCAGGCTGCGGAGAACACCAAAGCATAAAATCAGTATGATTCCACTCGATAACAGGCATATACCCAAACCTGCACCTGATAACATACTACCTCACTGCAACTTTCAAAATGCTGGTTTACGCACTGATGGCCTGGCTGATCAGGTCCCGAGCCCAATAGTGTGAATGGGCAGCAGCTGAGAAGCAGGAATGAGCGCACCTCACCATTAACCCAAATGGAAGCAACAGGAAAGTATCTCGATGTGGGTAAAGATACGCTGAGTGGGATAAGGAAGGAACAGAGTTTAACAGTAATAGTGCAACAGGGAGTAAGGTCCATGCAGGGAAAGGTAGTTTAAAAAAAAAAAGACTGAATTCACTATATGTGAACGTAAGAAACATTCACAATAATCTTAAATGAACTGGTGGCACATCTAGAGATAAGTGGCTTGGATCTAATTGCCATCAGAGACACGGGGAAGGATTTTCCCCTCATTAGGTGGGCGGGCCCTGGGAGCGGCCGCGCAACGGTCTACAACCCGCGATCAGGCCCCGATTTCACGCTGGCTGGCCAATTAATGACCAGCGTGAATCACACGCTGAAATGCTGAGTGCTGCCTGGGTGGGAGCGGAGGGGGTTGGGGCGAAAGAGGAGGAAGGCAAGTGTGGAAGTCAGCGTATGCGCGTGCTCAGTGAAAGCTCCCTGAAGGCACAGAACTGTTGGGCAGAACATTAAACAAGAACTTATTGTAGCTTTTAACAATGGCAATGTAATAGTTGTGGGAGACTTCAGTCTTCATATAGACTGGGACAATCAAACTGGCAAGAATTTGAGTTTGTAGAATGCTTTGTCAGTTTCTTGGAGCAATACGTTGTGGAACTAACTAGGGATAAAGCTATTTTAGATCTAGTATTGATGGCAATGAGACATGGTTAATTAGTTATGTCATAGTAAAAGGTCCACTGGAAAATAGTGATCATAACACAATTGCATTCCACCTTAAGTTTGAAAACAACATACTCCAATCAGGTTAGTTGGGTAAATGCACTAAAAGGTATGGTGGTAAATAAATAGTGGGAAACATTTAAAGAAACAATTCAAAATGTTCAATAAAGATACATTCCATTGAAAAAAAGCTCAGTGAGAAAGATTTACCCATGGCTCACTAAGGAGGTTAAGGATAGTATCAGAATAAAAAAAAGAGGCTGATATAATGTTGCAAAGAACAGTAGTAAGTTTGAGGATTGTGAGCATTTTCGAAAGGACCCCCAAAAGCTGATAGAGGAAAAAAAAGATGGAATATGAGAGTAAACTAGTCAGGACTATGTTCCAAATGCCAGAACACCAAGTGCTGCTGCTCCCACCCTGCTCTTGTCCTTCCTGGCCACGAAGCCTTTGTAATCAATGTGGTTGTGCTTCTCCTGCAGGTAGAATTGGACCCAGTTGTGCAGCCCCATAATCTCTCTTCCGCGTTTGGTCTCTCCAACAAACACATGTTCAAACCCTGAAGAGTCCCGCCTGGAGGAAACAAAAAAGACCAATAAAAAGTCTGAATATTCATCCATTGTAGAAGCCTCTTAGAACATTTAATGCACGAAATCTGCTGAATCTCACACGGAGAAGGAACGTTTAGCTCCAGTGCTCCGCGAGTGACACTAGTGTTTTCCTTATCTCAAACTTCCTTCCCTCCCAGTTTAAAAGACAGCAGAAGTTACATAGTTCATGACAGGAGAAAGTTCAAACATGAGTTAAAATTGACGGGCAGGCTTGAATTCCATACAATTACCCCCCGTAGGTGGACATTGGCTATGTTAAATGTCACATAATGTTAGCTCCTGGAGCTGTTCCAATGGGTGATTTGGTGTTTCCATGCACTTACACAGCTTGGCCACTGGGTGGCCAAGGTCCTGTCATAAACCCATTCGGTGAACATGAGGTTTTCGTGAGTAATTTTGAAACCAAATTATATGCAGTGAAAACTCAAAACATAAAAACAGGTCATTTGGCCACAGTTCTTTCAAACAAGTCTCGGTATCTGCGGCCTGACATTTTGGCGAGGTGGAGTGTGCCTTTTTTTAAAAAAAAGAAAGGCTTGCATTTATATAGCACCTTTCACAACCACCGGATACTCCAAAGTGCTTTACAGCCAATGAAGTACTTTTGAGACTTTGTCACTGTTGTAATGTCGGACAATTGGCAGCCAATTTGCACACAGCAAGCTCCCACTAGCAGTAATGTGATAATAACCAGATAATTGGTTTTTTGCCATGTTGATTGAGGGATAAATATTGGCCAAGACATCAGGGACAACTCCCCTGCTCTTATTCAAGTAGCACCATGGGCTCTTTTACATCCACCTGAGAGGGCAGGAGGGGCTTCAGTTTAGCATCGATCCTGAAAGATGACATCTCTGATGGTGCAGCACTCCCTTGACACAGCACTGGAGTGTCAGCCTTAATTTCTGCGCTCTTATGAAATGGAAGCAGTTCAAATAAGTTATATTTGCATTTGTAGGTGTTAGGAATGAGTTTTTAAACTTTAAAGTTTAAGTTTGATTTGTATTTCTGTACCTTGTGCGTTAAGGAAAGGTTAAATTGAGTTTTAGTTTCACTTTGAAGAGGTGGAACATGCACATATATGTTCCACGTGAGTTCATGACTTAAGAAGTTAAGCAAACACAAGGGGCAGAAATTTACGCTGGGCGTGCGCCTGAGTGTAAAACAGCGCGTGATATTTCGCGATATTAAGGCCATTAATGTATTAAACTGGGATTTTTCGCTGCCCGTCCAACGTTAGGGTTGGCAGACGGGTGAATCTGCTAGGCAGCCTCTGGATTTTTGAGGAAACCTCATCCAAGGGCGGGGTGAGGTTTCCGAGATTAATTTAAAAAAAAAAAATGTTTGGGCAGAAGTTTTATAATCTGTATGTTTGGGTGAGTGAGTCCAACGTGTGGACATATTTTTCCTGCATTTCAAAATCTTTATTTGATGGTTTTCAATTCTTCAGCGTCCCGAGGCAACTCTCTGCCTTCAGGGAGCTTTCACGGCGTGTTACCCCCTGCGCCCGCGCCGATATCAGTGCTCGCCCTCCTCCTCCTGCCCCCGCCCCAGCATCGCTGGACCTTTCAGTGCGCCTCTCTCGCTGGCTGCCCGCTAACTGGCCAGCCAGAGGGGAATCTTATTTGGGGGCCAATCACGGGTGGCCTGCCCGTTCCCCTGCCACTCCGGGGCCTGCCCGATGACCTCAACGTTCTGCCCGAGTGGAGAATTGAGCTGTTGCCTAGCAACAGGGGTCCAGAGAGGCAGGTCCCTCCCAACAGACACACAGAAAAACTAAAGGAACAGCAGTTTTAAGTTCAGTTTGAAGCCAAGACCCCAGAGGGTATGGACACCGGGAGAGGGAGCTGCAGGTTTTCCTAAAGGTCCCAAGGCTAAAGGTGTGAAACAGAAACAGGGGAAAGTCCCAAGAAGACCTTCTAGTCAAAGGAAAGACAGGAGCCTGGAAAAGGTCCTGTTAAGTGAAGTTAAGAGTGAGGGGCAGAGGGAAAGGCTCCAAGCTACAGATTTAAAGAGACTAAAGCTGCAGAAAGCAGATTTAAAGCAAGAACAGTTTGCAAGAGGCAAGAAGGTCCAGAGAGACAATTGAAGGTCTGTAGCTCTTTGCTGTGGGTGTGTGAAGTAGTGGTGTACTGTTGACGGCTGAGTCAGGGAGGGAAAGTGCGTGAAGATGGCTTGAATGCATGTGGCGACCCAGGGAAGAGGAACATCAGAAGGAGAGTTCGAAACCCTGGAGGTGAACCCTTGTGGAAGGTATGGAGAGAAAGCATTGGATTGGGAGAAGATTCCAAGGCGAGGTCTTGGAGAGTGGAGATTGGAAACCCTCGTGTGAAAGACAGAGTGCAGTGAGACTGGTTGGCTCAGAGTATGACAAGCATCTGGGGGGAGTTGAGGAGAGATCCATAGCGTCTAGTTGCGGTGACATTTGTCACTTGGTTTCGGAGTGTGGTCTGTCTGACTACAGGTCACCACAGATATACATAGACTGTGCACTTATCTTGAACATTAGAGTATAAGATAGCTCTTGTAACTTGTATTATCTTTATAAATCTGTATATATCTGTAAAGGTATAGTTGTGGGTGAAGGAGTATTGTAATGTAGTTCATCTTTTCTTGTTCAATAAATGTTTTATTCTTTCGTTAAAAGTTCATCAGTTGACTCTGTTCAGTAGCTACTCTCCACATACCTAAACAAACAAAAAAAGTTAGGATCTATCAAGCTGGGTTCCACCCTGGGATCAGGCTTGTCCAGGGGTAACCTCAGCTATGGGTCATAACAGTACTCAAGTCCTGAAGTGGGACTTGAACCCAGAACTTTGTGGCTTGGGTGAGAGTGCTACCAACTGAGCAACTTTAATTCAGTGAATTGTGGGCACGCTTCCTAAACTAACCCCCTGACCAAAGATTTGTAGCTTGCCCCTGTGGGCTGTCTCAGTTAGCTCCCAGAACTCCATCACTTGGCCAACTGCATCGGCAACACCAACACCACCAGCCCCCGCCGACCCTGGACAGATTACTGCCCCTTCCCCACTGGAAAAGTTTCAGAGTTCACAGCCCCTCATACCTTCTCGCTCACAGAGAGATCACAACCCCCGGCAGAATTTGCCACCCACTCAGTGACACACCTTTTAAAAAAAATATATATCATTTACGGGATGTGGGTGTTGCTGGCTAGGCCCAGCTTTTATTGCCCATCCCTAGTTGCCCTTGAGAAGGTGGTGCTGAGCTGCCTTCTTGAACCGATGCAGTCCACGTGGTGTAAGTACACCCACAGTGCTATTAGGGAGGGAGTTCCAGGGTTTTGCACTTCTAGCCTGATACAGATTCTTCTTCTGCCTCTTGTTCCCTTTGCCACCTCCCACCTGCCCTCTCATCCCCATCCCGTCTGCCCACCCCCTGGCCTCCACCCCTCATCATTCCACCCCTCCCCCTCGCTTGCTCTGTTCCTCCCCTTCCCACTGCCTTGTACCAATTGCCCCCGCCGGGACTCCGACCTTCCTTTACCTGACAATTACACTTGGTGTTGAGTCCCTGTGCACCGTTCCATAAGTAATCGACTGACCAATAATAGTAAATGCTGCTACTGAAACAAAGCTTGGCTGAAGGGACCCTGGGTCACATCTGGCGCAGACAACTGTCAGAAATGAACTAAATTCTGTTAGACGCTTTACTGTCAGAAACATACCCACGGTTTCCTCCTCTGGAATACAGCTGAAACCAGATGTCGTAGAGATGTTGCTTGAACTCCTGTGGATCAGCCGATGTGAGATTTTTACCAGCAAGGTACTGATGAGCTAACTGAGGAAAGGACAATTGCGAGAGTCATGGTCAACGTATTGGATTTCACAGTTACTGCTCAGTTTAATCTGCTGATATTAACGTCCTCTAATTTAATTGCAATTCAGACACCAGAGCGGGGGGGGAGGGGGGGGGCAGTTTTAACCTAACTCATCCTATGGGGGTAACCGACCAATCGGATCAACTGAACCCGAGATCACGCTCCATTAAACGGGAATCTGTCTGTTGCCCGACGCGTGGGCCCAATTAAGATTCATCCCTCAGTCAGTTGGATAAAGTCACTGACCTTTGAAATACAGATAACAGGCACAGGGAGCAGTTTGGAGTTGTTGTGTTCAATAGCCAAACAAAATGTCGCCAATTCGTATAATGAACAGGTTTTAACTGGTGCTTGATGGTACATTTTACCCATGGTGTCAGGTCAGGGAAGAATCTCACAGCTAAAATAGTCAAAGCATTAAAAACAGAAACTCTGATCATTATTTTGTCAGGAATGTGATTGAAGGTGACAAGTACAGATACACAGATATCCAACATGGACAGGCCACTCTAAGATGCTAGGAAACCAGACCTGTGAAACGGAAGAATGCAACCAGGATTGTAAGACTTTATAAAAACATCCTGGAGTGTGTATGATTACTTTTAGTAACGTGGAGAGATTTGGCAGGACTTTGCTTCAGGAAATGAAGTTGGATATGGTCCATGACGGGGCACATTGTACACAACTTGTGGAAACCAGGAATTGGCAAAAGTTCTGAAGTTTAGATCCCAAAATTACTCATCACTCAGACAAGTGCTGATTCCCTTCATGACTCCGAAGTCTTCAATCCTTATCGTATATTCCCTGACGGGAACAGATTCATGTCCCTTACTCTCAACAAGAGGTTACCCACCTTTGAGCCTCATTGTTTTTCAAACAATACGCATCGTGGGTTCCATGGGTATCACTTAGTTGTAGGATCCCAGCTACAATGTAAAGTTATCAGCCCTTTGGTAGGACTCTTGGCTCCAAGTCAGGAGGTTGTGGGTTCAAGTCACACTCCAGAAACTTGGCTACATAACCCAGGCTGACACTGCCAGTGCAGTACTGAGGGAGTATTGCATTGTCAGAGATGTTAAATCAAGTCCCCGTCTGCCCTCTAAGGTGCACGTAAAGATGCCGTGGCGCTATTTTTGAAGACGACCAGAGAGTTCTCCCCGGTATCCTGGCCATTATTTATCTCTTGATCAACAGCACAAAAACAGATTATCCTTGTCATTATCATATTGCTGGTTGCAGGAGCTTTCTGTGGGCAAATTGGCTGCTGTTTTTCCTGCATTACAACATTGACTACACTTCAAAAAACAAGTACTTCATTGACTGTAAAGTGCCTGATGTCCTGAAGCTGTGGAAAGCGCTAGATTGATACAAATACTACGGATGGGAATATGTTCTTATGGATTCGGTGTTATCAGTGATGGTCTCTCTCAGGGGAATAAACTGCTTGGTGTGCTGTCAATCTCTGGTCTAACAACTGGTGAAGTGGGACAGATTACAAAAGGGTAAAGTAAGAAGGGTTGATGTTACTGGACTGATAACCCAGAGAACAAGATTTCAAAATGCACCATTGCAATTTAAGAATTTGAATCCGGTTTCAAAAAGGAAAGAGCTTCTGTCATTAAAAGTGACCGTGAAGCAGTCGGATTGTTGTAAAAACCCAAACTGGTTCGCTAACCTCCTTTAGGGATGAAAAGCCTGTCATCCTTACCTGGTCTGGGCCCATGTGTGACTCCAGTGGACGACTCTTAACTTCCCTCTGAAGTGACCCGGCAAGGCCCTCAGTTATGTCAAACCCCTGCCCAGCAGTAACCCACCACCACCATCGAGTGAAAACTAGGGATGGGCAGACTGGCAATGAATAAAAGCGATTAAAACATCTTTGTGTGCGTCAGCGTTGATGAGCTTTGGGCTCCGAGAAATCTAAAAAAATGTCCAAAGGGACCTGGGTGTCCTTGTTCATGAGTCACTGAAGGCTAGCATACAGATGCAGCGAGCAATCAGGAAGGCAAATGGTATATTGGCCTTCATCGCAAGAGGATTTAAGTACGGGAGTAAAGATGTCTCGCTGCAATTACACACAAACATACAGATTAGGAGCAGGAGTAGGCAATTTGGCCTCTTTGAGCCCATTCTGCCATTCAATAAGATCATGGCTGATCTGATTGTGGCCTCAACATTATATTCCTGCCTACCCCCTGATAACCTTCGACTCCCTTGTCAGTCAAGAACTTATCCAGCTCTGCCTTAAAATGATTCAATGACCCTGCCTCCACTGCTTCGCACCTGGAGTATTGTCCACAGTTTTGGTCTCCTTACCTAAGGAAGGATATACTTGCCATAGAGGGAGTGCAACAAAGGTTCACCAGACTGATTCCTGGGATGGCGGGTTTGTCTTATGAGAAGAAATTGAGGAAACTGGGCCTGTATTCTTTAGTTTCAAAAAAATGAGATGTGATCTCAGTGCAACTTACAAAATTCTTACAGGGCTCAACAGGGTGGATGTGGACAGGATGTTTCTCCCAGCTGGTGAGTCTAGAACCAGGGGACACAGTCTCAGAATAAGGGGCAGACCATTTAAGATTTGAGATAAGGAGGAACTTCTTCACTCAGAGGGTGGTGGATCTTTGGAATTCTCTACCCTGTGGAGTCTCAGTCATTGAACATGTTCAAGAGAGAGGTGGATAGCTTTCTGGATACTAACGATATCATGGGATATGGGAATAGTGTGGGGGAAGTGGTGTTGAGGTAGATGATCAACCATGATCTAATTGAATCGTGTAGCAGCCTCGATGGGCCGAATGGCCTACTCCTGCTCCCATGTTCCTAGGTCCTAAAATGATCCGTGATTCTGCACCTGTGGTAGCATCAACTGTTGCTAAAGAAACTCTGCATCAAGTGAAGCCATCGACTCCTCTATATCAGCTGGGTATCCCTGGATTTCTAAGGCTGACTGTATTCGTTTATCTGCTTCTGAATATTGCAAAAGAAAAAAAAAACACATGACAACCATTCCCTTTCTGAGCTCAATGCAGAATTAGATACAATGATCTGAGGCGCCAGAGACCCACATTGTGGAATCTTGCAGAATATGTTAATCCTTTTGACAGATGTTGGTAGCTCAGGGATTTAGTGGAAGGGTCAGTGCCAAAGAACACTGCTGGGAACCCGGGTCCAGCTCATCCATTCACTCTGCAACATTCTAATTTGTCCCTGAGCTCCTTGACTCTAATGCCATGATTTTTGATTTATACTGGCTCTAATTGGCTGGCTAACATTTGCCAAAACCTAGAAAATCATTACAAAACAGCAAATGCATCAAAAACTCAGCAGGTCTGGCAGCATCCGAGGAGAGAGAAACAGGGTTAATGTTTCAAGTCCAGTATGACACTTCTTTTATCCTAGAAAATCACTTTGAGCACCTACAACAGAACATTCCGGAGATTCACGCTCCAGGATCAGCTAGTTTCACTATCCACTCTCCTGGGAAAATATAATAATAGAAATATAGACAAGCCCAATTGGCTCAAATAAACAAACTAAAGCCCGACGTTCCGACTAATCCACTCCTGGAGAGACACTGACGGCTTTGGCCATGAGAAATTTAATCTACAATGTGGTTTGCCAAAAGAAAAAAAAACCACTGGTGAAACAGCACAGGCGGTAGAGGGTTACATAATGGACTCAGCATGGACTCAATGGGCTGAATGGCTGCTTTCTGTGCTGTAACGATGCTACAATGCTGGAATTGCTTCATGGGCACCACGGAGTTACATTCTCATAGAATCTTACAGTACAGGAGACCATTCAGCCCATCTGTGCTGGCTCTTTAGCACAGCTATCCAATTAGCCCCACTCCTCCACTCTCTACCCGCAGCCCCTGCAATTTTTCCCCCTTCGAGTCTTTAACTAACTTGCTTTTTAAAGTTACCATTGAATCTGCTTCCCTTTCAAGCAGTTCATTCCAGATCACAACCACTCACTGTATACATTTCTTTTTCCTCCTTATGTTCACCTCTGATTCTCTTAAAACTGCATCTTCTGGATAAATTTCCAAGATTGTATTTGGCCCCTGGCTTTCTCCCCCAGAGACTGTGCTGCTATTGTATGGGGTGGGGTGGGGGGGGTTGGAATGACACGGTATCTCCAGATAATATTCAGTGCAGCTAAAGAAAGATGCGAGGCTCAGATTTATCCTGTGGGCCGATGAATAGATGAACAAGCCAATGAGAGACACTGCACTCAGCAGCTTGCTGCATTTCAAAATGACTGTGCTCCTTTTTTTTAATTTAAAGCTGCATTGAATGCTGAGCTTCTCACCATCGTGGACGTTCCCTCATTTGCAATAACCCTGCATCTTAAACTCTCAGTTCTTCTGACTTGAGCCCTTTTGTGCACTTTCCCTAATCCTTCTCCTGACCGTTGGTGGCTGTGCTTTCAGTCCCCCCTCAGTCCCATGCAAGCATTCAACCTCTTTCAAGGTGCTCCTTAAAGCCCAACTCTTTAAGCAAGTTATTGGTCACTTCTCCCAACACTTGTTCTCCTTTGCATCCAGGTCCAAATTTTACTTATACCTCTGTGAAGCCTCCTGGGACATTTTGCCACACTAATGACACGGTATCAATCTTCTGGTTAAAATCAGGGGATCAGCTGCTTTGCAAGAAGAGGAACATTGTGTCTTTGTACCAACACAACGCATTATTCTGGTAAAGATGTCCCACTGGGGCTACAAAGCCAAATTTTTGTTAAGCAAACAACGGGCGAATTTCTACCCGGGTCACTTAAGAGGCCGTAAACATTCTGCCTCCGGTAGTGTGTTCCTGAAGAGTTCCTTTATATGAAGTGCAATAAATGTGAGTCTTGCCCAGAGTGTGGCAGACAGGAAGTGCCCGCTTGATGTGCTGATGTTCCAACAGTTCGAGTCACTTGGCTGCTTTATAAATTCAACTGACACAGCTCCTGCCACGTGTGGCATTCATGATTTGAGAAATCTGGCACAATTCACAAGTCCATTTGCCGACACCACCCACCTGCATGACTTTTGTTTCGAGAATCGCATCGAGAAAGCGACTATTTTCAGCCCTCTCTTCCGGAGTCACCACCTCAGCAATCCCAGTCGACATTTCATAATTGTCCAGGAGGACAACGAAGGCTATTTAAACAAATAATTAAATATTAAATTATGCCACTGTACAGAACGATTTACCAAAAATATTATCTTTTAAAAGTATCTCAAAATGTGCAACTAAGACGTTCTCTAAGGTGGGAAAAATCTAAAAAGAGAGAAAACCCAGTTGGGTGAAATAAACGAACCAAAGTCTTATGTTCTGACTAAGCCGTTCCGGGAGAGACGCTGGAGAGTTTGTCCAAGAGAAAATCTAATCTGCAATGCAGTTGGCCAAAAAATACACTGGTAAAATGGCACAGGTGCTAGAGAGCTACACGACGGACTCAGCATGGACTTGATGGGCCGAATGGCCTCCTTCCGCACTGTAACGATGTGACAATGCTTTAATTCGGTGGTGGGCAACCTGCGACCTGCACGCGGCCCGTCGGGGTTCCGAGTGCGGCCCAAGAGAGGTTTTGTCCACGTGCAGCATCGCGCTGCTACGAGTCGATCAGCACACCCGGCGAATTATGGATAGGCAGCCGCAGTTAAACTGTTGTGGTTGCCGGTAGACGTGGGAGGTTGCGCCTTTGATACTTTTGGCAGTAATTCAGTCCGTACACACTGACGGCTCTACGTTTAACCCCTGGTGAATAGAGAGAGAGAGACAAGCCACGAAGCAATTCCAGAGATTTCATTCAGATCTTATTTAATTTGGCCCCAACGGATCGCTTTGTGTTGAAGCGGTGAGACAAAGAAGGAGAATCGAGTGCAAAAATCAAAAAAAGTACAGAGGAAGTAGTAGTAGCCGAAAAAGGGGGAAATCAGTGACGAGGCCGAATGGTAAAAGAAAGTTGGGAGCTGGATTATTTTGTTATTGAACAGAAAGGGAGGACGTTTAGCTTAATTTTGCAATGAGGTGATCTCAGTTCCAAAAATAAATACAACGTTAAGAGACATTATGAAGCACGCCATTCCTCTCACGGGGCAACCTTTCCGGTAGGTTCTGCCCAACGTGCTCGACAGCTTCCAAACCTGAAGGAAGCCGTGGAAACACAGAAGCAGGTACTTAAGACGAGCATTAAATGAGAGTGACGCAGTGACTCTGGCCAGCTTTCGTATTGCCTGATTACTTGCGAAAACAATGGAAAGCCATTCATTAGTGAAACAACGCCTCACCGAATCCTCGGGGGTTTCATTTGCTGGGTTTAAAAACCAAGAGGAGACGATGAAACGTGTTAAAGGTCTGCAACTCAACAGACATACCGAGAGTCGCAGAGTGCAAGGTATAGCTGCCGATCTGACAGGGCAGCTTTTACAGAACTGTACGTTCAGGTGAGGTTATCGGTATAGCGCTGGATCATGGCAAAGATATTAATGACATTGCCCAGCTCTGCATATGGGTTCATCGTGTTGACCAGCGATCTGAACGCGACAGAAGAATTTTTAGATCTCTTGGGGAAACACGGGTGAGCACAGGGCTCAGTATTTTTCAAGGCATTTGCTGTTTATTTTCCCCACCAAAGAGCACGAGTTACCTTTGGAAAAAACTGCATCAGTTACAACAGATGGGTGTCCCTCTTTGGAGGGAGCAAAGCTTTGTTGAAAGCTTGTGCACCTGACATATTTGGTGCGCGTTGCACAACACGCCAAGAAGTGTTCTGCGCCAGACGTGACAAGTGAGACAGACCGAAAGCTATAAATGGACAAAGTGGAACAGATTGTTAACTCCATACCCGCTCGCCCCCCTGCACCACATCAGTTTGCGGAACTTGTGGCCCAAACTGAAACAGGATATGGAGACCTCGCCACGCCCACTGAAGTGCGCTGGCTGAACCGTGGTAAAGTACTGGACCCGCCTCCTGGCACCTCTACCAGAAACCCAGCAGCCCCTTGCTCAGGAATCTCAAATCTAACCAGAGTTAGAGGATGAAAACTGGATTTTGGATGTGGCTTTTCTCGCTGACATCGCTGGTCACCTGAACGCGTTGAACGAGTCGTTGCAGGGGGAGAAAAAAAACCACCTCGTGCCCACGATAGTTGCTAGTGTCAGGAATTCACACGACACCTGCAGGTAAAGTCCGCTCAGTTACCATCACGTGACTGCACACACTTCCCAAATTTGAAAAAAAAAAATGCTGGAAAAACACTCTGATCAGGGAAATGAACCTGATCCATCAGTCCACATACAAGGGCTGTCCACACTGGCAGAGTGATTCGAGAACCGCTTTTCTTCCCTGAGTGACCTGAAACCTGAACTCTTGTTGCTTTCAAATCCATTTGAATTTAATCTGAGCAAATGTGGCACAGTACGGCAAAGGCTTGTGGGAGGGGGCGGGGGGTCGATAAAAGGAAGTTTGAGGAGGAATTAATTCATGTTCGTGCCCTGGATGAAGACAAAATGAACCAGCTAAAAGAGGAAAGGTACACGAGAAGTTTGGTTGAATGTCCCCGGTCCAGTTCTCCGCCAATGCATTGCAAAGCTGATGCCAATCTTTGGATCGACATCCACATGTGAGCAGGCTTATTCTGCTATGGGACACATCAAATGCAAGAAGCACCACAAGCTAATGGAGTAAAACCTCAGCGCTGAACTGGGAAGCATCCGCATATCCCCGAGTCCTAATCTAAGATCCAACCAGAAGGCAGACGGAGTATGATGTAAAGGAAGCATAAATATTTATTCCGTTTTTACCATTTGAAGCTGATGACAGTTCTATTAATATATGAATGATTCAACATTTTCTGTAACTCATTAGGAAATATTCGGCGCATATTAAACGTATTTAATCTTATTCGTGGGGTCATGGCCGATGCCCCATTTCAATCCTGCAGCCCACGGCGATGCAGGAGGGCCACTCACGTGGCCCACTCGCTAGCCCAGGTTGCCCAGCGCTGATTTAACAGCCCTGTAGCCCTGCTCACTGTAAGTCGAGTGACGCAGTGTGTTGAAAACGCAGGAACATTATACCATACGCTGCAGAATGCATTATTCTGCTAAAATGGAGCAGTGTTCGAACCGGTCTGTCCCTTAATTAGTGCAAACTCTGATCACCGAGGGGTTAACTGCTGTTGCCGAGCAGCTTGGGGTCCTCCGCACAATCCGGAATCAGAACCGGGTGTAAAACAGATAGCCAGAAGGAAAGTAGTGAACCGATCACATCAGCTCTTCAGACTGGTGTTCGATGATCAAACTCAGTAAACTCTGATTCCTATGGTCAGCCTGAATATTACACAAACTTTAGAACCTACCAGCAAAGGACTTGATCGTCCGTAAACGCTCCTCGTTAACGTAGGAGAACAGTGGCCTGCGGGCATTGTCTTTTGCATTGTTACTTCCAGCAGGGACATAAGAGGCTTTTCCCTGCAAGAGAAGCAGAGGTTGCTTTTATTGCTAGTCCGACAGCAGAATAACCGACATTACCCAATACTGCACCTTCAAGTTCCTCGCCAAGCCACACACCATCCTGACTTGGAACTATATCGCTGTCCCTTCATCGTCACCGAATCGAAATCCTGGAACTCCTTCCCTCACAGCACTGTGTGGGTGCACATGGACTGCAGTGGTTCCAGGTGGTGGGCGGCTCACCACCATCTTCTTCTCAAGGGCAACTGGGGATGGGCAACAGATGCTGCCCCCCACCCCCCTCGGACAATGCTCACATCTCACAAGTGAGTAAAATAAAAACCGCTCTGTATAAATCCCAATGCAACCCCAACACTGCCCAACACCACTCTAAACAAAATCCAACTCGACCGACACGGTCCACTGCGCCAAAGGTATGTCCAAACGCAGTTTCTAAAGCTGCTTGAAAACGATGCTAACCTGCACAGAGATCTGATAGTCTTTCCCAGGCAGAAGGCGGTTCTTGTCTGCTTTCCAAAGTTCATTCAGTATCTTGGAAAGGTCCTCGTTCATTACCATTCTGGGAGGGGAACAAAAACACAGCAATATATGAAAAACACTTTTTTGTTTCGAGGGAGAGGGGATGAACTTCCTTTGGTTCTAGTCGTAGCTTCGGTCTGTCCCACGCAGAAACAAACACAGCCAGTTTTGTTCCGATACCGTATGAAGTGAGACTTGCACTAGCAGCCTCAGGACATCCCAAGACGTTTATAGCCAATAAGGTACTTTTTTTCTTTAAAGAAGTGTAGAGTCACTGGTGATTTCAATTACAAGTCAGCAGCTAATGACAGAGGGATAAAAACAAAATCCTCCACAGATGCCGTCAGGCCTGCTGAGTTTTTCCAGCTATTTTTATTTTAATTACAGAGGAAAGTAACTTAGTACAGGAAACAGTCTAAAGGCAAGACAGACGAGTCAAAACATCTGCGTTCTTGATCCAGTATCTTTCACTTCCTGACCATGATAATTTTGGCCAAAACCCAACTATTTCTTGGCATGCATTCCTCAGATCAGTTCTGTACTCTATCAGGAATCCCTCATTTCAGCCCAGTTCAAGGCTCCCTAAAAAGAAGGCACTGGGAGGAGACTCTTCAGCCCATCGGGTTAATTAGGTCCATGTTTAGGGTTCATACAGACTGATTTGGGAGCTCGACAAGCCTTGGCGCCGCTTATAAGTCCGACCTGTTCAACTAGGATGATTTCAACAAAGCCATTGGTCACTGCGCTGAGCAAAGCCAATTCCTTAAGTTAACTCCATTGGGGAAGGGGGTGGGGGGGCGAAAGGTTTGTTTCCTAACTCACCATCTCCTCGGGGCAATTGGGGATGGGCAACAAAAGCCAGATTGGTTATCGACACCCATATCCTGAGAATAATTTTCCTTAAAAAAAACATCTCTATTTACCTTCATTCGTGATGTTGGTTCTTGGATTTTTACTCCAGGCTCCACTTACAATATCTGCTCAGCTACTGCAGAACACTTAAAAGGGACATAACCAGAGCATAACATTCCCCTCGTTCTTGGCCCTGACCCTAATGAATTTATTTGTTCATCAGATGTCCCACGTGTTTCCTGAATCAGCCACAGGGGGGGTTGGGGGTGGGGGGAATTCTTCAGGGTTTTAACACTCAAACCAGTTTAAGTACTAAACTTACAAAATCCCTTTTTGTATAGAATTCATCTGTAACTGTAATCCTGGGATGAACGGGGAAGGGGTTGACTTATCAAGAACGGGTTAGGCCTTTATTCATTAGAGTTTAGAAGGACGAGGGGTGATCTTATTGAAACGTGCAAGATTCTGAGGGGACAAAAGCAGAAAAGGCTGGAAAAACTCAGCAGGTCGGACAGCGTCTGTGGAGAGAGAGAAACAGGGTTAACGTTTTGACTCTGTACGACTCTTCTTCAGAACTTCCGGGTTCTGAGGGGATCTTGACAGGGTAGGTGTTGAGAAGATGTTTCTGCTAGAGGGGGGAGTCTCGAACTAGGGGACATAGTTACAGAATAAGGGGACACTCATTTAAAACTGAGATGTGAAGGAATTTTTTCTCAGAGGGTAGTGAATATCTGGAATTCTCTACCCCAGAGAGTTGTAGAGGCCAGATCACTGAAAGTATTTAAAGAGGAGGTGGATAGATTTTTGAAATATCGGGGAGTTGAGGGCTATGAGGCACGAAAGAGGAGTTGAGGCCTGGGGCAGATCAGCCATGATCTTATTGAATGGTGGGACAGGATTGAGGGGCCGAATGGCTCCTATTTCTTATGTTGTGTAGCAATTGGAAGACAAAAAAGATGATCATCATTTTAATGTTTCGCTGGGTTTTAGGGGTTTCATAGTTGGAAGCAAAACATTTAAAAGGTATGAAGTTTTCATATTCCCAAACGCATAGCTAACCACAGTTGTCAGCTGTGGCTCAGTGGGTAGCGCTCTTACCTCCGAGTCAGGAGCCGTGGGTTCGAGTTCCACTCGAGACTTGACCACGAAACCTAAGCCGAGTCTCCAGAGCAGTACTGAAGGGGTGCTGTGCTGTGGGAGGTGCCGTATTTTGGATGGGACATTAAGCCGAGGTCCCGTCTGCGCAGTCGGTGAGACATAAAATGTCCTGTGGTCACTATTGAAGAGCAGGGGAGTTCTCCCGGGTGGTCCTGGGCCAATATTTATCGCCCAATCAACATCACTACAGATTATCTGGTCATTATCTCATTGCTTTTTGTGGGAGCTTTCTGTGCACAAATTGGCAGCCATGTTCCTTACACTGCAACAGCGACTAAGCTTCTGAAGAGCGCTAATTCGTTGGACAGGCAAAAGCACTTTGCAGCCAGAGGATGTGAAAGGTGCTACATAAACGCAAGTCCTTTTTTTCTGCAAAAGCTGTATGATAGATGTGAAGTGCAGGATATGTCAAGGTATTGGGTGGGTGAGGGGGGGGGGGGTGGGGGAGCATGCGGAGAATAGGGAGTGGGGTGCAGTGTTTTACTCTGTGGTCTGATGGCTAACGAATTGGAGTTTTCAATTCTATTATTACAGATCAAAATCAGCTAGACTAAACGATTCAGCTAGCCTTAAAAACAAATCGGAAATCTCACAGGCTGCGGCAGTACCTCACCCTCCTCCCACCCTCCCCTGCCCCCTCCACAATTCGCTTTGATTCTAAAGAAGAAGCCAGGCTTTCTAAATAGTGATAGTTGATCCTCCACAATTCTGTTGCTCGAGGCGATAGCATCTTACAGCACAAAAGCAGCCCATTCAATCCATCGTTCAAGTGTTGGCTCCTTTACAGCTATCCAATTAATCCTACATTAGATCAGAGGGGAAAACAAAGACATTTTTTCCTATTGTATTTTTCTCTCTCACTCTTTCCCTTCCCACCTTTCTTAGAGCTTCCATTCACAATCCCTCTCACATTTCCCTGGCTATTAGAATCTGTTGATCTCATAGCCTTACCTTTCCATCTCTTTTGTTTCTCTCAACTGTGTATCTCCCTCTCTGTTCACTTCTCTCACTCATTCATTTATTCAATCTATACTGTTACGGCCGGGATGGGAGGAGTGTGTGAATTATCAAGTCCAACTATTCCGCAGACAGCACCATCTCTGTAATGAAATATCCCAACACGGTGCTTCACAGAAGCATTGCAAAAAAAAGTATGACACTGAGCCGCACTAGGAGATATTAGGTCAGATGACCAAAAGAGGTAGGTTTTAAGGAGTGTCTCAAAGGGGGACAATGAGGGAGAGGGGTGCCGGGAGGGAGTTCCAGAGCATGGGGCCTAGTCAACTGAAGTGAAGGTCACCAACAGTGGTGCAATTATGACTGGGGACGTTCACCTTTGTCACGATCGATCAGACACACACAGGCACACAATGTGTGCAAACTTCATCAACGTCATTATCAGTTTTAAGTTGCAGTATTTTAAATTACAGGATACACACGATGTGGTGGGTGAGGGGGCGGTTTGTAGCATTAAAAAAAAAATTACCGTTCTAGTTAAGCGGGAAGCTATTAATTACTCAAAGTAGGGGTGGGATCAATCACAGGCACTCCCAGTACAAACTGCACTACATTAGACGGGCTCTCAAAACAGTGATTAGAAAAATACTGTTCAGCCACTTCAATTCTTTGATCATTGCAAAGTCAAAGCAGAGATTGTGCACCATTTGCAAATTCAATGAATTTCAAACGGTTGTGTGGATAAAAGGACTTTTAAAAAATAAAAATTCAAGCATACGTTTTGCTTATTGAACAGAATAAAATAGAATTTATACAGCACCTTCCACAGCCAAAGTCCCAAAGTCTTTCGGAGCCATGAGATTACCACTAAAAGTTGTCACTGCTTTGTTGTGAGGTCCTACACAGTTTATTCCCCAATAAAGTCTGTGAACACTAAAATACACCCCGTGTGTTGTGAAAGCATTCACATTTTAAAGTTGGTGTGCAAAGATTGGTACCATTAAATGGAGGCCAGATCACCCATCGGGTGCACCCAGTTCACTCGGAGGGAGCACCAGTCACGGAAAATTGTGGGCACCTCAGTTCGCTTTTCCCAAATACACGGCAGGGTAAAGATCTCACTTTGGCTGCAATGGTGAAATTGGGTTCATTAGATCGATTCCTAGGGTGAGAGCGCTGACCAATGAGGAGGGGGTGACCTGAGTAGATCTACACCAACTGCAGTTTAGGAGAATGAGAAGTGATCTCACTGAGACAAAAGGTTCTGAGAGGGTTCGATAGGGTAGGTGCTGGAATGGTGTGTTCCAGGTCAGGCTAGAGGGGCTGAATGTTCTTCTCCTGCTCCTGTTTCTCAATGTCCTTTTGAAGGTGTTGCTGGTTGGGTTAATGGCCGGCATCTATCCCCGTGTACGATGGGCACGCGGCAAATCAGATCCGTCCGCGATGGGGTAGCTGCGGGTCGTACACGTTTGCTGATGGCTGAATAGACCAATCCGAGAGAGGCAGGTTCTGCCCGTGAAGGGGTTATCAGGTGTTAGTGTGGGTTGTTGTTGTTTTCCCAGGTGTTGGCACCTGTTTCAAGTCATTGCAGCCGCTGATGGTCAGGGCAGCGCATGCTGGCCCACAGGACATGCTGCCATTTTCCTTGGTCATCAGCTGGCGTCTCCCAGGTGCAAAAATAATCGAGGCTTGGGGCCTTTTGGGTGGCCTCCTGGTGTCCTGACTCTGGCTACCTCGCCATACGGAGAGTCCTTAGGTATAGGCCCGGCTTCCACCCTGTGGACACAGCCAAGTCAGTGCAGTCAGCTCTGCCTGATGAGTGTCATTGAGAGGACTCTGCCGCCCTTGTGTTTCTGCCCTTCCGCCAGAATCTCAGACCGGAAATGGCAAACAGCAGAGATGAAAGTTGTTGAGCTTCCTTTCTCGATAGCCACAAGTCATCCGGGTTTCACAGCAATACAGCAGGCTGACGAGGACACAAACTCCATATATCAGCAACTTGATCCTCGGAGTCAGCGTGCTGCTAATCCATGCACATTTTATGAGTCGCCCAAAGGGTGGTGGCTGCTTTCCCTGCGCGTGCATCAGGTTCTGCATTAAGGGACAGATTGTCTGTCACCGCAGACCCAAGGTAGCAGAATTGGCCAGCTGCTTCCAGCGTTATGTTATTTAGTGTGATCAAAGGCAGAGATGTGACACCCTGTCCCATAACCATCATTTTCTTCACACAGGGAGAACAAGTTACAGCTGAGTTTCCACGTGAGCATAGAGTTCTCTGATCAAGACGTGCTGTATTTTTGTCTTTGTAACTGTCTACAGTTCAAATTTCTGCTAAAAGACATTGGCATGATGACGGACATAAGATTTTCCATGAACCAGCCCATTCTGATTAACGGAAAGGTGTCGTTCAACTTTTTCCTTGCAATAGTCGATGTATTTAAGAACAGTATCCAGTTTTATTAATTCTGCTGAAATTATCACACAAAATAAGCATATAATAAGTGTCCAATCCTCCACCAATATCCGGAGAACATTCAGGCTTGGGCTGAAAAGAGGCAAGTAACACAAGTTCCAGGCAATGGCCATCGGCAACAAGAGAGAATCTAACCATCACCTCTTGACATTCAATGGCATTCCCATCGCTGAATCCCCCACTATCTACATCCTGGAGTTACCATTGACCAGAAGCTGAACTGGACCAGTGATAAAAATACTGTGGCCACAAGTCAGAGGCTGGGAATTCTGCAGTGAGTATCTTACCTCCTGACTCCACAAAGCTTGTCCACCATCTACAAGGCACAAGTCAGGAGTGTGATGGAATGTTCTCCACTTACCTGGATGAGTGCAGCTCCCACAAAACTCAAGAACCTCGACACCATCCAGAAAAAAAGCAGCCCGCTTGATTGGCACCCCACCCAGTACCTTCAACATTCACTCCCTTCGCCACCGACAGACAGTGGCAGCAGTGTGTACCGTCACAGACTACACTGCAGAAACTCACCAAGACTCTTTTGACAGCACCTTTCAAACCCACGACCACTATCTCCTAGAAGGGCAAGGGTTCATGGAACACCACCACCTGCAAGTTCCCCTCCAAGTCACATATTATCCTGACTTGGAACTGAAACAAAATACTGTGGATGCTGGAGATCTGAACTAAAATGAAAGTGCTGGATGAACTAATTCCGAAGAAGAGTCATATTGGATTCGAAACGTTAACTCTGTTCCTCTATCCAGGGATGTTGCCAGACTGGCTGAGTTTTTCTCACGTTTTAATTTTATTTCTGAGTTGGAAATATATCGCTGTTCTTTCACTGTCGCTGGAAAATCCTGGAACTCCCTCCCTAACAGCACTGTGGGTGTACCTACACCACATGGACTGCAGCGGTTCAAGAGGGCAGCTCATCACCACCTTCTCAAGGGCAACTAAGGATGGGCAATAAATGCTGGCCTCGCCAATGCTCACATCGTGTGAATGTACAAAACATACTTTATATATTTTCAAAAAAATTCAAATGCAACTTATTTACACTCGCCAAAAAAAAAATCTTTTGCTGATTGGAAGCTCTTTAAAGGGTAAACAGTGATTCGCACAGAGTGATCAAGGCCGTATTTACTTCAAGGCTAAACAACAGGAATGTTTTGTTATCAGTCTGTGGATATTCAGGTTTCAGGGTGAGAGAAAGAGAGGGACTGGTGAGACAGCCTTGGTGAATTCTGAACTCACCAGATAACAAAGTTAATGGTTGGGTGGTCAGGGCTGCAGACAAGAGTTAGTTATCAATGTAATTTTGTAATGGAATTATAAGGTTTCTGACAGTTCAGAATTCTCATTCCTGTGTAGTAGTGCAATGTGTGGGCTTATTGGTGGAGCCTCATACCACAGACTTTAATAAGGCCAAAAGCTGAGGCCACACATGCTGCAGCGGTTCGGGGAGAAAGCCCAACGTCACATTCGCAGGGTAACTCAAGCCCTGGGCAACAACTAGCAGCCTTGCCAATGACAACCAGATCCCAAAGAATTTAAACTTTTAAAATATTGCTGAAAAGAGAGACGTGTTGTCGGAGATTTTTGGCCTGCATTCATCAGGCTAAACACAAGGATGCCAAATTTCAAACAATCACAACAACTTATACTACAAGAGAAATTGGTTGGGAAGTCCACTCCCATTGGCTAAGGCAGTGTCATGGAGAAAGCAATGGGGAACTATACGCTCCCCAATCTCCTGCGTAATTCAAAGAAGATGCAAGGCTCGAACATATTTCTTTTGTTTGCGGAGAACAGATCCCTGTGTATGAATGTATATCACTTCTAGCAAGTATAAATGAGCCACATTACGAGCTCAGCTGGTTGTCTCCAATTGCTTGTTAGTGTGGTTATTAGCACACTCAGGATTTTTAGTCTTACGTAATCAGCATGTGGATACATATTAAAAATTAAATGTTGCCTTTTGCGCAACTCAAGAGGTGACACAACATTGCACTAAATTACATCAGACAAGAAACAAATGGACCAGGGGTTCAAATTAGCTAGTTCAGCAGCTCAAAGGCCGAGTGGATTAGGTAGATGTCTAAAAATGAAAGATGTGTTTTATGAGAATGGTCCCGGGGATGAGCGACTTCAGTTACAAGGATTGATTGCTGAAGCAGAGGTTTTTCTCTTTGGAGAAGCGAAGGTGGGAGAGGAGACTTGACCATGACATTCAAAATCACAAAGAGGCTAGGCAGAGTTGATTGAGAGGAAACTGTTCCCATTGCCTGAAGGATTGAGCACCAGAAGACAATGACTTAAAGCGATTGGCAAAAGGACAAACAGTGAGATGAGGAAAAACATTTTTTTTTTTTTAAAAACGCAGGGAGTGGTTAGGATCTGGAATGCACTACCTGAGACTGCGGTGGAAGCAGCTTCAATAGAAGCCTTGACAAGAGATTTGGGTTGTTAGCTTAAGAGATTTTTCAGAAATCTGGAGAAAAGTCAGGGGAGCGGAAGTAGGTGGATTGCTCTACTGAGCTGGCACAGAAACAATGGACCGAATGGCCTCCTTGTGTGGTATAGCCATTCTATCATTCTGAGAGTTCAAGTAAATAAGGTAGCTCTCAAAGCACTTGCTAAATTTATAATTACTGCATAAAAACAGTTCTAATGAGCGCCCAAATAGCAAACATGCTCTTGGGATAATCCAGGTAAAAAATCATTTGCGTTTAGCGAAGCCTGCTTTATTCAGACAAGAAAAGAGAATCTCAGTTTTAGGTGATACAATAACAGGTGAGGTATCAAAAACAGTTCCTAGCTTTAAAAAAAAATCCAACACTAATACATTCCTTGTGGCTTACTAAAAGTTACTCAGCAGTGGAGAAATGTTTTCAATATTTATGTGTTTAGATAGAAATTATTTATATTGCTAAAATATTCCTGGCAGTTTATGAACTAGTGCTGCATTCAATGTTATTTCAACAGACTCAAAATGTTGCTATTTTAATTAAACACATTGTTAAAACGTTGTTGCTTCACCTTCACGCCATACATATTTAAAGTAAATTACCCCACTTCTAGTGTAACATTGTGTTATTTCAGGAGACACAGTAAACAGTCTGCCCCCTCAGGTGGATGTGAAAGATCCCGTGGAGCTACTTTTAAGAAGACTAAGGAAATTCAGGTTTCCAGCATCCGCAGTATTTTTCCTTCATATTAAAAGAAAATTCTCTCGATGTCCTGGTCAATATTTATCCTTTATTCAACATTTTACTGAAAAACAAATAGGGATTATCTGGTCATTTATTTCATTGCTGTGTGTGGGGGCTTGCTGTGCGCAGTCAGATTGATGCATCTCACAATGCATCACAGCCAAGGTTACACTTAAAAGAGGATAGATGGCAAACAATTCACTGAAATGTTTTGAACAATTAAACTTGGGAGTTAAATCCAGTCATTTTACTTGAAAGAGCCTGTGTCTGAACTAGTTTTGCCACATCGCTCCCCCTCGAGATCACAGTTTAACATCTAACACCTGTATGGTAAATAACAGGTGCATTTCAGAACCGCAAGGCATAAGCAAATTAGAGCAAAATGCGTCACTGACAACGCCAGCAATGCCCACATCCCATAAACGTTCTTTTTTTAAAAAGCTGCACAACAGATGCAGAAGTCAGGATATTCCTGTACATTACACTGGCTTATCCTGCTCATGTCTTCGGAAAGTACTTTTTAAAAAAATGTTTGTAATTGAATATAAAACCACTTTGAAATAAGCATCTGGTTTGACCATTCTACATTGTGCTGTGTATTCAGGGACAATCAGGGTAGTGTCGAGGATTTGGCCCGCTACACGTGGTGCGATTTGGAAAGCCTGCGCGCTCTTATAACTACTTTCTGCCCTCCCGATAGTGCAGATCCCCTGCTGGGGCACAGTTCCACTTAACGTTACAGATTTCCTTTGCAAAGCGGTGTGGGGAGCTAAATGTGGGCAGCCAATGAGCTACAGTACACCCACTGGAGTTGGGTCATTCCGCTCTGCTGAAGGGTCTGACCTGATTGGTGCTTTTCTTTAAAAATAAAACTGACCTATCAGGACAGCACTCCACATACTTGGGTTAAAAATAATTACACTTAATGGAAATGGTACTGATATAAATATGTGCCTCTGGCACTGTAAGCAGTGTAGCTGTTAGTTACTTTCAGCATTTGCTGTTCATAGCAACAACGAGCAACGAATGGAAGAATATTGAGACGCAGCAAACACACAGAGAATGGTCTACTCCTGCCCCGAAGACATGGCAGCAGCTAACGGGCACAAGATGCTGCTAAAAACAGACTCGCTCTTCAAACACTTCCTGTTCCAGCATAGCCTGCTTCCTGGCTACAGATTAGAAACAGTTCTGCACTCAATTCTAGCAAGCAGCTGAATGAACTTATCCTGCTCGCTGCTCAGTGGGCTAGACTCCATTTTGAGAGCACACTTTCTACAGGAAACATTAGATTGAAAGTGGTTCATGCTGAAGCACAATATAATTTAAACTCGTTGCCTTAATTCACTTCTGGTGGCAGAGGGTCGGTAACGAGAGGAAACAGACTAAAGGGAATTGGCAAAAAAGAAACAAGAGGCCACATAAGGAAACATTCTTTTTACGCAGCGAGTGGCTGTGATCTAGAATGCATTACCTGAAAGGGCGATGATAGCGATTTCAGTACCAACTTTCAAAAGGGAATTGGATAAATACCTGATGGGGAGATAAACTGCCAGGTTATGGGAAAAGAACAGGGGAATAGAACCTAACACTTTCGGAGAGCTAGCACAGGCATGATGGGTTGAATGGCCTCATTCTATGATTCTATGTATGGGCACATTGAGGAGAGCTGCCAAGTTTATTGGCTTTGCTTTCACAGAGTGCTGACCCTTGTTCTGATATTAATATATTCTGCTATATTACCTCTATGCCACTAGCAGCACCTTCTTTGGTCTTTAACACCACCATTAACACTCCCTTTGTCCTGTGTCCATGACATCTTTGTCAAGTCTCTTCTGAGCTCCCACCTATCCCTAACCTTCTACTTTGCTCCACCTGCTCCACACCCTCTTTCAACAGTATAAAATCCATCACATTTCTATCTCTCTTTAGCTCTGAAGAGTCACACGGACTTGAAACGTTAACTCTGTTCCTCTCTCCACAGTTGCTGCTGAGTTTTTCCAGCATTTTCTGGTTTTATTTCAGATTTCCAGCATTTGCAGTATTTTGCTTTTATCCCAGTAAGTTTATTTGGTCAGCATTTCAGTTATACTATAGGGAAAGATGATGGCATAGTGGTAATGTCAATGGGTGAGTAATCCAGAGGCTCAGGCTAATGTTCTGGGGTCAAAGGTTCAAATCCTACCATGGCAGCTAGGTAATGGTGACCATGAAGATTATCACTGACTGTTGTAAAAATAGGCCCATGTGGCAGAAGGTGTAGGGGGAACATGAGGAAGAACCTTTTTACGCAGAGGGTAGTGGGTGTCTGGAATTCGCTGCCCAAGTTGGTGGTAGAGGCAGAAACTCTAAACTCTTTTAAAAAGTACCTGGATCTTCACCTTAAGTGCTGTCAGCTGCAGGGCTATGGGCCGGGTGCAGGAAGGTGGGATTAGAAAGGGCACCTGGGTGTCCTCGGGCTGGCATGGACAAGATGGGCCGAATGGCCTCCTTCTGTGCTGTAACTTTTCTATGATTCTATGGTTCACTAATGCCTTTTAGGTGAAGGAAATCTACCATCCTTACCTGGTCTGGCCCTACATGTGACTCCAGACTCACAGCAATGTGGTTGACTCTTAAATGCCCTCTGAAATGGCCTAGCAAGCCACTCAGTTCAAGGGCAATTAGGGATTGGCAATAAATGCTGGCCTTGCCAATGACACCCACATCCCATGCAAGAATAAATAAAAATGTGATAGAGTTTTCTGCCCAAACAGCCCATCTGTTTATTTACACAACATTCATTTCCCGATTACATTAAAAATAGCAGCAGGCAAGTCAGTTTATCCAGGAAGACACCGGTTAACACTAGCAATAGTCCACCACACCCCCAACAAATCCATTTAATTTGCCCGACAACTCCGAAGGGGCAATTCAAGCATGCATAGTTCTCAAAAAGGTCCTCCATGAGGAAACAGCATCGCCAATGGAGATCACCGCCCCTCTTAAAGAGCACCAAAGGCAAAGGCATTCTCCCCTGTGCCTCAGCCAATATTTATTCCTCAGCCAACATTATTAAAACTCGATGTGAAATGCTTTGGAAGGTCCTGAGGTTGTGAAGAGACACTATAGAAATGCGAGTCTCTCTTTCCTTTACTGCAGAGTATGTTAACTATGAGGCAGCGAGGCTGAATGGTCAACCAAGCTTTATAAATAGGGCACTTTCTAACTGAAACCCAAACTACAGCTCTTGGCACAAGCCCTTACATGGCAGTCTGAATGCCCTTGTGATCACCAATTACACCGCACCAGAATATATTTTGGGAGAGTAGATCACAGAACTAAGATCAAACATAAGAGACCATCATGAGGTGGTGAGGATTTTCATTAACATTTTCACTGCAGAAAATAGCTTTCATTTGTTACAATTATGAGGCTTATAAAATTGTTCTATTTTGGGGCTGCAGTTTTAAATTGAGGGTAAATGAATGGAGTCGTGTGACCTGTTCTGAATTCTGCCCGACAGAAAGCCTTGCTGCTTTGATTGTGAGAGCTCTAAGGAAGGCTTGAATTGTTTTGCTGAGAAGGTGGTGCAAGGTATTACACTGGGAGACAAGAGGAGCAGTCTTCGAGTGTACTATGAGTAGACCCTGAGTCTCCCAAAGTGCCAGGTGTTATAGGTATCGGATTATCAACAGTTGTGCTGTAAACTATCTATTTATTTTTAAGATGAAAGGGAGTTGGGATCAAAGGTAGTTAATTGCCATTTCTACCTAGCAACAAGGCTAATATGTTTCATGTTGCTATGGAGAAAGAGGGCAGAGGAAGCCATTTTTGAGATCAGATTACAGGCTTCCCTACATATCTATGAACACCACAGGCAAGCAGCCGTTGGTTTGGGTGTGATCTGCAGCCATCTGAAAGGCATAGAGCAAGAGATAGGGGCAGGCAGCCCTGCACCTGAAGCAGAGAAGAAGCTGACTATTGTCCATCACGCAGAACGTGGGTGGGGGCTCGCACGCAGATTGAAGACTGAGTTTGCGAGCATTTAAAGGAGGCTGGACATTTCACCTAACCTGGGGTTAGAGGGAAGGTGTCCACAGTGTAACCCTCACAATGAAAGTCAGCTCTGGGATCAGATGTCACCCAGCTGGGAAAGTAAAAAAGACGCAAGCCATCGGGAGCTGAGAATAATTTTAAACTGGTTCCTGGGGATGAAGCGACCATTTAAGGAACAGAGTAACATATAATCATAGCAGGAGATTTTCAGTTGTACTAAAAGTTAAATAAGGAATCTCTTTTCTGTACTTTTAAGTACAGGTTGCCTACAGAAAAAAAAGTGGTTAGTCAATAATGTTTTTGGTCATTTGTTACAGTAAAAGTTTTAAAATGTAAAATCTTGACGTCATTTCTTGGGCTGATAATTGGAAGTTCGAATTTCGCTATCGGTCTCTACAGAGATCGCAACACTTTAGTCAGCTGGTTCCTCAATAGCTTCAAGATGTAAATGCTTCTATAAACTAATAAAACCCAGCTGATAACCTTATCTAAAATTTATAAACTCAATTCAAAAAGCTTTAAGAGCTCTGGCAGGGATAAATATAGATTAGAACTGGTCAGAGATATTAATCACATTCAGATAGCAACAGGTTCCAATCCATTTATCTTTTTAAGAAGGACCCACTTACCCACTCAATGGGAAATGCAGCAATCCAATGGCAAAGCACTAACAAGGCAATTAAAACATTCGGCAATTGTATACACAGAACGAGACTGAACAGGGATCAAAGGCATTAGCAACATTTTGCCTGGTTCATATCTCTCAGCATTTATCCAAGAAACACATCAGCTGGGCACCTTCCCATAAGGGATCCTGTGCGATATCAAAAAGGTAAGGTGCAGTGGAGGGGAGATGGCAGCATATATTGACATTAGGTGTTTACACAGATGCGTGCAACAATAATTCTGTATATACTTGTGACTGAGGCAGACACAAAGCACAGTCCAATATCTGGTTTTCACAGTCAGAATATGAACTCACGAGTACTAAATTACTTCATATTTTACGCATTTTGCCTATTCTCACAGAGGGAGTTCCAGGTTAAAATTGTGGAGTCATAAAAGTCATTTTCCAGCCATGAAGGAGGCCATTCAGCCCATCAAGTCCGTGCCAGCTCGCTGTGGAACAATCTAGTCAGTCCCACTTCCCTAGTCTATTTCAGTAGCCCTGCAAGTTTATTTCCCTCAAGTGCCCATCCAATTTCCTTTTGAAATTATTCATCATCTCCACTTCGACCACCCTCGTGGGCAGTAAGTTCCAGGTCATTACCACTTGCTGCGTAAGAAAGTTCTTCACATCCTCCCATATCTCTTAAAATTTTAAATCTGTGTCCTCCTAGTCCTTGTGCGGTCAACTAATGGGAACAGGTTTTCTTTGTCTACCTTATCTAAATCTGTTGTAATCTTGTACACCTCAATCAAATCTCCCCTCAATCTCCTTTGCTCCAAGGAGAATAACCCCAGCTTCTCTAACCTAACCTAAACTATTAGCTAAAATCCCTCACTCCTGGGACCATTCTGGTAAATCTTCTCTGCATCCTCTCAAGGATCCTCGCACCTTTACTAAAGTGTTGCCAAATTATTTTTGTCCTCCAAATAAGATGGTCAGAGTAGCTATCAGACAGTGTTGGAAGAGGAGAGGACATTAGATTGAGGAAAGTATCCCCAGCTTCATTCTTTACAGCATTACTTTCCTTGGATAGAGCTGTTTTGATTAGATCGACAGCAACTGGGTTGCTAAGAACAGGCTCAATTTCCTGGAAGCAGTTATTGGGTCCAACTTTACCTCAATTTGCAACCGTTGTCAGTTATTTCATTCTGAAGTTACACTTTGAACCTACACCCAACATCTATCACGTTAACATTCAACACATAAAAATTTTTAAAAATAGGATGTGGGTGCTGCCCCGGCCTAGGCCAACGACCATCCCTAAATGCCCTCTGAACAAGGGCAATTAAGAGTCAACCGCATTGCTGTGGGTCTGGAGTCACATGTAGGCCAGACCAGGTAAGGATGGCAGATTTCCTTCCCTAAAGGGCATGAGTGAACCAGATGGGTTTTTAATGTCAATCGGCAATGGCTTCACCATCATCATCATTAGACTTTTAATTCCAGATTCTTATTGAATTCAAATTTCAATAAGAATGCCGTGGTGGGATTTGAACTCAGGTTCCCCAGAGCATTACCACATCTGTGGAGAGAAAAACAAGAGTTCATGTTTCGAGTCCCTATGACTCTTCTTCAGAGCTCTGAGGAAGAGTCATAGGGACTCGAAACGTTAACTCTGTCTTTCTCTCCACAGATGCATTTAGACCTGCTGAGTTTTTCCAGCAATTTCTGTTTTTGTTTCAGTGTCTGCCGTATTTTGCCTTTATCCCCAGAGCCTGGGTTATCCCCTGGGTCTCTGGAATACTAGTCCCATGATAATACCACCATGTCACCGCCTCCCCGTAATAAATAGGCTCACACCACCTGCTCCAGTACTGCTACATCCTGTAGTATTTTGGGCGGCAACTGCTGTGTCCCTCTCAATCTGCCCAGACACGATAACCAGTCTCCCCACACCACTGTGAATAACTGAAGTCTCTCACTATTGCTGTGTCAAACCACTTTGTAGTTGACAGGCTGAGCAATGCAGCACACACTCCATTCTGTGCAGGTCATTAGGCTTTGAAGCAGGACAGTCAGTATTAAAAATACATGGGAGATTCTAATCACTGCAGTACAGTACCAGTAATTTAAACAGCACCAACTGCAGCCTTGATGCGTTCTATAAATACACAGTGGGCGGTCAGTCATTACCACTTCCTTAATATCAGTTACACAATTTGTTAATTTTTAACTGAAGAATTCCAAATACAAGAATAAAACAGCCTCTAACGCAAAAACGCTTGGGATAATGGTGCAAGGGCACGAATTAAACAGAACAGTAATGAGTAGGTAACCCATATCCTGATCTTGCATCCTAGTCAAATCGACTGTTAAATACAAGTGCATCATCACATTAGACATTAAACTTGACGAACCTGTTTTGGGATTTTTCCTTCATAAAGCAAGTAGGTAAAAGTTATTTTGAAGTGCAAATCCTACTGTTAGTAGTTTCCAACTTGTGCACAGCAAGCTCCCACAAGCAGAGAAAAAGAAACCAAAAGCCAGATAATCTATTTTTGGTAGTACACAAAATTTATGGCACAGGAGGCAGCTGTGTGGCCCAGTGAGTCTATGCCAGCTCTCCATCTAGCCATCCAGCCAGTGCCATTACCTTTGCTCTAACCCTGTGGCCCTGCAAGTTTATTTCCCTCAAGTCACCATCCAATTTCCTTTTGAAACCATTGATTGTCTCCACATCCACCACCCTCATGGGCAGCAAGTTCCAGATCAAAGTTGCTCTTCACATTGACCCCGTCCCCAATCCCCATCCCCATCATCTCTTGCTCAAAACCTCAAACGTGTGTCCACCCCATCACCCCCAACCCTGCATCTTTTCACCATTAGCTAATCGGAACAGCTTTTCGTTGTCTACGTTATCTCAACCTGTCATTATCTCGTAAACCTCGATCAAAGACCTCAATCTCCTTTAAACTAAGGAGGACAACCCCAGCTTCTCCAAGTTAACAGAGTGAAGCCGGAGTTACAGGTGGAGCGGGTAGCGGAGTGAAGCCGGAGTTACAGGTGGAGCGGGTAGCGGAGTGAAGCCGGAGTTACAGGTGGAGCGGGTAGCGGGGCGAAGCCGGAGTTACAGGTGGAGCGGGTAGCGGGGCGAAGCCGGAGTTACAGGTGGAGCGGGTAGCGGGGCGAAGCCGGAGTTACAGGTGGAGCGGGTAGCGGGGCGAAGCCGGAGTTACAGGTGGAGCGGGTAACGGAGCGAAGCCGGAGTTACAGGTGGAGCGGGTAGCGGAGTGAAGCCGGAGTTACAGGTGGAGCGGGTAGCGGGGTGAAGCCGGAGTTACAGGTGGAGCGGGTAGCGGGGTGAAGCCGGAGTTACAGGTGGAGCGGGTAGCGGAGTGAAGCCGGAGTTACAGGTGGAGCGGGTAGCGGAGTGAAGCCGGAGTTACAGGTGGAGCGGGTAACGGAGTGAAGCCGGAGTTACAGGTGGAGCGGGTAACGGAGTGAAGCCGGAGTTACAGGTGGAGCGGGTAGCGGAGTGAAGCCGGAGTTACAGGTGGAGCGGGTAGCGGAGTGAAGCCGGAGTTACAGGTGGAGCGGGTAGCGGGGTGAAGCCGGAGTTACAGGTGGAGCGGGTAGCGGGGTGAAGCCGGAGTTACAGGTGGAGCGGGTAACGGAGTGAAGCCGGAGTTACAGGTGGAGCGGGTAGCGGAGTGAAGCCGGAGTTACAGGTGGAGCGGGTAGCGGAGTGAAGCCGGAGTTACAGGCGGAGCGGGTAGCGGGGTGAAGCCGGAGTTACAGGCGGAGCGGGTAGCGGAGTGAAGCCGGAGTTACAGGCGGAGCGGGTAGCGGGGTGAAGCCGGAGTTACAGGCGGAGCGGGTAGCGGAGTGAAGCCGGAGTTACAGGTGGAGCGGGTAGCGGGGTGAAGCCGGAGTTACAGGTGGAGCGGGTAACGGGGTGAAGCCGGAGTTACAGGTGGAGCGGGTAACGGAGTGAAGCCGGAGTTACAGGTGGAGCGGGTAACGGAGTGAAGCCGGAGTTACAGGTGGAGCGGGTAGCGGGGTGAAGCCGGAGTTACAGGTGGAGCGGGTAGCGGGGTGAAGCCGGAGTTACAGGTGGAGCGGGTAGCGGGGTGAAGCCGGAGTTACAGGTGGAGCGGGTAGCGGGGTGAAGCCGGAGTTACAGGTGGAGCGGGTAGCGGGGTGAAGCCGGAGTTACAGGTGGAGCGGGTAGGGGAGTGAAGCCGGAGTTACAGGTGGAGCGGGTAGCGGGGTGAAGCCGGAGTTACAGGTGGAGCGGGTAGCGGGGTGAAGCCGGAGTTACAGGTGGAGCGGGTAGCGGGGTGAAGCCGGAGTTACAGGTGGAGCGGGTAGCGGGGTGAAGCCGGAGTTACAGGTGGAGCGGGTAACGGGGTGAAGCCGGAGTTACAGGTGGAGCGGGTAGCGGGGTGAAGCCGGAGTTACAGGTGGAGCGGGTAACGGAGTGAAGCCGGAGTTACAGGTGGAGCGGGTAACGGAGTGAAGCCGGAGTTACAGGTGGAGCGGGTAGCGGGGTGAAGCCGGAGTTACAGGTGGAGCGGGTAGCGGGGTGAAGCCGGAGTTACAGGTGGAGCGGGTAGCGGGGTGAAGCCGGAGTTACAGGTGGAGCGGGTAGCGGGGTGAAGCCGGAGTTACAGGTGGAGCGGGTAACGGGGTGAAGCCGGAGTTACAGGTGGAGCGGGTAGCGGGGTGAAGCCGGAGTTACAGGTGGAGCGGGTAACGGAGTGAAGCCGGAGTTACAGGTGGAGCGGGTAGGGGAGTGAAGTAGGAGTTACAGGTGGAGCGGGTAGCGGGGTGAAGCCGGAGTTACAGGTGGAGCGGGTAGCGGAGTGAAGCCGGAGTTACAGGTGGAGCGGGTAGGGGAGTGAAGTAGGAGTTACAGGTGGAGCGGGTAGGGGAGTGAAGTAGGAGTTACAGGTGGAGCGGGTAGCGGAGTGAAGCCGGAGTTGGAACGGAAACTCAGTAACGGAGTAAGGAAACCGGAATGAATAACGGAGTAAAATTGAACTCGGAAAAGGAATTGATAACGGAGTCAATCCGGAGTTTCCGTCGCTGCTGCGCCCATTCCCTCCGCTGCGCCATTCACTGCGCTGCGCCCATTCACTCACTCACCCCGCTGCCATGATCCGCTCCGGCTCCGCCGATGCTACAAAGTAACCGACCGCCGCCTGCGCCTTCACTCCGCCCGCCCATTGGTCCGCCCCCCTGTCCATCCGCGCCGACCGACGGAGGGGGGGGGGGGCGTCCAATCGGAGCGAGGGGGCGGGAGAGCATGCAGCCTATAGGCCCGCGAGGCGAAGGGGGTGGGGCGGCCAGCCCCGGGATAAGGCTGGTGGGCGGAGCTTCGCTGCGGTTACTTTTGTGTCTGGATCTCTCCTGGAGAAGAAACAATGTGGAGCCGAGTGCTTGGGGTAAGAGAGAGGGGGGAATGGGGGGGAATGGGGGGGAAAGGGTCAGTAAACGAGGTGGAGGGTGGCAGAGGGTCGGGGTAAGAGAGGGAATGAGAGTCTTGAGAGGAAGGAAGGAAGGAGGGAGGGAGGGTGAAAATGGAGGAGGGAAAAAATGTTGAGTGGTAGGGATAAAAGAATAAGAGGGGTAGGGAAGAGAAAGGAAGTGATGGGGTTGAAGGGGTAAAATGGAAGTGTTCATGGGTCATGAGCTTTACTAGCAAGGCCAGCATTTACTGCCTCTCCCTAATTGCCCTTGATAAGAGTGAGATGATGTGTAGAGGGTAAAATTGAAGTGATGTGGGTGAGTTTGCAATTGGCTGCTTCATTACCTGTGGCTTTGCTCTATATATATATATATACATATATATAGGCACTATCTTGTTCCCTGACAGAGAACTTCGGTTAAATCCAAGTCATGGTCCAAAACAGGTCACTGATCCCCAGCCTTGACCCTTCCCTCTGTCGGGCAAGTGGCACGGGTGCCTCTGACACTGTTTCGGGTGACAGGCTGGCTGGATCTGGCGCAGCAGAAACAGTCTCCACCCAGCCTGGCCTCTGACTGCAGCTCCAGACTTCGGAAAGTCTGACAGAATCCATTGGCCCTGAGCCTGGAAGCGCTGGTAACAGAACTGGCTTACAGTCTAGTTTAGAGCTTCCTGGCTTGCGTTGATACAGTCAGTGCCTTTTTGTCAGCTGTGGCTCTGTGGGTGGATTCTAATCTCTGAGTCAGAAAGTTGTGTTTAAATCTCTCTTGGGCCTTGTATGCGGATGCCAAGACTGATAAGCTAGTGCACTATTGAGGGAGTGCTGCACAACTGGCGATGCCATCTTTCGGATGAGATTTTAAACAGAAATACCCTTATGGCTGTATGCTACAGCAGAGCAGGGGCGTTCTCCCAGGTACCCTGGACAATATAAATCCCTCAAACATCACAAAAACAAATTGGTCATTATTATTCTGCTGTCTATGGGAGCTTGCTGTTCACAATTCGGCTGCTTGTGTTTCCTACATTACAACAGTGACTATCCTTCAAAAGCACTTAATCAGCTGTAAAGCATTTTGGGATGTCCGATGGCTGTGAAAAGGTCCATATAGATGCAAGGCTCTCTATCTTTTTCTTTCACAACCTCAGGACATCTCAAAGCACTTGCAGCCAAAAGTGTAGTCACTGTTGTAATGTGGGAAAGGCAGCACCCCATTTACGCACAGCATGGTCCCACAAACAGGAATTGATAATGACCGGGTGACGTGTGGGACTGCAAAATGTGAGAGTCCTGGATGCCAATGTGATCCAGGACAGACGTGCCTGTGGTAAGTGTCTGTGGTTCAAAGTCATTGAGCTGGAGGCCGAGCTGCAGACACTGCAATGCGTTAGGGAGAGGGATAGTTACCTGGATACTTTGTACCAGGAAGCAGTCACATCCCTTAGGGATAGGGTCTTCTGATTTGGCCAGGGGCAGGAGGGTGAGCCTGCAAGTGAGGCGGGTATGGAGACCCAGCAGGTAGAAGTGGAGGACCCTCAGCCTTTGCAATTGTTTGAGGTTCTTGCAGCTTGTATGATTGAAAATGGTGGCTGCAGGTTGGATAAGCAAACTGACCATGGCACCAGGGTACAGGAAGCCATTCAAGCGGTGGGGGAGTTAATAGGAATGTAGTGGTATTAGGGGACAGTATAGACAGGGGGATAGACACAGTCCTCTGCAGCTGAGAGTGGGTGTCCAGACGGCTGTGCTTGCCTGCCTGCTGCCAGGGTTTGGGACATCTGCTTTGGGCTGGAGATGAACTTGCATTGGGAGGGGGAGGATAGGTACCACATAGGTACCAATGACATAGATAGAACTAGGAAAGAGGCTTTGCTGAGGGCATTTTAAGAGTCAACCACATTGCTGTGGGCCTGGAGTCACATGTAGGCCAGACTGGGTAAGGAAGGCAGATTTCCTTCCCGAAAGGATATGAGTGAACCAGATGTGTTTTCGCAACAATCGATGATAGTTTCATGACACCATTAATGAGACTAGTTTTTACTCCAGGTTCATTAATTGAATTCAAATTCCACCAGAGCATTAGCCTAGGCTTTTGGATTACTAGTCCAGTGATGTTACCACGATACCACCATCTCCCCAATGATATAATGTGCAGTGAGACAGAGTTAATTAATGACCTCATATTGAAGGTGCCCCTTGGTAGCAGTGATCGTAATATGATTGAATTTCACATTCATTTTGCGGGAGAGAGAGGAGTGGATCTAAGACTAGTGTTTTAAACCTAAATAATAGCAATTATGATGTCATAAAGACAGAGCTTGCTACAGCGAACTGGGAAATTAGGATAAAGGATAGATCAGTAGAGATGCAATGGCAGACATTTAAGAAAATATTTCAGAATACTCAGAAAAGATATGTGCCAATGAGAAAGAAAGACTCTTTAAGGGAAGGAAGCATCATCTGTGGCTAACTAAGAAAGTTAAAGAGGGCATCAAATTGAAAGGGAAAGTGTATAATTCTGCAAAGATGAGTGGCAAGTCAGAAGATTGGACAGAATATAAGGAACAGTAAAGAATTACTAAAAGATTAATAAGAAGGGAGGAATGATAATACAAGACAAAGCAAGCTAGAAATATAAAACAGAGTTTCTGCAAGATTTTAAAAAGGAAAAGAGTAACTAATTTGAGTGCTGGTCCTCTAGAGAGTGAGTCTGGTGAATTAATAATGGCAAATAAGGAAATGGTGGATGAATTAAACAGATATTTTGCATCTGTCATCACTGTAGAGGATACAAATAACACCCCAGAAATAATTATAAATCAGGAGGTGAAAGGAAGGGAAGAACTTAAAACAATTACAATCATCAGGGAAAGGGTACTAAGAAAATTATTAGAACTAAAAGCTAACAAGTCCCCAGGCCCTGAAGAACTTCATCCCTGGGTCTTAAAAGAAGTGGCTGATAAAATAGTAGATGAGTTGGTTTTAATTTTCCAAAATTGTCTTGATTCTGGAAAGGTCCCATCAGATTGGAAAATAGTGAATGGGACTCCCTCAGGAAAACTACAAGCCATTTAGCCTAACATCTGTCATAGGATGCTGGAATCTAACATTAAGGAGGTTACAGTAGTGCACTCAGAAAATCTCTGTACAATCAGGCAGAGTCAACATGGTTTTGTGAAAGGGAAATCATGTTTGACTAATTTATTAGAGTTCTTTGAGGAAGTAATGAACAAGGTGGATAAAGGGGAGCCTGTGGATGCGCTGTACTTAGTCCAGAAGGCATTTGACAAGGTGATGCATCAAAGGTGACTACTCAAAATAATAACTCATGGTGTAGAGGCTAACATATTAAGATTGATAGAGGATTGGTTAGCTAACAGGGAACAGAGTAGGCATACATGGGTCATTTTTGGGTTGGCAAGATGTGATAAGCGGAGGGCATAGGAATCAGTGAGGGGGCTTCAACTATTTACAATTTATGTCAATGACTTGGATGAAGGGATTGAATGTATTGTTGCTAAATCTGATTACACATTGATAGGTAGGAAAGTAAGTTCTGAAGAGGACAATGAGCCTGTAAAGGGACATGGATAGATTCAATGAGTAGGCAAAAATTTGGCAGGTGGAGTATAAGGTGGAAAAATGTGAACTTGTCCACTTTAGCAGGAAGAATAGAAAAGCAGCATCTTATTTAAATGGAGAGAGATTGCAGAACTCTGAGGTACAGAGGGATCTGGGTGTCCTGGTACATGAATCACAAAAAGTTAGTATGCAGGCACAGCAAGTGGTTAGGAAGGCAAATTGAATGTTGTTTATTGTAAGGGGAATGGAATATAAAAATAGTGATGTTTTGCTGCAATTGTTCAGGGCATTGGTGAAACCACATCTGGAGTACTGTGTATAGTTTTGGTCTCCTTATTTAAGAAAGGATGTACAGGCGTTAGAAACAGTTCAAAGATGGTTCACTCGACTGACACCTGGGGTTGGGCGCTTACCTTATGAGGAAAGGTTGGATAGGCTGAGTTCTGCCGAAGGGCTATGAAGGCTTGAAACGTTAACTGATTTCTTCTCCGCCGATGCTGCCAGACCTGCTGAGTTTTTCCAGGTAATTCTGTTTTTGTTTTGGATAGGCTGTGCCTGTATCCACTGGAGTTTAGAAAAATGATAAGCGATCTTATTGAAACATATAAGATCTTGAGGGGACTTGATGGTGGATGTTGAAAATTTGCTTCCCATTGTGTGAGAGATTACCAAGACTCGCAGTTTAAAAATAAGGGGTCTTCCATTTAAAACGGAGATATGGGGAAATTGTTTCTGAGGGTTGAGAGTCTGTGGAGCTCTTCGCCAGAGAGCAGTTGAGGCAGGGTCAATGAATATTTTACGAACATACGAAATTAGAGCAGGAATGGGCCTCAGCCCCCTGAGCCTGCTCCGCCATTCAATAAGATCATGGCTGATCCGTTTGTGTTTCATATTCCACATTCCCATCTACCCCTAGTAACCTTTGATTCCCTTGCCTAACAAGAATCTATCTACTTCCACCTTAAAAATATTCAATTACTCCGCCTCCACCACCTTCTGAGGCAGAGAGTTCCAAAGTGTCTCAACCCTCTGAGAGAAAAAAATTCCCCTCATCTCTGCCCTAAAAGGGTGCCCCCCCCTAATTTGAAAACAGTGCCCCCCTAGTTCTGGCACACCCACAAGAGGAAACATCCTTTCCACGTCCACCTTGTCAATACCCTTCAGGCTCTTGTATACTTCAATCAAGTCACCCCTCACTCTTCTAAACTCCAGTGGAAACAAACCCAGTCTGTCCAACCTTTCCTCATAAGACAACCCACTCGTCCCAGGTATCAGTCCCTTTTCTGACTCACCTCCAACACATTTTAAGGCAGCGATAGATAGATAGATCCTTAACAAGGGAGCTAAAGGTTATCCAGGGCAGGTGGAATGTGTGAGTTGAGGCCACAGTCAGATCAACCATGATCTTGTTGAATAGTGCAGGAGGCTCAAGGCCTGCTGAATGGCCGACTCTTACTCCTAGTTTGTATGTTCGAATGACTGCATAACCTGAGAGTGATGTTGGTTGAGGTACAAATATCGATCAGGACGTCAGGAAGAACTCCCTGTTTCACCCAGCTCTGCCTGGGATCTTTTACATCAGCCTGGGAGGGGAGAAGGAGCTCTGATTTAATGACTCATTAAAAAGATGCCAATGTTGACAGAGTGGCGCGCTCCTCCCCTTGAGGCCTGCCCCTCTGAAGGGTTGGTGCTCCCCTGGGGGCTGCTCCTCTGTTGGGGCAGCGCACCCCCTGGGACCTGCACTGTGTCAGCTGGACTTTTTGAAAAGGCAGAACATGCAACCATTCAGCAAACCCCTCCCCAGTTCAGGAAGATCTGATGGTTTTAATCATTAATATTAAGGCCTCTGTCATAGCATTGATGTATTAAAGCAAAAGTTAAAGTGCGTAAGGGTGAAGTGGGTTGAAGTTTATGCTGTGTGTGCTCGTGTGGAGCATAAACACAGACCAGAAATCTCCTGTACAATGGGGAAACCAAATGTAAACGCTCAGTCTGCAAGTGTGACCCCAATCTTTTTATCATTTAATTCACCATCTGGCTGATGTTTCTGTCTTTGGCCTGCTGCACTGTTCCAGTAAAGCTGAAAGCAATCTCGAGGAGCCACACCTCACCTTCTGATCAGGCACTTTACAGCCTATTGAATTCGGCAATTTGAGACTGTGAACTCGGTCCCCCATTTTGACTTTTTTTTTTGCCATATGCTGGTCTAAATCTTATTTTTTGTGTTTTTGCTTTCAGACAGAGCTGTTTGTAATTCTACCATTCACACTCACTCTGGACAAACGCTTTGTTTCTTTACTGCAACCATTACCACCCCCTTTGCCTTTTGTTCCATGACAAAGATGTCATTTAATCCCTCCCGCCCCCAATGCTATCCCAGACGTTCCCTTTTGTTCTACTCCCCCCTCCTTCCTCCATTGAACAACATAAAACCCATCAAATTTCTACAGCATTAAACAAATTTCTACAGCATTAAACCCATCACATTTCTAACTTCAGCTCTTAAGAGTCATATTCAACTTGAAACGTTAACTCTGTTTCTCTCTCCACAGATGCTGAGTATTTCCAGCATTTTCTGTTTTTACACCGTCACAGACCAGTCGGTTTGAATATCTTGTAAAGTCTGTGGTTGTTTGAGGCTGATGTCCTCGGGTGGAGTAGGTCAGGTTCGTTAGTTAGATAAACGTAGAATGAGGTCAGACGGGGAAAGGTTTTTATGCAGAGGGTTGTTGACCCTGGGACAAGTTGCCTGGTCACGTACTGAGTGAAGATTCACTACAACAATTCAGAAAGCTGATGTATTCAGATGCTCGGAAAGCTGGCTGACTTCATTACTGTCCGTGAGATCTCCTTTCCTGTAGAATTAATTCTTGGTGTTTTAGTGCCGCCAGTCTCCCTGTACCTCACGGAACCTGTGACCTCCAGGAATCCGTTTTAATCACCTCCTGGAGGTTGGAGGGGCACTTCCTAGATTTCATTTCCCCCTGACATAGCCCAGAATTTTTTTTTACAAAATATAGCGCAGAATCGGGCCATTCGGCCCAGCTGGTCCGTGCTGGTGTTTACGCTGTACACAAGCTCCTTCCACCTTTCTTCGTCCCATCCTATTAGCATATCAGTCAACTCCTTTCCCCCCTCAAATAAATATCTGGTTTTCCCTTAAATACATCTAAACTACTCATCTCGACTGCTTCATGCGATAGCCAGTTTCATATTCTCACCACACTCTGGGTAAAGAAATCGCTCTTGAATTCCCTTTTGGATTTATCAGCGTCTAACTTAATTTATGGCCCCTAGGTTTGGTGTCCCCTACAAGTGATATTTGTTTTAAAAATTCTTTATGCTTTTACATTGCAGGAATACAAAGAGGCAGAGATAGTACACTTTGTGCCCCAAACAACATCCAAAATACATGATCTAGTCATTTATTCCATTGCTGATTTTGGGAGCTCGCTGTGCAAGTTGACTGAAGCATTCCCTACATTATAGCAGTAACAATGTTTGATAAAAGTACTCCGTTGACTGTAGTGCACTCTGGGGCACCGTGAGGTTGTGAAAGGTGCTATATAAATGCAACCCTGCCTTTTATTTTCATCAACGAATGGAGAAAACGCCACAGCAAAACCCCATTTACGCACAGCATGGTCCCACAAACAGGAATTGATAATGACCGGGTAACGTGTGGGACTGCAAAATGTGAGAGTCCTGGATGCCAATGTGATCCAGGACAAACATGCCTGTAGTAAGTGTCTGTGGTTCAAAGTCATTGAGCTGGAGGTCGAGCTGCAGACACTGCAATGCATTAGTGAGGGGGAAAGTTACCTGGATACTTTGTACCAGGACGCAGTCACATCCCTTAGGATAGGGTCTTCTGATTTGGTCAGCGGCAGGAGGGTGATTATGATTGTAGAAGTCACCACAGCCATGAGTGTTATGATGTGGCAGATGATGGGTGCCAGCCAGATCAAATCCACGAGGGAAACTTGACCACACGATCACAACTGTTTTGCAATTTGTATTTTGTTTTGAGATGCATGCCCCGACTTCAGAGGTAATAAGTCCACCAAGACTTCAGAGATTTTTTTTTTAGAAAACTAGATTAAACAATTATTAACAAAAGAAAAGATTTCAAGCACATGCATAGGTCTACAAATTACTACAATAATAACTCCTAAAACCCTTAATTAATCTGATTTCCAGGCAAAAGTAAAAAACAAATAGATTTTATACAGATCCAGGCAAATCAACACAACACCCTGGATAGTAGAATTCCAAGTCGCTTTTCCCAGCTTTGGTTTCTGTAGACAGTGGCTTAATGCACGAATACTGGAGGCTTCTCACACTTCTGATAGATCTTACAATGACACACGGCCTCATTCTCCTTTATACATGTTTCTCCCTTTTTAATGTACATTCCATTGTTCCCATATGTCTTTGGAACTTTACCTTTCCCATAATATAAATCTTTTCATGGTGCTAACATTGTTAGTAACCTTTTGGGGGAGAAACAAACACACTGCTTGGCCTGGCTTCTCTGGCTAGGTGTAAACCTCCTATCATCTCTGAAATTCAAGCAGCCCTGATTTTATCCAAAAATGCAAATTCTCCTCAGCTTACACTCTTAAGACTTCAGCCATGTTAACGTGTTCAGCATTTCAAACCTGGCTTCTTTTGATGAGTCAAAGCCTCCAGATCAACTGTCTCCAATTGAATTAAATCCCACACAAACTATCCAAAACTTTTACAATAAATCTCAATAATATGAGAGTTATTATACTTTTCGTGACACGAGAAACGATCTGTTTGGATGTTTCGCCTGTGACTGGAGAGCAGTGTGCGGGGGGAGATCCCAGAGATTGTTTTGGGTCACCCGCTTTTCTTCTTACACCTGAGTGACCTGGGTTTGGGTGTAGAGAATATAATTTCAAAGACTTTTAGTGATATGAAAGTTGGCACCACAGTAATTAGTGAGCAGGATAGCAGACTTCAGGAGGACATGGGCAGCCAAATGGCAGATACAGTTTGATGTGAGTGAGTATGAAGTGATGCACATTGAGAAGAGCAGCACGGTGACGTAGTATAATCTAAATGGTACTATTCTGAGGGTGCAAGAGCAGAGCAATTTGGGGGGGTGTATATTCACAATTCCTTGAGGGTAAGCTGATTTGGCAGTTTGGAATAAGTATGTGATATTTGGCATTGTAAGTAGGGGCATTGAAGTCAATAGCTTGACTTCCTTGCTTAACCTTTACAAATCTCTGGTTAGTTTTCAGCTGGAATATTGTGTATAGCTCTAGGCACACTTAAGGAGGAGTGTCAGTGCACAGGAGACGTTGCAGAGGAGGTTTGTCAGGGATGTGGGACTTGTTATGGGGTGAGGGTGGGGGAAACTGGGATTGTTCTCTTTTAGAGCAGGGAAGGTTAAAGGGAGATCTAAGCGATATTGAAAGTCATGAAGGTTTATTATTTGAGGCCAAGTATGGAGAAACAGGTACCTCTGGCAAGTGGATCGGCACCAGAGGCGAAAAATTTAAAATAGTTGGCAAAATAACTAGAGGGGAAATTGGGAGAAATTTCTCCACATAGTGAGATGTTAAGGTCTAGAAAGCTCTGCCTGAAAGGTTGGTAGAATAAGATACCATGGGAACTTCTGAAAGGCAATGTATTTGAAGAGGATTAATTTGCAGGGTTGTTATTGGGATTAATTTGGATAGTTCCTTCAAAGAACCAGGTATGGTTCCATAAAGGACCACAGGCACCTCTCGATTAGAGAGACACGATTGGTCTGTACAGCTTGAGAGGCAAGTGGGGAGGCAGGCCTCCATGAACTATCACGGCTGGTACGGCGATTGAACCTGGGCCGTTGGCGTTATTCTGAGCCACACTATAGCCAACTGAGCTAACGACCCCATACAGGCAGAATGGACTGAATGACCTCCTGCGCTCCAAGATCTATGATGATATCTCCTTCCATTTTTCAGGTATTTGGTTCCTTTCTCAGGTCGCTGTTTGACCTCATTCTGAAGCTACTTCGGCTCAAGGTTAAGAGTCCACCAATCACACTTGAGGACCCAAATATCAAGTATCCACTGAGACTGATTGATAAAGAGGTGAGTGATGGTGTGAGCTTGCTGCAAATTGACCTGAATCACCATGGCAGTAACTCAAACTACCTGTGTTGTTATTCACTCAAAACCTTTTAACTTCAACCACAATGCTGGACATCTTGGCAGGTTAAGGGTTAATAATTCAATTTGTTTGTATCTTGGAAGAACAGGATTTTCAGTGTGTACAGCATAGCAATGGCCTAACATGAGAACAAAACACAGCTTGTCTTCTGCTCCAAATATCTGAGTAAGATCTGCAAATTGCATTTGACCAAGAAAATAAGTGACTGGAACAGCATCAGCCAGGAGTGTTTAAAGGATAACTTTAATAGTTAGTATGATAAACTCAGGCAGAGGTACTGTAGTGGTAATGTCACTGAATTAGTAATCCAGTGCTCTGGGGCCATGAGTTCAAATCCCACTGTGGCAGCTGGTTTTTGTTTTCATTCATTCACGGGATGTGCGCGTCTCTGGCTGGGCCAGCATTTGTTGCCCATCCCTAGTTGCCCTTGAGAAGGTGGTGGGTGAGCTGCCTTCTTGAACGGCTGCAGTCCATGTGGTGTAGGTACACCCGCAGTGCTGTTAGGGAGGGAGTTCCTGGATTTTGACCCAGAGACAGTGAAGGAACGGTGATATATTTCCAAGTCGGAATGGTGTGTGACTTGGAGGGGAACTGCCAGGTGGTGGAATTTAAATTCAGTTCACAAAATCTGGAATTGAAAGCTAATCTCTGTAATGGTGACCAGAAAACTATCATCAATTGTTATAAAAACCCACCTTGTTCACTAATGTCCTTTAGGGAAGGAAATCTGCCATTCTTACCTGGTCTGGCCAACATGTGACTCCAGACCCACAGCAATGTGGTTGACTCTTAACTGCCCTCTGAAATGGCCCAACAAGCTACTCAGTTCAAGGGCATTTAGGGATGGGCAACATGGAAGAACAAATCTGCAGGGAAATTACAAAGAGATGCAGGCATTATAGAGTAGTTATAATGGGGGACTTTAATTACCTGAACGTAGGCTGGGACAGTGATAGTGTAGAGGGTGGAGAGTGGCAGAAGTTCCTAGTTCAGGAGAAGTTTCTACAGCATTATGTGTCCAATCCAACAAGAAAAGATGCACTGTTGGACCTGGTTCTTGGAAATGAGGCGGGCCAAGTAGATCAAGTGTCAGTGGGGGAACATTTCGGACACAGTGATCATTGTATTGTACATTTTAGGATGATGATAGAAAAGGACGATAGGCAATCCGGAGTAAGAATAATTAACTGGACAAGTGCCAACTTCGATGGGGCAAGAACGGAGCTGGGCCAGATAGACTGGAAAGAAAGATTGGCGGGAAAAACTGTAGCTGAACAATGGGCTACCTTCAAAAACAATAATTGGTTCAGGCACAGTCAATTTATATTCCATCGAAAGGGAAAGGTAGGACAAACAAATCCAGAGCTCCCTGGATAAAAAAGGAGATTGCAATTAAATAAAGAAGAAAAAGTGCACTTATGACAGGTATCAGGTAGAAAATACAATTGATAACCAAGAGGAATACAGAAGGTTCAGAGGGGAGGTGAAAAAACATATTAGAGAAGCAAAGAGGGATTATGAGAAAAGTCTGACAGCCAACATAAAGGGGACTCCCAAAATCTTCTATAGACATATAAATAGTAAAAGGAGGAGTAGGGCTGATTAGGGACCTGAAAAGGAATTTACACATGGACAAAGGGGCCATGACTGCAGCCTTGCCACCCTCGGCGCTTCCTCCAAGTGGTGTTCAATATGGAGGATCATTGATTCATCAGCTGAGGGAGAGTGGTACATAGCAATCAGCAGGAGGTTTCCTTGCCCAATTTTGACCTGATGCCATGAGACTTCATTGGGTCCGGAGTCAATGTTGAGGACTCCCAGGGCAACTCCCTCTGCAGTCCTGCCACATCCAGTCATGAATGGTGGTGGACAATTAAACAACTCACTGGAGGAGGAGGCTCCACAAATATCCCCATCCTTAATGATGGAGGAGCCCTGCACATTACTACAAAAGATAAGGCTGAAGCATTTTCATCAATCTTCAGCCAGAAGTACCAAGTGGATGATCTATCTTGGCCTCCTCCAGAGGTTCCCGACATCACTGCCAATCTTCAGCCAATTCGATTCACTCCACGTGATATCAAGAAATCGCTGAAGGCACTGGATATTGCAAAGTCTATGGGCCCTGACAATATTCTGACAATAGTACAGAATACTTGTGGTCCAGAATTAGCCGCGCCCCTAGCCAAACTGTTCTACTACAGCCACAACACTGGCATCTACCTGGCTTTGTGGAAAATTGCCCAGGTATGTCCACAAAGCAGGACAAATCCAACCTGGCCAATTACCACCTCATCAGTCTACTCTCGATCATCAGTAAAGTAATGGAAGGGGTCATCAACAGTGCTATCAAGCGGCACTTGCTTAGCAATAACCTGCTCACTGATGTCCAGTTTGGGTTCCACCAGGGCCACTCAGCTCTTGACCTCATTACAGCCTTGGTTCAAACATGGACAAAAGAGCTGAACTCCCGAGGTGAGGTGAGAGTGACTGCACTTGACATCAAGGCTACATTTGACTGAGTGTGGCATCAAGGAGTCCTAGCAAAACTGGAGTCAATGTGAATCAGGGGGAAAACACTCCACTGGTTGGAGTCATGCCTAGCACAAAGGAAGATGGTTGTGATTATTGGAAGTTAGTCATCTCAGCTCCACGACATTACTGCAGGAGTTCCTCAATGTAGTGTCCTCAGCCCAACCATCTTCAGCTGCTTCATCAATGACCTTCCTTCCATCATAAGGTCAGAAGTGGGGATGTTCGCTGATGATTGCACAATGTTCAGCACCATTCACGACTCCTCAGATACAGAAGCAGTCCATGTCAGAATGCAGCAACACCTGGACAATATCCAGGATTGGGCTGACAAGTGGCCAGTAACATTCACACCACACAAGTGTCAGGCAATGACCATTTTCAACAAGAGAGAATCCAACAATTGCCCCTTGATGTTCAATGGCATTACCATCACTGAATCCCCCACTGTCAACATCCTGGGGGTTACCATTGACCAGAAACTGAACTGGACTAGCCATATAAATACTGTGGCTACAAGAGCAGGTCAGAGGTTAGGAATCCTGCGATGAGTAACTCACTTCCCGACTCCCCAAAGCCTGTCCGCCATCTACAAGGCACAAGTCAGGAGTGTGATTGAATACTCCCCACTTGTCTGGATGAGTGCAGCTCCCACAACACTCGAGAAGCTTGATACCATCCAGGACAAAGCAGCCTGCTTGTTTGGCGCCATGTCCACAGACATTTACTCCCTCCACCACCAACGCACAGCAGCAGCAGTGTGTACCATCTGCATAATGCACTGCAGGAATTCACCAAGGCTCCTTTACAGCACCTTCCAAACCCATGACCACTACAATCTAGAAGGACATGGGCAGCAGGTAGATGGGAACACCATCACCTGGAAGTTCCCCTCCAAGTCACTCACCCTCGTGACTTGGAAATATATCGCCGTTCCTTCACTGTCACTGCGTGAAAATCCTGGAACCCCCTCCCTAACAGCATTGTGGATGTACCTACACCACATGGACTGCAGCGGTTCAAGAAGGCAGCTGACCACCACCTTCTCAAGGGCAACTAGGGATGGGCAATATATGCTGGCCCAGCCAGCGAAGCCCACATCCCATGAATTAATTTAAAAAAAAAAGTTTTGGGCACCACATTATAGGAAGGATGTGAACACATTGGAGAGAGTGCAGAAGAGAATGGTTCCAGGGATGAGAAACTTCAGCTATGAGGATAGATTGGAGAGGTTGGGACTGTTCTCCTTGGAGACAAGGAGGCTAAGAGGAGATTTGATAGAGATTTTCAAAATCATGCAGGGGTCTGGACAGAGTAGATAGGGAGAAGCTGTTACTGCTCGTAAAAGGATCAAGAACAAGAGGGCACAGATTTAAAGTAATTTGCAAAAGAAGCAAATGTGACATGAGAAAAATCTCTTGCACACGAGTGGTTTGGGTCTGGAATGCACTGCCTGGAAGTGTGTTGGAGGCAGTTTCAATTGAGGCATTCGAGAGGGCATTAGATGATCATTTGAATAGAAACAATGTGCAGGGGTACAGGGAAAAGGCAGGGTCATGGCACCAGGTCATAATGCTCATTTGGAGAGCTGGTGCAGACATGATGGGCCGAATGGCCGCCTTCTGTGCTGTTAAAATTCTGTGAAAGCTGACCTCGCCAGCGATGCCCATATCCCATGAAAAAAATAAATGTACCACAGTACGGAATGACGAATGATAATAAACCCATTCCTTAAAGGATTCAAGAAGAGTTAAATCAGGAAGTCTTTGGTTGAGAAAACTAACTTTGCAGTAAACTTGTGTTATCCTGCACTCTGCCAACCAGAATTCTCTACTAACTGGAATTTCTGATGCGACAAATCTCTTTACCAACCGGGAGCAATTATGAAGTTACCTGGAACTCGCACCTGTACACTTTATACTTTAATTTCTGTGTGAAATGTACTGTTGAAGTTTAGAAATAAAAAATATATATTATTCTTTACTTCCTAAGTACCTGCATATTAATTCACGCTACAAGTAATGCATCGTACTCCGTTGGTAAAAGGAGCTCTCCGTTAGCCGACGTTTTTGATTAACGGCCACCAGCCATTCCCCGAGCAGGATGGATAATAAAGGATTACTGTACAATTATTTTACGCAAGTAGACTGCTTCAAGAATAGATGCCCCATGAGGTTTCACTGGTTTAATATGATTGGCAGAAGAACCAAAGCTGTCACGGGGGGAAACCTTTTTTTTTAAGCAGTGAGTGGTTAGGAGCTGGAATGCACTGCCTCATTGTGGTGGAGTAACGGGTATTTGATAATTATCAAAAGACAATCAAAATTATCAAAAGATAATTATTCAGAAGGGTATTACATAATTATCAGGAGAGAAAATATTAATTAGCAGGGCTGTGGTGGTGAAAAAGTGGAAGAGTGGGACTAGCTGAGTTGCTCTTTGCAGATGTGATGGGCTGAATGGCCACCTATTCTGTAACTATTCTATGATTCTAAAGCTGTTCTGTGTACTACCACAAATCACTCAAACTTATTCAAAGCGTGATCTGTAGATGAAAGCTGGTTGATCCTAACACGTGTATATAAAATGAGCAAATAAATGCTATCAGTGGTCTACGATACTGCTGTAAACCTCACCTTTATACAACTTCACTCGATCGACTTGGCTTTGTTACTGTTTACATGAAGCTGCTTATCACGGTCCAGAGTATTTGTTCCAGAGTGAATGATTAACACTTTACTGCAAGTTATACACAACCATGCTGTTACAGAAAGCAAAAAGGTTAAATTAACTTTGCTCGGAATCTGTTAGGGTGAAATACAATAACAGTAGTGTGCCTCTGATATTGTATGCTGTTTATGTGACATTATCCTGTTATAGATAAACCAATGGCTAATTGTTGACTCATGGCTTAGCGATGCTCCCAAACTATTTTTGCAAGCAGCAGTCAGTGTCCTTCATGTGCCGTCCAGTTTTATTTTGACAGTAGGGTTTTAACAAGCACATGAAACAGCATCTGCAGACTTATTATCGTCTGATACTGAAATTGTTCTGGTATTTTCCTCCCTTTCTCTCCGATGGATACCGTAGCAAGTGCAAAAATCTCTTCAGTGAGGCTGTGTCAATCTCGATGTTGACTGGTTCTTGGGGAAACCTAAGTTATACTGCCAGTTGCACTGCACGTTGCGTTTACCCTTTTGGCAGGGAGGGGAGGTGAGTGGAATCTCCTGGGTTGTTTTATTCTTTCATGGAATGTGGGCAGCACAGGCAAGGCCAGCATTTATTGCCCATCCCTCATTGCTTTTGAGAAGCTGGTGGTGAGCTGCCTGCTTGAACCACTGAGGTCCTTGTGCTGTATAGGTACACTCACTGTGCTGTTAGGGAGGGAGTTCCAGGATTTTGACCCAGCGACAGTGAAGGAACAGTGATATATTTCCAAGTCAGGATGGTGTGTGACTTGGTGGGGATCTTGCAGATGGTAGTGTTCCCATGCCCCTGCTGCCCTTGTCCTTCTAGGTGCTGGAGATGCTATTGAAGGAGCTTTAATGAGTTCATGCAGTGCATCTTGTAGAGGGTACACATTGCTGCTGACATCAACTCTTTCCCCAACTTCCCCACCCACACCACGCCCATTCACCAGAACGACCCCAGGACTTGAGGACAAGTTGTATAGACAAGGCTTACATTCTCTTGAGTGAAGAAGATTTGAGGCCCAATCTAATCAAGGTGTTTAAAATGAAGTGATTTGATAGGTAGATAGAGAGAAACTATTTCCTTTGGCGCAGAATCCAGAATAAGGGGGCATAACCTTAAAATTGCAGCCAGGCCATTCATGGGTGATGTCGCACAAAGGATGTTGGAAATCTGAAACACGTCCCCCCCCCCCCAAAAGGCTATCGAGGGTGTTGGGTAGGGCAAGTGACCATTTCAAGACTGAAATTACTACTTATTTTTTGGCTAAGGGCATCAAGTGATATGGAGTCGAGTTATAGTTCAACCATGATCTAATTGAAAGACAAAACTGGCTTGAGGGGCCAAATGGCCTGCTCCTGTGTTTCTTGGGTGTCTCTATAGTGACTCCTGGTAAATGTATGTAGTCTTGACACTCTAGTGGATTTTAACACTCTGGGTAACGGAGTTGTGGAGCTGAGGGACCCTGCTTCCTATCTGACTGGCAGTGTTTCTGTCGCCCACTCTCTGTCATCTATCCTGCAGTTGGATGCAGGGCAATGACCTCTTGACACCACCAATGTGTTAGAAACCCCCTCACACTCTGAGCAACTCTTACCGCCGTCTTTAACCTTTCCACAGTGAGGCCGACAGTACAAGTTTATTTGGTACCAATAGAAACTGATGTGGCCTCTGACTGGAAGGTGCTGGGCTGGAAAAGATGTGGGGGCATTGGGCTGGGTGCAGAAGAGATTCACGAGAATGATTCCAGAGATGATGAGCATCAGTTACGTAGTTAGAGTGAAGAAATTGGGGCTGTTTTCCTTCAAGTAGAGAAAGCGGAGAAGAGATTTGACAGGTGTTGAATATCATGAAGGGTCTGGGCAGAGTAGACAGGGAGAAACTGTTTCCATTGGTGGAAGGATCAAGAACCAGAGGAGACAGGTTTAGAGTAATTGGCAAAACAAGCAATGGCGACCTGAGGAAAGACTGTTTCACGCAGCGAGTGGTTAGGATTTGGAATGCACTGCCTGAGTGTGATGGAGGCAGGTTCAACTGAGGCATTCAAGAGGGAATTAGATTGTTACCTGAAAAGGAAGAACGTGCAGGGTTACAGGGAGAAGGTGGAGGAATGGCACTAGGTGAATTGCTCATTCGGAGAGCCATTGCAGACATGACGGGCCAAATGGCCTCCTCCTGCAGCATAACAATTCTGTGATTCTGGATTTGAATCCTTGGGTGAAAGGATAGGATCGACCTTCATTTTGCCGTTACTCATTCTCCGCGCTGTTATGGAGGGCTGGCCCAGCCCAGTGTTTGTTCGTTGTCACCATAGCCTTCGTGGGGCTGTTGGCATTGCCTTGCTGCTGCTCCGGCGATGGAAAGCTATCTCTGCGACCTCATGGGGGGTGACAACCCACAGCTTGGGAACTGCTTCCTTGGCGTGTTCATTCCACAGGCAGTTGTGGTGAGTTTGGTGAGCACAGGAGGATCAGGGTGACACGGTTTGCTGAGGGTTTTCCTCTCCTCATGCCCAGATATGTAGATTAATTGAAGAGGTTGATCGCTGTTAACGGAGTCATTGACCAATCACATTGGATCATGTAACTTCCAGAACGACAGAAGGAACTCGGTTTGTCTTTGGCATTAGGAGTGTTAAATATCACTAGGCAACCAGCTCCATTCTGGCTTCCTGATTGGATAAATGCCCTGTGGAAATTACACCTGCGCGGGGTCGGGGTGACAGTATTTTAAAGATGTAATTATGTTTGTCACTGCTCTTCTCAGGTTGTTTCCCACGACACTCGGAGATTCCGCTTTGCACTTCCCTCTCCAGAACATGTTTTGGGTTTGCCGATCGGTGAGTGTTTATCTGATCCTCAGTAAACTTTGGAAATCTGAGCTTGCGTTTTTCTGCAAGTTAATGAGTGTTATCGCCGCCGGGAGTTTGATTCCCGTGTTCATGTAAACTTGGGCTTTTCCCTTGGGAAAATATGTTGCAGCGAAGAAGAGTCATATCGGACTCGAAACGTTAACTCTGCTTCTCTCTCCACAGATGCTGTCAGTCCTGCTAAGTTTTTCCAGCAATTTTTGTTCTTGTTTCAAATTTCCAGCATCTGCGGTATTTTCCTTTTTATTTTAGGGATTAGTTTAACTTGATGAGAATTATAACAGGCGCAGGAAGAGGCCGTTTGGCCCTTTTGGGCCTGTGCTGGCTCTTTGACAGAGCTATCCAATCAGTCCAATTCCCCTTACTCTGTCCCATAGCCCTGCAATTTTCTCCTCTTCAAGTATTTATCCAATTCTCTTTTGAAAGTTACTATTGAACCCTGCTTCCTTTCAGACAGCGCATTCTAGATCACAACAACTCGCTGTATTTAAAAACAAAAATTCTCCTCATTTCTCCTCTGGTGTGTTGCAAGTTCCATTCCGTTTCCATTGACCCTGTTGGATTCAAAAAGGAGTGATGCACATTCATTAAAAATTGACTTTTTTTTAATGATCCCTGGCTTGAGATTTTTTTAAAAAGTCTTCTATTGTTGGTCTATTTTGCAAAAAAACCTATTGCACTCGCTCAGACAGCAATGACTTTGATGGCGACTCGCCTTGGGGGTGGGGGGAGGGTGGGGAGACGTGGCAGCAGAGAATTGGGTGGCCGATTTTAGTCCTGTGAGTTCCCCTTAAGGCTGGGTGGGGTTACCTTAAAGTGACTCCCAACAAATTGCCTGGAAGATGGGGGCACAGTGGTTGGTATCGTTTTGCTAACGATGGTGAAATAATGACTGTGGAAAGTTGCAATTGATAGTACCTTTCTCTTCATGTCTATTCTTGATTGGTCAGATTAAGTTTTGGTTAAGATTTGGTTTTCATGATGAGCTGCAGCCGTGACTTTATGCCATCAGTTGTTATGTTACTGGTTTCCGCCCACTTCCTGAAACATTCTAACTCATCGTCACATGGTCCTTTTTTAAAAAATAAAATGCAGTTGAGTCACAGCAGCAGAACCGTTGGCAGTCCTGTGACTTGCTTAGCTCCTGGCCCATTCCCAAGTTCTCGATCGAGTGAATGATTGGCCTCATCAGTGATGATTGAAACTCCTTGCATCTGTAGCCAGTTATGTGATTAGTGAATAAGAACATTTTTTTTAAATCATTCATGGGATGTGGGCATCACTGGCTAGGCCAGCATTTATTGTCCATCCCTAGTTGCCCTTGAGAAGGTGGTGGTGAGCTGCCTTCTTGAACTGCTGCAGTCCATGTGGTGTAGGTACACCCACAGTGCTGTTAGGGAGGGAGTTCCAGGATTTTGACCCAGCGACAGTGAAGGAATGGTGATATATTTCCAAGTCAGGATGGTGAGTGGCTTGGAGGGGAACTTCCAGGTGGTGGTGCTCTCATGTTGCCCTAGTCCTCCTAGATGGTAGAGGTCGTGGGTTTGGAAGATGCTGTCTAAGGACCATATGAATTAGGAGCCAGGAGTAGACCCCAGAGCCTGCTCCACCATTCAATAAAATCATAGCTGACCTGATTGTGGCCTCAACTCCACTTTCCCTCCTACACCCGATATCCTTTGACTCCCTTGCTAGTCCAGAATCTTATCTAACTCGGCCTTAAAAGTATTCAATGACCCAGCCTCCTCCACTCTCTCTGGGGAAGAGAGCTCCAAAGACCAACAACCCTCGAGAGAAAATAATTCCCCTCATCTCCGTCTTAAATGGGAGAGCCCTTATTTTTAAACTGTGACCCTTAGTTCTAGTTTTTTTGATTCTGTTATGTAGCCTGTTATCGGGAGCCAAGGCTAAATCATGACATGCATAAGTTTGGGAGGGGAATTTTAAAATCAAGGTATCCCTACTTTGTAATCCTGTGGAACATACCTGTCTGTTTACCTCTCAGTTTCCACGAACATTTAACCACGATGTAGGCGCTACGTAAATGCGAGCTCTTGTTGTAGAGTTTCTCATGTAGTAGCAATGGGACGCTAGTTGTTTTGAAGTGTTTCTGTTTTCTAAAGTGGTATTTTTAGTCATCTGTCATAATGAATGGGGGGGAAAAAAAATCTTGAGTTCAAAGCGCACAGGTTGTCAGCCCCACCTCACAATGGGAGAGTTAACAGGAACACAGACCAGCTTCAGCAGCGAGCGGTCTGAGCTGCTAACACTCGGTGTGCCTAAAGCATCTGTCTGAAGAGAATCAGCACTTTTTGAAGGCCAGTGATGCAAGTGACCACTGGGTTAACGTGACACACACTGGAACAGCTTTCTTTTCAAAGGAGAGTCTAAACTCCAGTTTGATTTGGTTGATTTGTGCCTGTGAGTGCAGTACGACACCAGACCATAGCTTATCTTCCCACTTGCCTGTGATTCCTTTTAGAGCTGATTCATCATTGCCCCTGTTGTGAGTTAGTGTTTTTAAAATCCCGCTGTGAAGCCACAACATTATTGAAGAGTTGGAGAACTCGAGGGCTGGTTTACGATGAAGTAATGGAGATGTTTGTGGAAGTATTGTTTATTTATTTTTTTAGTGCAGGTGTATTTAATTTAAATGTCTACCTTTTTAATGTTCATTTTCTTATGACTTTTCATTGACGTGTCAATGAAATCAATGTGCATAGTTTTTGGTTTCCGTATCTAAGGAAGGATATACTTGTGTTGGAATTGGTGCAGTGAATGTTCATTGGATTGATCCCTGGGATGGGAACGTTGTCCTGTGAGTATATTCTCTGGTGTTTAGGAGAATGAGAGGTGATCTTATTGAAACGTACGAGATTCTGAAGGGGTTTGACAGGGTAGACACTGTGAGGTTGCTTTCCCCTAGTTGGGGAATCTAGAACACCGGGGGCACCATCTCAGGACAAGGGCTGAATTGTGTTGGGCTGAGATGAGGAGAAATTACTTCACTCGAGAGGGTTTGTGAATTCTCTACCCACAAGGGCAGAGATGCTCCATCATTGAATATATTTAAGGTTGAAGATAAAAATCTATCTTTCAGAATCAGGGGATATGGACAGAAAAATGGAACTGTGGTGAAAGATCAGCCACAATCATATTGAATGGTAGAGTAGGTGAGAGGGCCTAGATGGCCAACTCCTGCCTTTGCAAAATCTCCCCTGTCACAAGCTCCCTCTGTGTTAAGCTGGATTTTGCTTCTGACTTTGTATTTAGCTTGTTAGAAGATAAATCCAGGATTATATTTGTGATTTTTAAAGCTTTGCCGGTAATTGCCGTGTTTCATTGGCTTAATTTCCAGGTGTGTTGAAGAGGGGGATTCAGAGAAGGTTTACTAGAGTAATACCAGGAACGGGTGGGTTGTCTTATGAGGGAAGGCTGGACAGGTATCAACTGGAGTTCAGAAGAATAAGAAGTGAATTGGAACTGAAACCTTTAAGATCCTGAGGGGTCTTGACAGGGTGGATGTGGAGAGGATGTTTCCTCCTGTGGGATAATCTAGAACTAGGGGTCACTGTTTAAAAATAAGGGGTCACTCATTTAAGGCAGATGAGGAGAAATTTTTTCTGAGGGTTGTGAGTCTTTGGAACTCTCTTCCTCCAAAGGCGGTGGAAGCAGAGTCTTTGAATATTTTTAAGGCAGAGCTAGATAGATTCTTGATTAACAAGGGGGTGAAAGGTTATGGGGGGGTAGACAGGAATGTGGAGTTGAGGTTGGGTTCAGATCAGCCATGATCTTATTGGATGGCAGAGCAGGCTCAAGGGGCCGAGTGGCCTATTCCTGCTCCTAATTCGTATATTCTTATGTTAAGCTGGACAAACCTATAGGCTGCCTGTGATAGACCAAACTTATCATGGGCTGATAGCTTCCTAATGTCAGCGTAGCTTAGTAGCATCGTCACTTGAGTCAAGGTCCTGGATTCAAGTCCCAATCCAGGGCTTCACGAAGGCTGACCCGCTAGTGCAGTACTGAGGGAGTGCCTCACTGTCAGAAATGCTGTCTTTTGGATGAGATGTTAAACCGAGGCCCCCATCTATCTGCTTCGGTGGATATAAAAGATTCCATGGGAGTATTTTGAAGAAGAGCAGGGCAGTTCTCCTGGGTGTCCTGGCCGGTGTTTATCCCTGAATCAACATGACAGAAACAGATGCTCTGGGCCTTGTCAGATTGCTGTTTTTGGGAGCAAATTGGCTGCCATGTTTCCTATCACACAACAGTGACTGCACTTCAAAGATACTGCATTGTCTGCAAAGTGTATCGAGGCTTGGGTGCTATATAAACACAAGTCTTTCTTTAGTGTGTTAGAGGCTGTCGGCTGGGATTGAGGTTAAATCTATCGACAGAGCAGCATCACACTTCATGTCACTTGAGAGTTAAGTTCAGCCACTTTTTTTTTAAAGTCTATTTGATTACCAAATGACTTTTTAAACTGATGCAAAGTTACCAGTTTGCTTTTCAAGGTGTATATTAAAATGATACTGGTTCAGTAGTCCTGGAACTAGTCCTCAAGAGACACATGATAATACTCTGGGAACACCGGTTCAAATCCCACTGTTATGGGACAGACTTTCGGTAAAGCGGAGTTATTTAAAATTCCCAGAGGGAAACTTTAAACAACTGTCATAACCTATATTTTTAAGTGGTATGTTTGAGATGCAACTCTAAATTCAGGAATCAGACCACCAGTTCTCGACAGGTTTTATATTAACTAAATGAAACATTTTATTAAGTTACAACATATTAAACACTTACAAGGCTACAAATTATTACTATCCTAACTTTTAACAAATTCCTAAACTAATTTCCATTAAGGCAACAGCAACTCATAGACTTAACCAAACACCAGGCAAAGCATTTTCACCTTACGGATTCAAAATGAGATTCCTTTCACTTTGGTTCCTGTGTAGACGGTTGTAGGCTTACAGCTGCTTTAATGTTACATTGCCTCTGCCTTTCACACATGAAAATTGCCCTCTGATATACCTAGCATATGTCATTGAATGTAAATTCTCATTGTATCACCAGCCTCTTTGAACCCCACCTCTTCTAACAATAAAACCCCTTTCATATTTCCAATTTTATTAGTAATATAAACATATTGCTTGGTCTCTGCTCGCTAGGTGCCAGATTTCACCCCACTTCTTGAATGCTCTATTCAAAAAATGCAAATGCTCTCTACCTCTCTTACATCTCAAAACTAGTGCACATCAAAGCACCCAGACTAGCTGGTTTTAATCCAATTAAGACACACCCTCAGACTAAACATTTATTTTAAAAGAAAAATATTTTCCAATAATATATATATTAGTAGCTTCATGACACCCACCACGGCTGGTAGAATTTAAATTCAATTAATAAAATCTGAAATTGAAAGCTAATCTCAGCAATGATGACCATGAAACTACCCTTGATTGTCGTAAAAACACATCTGGTTCATTAATGTCCTTTAGAAACATAGAAACTAGGAGCAGGAGTAGGCCATTCGGCCCTTCGAGCCTGCTCCGCCATTCATTATGATCATGGCTGATCATCCAACTCAATAGCCTGCTCCCCCTTTCTACCTGTATCCTTTGATCCCTTTCACCCCAAGAGCTATATCTAACTCCTTCTTGAAAACATACAATGTTTTGGCCTCAACTACTTTCTGTGGTAGCGAATTCCACAGGCTCACCACTCTCTGGGTGAAGAAATTTCTCCTCATCTCAGTCCTAAACGGCCCACCCCATATCCTCAGACTGTGACCCCTGGTTCTGGACTCCCCCACCATCGGGAACGTCCTTCCTGCATCTACCCTGTCTAGTCCTGTTAGAATTTTATAGGTTTCTGAGATCCCCCCCCTCATTCTTCTGAACTCCAGTGAATATAATCCTAAATGGATGGGAAGGAAATCTGTCCTTACCTAGTCTGGCCTACATGTGACTCCAGACCCACAGCAATGTGGTTGACTCTTAACTGCCCTCTGTAATAGCCGAGCAAGCCATTCAGTTCAAGGATAATTAGGGATGGGTAACAAATGCTGGCCTTGCCAGTGATGCCCACATCCCATGAAAGAAATCTAGCTGACGACTTTAATAGCCCTGAAGGATAAGGACACTGGGCACATGAGTGGCAGAAATGCTCTACCTTCTAATGAATATTTTAATATTTCAGTTAAGACTTTGGCCACCGGTAAGCCGGGGTTTAAAGAGGAGCTTTTGGTTCTGTATGCTGCTAAGTAACTCATTGTTTTTTTTTTTAAACAGGGCAACATATCTACTTATCAGCAAAGATCAACGGGGAACTTGTTGTAAGGCCATACACACCTGTCTCCAGTGACGATGATAAGGGCTTCGTGGAGCTGGTTGTCAAGGTAAAGAACGGGTGTGAAGCTTGGTCTGTCTTTGACTTGTTCCCTCTAGCTCACTATCTCACTTGCTCTCACTGACACACACGGCTACCATGCACACACAAGGGATGCACTTGATGTTCGATGGCATTACAATCGCTGAATCGCCCACTATCAATATCCTGGAGGTTACTATTGACCAGAAACTGAACTGGACTAGCCATATAAATACTGGGGTTACAAGAGCAGGTCAGAGGCTAGGAATCCTGGGCGAGTAACTCACCTCCTGACTCCCCAAAGCCTGTCCACCATCTACAAGGCACAAGTCAAGAGTGTGATGGAATACTTCCCACTTGCCTGGGTGAGTGCAGCTTCCACAATACTGAAGAAGCTCAACACCATCCAGGACAAAGCAGTCCCTTGATTCGCACCCAATCCACAAACATTCACTCCATCCACCATCGACGCACAGTAGCAGCAGTGTGTACCATCTACTGCAGGGACTCAACAAGGCTCCTTAGGCAGCACCTTCCAAGCCCACGACCACTACCACCTAGAAGGACAAGGGCAGCAGATAGATGGACTGCAGTGGTTCAAGAAAGCAGCTCGCCACCACCTTCCCAAGGGCAATTAGAGACAGGCAATAGATGCTGGCCTAGCCAACGATGCCCATATCCCATAAAAAATGAATAAAAAGAAAAACAAGCGATGCACAGTACACCGTAATCTAAGGAACACAAGTTCAAATCTCACCACGGCAAATTGAGAATTTTGTTAACCAATAAATATTTCTAGAAATAAAAATCTGGTAACAGTAAAAGAGACCATGAAGCTGTTACATTGTTGTAAAAAAACCAACCGGTTCACAGAAATTCCCTAGTGAAGGAAAAGTTTTTTGAATTCATTTATGGGATGTGGGTGTCTATGGCTGTGCCAGCATTTAATGCCCATCTCCAATGGTCCTTAAGAAGGTGGTGGTGAGCTGCCACCTTAAACCGCTGCAGTCCATGTGGTGTAGGTACACCCATAGTGCTGTTAGGGAGGGAGTTCCAGGAAACTTTCAAGGTGCTGGTGTTCCCATGCATCTGCTGCCCTTATCCTGCTGGATGGTAATGGTTGTGGGTTTGGAAAGTGCTGTCGAAGGAGCCTTGGTGAGTTTCTGCAGTGCATCTTGTAGATGGTACACACAGCTGCTACTGTTTGTTCATGGTGGAGTGAGCGAATGATTGGCACTCATCCACAAACAAGCGAGCTGCTTTGTCCTGGATGGTGTCAAGCTCCTTGAGTGTTGTGGGAGCTGCACTCATCCAGGCAAGTGGAAAGTATTTCATCATGCTCCTGACTTGTGCCTTGTAGATGGTGGGCATGCTTTTGGGAGTCAGGGAGTGAGTTACTCGCCATAGGATTCCTGCTCTTGAAGCCACAGTATTTATATGGCTAGTCCAGTTCAGTTTCTGGTCAATGGTAACCTCCCCAGGATGTTGATAGTGGGGGAATTCAGCAATGGTAATGCCAATGAACGTCAAGGGGCGATGGTTAGATTCTCTCTTGTTGGAGATGGTCATTGCCTGACACTTGTGTGCACGAATGTTATTTGCCACTTGTCAGCCCAAGCCTGGATATTGTCCAGGTCTTGCTGCATTTGGACATGGACTGCTTCAGTATCTGAGGAGTTGTGAATGGTGCTGAACGTTGTGCAATCATCAGCGAACATCCCCACTTCTGACCTTATAATGGAAGGAAGGTCATTGATGAAGCAGCTGAAGATGGTTGGGCTGAGGACACTACCCTGAGGAGCTCCTGCAGTGAATTCCTGGAGCTGAGATGACTGACCTCCAACAACCACAATCATCTTCCTTTGTGCTAGGTATGACTCCAACCAGCGGAGAGTTCTTCCTCTGATTCCCATTGACTCCAGTTTTGCTTGGGCTCCTTGATGCCACACTCGGTCAAATGCTGCCTTGAGGTCAAGGGCAGTCACTCTCATCTCACTTCGGGAGCTCAGGTCTTTTGTCCATGTTTGAACCAAGGTTGTAATGAGGTCAGAAGCTGAGTTACCCTGGTGGAACCCAAACTGAGCATCAGTGAGCATGTTATTGCTAAGCAAATGCCACTTGGTAGCATTGTTGATGACCCCTTCCATTATTTTACTGTCATCTTTTCCCAGTGTGGGCCTATGTCCAGGGGAACAACAGAACTAGGGCCTAAAAATGAGATGGTGATGAATAAATCTAATTCAGAAGAGCGTTCTTTACCCAGAGAGCGGTGAGAATGTGGAACTCGTTACTACAGGGAATGGTTGAGGTGAATAATATAGATGGATTTACGGAAAGCTAGATAAACACAAGGAGGAAAGGACCAGAAGAATATGGTGATTGAGTGAGATGAAGAGGGGTGAGTGGAGGCACGTATGGAGAGTAAATAAATGGCCTGTTTCAGTGCTGGAAATACCATTTGTAGCTCAGCTCCCACACCAAAGCTGTTGACTCCTAACTACAGTTTAGAATCTCCTTTTAATATTTAATTGAATGTTCACTGATAATTTCTTCCCCTCCCCCGAACAATGTTCTTTGTAGTTCCTGGCATTTGACAAGGTCCCACAAGGCAGATTGGTCAGGAAAGTAAAAGCCCATGGGATTCAGGGTAATGTGGCAAACTGGATAATAGGTTGGCTTTGTAACAGGAAACAAAGGGTAATGGTCGATGGATGCCCTTGTGAATGGAAAGTTGTCTCAAGTGGTGTTCCACGGGGCTCGGTGTTGGGACCCTTGCTGTTTGTGTTATATATTAACGATATGGACGTGAATGTGGGGGGCACGATTGGGAAATTTGCAGATGACACAAAGATTGGCCGAGTAGTGGATAGTGTAGAGGATAGCCATAATCTCCAAAACGATATAGATGGGTTGGTGGAGTGGGCGGTAAAGTGGCAGATGGATTTTAACATAGAGAAGTGTGAGGTCATATATTTAGGGAGGTCAAACAGTTATTAGTCAAACAGGGATTACACAATAAATGGGAATATACTAAGAGGGGTAAATGAAGTGAGAGATCTTGGCGTACAAGTACACAGGTCCCTGAAGGCAGCAGTTCAAGTAGACAAGGTTGTAAAGAAGGCATATGGAATTCTCTCCTTCATTGGCAGAGGTATAGAATATAAAAGTAAGGATATAATGTTGGAATTGTATAAAACACTGGTGAGGCCACAACTGGAGTATTGTGTGCAGTTCTGGTAACCACATTATAGGAAGGATGTAATAGCTCTGGAGAGAGTGCAGAGGGGGTTTACAAGAATGGTGCCAGGGTTAGAAAAGTGTAGCTACGAGGAGAGATTGGATAGGTTGGGGTTATTTTCCTCAGAACAAAGCTGAGAGGTGACTTGATTGAGGTGTACAAAATTATGAGGGGAATAGATAGAGTGGACAGGATAAAATTGTTTCCCTTGGTGGAGAATTCTAGAACCGGGAACATAGATTCAAGATAAGTGGCAGAAGGTGTAGGGGGGACATGAGGAAGAACTTTTTTACGCAGAGGGTAATGGGTGTCTGGAATTCACTGCCCAAGTTGGTGGTAGAGGCAGAAACTCTAAACACTTTTAATAAGTACCTGGATCTGCACCTTAAGTGCTGTAAGCTGCAGGGCTATGGGCCGGGTGCAGGAAGGTGGGATTAGAAAGTGCACCTGGGTGTCCTCGGGCTGGCATGGACAAGATGGGCCGAATGGCCTCCTTCTGTGCTATAATTTTTCCAAGGTTCTATGTTTTCCTGTGGCATCACCTTTGAGTCGTGGGGGTGCTGAGGGGGAGCGGGATGCAGGGTGAAGAAAGCAGCAAAAATTTCTCTTTGGGTTGAATCAGTGCAGGAGGCCATTGGTCCTGTTGGGCCTGTACCCGCTCCCTGAAGGAGCTGCCCAGTGAGCCCCGTTCTCCCTGCTCTTTCCCTACATCCCTGCTCTTTCCCTACATCCCTGCAAACGTTTCCTTGTTCAGTACTTTTTTCGTGTCGATTCTGGGGCTAAATTGAGGTGTGGTTAACCCATACTGGACTGATTCCAGCCCGAGCCCCATGTTAAACCCTAACGTGTGGGGGCCAAACGGACAATTGTGAATTTCAGCTCCTGACGTGGTCACCAGTAACTGCTCTCAATAACTCTCCTGTCGCCCTTTCTCAGGTTTATTTTAAAGACGTTCACCCCAAGTTTCCCGCAGGGGGTAAGATGTCCCAGTACCTGGACAGTTTGAGACTGCAAGACGTGATTGACTTCAGGGGACCCAGTGGTTTGCTTATCTACAAGGGAAAAGGTCAGTAAGAGCCTCTGAGGCAAGAAGGTTCAACCATAGTCTTCGGTCATGGCATAGACCCCATTCTCTAAAGCAGAGGGAATGTCTTGGTAGTTTCAGGAATGGTCTGTTTTAAGGCCAGCAGCCAGGTTCCTTCGCTCTTCCAGTGGCAGAGCAGGGTTCCTGGAACCTCGGAATCAAAGTGTCTGCTCTACTACAGGCAAGACCTGACAACTTCCAATACATCATTCAGTAGAAAATGCCAAGGTTTTTAAACGCCACCCAACTCTTAAAATGATGTCTAGAACTAATCTCTTTGATGAATCAATATCACAGTCTAGCCTGAACAGATTGAGAAACCCCAGCCTGTGTGTGTTTAACCTTTTATTGAGTTGCCTCTGCAAACTCGCTCTGTTGCTCCTTCGTAGAACTCTGGTAGATTTGACATTCTTGTGAACCTCCTCTACAACCCTGATAAGGCCTTGGCACCCTCCCTTAGTGTGGCGCCTAAAGTCGGACATGCTCCTCCAGTTGGAACCCAACCAGCGAATTTGGAAAAGTAAGAAATTTGCCAAGTGAAAATTTGGTTTTCGTAAAAGTGACCGCGAAGCTGTCAGATTGTTATAAAACCCCAGCTGCTGCGCCACTCTCCTTTTTTAGGGAAGGAAAACTACTGTCCTTGCTCAGTCTGGGCCTATATGCAACTCCAGGCTCCCACCAGTGTGGTGGGATGACCACTGAGGTGGCCTAGCAAGCTGCTCCGTCCTGGAGAACCACGGTAGTTCAAAAGGGATACCCAAGGGCAACTAGGGACGGGCAGTAAATGCTGCCGTCATTTGCAAATGAAAATGCACTTGTAGCTTAGCTAACAAACAGAAGCCTTGTGATAGAGCAGCAATGCTATTGATGTGCTCTCAATGACTGAGCTTTCTTTTGTTTATAGGACAGTTTGCAATTCGCCCTGATAAGAAATCTGAAGCCAAGATTAAAACAGTTAAACAACTTGGAATGATTGCTGGTGGAACTGGTGAGTTTTTACTTGTGTATATTAATTGTGTTCGGGTGGCAGGCATTAACTGGGGATTCACTTGTGCCCTTATGAATAGACACAGAGGTGTCAGCTGTGGCTCAGTTCATAGCACCCTCGCCTTTGAATCAGAGGGTTGTGGGTTCATGTCCCACTCCTGGAAACCAAGAACTGTGATTGAACTCGAAAGAGTTATAAATAGACATATACTGAAACTGTGGTTGTTTGGTAAAGTGGTGCTTGCTTGTGGGCGTAAGGAGGGGTAGTTTCCCCCACCCTGAGGCGAGCTCGCCACACTCTTTGGGATGGCTCACCTTCACCCAGCTCTCAACTGTGGCTCCAAGCGGTTGTTAGGATGCGATAACAGCCACAGTCCAGGAAACCGCTCCCTGTGGGCAGGCCTTACCACCCCAGCTGTCGGGTCTCCTGCCCTCAGTGACTTGGGCGTTTGGCATGTGAGGACTGATTCTGGCAGACTGGACAGATGAGTTCAATCTCCGGTCCAGTGGTCTTGAAGGTGGATCATCACCGGGTTGTGGGATGTGTAGAGTTCGACAAGACACAGAAGCTGTCCTGGTCACCCACTGCATCCGGATGTATCTCCAACCATCTAGACTAGTCTTCTCACTGGACCAAGATAAGTCAGGACAAGAGAGTGAGGCTGACAATGCACAACTCTCCCTTGCTATAATCCAGTTCATGCACAAGTCATGTTCTTCATCTTTTTACCATCTGCCTGCTGGTGACCTGTAACTCTGTGAATAAATGCTTATGAAAGTGCGTGAAGATTGGCATCAGCAATGTCTTTCTGGAATATTAGAGGATGGGTGATTTATTTTCTTTGCTGATTACTTTAGTGCGTTGGGATTGAAGCAATCACTTTAACTAGGATCACACTTTACTGCAGAGAACTGGCATTAACCCTGGTGGATAAATAGCATTACACAAATGGAGATGATGAATGATAACCAGCAGGGAAGGGAGAAGAACAAGAGAATCATAAACTTGAGCACAAACCAGATGCCATTTGGCCCATCATGTCTGTGCTGGGGCAAACCCTTCAACTGGTGCTATCTGTGCTAACCCCATTTCCCTCTATCCATTTGTATTCTATTTTAAACCCTCACCCAGTTTCCTTTTAAGAGCATAACATAATAGGAGCAGGAGTAGGCCACTCGGCCCCTCAAGCCTGCCCTGCCATTCAATAAGATCATGGCTGATCTGAAGCGATATTTCAGTCTCTGCCTCATAACCCTTTGCGATGAATTATTCCATATCCTAATTTCCTATGGTATGGAAACATTTCTTCTATCTCCTCCTTTGATTCTCCCAGTCAATAACCTTCGTGTCGTACCACTTGTTCCTGATTCACAATCTTTCACTTCTTACCCTCATGAGGAAAGATTGAGCAGGTTGGGCCTATACTCATTGGAGTTTAGAAGAATGAAAAGCGACCTTATTGAAACATGTAGGATTCTAAGGGGGTTTGACAGAGTGAATACTGAGGAGATGTTTCCTCTTGTGGGGGAATCTGGAATTGGGGGATAGTTTCAAAATAAGGGGTTCCCATCTAAGACAGCAATGAGGAAGAATTCTTCCTGAGAGTTGTTAGTCTGTGGAATTCTCTTCCACAGTGAGCAGAAGGAGGCTGGGTCATTGAATATATTCAAGGTTGAGTTAGATTTTTGATTGAGAAGGGAGTTGAGGGCTATGGGAAAATGGAGTTATCCAATCAGCCTGATCTTGACTGGCAGAGCAGGCTCGATGGGCTGAATGGCCGCCTTATGTTCTCACCTCCCATAATCTTGAAGCCCCCTTAATTCCCCATTGTCCAGTTGTTTGAGCCATTCTTCATAATTAATCTTTTTGCTGATGTTATTCCAATGAAGTTCATGCCCTTTCTCGATGCCTCTGGAATCCATCCTATGTTACATGTTTACAAAGTAATTAATTCATACCTATTTCAGGATCGCAAGCAAACTGGATTATTTTCTGTATTCTCTGAGAAAGCTGTGGTTCTTGGGGCTTGTCTTATTCAACCATATTTCATGTGTCCTTGTGTAGCACTGTTCTCTGAGGCTGGAGCCCCTAGTCCAGGTCAACACGTACAATGCGGTACTAAGGGAATGCTGCAGTGTCAGAGGTGCTACCTTATGGATGAGACAAACCGAGGCCCCGTCTGCTCCCGGAAGGCATGAAAAGTCCCAATGGCTCTATTTGAGGAAGAGCAGGGGAGCTCAATTCCTCAACCAACACCACTTTAATGGGGAAAAATAAAAGTTTGTTGGGCACATGTTAAACTCCACATTTCCTTGCATTCCACTGGTGACTACACCCTCAAAGCTGCTGTGATGGACTTTGGGAAGTTCTGGGGACACGAAAGATGCCATAGAAATGCAGGCACTTTGTTTTCTTTTGCATGTTCGAGGCTGATTCGTGCGATGTTGAATCTTTTCAGGTATAACTCCCATGCTGCAGCTGATCAGAGCGATCGTGAAGAATCCGGATGATCACACGATCTGTTACTTGTTGTTTGCCAACCAGGTATGTTGGTTTTTCCTTTGATCGGTGTAAATTTCTGCTGGTTTGCAAGAGGGCTGTGTCTGTATTATACAAACTCAATCAGCAGTATTAATTTGCATGAGGTTTTTGTTTTAAAAAGTGCAGGAATGATTATGGACGTTGGAGTCAATATCTTTTTTTTTCTCGCGACACTTTCAATAACTTACGATTACATTTTCTGATATCTCACTGATGCTGTTGCAAGTTTCCACGGGGCAGGTTGGTTTCGGTTGCTTGTACTGCCGATGGGTTGATTTTATAATAAAGATGACGGAATTGTTTCAAATGGCGAATGTTCTTTCACCTCCCATTACAGCATTCAGTGTCCTGGCCTCCCCAGCCCTAAGCCTGAGCCCTGTTGTAAAAACATAAGGTGCTAGAAATACTCAGCAGGTCTGGCCGCACCTGTGGAGGGAGAAACAGAGCTAACGTTTCAGGCCAATGACCTTTCATCAGAACTGGGCAAAGTTAGAGATGTAATAGGTTTTAAGCAGAAGTGGGGGAGGGTGGGGAAAAAGAACAAAAGGGAACATCTGCGATGGGGTGGAAGACGGGAGATATTAAGCAATGAAAGAGATGGTGAGGCAGAGCTAAAGGGTGCGGTAACAGGACAAGTAAAGAAGCAAAATATGTGTCTAGAGGAAGTGCGAATGGCAGAATGATGAACACCTGCTGTCCGAAAGCAAAGCAGGGGGGAAAAAAAGATTAAGAACCAAAACCTGCAAAGAAGAGGAACAAAATGGGGGCAGAGATCAATGTTGCACCTGAGAAACATCATCTCCAACAGTGCAGCCTTGCACCGAAGCCCTGTCTGTCCCCCTCGGCTGGATGTAAATGATCCCACCTGCAAAGAAAGGAAACACATTGGGGGCAGAGATTACAGTCCGCAATTGTTGAACTCGGTGTTGAGTCCAGAAGGCTGTAAAGTGCCTAATTGAAAGATGAGAATGCTGGCATTGATCTTCACTGGAACAGTGCGGGAGGCTGAGGACAGATGTCAGCGTGAGAGCAAGGTGGTGAATTAAAATGGCAGGCCACTGGAAGGTCAGGGTCATCCTTGCGGACCCAGTGAAATGTGTCCAGTAAAGTGGTGACCCAACCTGTGTTTGGTCTCCCTAATTTAGAGGAGACTGCAAGGCTGGGGCTCTTTTCTCTAGAAAAGAGAGAACTGAAGGATGAGCTGAATTTTTAAAAAATATAATTAATTCTTTCATGAGATGTGGGTGTTACTGGCAAGGCCAGCATTTGTTACCCATCCCTAGTTGCCCTTGAGAAGGTGGTGGTGGTGAGCTGCCTTCTTGAACCGCTGCAGTCCATGTGGTGTAGGTACACCCACAGCGCTGTTAGGAAGGGACGATTTTGACCCAGTGACAGTGAAGGAACGGCGATATATTTCCAAGTCAGGATGGTGAGTGGTGTTTCCATGTGCCTTCAGCCCTTGTCCTAGATGGTGCAGGTTTGGAAGGTGCTAAGCATCCTTGGTGAGTTGCTGCAGTGCATCTAGTAGGTGGTACAAACTGCTACCACTGTGTCCGTGGTGGAGGGAGTGAATGTTTAAGGTAATGCCAATCAGTGGGCTTGCTGGGTGATGTTTAGTGCTGGATGGTGTTGAGCCTATTGAGTGTTGTTGCAGCTGCACTTATCCAGGTAAGCGGAGAATATGGAGGTCTTCAGAAGTTTGAAGGGGTTCGACATGTTATACAAACTGGTGGAAAGACCATAAATATAAAATAGTCACTAATCAGCCCAATAAAAATTTAGGAGAAACTACCCATAGTGTTTAGAATGTGGAATTTGCTAACACTTGAGTAGTTGAGGTGAATTAGTATAGCAGCATTTACTATATTAGTATAGAGGCAATTTGTATAGTGGCGAAGTGGTCTTGTCACCGGACTGGTATTCCAGAGACTCAGGGTAATGATCCGGGGATCGAATCCCACCATGGCAGATGGTGAAATTTGAATTCAATCTGGATCAAAAATCTGGAATTAAAAGTCTAATCATGACCACAAAACCATTGTCGATTATGGTTTAAAAAAAAAACAAACCCATCTGGTTCACTAAGACCTTTAGGGAAGGAAATCTTACCAGGTCTGGCTTACATGTGACTCCAGACCCACAGCAATGTGGCTAGCTCTTAAAATTCCCTCTGAACAAGGGCAATTAGGGGCGGGCAATAAAAAGGATATGTTGATGGGATAGATGGAGAGGGGTGGGAAGAGGCAAGTAAACACCAGCATGGACTCGTTGTGCTGAATGGATTTTTATGATGTTCATTTCTATGTAGGTATTTTTATGTTATTGATCTTTCCTGAGGCTTTGTGGATTATTGCAGGTGAAGTACTAATCAGAGAGAATTAATGCAGTCAGTCAGTGGATGCACCCAATGTTTTAGCTGCAAAAATGATCGCTTTGGTTACAAAGTTGGGAGCACTCTTGTCTCTCGAGTCAAGAGTTTGGAGGTTCATGTCCCACTCCAGATACTCGAACACAAAAATTTAGGCTGACATCTGAATGCTGAACTGTTGGAGGCGATGTTTTTCAGATGCGACATTAAACCGAAGCCCTGTCCGTCTCCCTCGGGTGCATGTAAATGATCCCACAGGAATGTTTTGAAGATCACCAGGGGAGTTAATCCCCGTGTCCTGACCAATATTTATCCCCCAACAATATCACAGATTATCTGGTAATCATCCCATTAATGTTGTGGGAGCTTGCTGTGCGCAAACTGGCTGCCACATTTCCTTCCTTACAACAGTGACTACACTTGTGAAGCACTTCGTTAGTTGTAACGCACCTTGGTGATATCTTGAGTTCGTGAAGGGCACTGTATAAATGCAAGTCTTTCTTTTCAAGCTTCGTGACTTCCCTGGTGTGTAATGGTCACATGGGTTTGATGTTTTATAGATTTTACTTTGTGTAAAATGTCTTCAGTTCATAAGCAGGAAAGAGACACATTCTCTCTCTCTCCTTGAACTGATCATGATGTATCGTTCTCTTTTAGTGTTGGAACTTCACACTCGTCCTGACATACTAAGTGAATGGGCCCCATACATTAAATTGACCTACTGCTTGCCCGTGTTGCTGCTACGGGATTGTGATGAGCTGTCTTTTGTTTTTGTAGACTGAGAAGGACATTCTTTTGCAATCTGAGTTGGAAGAAATCGAAGCTGAGCATCCTCACCGTGTTATAATATGGTACACCTTGGACAGAGCACCCGAAGGTATGAATCAGCTTAACGGAGGACGAGCTGCCTCTGCCCACTGACCTACGTTGGCTCCCGTTCCACCAGCATCTTGATTTTAAAAATTTTCATCGGCTGCAAAGCACTTTGGAATGCCCTGTGATTGGGGAAAAGCTCAATATAAATACAAGTTTAAAAACAAAATTACCTGGAAAAACTCAGCAGGTCTGGCAGCATCGGCGGCGAAGAAAAGAGTCGACGTTTCGAGTCCTCACGACCCTTCAACAGAACTGAGTATAGTTAGGAGAGGGGTGAAATATAAGCTGGTTTAAGGTGGGGTGGGGTTGGGGGGGAAAGAAGTGGTGGGGGGGTGGTTGTAGGGACAAGCAAGCAGTGATAGGAGCAGATATTCAAAAGATGTCACAGACAAAAGGATCAAAGAGGTGTTGAAGGTGGTGATATCTAAGAAAATGTGCTAATTAAGAATGGATGGCAGGACACTCAAGGTACAGCTCTGGTGGGGGTGGGGTGGAAAGACTGACAAGGTATTATAGATTTAAAAATAATGGAAATAGGTGGGAAAAGAAAAATCTATATAAATTATGAAAAAAAACAAAAGGAAGAAACAGGGTGGGGTTGGGGGGAGGGAGTTTAAGATCTAAACCTTTAAATTCTTAATTGGCACATTTTCTTAAGATATCACCACCTTCAACACCTCTTTGATCTTTTTGTCTGTGACATCTTTTGATTATCTGCTCCTATCACTGCTTGCTTGTCCCTACAACCACCCCCACCCTCAACTTCTCCCCCCCCCCCCCCCCCCCACCTTAAACCAGCTTATATTTCACCCCTCTCCTAACTATACTTCAGTTCTGTTGAAGGGTCGTGAGGACTCGAAATGTCAACTCTTTTCTTCTCTGCCGATGCTGCCAGACCTGCTGAGTTTTTCCAGGTAATTTTGTTTTTGTTTTGGATTTCCAGCATCCACAGTAGTTTTTTGTTTTTATATATAAAAACAAGTTAGTTTGTTCTTTGTGTCTGAGCATTGAGCTGTTACAAAGTGCAGATGGGAGATTTAAATAAGATGCATCACATCAAACCCATACGATGGAGAATGAAGCAATTTGAACAATGAAGGATAAAATGCAACACAGCTTGTTTAAACAGTTCCTACTGTGTGGCAGGAAAGTGGGAGCTTTTGTTGTTGCATTATTGGTCAATAACTTGTGCAGCCACATCAAGTGAATCAATTTAGAGTTACTCAGTGCTTCGTACTTTAAAGAACTGCTTACAATTGGCTGCACATTGTCATTGAGCTTTTAGCAATCACTCAAGAAGAGAGAACTGGGATCATGGAGGAAATAGTAAATTTTCTGTGGGGTTATGTAGACAATTGAATGTTTTTATGTACAGATGGCAAGAGAGAATCAGATCGTAAACAATATACGACTTCTGTGTTTGGGGGGGTGGGGGATAAAGTCATCTCTCTCTCACTGCCTGTTTCTTTCTGATTTTTAGGCTGGAAATACAGTGAGGGATTTGTGAATGAACAGATGATCAAGGAACACCTCCCCGCACCTGCTGACGATGTGCTTATCCTGCTGTGTGGTCCCCCACCAATGATACAGTTTGCATGCAACCCAAGCCTTGACAGCCTGGGGTATAGTTCAGACTCTCGCTTTGCGTACTGAGAGGGTGGGAGAGAGAGTATAAAGGCACAGGAGTCTAGACAAAGGTTAATGGTGAGGATTCCTGTTCAAACAGGGTCCCGCTTTACGCAAGCTATCCAGTTGATCTTCAATTATGTCCTGCCAACATTATGCTCTTGTATTTCAGTTTTGCAGCTGTAATGTATGCTTTTGTATTATGAGGCAGCCACATGGGTAAAATGTCCTCCGAACTGCTCCTATTCCTTCACTGTAACTTTGTGAAACAGTTTCGGATGCAGTTCTGGCTGACATTGACTGAGCATTTCCGAGCAAATTGAAGTGCCTTTTTCACTTTGCTCTGTGCTTGCAGTATTAGAAGCTTGCAACGTCACAGTGATGAAGCAGAGGTGGTGCGGGTGATGTTTTAAGAGGATGGTGCTTTGAATTTGTACACGAGAGCAATGGTGTGTGTATGTAAAGAAGCTGAAGCCAGTTAATACATGGTCACAACACTTTGAATTCTAAAAATGATGGCAGGCTCAGATGAACTGACTATGTAGAAGAGAAAGGATTACTGTGGGTAGTTTTAAAATCTTAAGTTATTTCTGTATTGTGTAAAAGATCTTTGAAAAATTTTAAATAAACCCCAACATAACTTTCAGCTATTTGGCAATGCAGAGTACTTGTTGTGGTTTATTTTTAAGATGAGCCAAATATGGAAGCTTAAGGGTGAACTTGGGCTTGTTCCTGGAGCAGCACTGTGCAGAATTACATCATGTTGGACTGTGAGGAAGTGAAACCTTCTAGAAATGATTTTTCACTGCCAATTACATTTTTTCGACCAGCAACTTATGTCAGATGAACAGTGGCAGGGTGTGAATGACAGGGGACAATACAACACCTGTGTTGCTCCAACTCTTTCTCCTCCCTCAGAACTTCATCGGCCTGTACTGTGGCTCCACATTGTCACTTAACTTTTAGCAATCGCTGGAGAGAGGGTGATGGGTTCATGGAGGGAATGATACATTTTTCTGTGGGGGTCGTTTAGACAGTTGAATGTTTTTGTGGTACAGATGGCTGGAGAGAGAAGTGAGGAACTTGCTCTATGGAGCCACCTCATGTGCACAGACTGCAACTGCAGTGCAATTATTGTAAAGATGGAATGGGGAATGTGGACAGGGCATGGGGAGGAAAGTTTGATAAAAGACATGAGCAAAAGATCATGATGAGATTTGAGGCCAGCTGAGCTAAGGATTTTATATTGGACTACTATTAATCATTTGGAATTTCCTGATTGAATTACTGGGAAATGGTTTACAGATTATAGTCTACTTTAAACTAGTTTCATTGGACAAATATTTCCATTAATTTCTCCCTCCCCAAGTAGCTAAATGTTTAGGATTTGCAGAATTTGGACTTGCTGTCCTTGAAGCTAGTTGATTTGTAAAAGTTTTTACCAACCAGTTTTCAGAAAGCTATTTAATGAGCTTGTAACATGGCTCATTTGTGCTTGCTAGAAGCAACACACATTCATACACAGGGACCCATTCTCTGTGAACAAAAGGAATATGTCCAAGCCTTGTGCCTTGGCTGAGGCAGTGCTGTAGAGAAAGCAGTCAGAATTGACTTGCCAATTAGCACCCTCTTCACCTGTAGTTAAATTGTGATCATTTGAAATTCTTTTGTCCCGATGAGTGCAAGATCAAAACCTTTTGACATCATCTGTCTTTTTCAGCACAATCCAAGTTCTGTACTACCAAGCAACTGTTAAAAGCTTTTTGTTCCACTTCCATTGTTTATTTTTTTGTTTTATAACTTAAAAATAGCATGTCAGCCGATACTTGTCACATTTAGCACATTCAAATATATTAGTTAATTTATTCAAGAAAAGTCTCTTCTGAGTTGTTGGAAAGTGTGCGCTCTGGAAAGTGTTACAACTGCCTGCTGGCTTTTAACTGTCCCTTTCCTACAAACTGAGGTCTGAACACCATGTAACCATCAGTGACCTTCAGTTAATCCAGGCTGATGCTTGCAGTACTGAGGGAGTGCCTGTTACAGGTGCTGTCTTTCAGCTGAGACGTTAAACCATGGCCCTGTTCACCCCTTCTGGTGGGTGTAAAAGATCCCACGGCACTATTTTGAAAGTGTTCTCCCCAGTCACTGGTTCTATGGATGGCACTTGGGGGGAAAGGTACAATATTAAATACAAGTTTGTTCTCTATTCATCCAGACTTGGTAGCCTTAGAGAGACAGCTTCTAATTAGCAGCAAAACAATGCATTGTATTTCACAGTATACCTTAAGTTTACCTGAAATGTCTTGGCAAACCCATTATATTGTACATATGCTAATGGCGCACAAAGTTATTAAATAACAATTTTATTGTTCTTTCTGCTGTTAAATGCAGGATAGCAGTGATGATGGAATTTTTTTCTGCCCTATGTGAGGAATGAGTAATGCCCAGGACTCTAATACATTGGCAGGCACCCATTCTATCTGGCAATTGTTGGTTAGGCCTTCATGCCCAAAGTTTCTCAGGGTGGTAGAGTAAATTAGCATCGCAAATTAACTTTGTTAATCTGGCGGAACACCCAAGACAGGCCAACAGACAGCATTTTACATTGAATCTGAAATTGGTACCCAATGCAGTCTGTCATCTATCCTGTGATCTGTCCCTCCAGCTGAGGAAGTACCACTGGGTTGCTAACAGTTTTCAGTAGTTCAAGGTTGGCCTCAACAATGGACGTTCAGTAACTCCCAGTACAACACGAGATCACTGCAGGAAGATACTGCTAATAACAGAAAAACATTTCTAACATCACTGAAGTAGTGACTGTCTTTTCCCTCAATTTGTCTATTCAGTGTGTATTAGGTAACTGCAACAGTGCAAGAAGGCACCACCTCTGGGTCAACTAGACATGGTCAATTAAATGCCTGCATTCCATGGTCACCTAGATCCTGAGAATTAAAGAAAAAAATGAATTTACACCATGAAGTAACATTACTTGATGAAACACTTAGTTCTAAAGAGGTAACAGATCCTTATATAAATGCAAGCTTGCTCACTGTATCTTCCTGAAGTGATGTGGTCAGCTATCTCTTTCAAATAGATTTTAATATTCAGTAGAAGATGGGGCTATCAGTGGAAAGAAGAAAAATCTGCTCTCGAACACCTCTTTATGACCCAGTATTTAAAGAATCATATCCCATTCACCACTCAGCAGTATTTGTCCCTGTGATAATATCCTTTAATTAATTATACTGAATACTACCATGCCATTTTTTTGGTTTTGTTCTTGCTGGGGTCATGTTAATTTTCAAATGTTAAAATAAAATTCCATTCCTAAACCCCTATGCTTCCTCTTTAATACTATGTTTATTTTATCTGACCTTGATGTTTTTCTATGCTAAAGACACTACATAAATTTAAATTGTTTCCCTCATCTAATCTGTTCTAAATAAAACATTTATCTCACATGGCCAGTTGTCATGATGTTGACCATACTCTTCACAGCACCACAGCTGTCAGTCATTGAAGGATGAAGCTCCGATAACCACGGAGGTGCTGGGTGTTGTACAATGACCGTTAAACCTTTGGCTCCCGGTTTCTAAATCAGGAAAGCTGGTAACTTGAGGATCCTGTACTTAAGAGAGAGACATGTGGTGCTCAGTGTGGTCTATTAGTTATGGACATTGACACCATTTGCTCAGTCATCAGGTCAAATGGTAGCACACTGAAACCATCAACTTTAAATCCAATACATTTCTGGAGTATCCTGAATGACAGCCATCCAGTTTCCCTGCAGTACCACCTACATGTCAGAGGGTGACTATTTTCAAACTCAAGCTGAAGACTTTCAATTGGTGAGGTCCAGGCCTGAGCAAAGTTCTTACAAAACTCCAGCCGCTGCAATACAATATCTTGGACTTCCTGCCCTGGAAAATTTCTGCAGCTCCAACAAAAGCGATTTGTTAATTTTATTACAAAGAGGTTTCTCTCCTCCCCACAATTAAAGACCTTTCAATGATTTACTTGCAATTCAAACACATACTGGACACATTAAGCAATATTTTATTTTTACATTGACACACACACAGTTGAGGGCAATGGCTATATAAACAATTCTGTAATCAGTATAATGATTGCTACATGATATATTGCTTTGAGGTTCAACCACTAACTGTTCCTAAACTTCCAAAGGAGATAAAATTTACTTCCAAAGGATACCAGGGGCAGCAGATATCCATGGCACGCGCACTACCTGTTCTATGGTTATTTTTGCAATAACTTCACAGAATAACAAGGAGAAAACAGGTCAGAGATCTTTTTGAAGGCAGGAGTGGAGAAACATTTCAAAGCTATTAAAATGAATTTATCATCTTGGAGGCTGGTGCAAGATTCCCAATTTTTCTCATTTTGAAGCCCACAATCTCTTGTGAAAAGGCAACATCCCAAGGGAAATTAATGAAATCACTAATGTACTAAAAACAGACAAATATGCCACAAACATTGCACAAAAAACCCTCAACATTAAAATATATGGCAGAATAATGGCATTAACAATGTGAAATAAATAAACTAATACAAAGCACATGGAACACCAGGCTGGATGTGGGGGTGACAGTTTCCAGATTCAGATACATACAAGTCAGATACCAGTGATTCTGATGACATTCTAAAGACACCTGGCTTCAGGCTCCCTGACTGCCAGTACATTACCCTCAAAATTAAAACTTTCTTCCCGATGACGCCAACACAATTTGCTTTTTAAAAAAAAACGTACAAAAATACATTTAGTGTCCAGGAAGCTGCATGTAACTTTTAAAGATTAGGTTTCTTTTCCCCTTGACAAGTGTTTAAATAAGGAGCAATTTCATTTTTAAAATCATATGAATAGTTTTTGGCTAAAATAGATATTTGTAAAAGAATTAAGTGTATTACAATTAATGCATTATGCAATACAGGACGATTACAAATTGCTGGGTAGAAAAGGCTCACTGTCAATGTCCATGATACCTTAAAGGGCTCTGCTCAGGATTCCATGTTTTCGTTGATTTCATTTCCAAATGCAGAACTAAATGATCTACAGCACTGATTTACAGAAATAGATGAGCGAGAATTTCAGTCCATTCTGACAGTTTGAGTGCCAATACTCAATATTACACTTGAGTGGTCTCCTGTGTTGTAACAAACCCATGATTCTGTAATGTTCTCATTATTACATTATTTCCACACAGCTCAACCGTCTCAGCAAATAGTGAGATATTGATGTACACATTAGGTAGCAAAATGTGAGCCATCAAATTGCATAAATCAATTAAAAAGAGTGTCCACACTGATCAGTAACATGACCTCTTCAGTTACTATTCCAGTTAAAAATGGAAATAGTTCCTACAATGTGATGTGTACCATTTAAAATGTCCCGACACTTAAAATGAACATGGTTCCATCCCAACAGTCACAACTTCTGTTAAGACTTCCAAGTTATAGTTGCAGTTCAGGTTACAAAACAGGAATTACAGTACTTCAAAATCCTCACACCATTTTGAGAAACACTTGATAAATTCTACATGGATTCTAGGCCAGTAACCAGCTGGTATGCAATCCCTACAGCGATATAAATCATTGCACTCGTCAGTAATCCCATTAAAAGTTGCTCATTACAAAATACCTCTTTTACCTGCCTTTTAGAAAAAAATTACAAAAACATACAAAATTCATGTCGTGGCAGGACAAGGCAAAGTTAAAGTAAAATGGCAGTATTTTTGGTTATTTAAGGCATTCCAGAAATATTGCTTAATTCTCATAACTAATGAAAGACCTTTTTTGGCTTCTGAACACAATTTTTTGGATTTGGCAGACAGACCAGACTGCAGGAGTGAGTTCAGTAATCAGGGCACTGGAGAATGCTGGCACTTTAATCTCTCTCAATATGTCTCTCAATAAATGTTCCCCAATGTCTTGAACAAAAAAAAATCAAAGAGCTGGTTTTTGATACCATTCTGAACCTTTGTACAATGAATCTACAAAAAGATAAATTACTGACATCTATGGTCTGATGAAATAAAATTCATTTAAATTTGAAATGAGAGAAATTTACTTCTCTAATGTCAAATTATTCTAATATGTTGATTGGAAAAGTATAGATACCAGATCTTTCCAAAGCAGAATAAATATTTGAATGTTTGGTGGTGTTGTGCATTTGCTTTCACTATACGTTAACATATTACAAGTTGATTTAGTGCAGGAATTTCAGTGTGTAGTGTTGGTCTGAGAAAATTTTTAAAAAGCCATCTCCATATTCAAGGCGTCGGGTCTCGCTTCACAATCACACGTTTGAATCCTCGTCAGTCATGCTGGTGCAAGGAGAGCCAGCACTCAAATCTTTAAACAGCTCATCCTCTTTCAGCATGTGCTTCAAAGAAAAAAGAAAACATTGAGGCACAAGACGAGCAAGTGAAAACAGAAAATTAAATAGCACTATACACAGAAACTCACCGGTTATTCACATTGCAGGCAAATTTCTCATTTTGAAGTTTATTGCTTTTGATAGTTATTCAATGCCACACTTACTGTTAGATTATTGATTCCCTCAGAGAATGCTCCAATTTGTCTCACTGTTCCTTCAGAGTCATCCATCTAAACAAAAAGTTAACATCACTATTTTTTTCCTCTTGAGCAGTCTCCAATTCATACCATCTTCAATAAAACACCACCATGACCATAAGGCCAATTATAATCCAATTCACCAGCAACCCAAGTCAGTCCTATTGGCCCATATTCCTCAATCATTCTTAACATGCTTTTGTCACCTATATTGGAGACAATGTAAGTGTGCATGAAGCAGACTAGATGGGCCCATTTCAGCAATCAGAAGGCAGAAGTGCCGAAAGGTTTGGGAAAAATACCAAGGTGCCAGTAAGAGAACTCCTAACAGCCCAAGGGAAAGTTTCAACGACCCTACTTCAACCACCACTTGCTATCTCATTTGAACTTCTCTACAAAAAAAATGACAAGATTCCACGTAACAACTGTCTGGAAGACAAGCTGTGCAGACAACAGAAAAGTTTGAAACCCTGCTGCTCATATTGCGCACATTTTTATTTTATTCTCTCATTTGGGCATCACTGTCAAGACCAGTATTTGTTGCCCATCCCCAATTTCCCTTGGACTGAGTGCCTTTGCTAGGTCATTTCAGAGGGCAGTTAAGAGTCAACGTTGCTATGGTCTGGAGAGTCACATGTAGGCCACACCAGGTAAGGCAGATTTCCCTCCATAAAGGGCATTCGTTTTGGGTTTTTACAACAATCGATGATAGTTGTCATGAACACCATCATGCAGACTAGTTTTATATTGCAGATTTATTAAGTCAATGTTAAATTCTACCAGCCGCCAGGGTGGGGTGTGAACCCAAGTCCCCAGAGCATTAGCCTGGGCCTCTGCATTACTAGTCCAGGGACAACACCATCTTACCGCATGTCAATGAAATTTATGCGGTTAGCAAAGTCCGAAAATGTGTTCCAATGAAAACCTTTGAAGCATCCACATGATTAACCATTATCCTACACTTTACCTGTTCTATCCTGTCCAGGTCTTCCTCGTTATATACTCTCAGTTCTATCCCTCGTCCCTGTTTATTTCCTTGTCTGAAGCCAGTTCCTGCTGGGAGCCCCAGTTCCATTGGACATATGTATTCTTCTTCATCCTGTTTCCGCTTCCTCAAGCTTCCAAAGTTACTGAACGCCAGCTTTCTTGGCTGTAGGAGAGAACGCACATAGAATGATTGAAAAATTACAGACCAATTTATACCCTGTATTTGTATCAGTGAATTTCATAATGCCAGAGTACTACTGCAAGCGAATGTAAATGAAACCAGTGTAAGTAATCCAATTCAATATCTTTTGTCCTCAATCTTACTTCACACCAGGGTACATGTTTCAGGCTAGAAGCAATTCACTTCTTGATTGAAGTTTGGGGATCAATGGAAAATTTCAAAACTGAGATTGATATTTTGTTAGGAAAAGGTATTATAGAACCAAGGTGGGGTAAATGGAGTTAAGATACAAATCAGCTATGATCTAATTGAATGGTGGAACAGGTTCGAGGAGCTGATTATGGCCGTCTCCTGCCCCTATGGTCCAGGCCTGGAGAAACTGGGAAAGCTAAGAAAATTAAATGTAAATAAGTTGTCCTAATCAGGATGTAATCTTCAATCAAAGTAGAGACATGTTACAGTTGAATTACACAAATACATTTGTGCAAGTGTACTTGAAGACTTAGTTGAATATTAATTCTTCCAGTCAAGCTCTGCCATTCAATAAGATCATGGCTGATCTTCAACCTCAACTCCACTTTTCTGTCCGATTCCTATATCTGAGATAGACAAATCTTTGATTTTCCAAGGAATCAAGGGAAATGGGGAGCAGGCGTGAAAGTGGAGTGGAGAGAGATCAACTGTGATCATATTGAATAGCAGAGCAGGCTTGAAGGGCTGAATGGTCAATCCCTGCTTCTCTCTCTTATGCTCTTCGACCTAGATTCCCTTAATAGAGTAAAAAAAAAACTGTCTGCCAATTTAGCCACTATCCAAAATAACTTTCTAAAATTTACCTAATGTCCGATAATGGGGGGCGGGGGGGAAACTGAAGATTAGAAGGAAAAAGCTCGGGGAAGGGAAGGCAATTTCAGAACATCCACAGCCAATGGCAGCAAATGAACAATGGCAGGTGCTTTACTGCACTTTGGCTGGATTTAGAGTATAGAATGTTTTCTTCTATGGCAGTTGAATATCAGAGATCAAAACTGTATCAAGAGTTCAAGTCTCAAAGTTAACAAAGACCAAAGATTGGTGTCAGCCATGGTAACATCCTGCCTCTGAATCACAAGGTTCAAGTTTCCCTCCAGGGTTTTGGCACAAGGCTGACACTCCAGTGCAGTACTGAGGGAGTGCTGCACTGTCAAGAGGTGCTGTTTTTAATCTGAGATGTTAAACCAAAGCCTCAGCTGCCTGCTCAGGTGGATGTAAAAGATCCCATAGCACTATTTTAAAGGAGAGCAAGGGCTACTAACATTTATCCTTCAACCGACATCTGGTCAATATCAGGATGCTCTGTGGGATTTTCCTACATTACAACAGTCGACTACACTACAAAATACTTCATTGGCTTTGAAGTGCTTCGAGATGTCCAGTGGTTGTGGAAGGTGCAATAGAAATGCAGGTCTTTTTTTCTACAGCTCTAAGCATTATTTTGTTAAATGAATACAAAGCATGCAATCTGCTTCCTTCCCTTCCTTGAGCTTTTTCCTTTTAATCTTCAGTTCCCCCCCGACCATTATAGAAAGTTATTTTGGGTAGTGGCTAAATTGGCAGACAGATTATCAATATTAGGTCTGTGGAAAGGGCACAGCAAAGACTCACTAGAATGCCACAAGATGAGAGATTGTGAAGGAACGCTCTAATAATCTGGCAGTGGCTGAATGATGTTATGTCTACAATGTGAAGGACCAGGCTTCAATGCTTGTCGAATGTACTCAAATAATACTTGTTTGTGTATTTTGCCGAAGATGTGAGCATATCAAGGCAACACAGAATAAGGAGAAACACTATAGTCCACTTTGCATGGAATAGTTCTCGCCCACCTTTACTTTGGCAGTGGCTGTTAGGAGAGAATAGTCTGGGGATTCCACAGTCTCTCGCTTCTGCTGTTGAGCATCAGGACCAACCAGCAAATTAAAGTGAGTAGCTAAGTGTCGTCTAAGTAGTGTCTTGTTAGGAGGTATGTTCAGCAGCATCGCTAGTGTTTCCACATTAAAACGAGGTTCCAGCACCTTAAGATGAAAAAGAAGCCATTTTTAATTATAATGCACTATCCAACATCAGCTAAAATCAAGTTTACCGCCTATCCTTCACTGCTTATTTCCAATTTCACAAGATTGTACACCTCTGTCCTGACACCTCAGCCCGCACACAGCTGCAGCTTTAAAGTTGTGTACATGATCCCGTCCAAGTTCCAGAAAGATGAGTGTACAGCTTGAGGCTGGAAACACCTACTGCTGAAAACTGGAGAAAACTAGTTCTCCCACCAACGTGGATATGCCAAGAAACAAATAGTTGCTACCTTCTTACAGGCTACACTGCATTAGCAGTTACTTACATATCAAAAGCCAGTGTTCCGGTAACTGTCGCATGCTAAAACCTTATAAAATGAGAAATATAAACGGAAAATTAACAGGTTTTAATTGCAAGCCACTTTTTTTTTTTTTGCTCCCAGCCCAACCCCCCCTCTTTTCCCTGCCTCTGCACTTGTTTAAAAACTACTAATCTCCAACATTTTCCACTTCTGATGAAAGGTCATTGACCTGAAACGTTAACTTTTTTCTCTCTCCTCACAAGCTGCCTGAACTGCTGAGTATTTCAATATTTTGTTTTTATTTGCAGATTTACAGCATCCTTTTTTTTTTTAACCAAAATATTTTTCTTGCATACCATCTTCTCTTCCCAAAGTGTCGGATGCTAATAGTCAGTGGCAAACTGCCTCCCTCAGCATCTACTTTATCGTCACTCGTTTCATTCAGACAATTAGTGATGCCAGTTGTTCACTATGTATCTTGGTGCTTCTTTTTTTATTCATTCATGGGACGTGGGCTTCGCTGGCTGGGCCAGCATTTATTGCCCATCCCTAGTTGCCCTTGAGAAGGTGGTGGTGAGCTGCCTTCTTGAACTGCTACAGTCCATGAGGTGTAGGTACACACACAGTGCTGTTAGGAAGGGAGTTCCAGGATTTTGACCCAGCGACAGCGAAGGAACAGCGATATATTTCCAAGTGAGGATGGTGAGTTACTTGGAGGGGGTCCATTTGCTGCCCTTGTCCTTCTAGGTGGTCATGGGTTTGGAAGGTGCTAAGGAGCCTTGGTGAATTATTACAGTGCATCTTGTAGATGATACACACTGCTGATACTGTGTGTCGGTGGTGGAGGGATTGAATGTTTGTGGGTGTGGTGCCAATCAAGCGGACTGCTTTGTCTTGGACGGTGTCAAGCTTCTTCAGTGTTGTGGGAGCTGCACTCATCCAGGCAAGTGAGGAGTATTCCATCACACTCCTGATTGATGATGGTCAGGCTTTGGGGAGTCAGGAGGTGAGTTACTCATTGCATGATTCCTAGCCTCTGACCTGCTCTTGTAGCCATAGTATTTACATGGCTAGTCCAGTTCAGTTCCTGGTCTATAGTAACCCCCAGGATGTTGATAGTGGGGGATTCAGCGATGATAATGTCATTGAACATCATGGGGCGATGGCTGGATTCTCTCTTATTGGAGATGGTCATTGCCTGACACTTGTGTGGCGCAAATGTTGCATGCCACTTGGCAGCCCAAGCCTGGACATTGTCCAGGTCTTGCTGCATTTGGACATGGACTGCATCAGTATCTGAGGAGTCGCGAATGGTGCTGAACACTGCAATCATCAACGAACATCCCCAGTTCTGACCTTATGATGGGAGATTGGTCATTGTGAAGCAGCTAAAGATGGTTGGGCCAAGGACACTACCCTGAGGAACTCCTGCAGTGATGCCCTGGAGCTGAGATGACTGACCTCCAACAACCAACAACCATCTTCCTTTTTGCTGTGTATGACTCCAACCAGTGGAGTGTTTTCCCCGATTCTCATTGACTCCAGTTTTGCTAGGGTTCCTTGATGTCACACTCGGTCAAACGCTGCCTTTATGTCAAGGGCAGTCACTCTCACCTCACCTCGGGAGTTCAGCTCTTTTGTCCATGTTTAAATCAAGGCTGTATTGAGGTCAGGAGCTGAGTGGCCCTGGTGGAACCAGGGCCACTCAGCTAAGAGGAGATTAACTAAGGTAGTGCAATTGTAGTTATTAAATACCTTGGAATAAATGCCTATCTTCCTCTTACCATTAATCCACCGTGCACACCACTACCACGTAAATTGGGTGCATATTCTGCCAAATCTGCTGATCGTAGCCATTCCATCACTCGATGATTGGTCCACTGGGAGACTTCAGCAGGGGTGATGTTACTCTAGGAAATAAGAAATTATGTACAAATCAAATGGTCTTTCCTCACTAATTTAAGTGATGACACAGGCTGAAATCCTATTCAGCTGCCTGCATCTCCCTACTGTATAACCGCAAGCCTGCTTCAAAGTACTTTGGGACATTCAGGTCGTGAAAGGTGCCAAATAAAGTGCAAGTTCTTTCTCTCTAGATACACGCTTGCCATCAACTGAAGTGCTCATAATCTCCTTCCGGTTTTCAGGAATGAATAGCAAAAAAAAAAATCAGACCTGACAATCACTCACAAATGCTGCTAAATTAAAGATTAATTAAATTTAGAGAACAATGTTTATTGCAGTTGTGTCCTGGACGCTCAACTTAACTCAAAGAGGGAGCAACACCAGCAGTACAAGACTGGGGTGGTGTGGTGCCTGTCAGAGGGGAGATTGACCAGCTGCACAGGAAGAAAAAGTTGTTTACGAGAATATATTCATCCCTCTATTTTCTCCTCCACTTTTCTAATCTGCTCTTCACTAATTCTAGTAAGGTTATCTCATGGATACTTCTTTCAGATTCTCTCACTATTTATGCCCCAGTCAGAAGTGCCCAGCCTTCACTCAACACCACTCACAGAGGGGAAGGAGATTCAAGCCAGGGTCTTGCTCCTCCTAGTTCAAGCATATTCATGCTCCAAAGCATGATGGCTTCAATCGTCTCATAGGAACTTTGACTCGTACCTCATCAGATGGCCTTCTACGCAGACAATTTGCTTCAAAATTATTTATTCTGAGAACTTGAATTGCCCTCTTGATGCTGAGGTGATGGAGAACATTTCCAACTTTCAGCGACAACAGGTCATCCTATAAAAAGTAAAGAATCAGAAAGGAAGTAGCTTTAAACAAAGGGAGAAATGAAACCAGATCCTCACGATACAACACACTGAAACCGAGTGGGATATTACGGTAACTACATTACTGACATATAAACACAAATTATCAACATACAAACAGTGCTTTCAACATTAACAGGCTGACCCAACAGTCAGGGGACAGCCCTTGCCCTGAAGCTGCAGGCTCCTGCAACTATATCCCCTGCTCATTCCTGCTGAACTGCTCTCTTTCCTTTCTCTTTTCTTTTCTTTAAGGTATTAGTGCTGCTCGTATGGTTTCCCTGTTACCTCAAGAGTTTTGAAGCTATGGGCTCAAGTGCCACTCCAAGTACCAAGAAACTAAGCGCATAACCTAAGCTAACGCTTCAGTGCAGTACTGGAAGAGTGCTGCATTGTTGGAGGTGCAGTCTTCCTATTAAACTAAGTTCCTGTCTAGGTGGTCAGGTGGTTGCAAAAGATCTCATGACACTATTCAAAGAAGGGCAGTATTAATCCTGGTGTCTGCCAAGATTTGTCTGACAATCATCACCAAAAACAGTAGGCTAATGTGCTGCATTCATCTATGTAACAGTGGCTGAGAATGGAATAAACTGCTTTTTAAAAGAAAGTTCCTTCTTGATTTCATTCACTTTGCACAACCTTTTAAATGCTTCATTAAATTTTTTTTTAAATTACGTGCTTAAATGAAAGAGAGGCAAATTGAATTTTTTTTTTATTATTCATTCATGAGATGTGGGCATCACTGGCTAGGCCAGCAGTTGTGTCCATCCCTAATTGCCCACATGGTGGTGTTGGTGAGCTGCCTTCTTGAACCATTACCGTCCAAGTGGTGTAGGTACCCGCAGTGCTGTTAGGGAGGGAGTTCCAGGATTTTGACCCAGTGACAGTGAAGGAACGGCGATATAGTTCCAAGTCAGGATGGTGTGTGACTTGGAGGGGAACATCGAGGTGGTATTCCCATATGTCTGCCGCCCTTGTCCTTCTAGATGGTAGTGGTCATGAGTTTGGAAGGTGCTGTCTAAGGAGACTTGGTGAGTTTTTGCAATGCATCTTATAGATGGTACACATTGCTGCCATCATGCGTCAGCGGTGGAGGGAGTGAATGTTTGTGGATCGGATGCCAATCAAGCAGGCTGCTTTCTCCTGGAATGTGTCAAGCTTCTTCAGTGCTGTTGGAGCTGCACTCATCCAGGTAAGGTGAGTGGTTCAAATGGACAAAAAAAGCTGAACTCCACTGGTGAGGTTAGAGTGACTGCCCCTGACATCAAGGCAGCATTTGATCGAGTGTGGCATCAAGGAGCCCTAGCAAAACTGGAGTCAATGGGAACCGGGGGAAAAATCCCCGCTGGTTGGAATCATACCTAGCACAAAGGAAGGTGATTGTGGTTGTTGGGGGTCAATCATCTCAGTTCCAGGATATAACTGCAGGGGTTCCTCAGGATAGTGTCCTGGGCCCAACTGTCGTCAGCTGCTTCATCAATAACCTTCTTTCCATCAGAAGTGGAGATGCTTGCTGATGACTGCACAATGTTCAGCACCATTCCTGAATCCTCAGATACCGAAGCAGTCCATGTCCAAATGCAGCAAGATTTGGACAATATCCAGACTTGGGCTGACAAATGGCAAGTAACATTCACGCCACACAAGTGCCAGGCAATGACCACCACAAGAGAATCTAACCATTGCCCCATAACATTCATTGGCATTACCATCACTGAATCTCCCACTAACAACATCTTGGGGATTGCCATTGACCAGAAACTGAATTGGACCAGCCATATAAATACTGTGGCTAAAAGAGCAGGTCAGATGCTAGGAGCTGTGGCAAGTAACTCACCTCCTGCCTCCCCAAAGCCTGTCCACCATCTGCAAGGTACAAGTCAGGAGTGTGATGGGATACTCACCATTTGCCTGGTTGAGTGCAGCTCCAACACTCAGGAAGCTTGACACCATCCAGGACGAAGCAGCCTACTTGATTGGCATCCAATCCACATACGTTCAATCCCTCCACCACTGACACATAATGGCATCATGGCATCGACAAGATGCACTGCAGCAACTCACCACGATTCCTTAGGCAGCACCTTCCAAACCCATGACCACTACCATCTAGAAGGACAAGGGCAGCAGACACATGGGAACACCACCACCTGGTTGTTCCCCTCCAAGCCACTCACCATCCTGACTTGGAAACACATCGCTGTTCCTTCACTGTCACTGGGTTAAAAACCTGGAGCTCCCTCCCTAACAGCACTGTGGGTGTACCTACACCACATGGACTGCAGTGGTTCAAGGAGGCAGCTCACCACCACCTTCTCAAAGGCAATTAGGGATGGGCAATAAACGCTGGCCTAGCAAGAGATGCCTGCACCCCATGAATGAAGTATTCCGTCACACTCTTGATTTGTACTTTGTAGATAGTGGACAGGCTTTGGGGAGTCAGGAGGCGAGTTATCAGCCACAGAATTCCCAGCCTCTGACCTTCTCTTGTAGCCACAGTATTTATATGGCTAGTCCAGTTCAGTTTCTGGTCAATGGTAACCCCCAGGATGTTGATAGTGGGGAATTAAGCAATGGTAATATCATTGAATGTCAAGGGAAGATTGTAAGATTCTCTCTTGTTGGAGGAGATGATCATTATCTGGCATTTGAATTGTGTTTTGCTGCATTTGGACATGGATGGCTTCAGTATCTGAGTCATCACGAATGATGAACATTGTGCAATCATCAGTGAACATCCCCAGTTCTGACCTTGTGATGGAAAGAAAGTCATTGATGAAGCAGCTGAAGATGATTTGCCCTAGGGCAATGGCAACAGTAAAAGCAACAGGACCATTGGAAAAGTGGCAATACTTGCTAACATATACAAAAAAAAGCAGCAGGATTAGGAGTGTTTACTTTGTTACTTCAATAGCTATTTAACTCTTCAGTGAAGAAGTAAAAAAAATCCCCAAGACCAGCTGAGGTTAAATTAAGATGTACCCAGAATAGGGCACAAACGAGCTAGGAATAGAATTTGCATAACATTTCCCTTGGCAAGGTTTCAAGGGATAGTGCTTACAGTGAATGGCAACAGTAATAACAGTAGGACTTCGACTCAGCAGCCAGCTGTTCCAGGCTGAAGCCAGACAGTATTTCAAAGGGAGTGCTTTTTAAAAAAAAGGCTGAAAGCCAGACAAATGTGCAAAGAATGTAGCGAACCACATCTTTACTTTCTCAAATAAGCACATCGGACACGAGGACTTTTAAAAAATCAGCACAATCACATGAATACAAGCACTGGATAGAATCGAAGATTTAAATCTAGTTTTCATCATTGCCTGAAATTCACCATTTTAAAAACAAAATTGGTCTGAATTACTTGCAACTTCAAATTTGTGTTCAATATAGTTTGTTTGATTAATGTTTAAGAAACAAAAAGTTAACCACGACATTTCAGATCAGAATTTTCTAAAGACAGTATTTGCTTAAATAATAGTCTTGATTTTAATTTGCCTTCCCCTTTCATGCACAAATCCCTCCACTGTTCGAGTTCTGTTTGAATCTAACTGGATCAGCTTGTTGGAAATTACTGAACACCTGGAAAAAGTTCAAGGTGTCAACTGGTGATTTAATATCATTGCCGATGTCTCAAACATTTATTCTAGCAACAGTACATTTAATGAGAAATACCAGCCTGGGAAAGTGGCAGCCTGTCTCTGACCTGCTGCACAACTGAGCTACCCCACAGTATCAGGGATATTCTCAACCTTGGATGTAAGCTCATTATAACCTTTGTTTCTCAAGATTTATTGCCCTCCTGAGGGTCCTGTCACTTGTCCATTGCAGACGACATTTTCATCTTTGACATGAATTAAGAACAATCTGGGCAAAGACAGTTAGTCAAAGTAAACTTAGTGAAATGATATTCTTGTGAAATCAAATAGGAGAACAGGGGCAGCATGCAGCTAAAAATCCAATTCTAATGTTTATAAAAACCTATTAACGCGCACATTTTTAGAAACAAAAAAAAAATCACCACAAAACTTTTACCTACCACGGTCATATAGTGGAGCATTCGACCATCAACTCTTCCTTCATCAAACTGAGTCTTGTACTGGGGTAATCCAATATCATCCAGCCATCCTAATGGGGATAAATTCTATTTACTGCTTCGATGGTAAAGAAGCTGCATTGGAAAATGTTTCTATCTTCAAAACAATATGCAATACTTAATTCTGAAATTGCCAGACAAACGTGGGGTTTTCAGTAGAGGCAACATAAGTGCACTTGGGCTTCAATAGAGGCTTTTATAAAACAAAAAATTAATTCAGGTTTCAAAATGTGCACTAAATTAATTATATGTATTCTGTTAAGGGCTTCAAAACTTCTGCATCCTTTTCAAACAAACATACCCAGTGGTCTCTAACACTCTGCTCAGGGCTACAAAGAGAATGTAGCCTGTGAGGGAGTACTTTATCAATTAGGGAACAAACACCAGTCACATTACAAGTTGTACAAGGATGTGGAAATGTTTCTGAGAGCAACTGGCAGTGTTTGATTTCCTTCCAATTTACATTTTTCCAAAATATACTATTAAAGAATTATTCCAAAGGTTTCCTTCTAACTTGTAATATTTACCGCAGATTTTATCAAATAAATATACACATTAGCCCCGAGTGTTAAATCAATGTAGGTATATTCAGCCATAAAGAAAAACAGATTCATGTTACTCAGCACATCATACATAAAAAAAACTGAAAGGAAACTGTATGATCTTTAAGTGGGTTTCTCCCTTCCAAGGTTTTTATTCTGTTAAACATCTCTACTCAGGGCAACATTCTCCTCCACAATATTCTGATTAATTTTCAGGGTTTCAGAAATGCTCTCAGACAGATTCAGTTAATATTACTAAGTAATTACAGAGTATTAACTGCCTTCCAGCAGTTAATATTAGCCCTCTCTTTCCTTCCCTCTCCCTTAATGCTTAACTTGGAGAGACAATGACGTAGTGGACTAGTAATCCAGAGACCTAGGGTAAATGCAGAAAATGCTTGAAAAACTCAGCAGGTCTAAAAGCATCTGTGGAGTCCACAGCAATGTGGTTAACTCTTAAATACACTCTGAAGTGGCCTAGCAGGCCACTCAGTTGTATCAAACTGCTACAAAGTCACAAAAAAGGAAACTAGATGGACCATCCGGCATCGACTGACGCACCATAATTGACAACTGCAAACTCAGCCCTGTCGACCCTGCAAAGTCTTACTAACATCTGGGGGCTAGTGCCAAAATTGGGAGAGCTGTCTCACAGACAAGTCAAGCAACAGCCTGACATAGTCATCCTCACGGATTCATACCCTACAGAAAATGTCCCAGACATCATCATCATCATCCCTGGGTATGTCCTGTCCCACCAGCAGGACAGACCTTGCGGCACAGTGGTATACAGTCCAAAGGGAGTTGCTCTGGGAGTCCTCCACATTGACTCCAAACCCCATGAAGTCTCATGGCATCAGGTCAAACATGGGCAAGGAAACCTCTTGATTACCACGTACTGCCCTCCCTCAGCTGATGAATCAGTGCTCTTCCGTGTTGAACACCACTTGGAGGAAGCACTGAGGGTGGCAAGGGCACAGAATGTACTCTGAGTGGGGGACTTCAATGATGTCCATCACCAAGAGTGGCTCGGTAGCACTACTACTGACCGAGCTGGCCGAGTCCTATATGACATAGCTGCTAGACTGGGTCTGTGGCAGTTGGTGAGGGAACCAACAAGAGGGAAAAACATACTTGACGTCATCCTCACCAACCTGCCTGCTGCAGATGCATCTGTCCTTGACAGTATCGGCAGGAGTGACCACTGCACAGTTGTTGTGGAGACAAAGTCCCACCTTCACATCGTGTTGTGTGGCACTACCACCGTGCTAAATGGGATAGATTTCAAACAGATCTAGCAACTCAAGACTGGGCATCCATGAGGCACTGTGGGCCATCAGCAGAATTGTACTCGAACACAGTCTGTAACCTCATGGTCCGGCATATCTCCCACTCTACCATTACCATCGAGCCAGGGGATCAACCCTATTTCAATGGAGAGTGCAGGAGAGCAGCACCAGGCATACCTAAAAATGGGGTGTCAACTTGGTGAAGCTATAACACAGGACTACTTGCATGCCAAATAGCATAAGCAGCAAGTGATAGACAGGGCTAAGCGATCCCACAACCAACGGATCAGATCTAAGATCTGCAGTCCTGCCACAACCAGTCGTGAATGGTGGAGGACAATTAAACAACTCACTGAAGGAGGCTCCACAAATATCCCCATTCTCAATGATGGCAATGAAAGCCCAGCACATCAGTGCAAAAGATAAGGCTGAAGCATTCGCACCAACCTTCAGCCAGAAGCGCCTAGTGGATGATCCATCTCGGCCTCCTCTGGAGGCCCCGGCATCACAGATGCCAATCTTCAGCCAATTCGATTCACTCTGCATGATACAAAGAAATGGCTGAAGGCACTGGATACTGCAAAGGCTATGGGCCCTGACAATATTCTGGCAATAGTACTGAAGACTTGTGCTCCAGAACTTGCTGCACCCCCAGCCAAGCTGTTCCTGTACAGTTGCAACACTGGCATCTACCCGGCTATGTGGAAAATTGCCCAGGTATGTCCTGTACACAAAAAGCTCAACAAATTTAACCCGGCCAATTACCGCCCCATTAGTCTACTCTCGATCATCAGTGAAGTAATGAAGGGGACATCAACAGTGCTATCAAGCAGCATTTGCTTAGCAATAACCTGCTCACTGACACCCAGTTTGGGTTCTGCCAGGGCCACTCAGCTCCTGACCTCATTACAGCCTTGGTTCAAACATGGACAGAAGAGCTGAACTCTCGAGGTGAGGTGAGAGTGACTGCCCTTGACATTAAGGCAGCATCTGACCGACTGTGGCATCTAGGAGCCCTAGCAAAACTAGAGTCAATAGGAATCAGGGAGAAAACTTTCCACTGGCTGGAGTCATACCTAGCACAAAGAAAGATGGTTGTGGTTGTTGGAGGTCAGTCATCTCAGCTCCAGGACATCACTGCTGGAGTTCCTCAGGGTAGTGTCCTCGGCCCAACCATCTTCAGCTGCTTCATCAATGACCTCCCTTCCATCATAAGGTCGGAATTGGGGATGCTCGCTGATGATTGTACAATGTTCAGTGCCATTCATGACTCCTCAGGTGCTGAAGCAGTCCATGCCTAAATGCAGCATGACCTGGACAATATCCAGGCTTGGGCTGACAAGTGGCACAGAATATTTGCATGGCGCAAGTGTCGGGCAATGACCATATCTAACAAGTGTGTATCTGAGTATCTAACCTTCACCCCTTGACGTTCAATGGGATTACCATCACTGAATCCCCCACTATCAACATCCTGGGGGTTTACCATTGGCCAGAAATTGAACTGAATTAGCCATATAAACACCGTGGTGACAAGAGCAGGTCAGAGACTAGGAATCCTGTGATAAGTAACTCACCTCCTGACTCCCCAAAGCCTGTCCAGCATCTACAAGGCACAAGTCAGGAGTGTGATGGAATACTCCTCACTTGCCTGGATGAGTGCAGCTCCCACAACACTCAAGAAGCTTGACACCGTCCAGGACAAAGCAGCCCGCTTGATTGCCACCACATCCACATTCACTCCCTCAACACGCAGTAGCAGCAGTGCATACCATCTACAAGATGCACTGCAGAAATTCACCAAGGCTCCTTTGACAGGGCCTTCCAAATCCACAACCACTGCCATCTAGAAGGACTAGGGCAGCAGATAGATGGGAATGCCACCACCTCGAAGTTCCCGTCCAAGTCACTCGCCAACCTGACTTGGAAATATATCATTGTTCCTTCACTGTCACTGGTTCAAAATCCTAGAACTCCCTTCCTAACAGCACTGAGAGTGTACCTACACCACATGGACTGCAGCGGTTCACGAAGGCAGCTCACCACCACCTTCTCAAAGGCAACTAGGGATGGGCAGAAATGCTTGCCCAGCCAGCGAAGCCCACATCCAGTGAATAAGTGAAAAAAAAAATGCTGTGCCCATCAATGACCTCACCATCCAAGCTGGTCCAGAAGCAACAGAACACATCCCAGCTGCAAGTGTGATATACTAAAGTGATAGTCTTAGTTTCTTAAACTGAGCACAACTGTTGTTGGTCTACAGGTCTTTGCTAAACAGTGAGAAACAGCATTCTACTCACTTGTGACCCAATTGTAATCCAGCTTTCCTTTGTTATCTTCCTCTTCAGAGCCGAATGCCTGCAGAGCTAGCTGCAACTTTTTTCTGTGCAGAGGATGTTTGATCCCGAGTTCCTGTACAAACAGGTTGGTCAAAGAATGATCTGATCCTTCAAGAGCCTAATCTTCAATTTCTATTCATTTATTGTGGTGACATTGAATTGGGACAGCTCCATATGAACATCTTTTATAACAAGGCGTACTATTTTTTAGGAAATACCTTACTGTACTAGGTATGCCGGGGGCAGACGGCAAAGTGGAGTTGAGATCACAATCAGATCAGCCATGATCTTATTAAATGGCAGAGCAAGTTCGAAGGGCTGAATAGCCTACTCCTGCTTCTAAGTCCTATGCTAACTTAATGCTATTAAAATTGACTTAACATGGTGAAAAATAAATGGTTAAGTGGACAGGAAGACACACAGGTGGATTTTCCAGACACTGGTTACAGGCTCCTTGTTGTGGACTGAAAATGAAAAGCAATTAATAATTACCTAGTGCAGACAGTTGCTGACAGCTGACTGCCCTACTATTAGCATCAGCTTCCAGAATGCTGACAAAATCTGTTCTGTCAATTTGCTTTAGTCAACTGTCAGGAGACAGACACATAATTCTTCCAACTATGTTCTCCATTCCCCAGGAGTGGGAGCATCTCATTTAACATCACAGACAAGAAATTACATTGTCTGTATTTGTATTTACCAAGTTTGAGTGGCGAAGTTGGAAATCCACTTTAGTTCTTCCTTGGCTCTACTGCCAGAACAAGTCAGCCAGCCTATTGTTTATTGAGTCATAGTATTAACTGAAATTCAAATACACATACACCTTGCTGTTTAAGTCACATTGACCCAGAGGCAGGGTGTCCCACTCCCTTAGCCTCACCACGGATGGCTGGGCCTTCAGATGTCTAGGCTCCAAGCTCTGGAATTCCTTCCTGAATCCTCTCTTTATCTCTCTCCTCCTTTAAGACCTTCTCTGAATCAACTGTCCCGATGTGTCCTCCTTTGGCTCAAGGTCATTTTTTGTCTGATCACACTGCTGTGAAGCATCTTAAAACAGTTTCCTACTTTAAAGGCACTATATAAATAAAAATTGTACTTTGACTCACCCTCTCCAGGTCCTGCTGAGATGCATGCAGCAAAGTCTGGCCTGAAGTGATCCAGGATTTGGAACCCCCCACATAAATGCCCAGTCCTTGATCATGCAGCCAGTTACACACCTGCTCTCTGCTCCACTTTGCAAATGGAGCATCCAGATCACTGCAGAGAAAATAATTTGTGTCTCAGATTAGCAACAAATTACATTTAGAACAAAATTTAGTTTAAATTACCATATCACAGTCTACGCAATCCACTCACTCTGAAGAGTGCTCAGATGAAATGGAGTAAACTCTGTAGTTAAAGACAAAATACTGCGGATGCTGGAAATCTGAAACAAAAACAAAAAATGCTGGAAAAACTCAGCAGGTCTGACAGCATCTGTGGAGAGAAAGACAGAGTTAACGTTTCGAGTCCGTATGACTTCTTCAGAGCTACGGAGAAGTAAAAATGTGGTGAAATATATACTGTTTAACCCCTCCCTTAAACAGTATATATTTCACCACATTTTTACTTCTCTGTAGTTCTGAAGAAGTCATACGGACTCGAAACATTAACTCTGTCTTTCTCTCCACAGATGCTGTAAACTCTGTAGTTGTCCTGCTGCTCCTATCCCAACCCAAATCATGGTTTTCCTGTTATGCATGAAAGATTTAACCCTGAAATCGGCCATGTATTTCCACCTCCAATATTGCCACCATACCTACCTTCTCTTTTCTACCCCCTGCCAAATATATTTTTCCCCCAATATTTTAATTTTCTATTCTTGTCCAGTTTGCAGTCTCTGTTAAGTATTTCCCCCCCCCAGTATTTCTTTCTACGTTCTACATAGGAGGTACATAAATTTTCTATCCCAGTGACGCTCTGTTGTTGAGTATATTCAACGCCGAGGTCAAAGCTAGTTTTGGTCTCCAAATGAATCAAGGAATATGGGGATTGGGTAGGAAAGTGGAGCTGAGGCTCTAAGGAATGGTGGAACAGGCTTGAAGGGCCACATGGCTTACTCTTATTTCTTATATTCAAACAAAATTGTTATGCAAATCTACTACAGTTACCTTGAATTCTAGGCCAAAGTCAAAGGATAAAATACAAATCCGTAAGGATCTTAATAATGTGTTTACATTTTTAAACTATCATACGTTTTAGCATGCTGTAGATCCCGGGACCAGCCGAGCCTAGGGCCTGACGTACTTCTGGTTCCACCTCTCTTGAAATCTGTGTCATTCATATCATCAGGGTTAAACGTGGTTGATTGACTTCTCTTAAGCCTGTAAACAAAAACCCAAAAAGGAAACATTCAATTGATGGTACTCCAAACCCATTCCACCGCTGTTACATTGCACTCTGCCAGCAGGCCAACATTTTCCTCTCTCAGTTAGCGACTCTTCCCCCCACCTGGTGTCCATTCACTTAGCAACAAGGCATCATCCACAACCCTATTATTGCTGACTTTACAAACACTAGTTTTGACTGAAACTTGACAACACCTTACCTCTTAAATGAAGCTTCCCTCCATGATCAAACCTCCCCCCGCCTACCCCAACTAAACTATATTGCCCTTATAAACCAAATGATATTATCGTCTTTTTCCATTGTGTCTGGTATTTTCAAGCTCATCTTGTTTCACCCTTCACACCTCTTGATTAAAACAGTATTTCTCACCAAGCTGCATCCTAAGCTTGAGATTCTCTCCTTCCTCAGCCTCTGCACTGAGTGACTCTTCATCCTTGGTGATTTCAATCAACATAACCAGTTCCCTTATATAAAAGCAAAATACTGCGGATGCTGGAAATCTGAAACAAAAACAAAAATACCTGGAAAAACTCAGCAGGTCTGACAGCATCTGTGGAGAGGAATATAGTTTACGTTTCGAGTACGTATGACTCTTCATCAGAACTGAAGAAATATAGAAATGAGGTGAAATATAAGCTGGTTGAGGGGTGTGGGACAAGTAGAGCTGGATAGAGGGCCAGTGATAGGTGGAGGCAAAGAAGAGATTGCCAAAGATGTCATAGACAAAAGGACAAAGGGGTGTTGACGGTGGTTTTATTAGCTAAGGAATGTGCTAATGGTGACATTAAGGGTAGAAAGCAGGACGAGCAAGTGACAGATATCCCTAGTGGGGGTGGAGTGGGGGGAAGGGATCGAAATAGGCTAAAAGGTGGAGATGAAATAATGGATGGAAATACATTTAAAAATAATGGAAATGTGGGGGAATATAATATATTGAAAAATATAAGTTCCCTTATGTTCTCTCCTCTGAATTCAGACATCCTATCCTCCCTAAAACTCTCCCTCCCTACAATTCGTCCAACCCATATCCACAACCACTCTCCCAATCTCATCTCTACATGCTCCCTTATATATCCCTCACCACATAAACCCCTATCTAACAACTCAATGCCACTTCCTTCCATGTCTATTCCTGGAAACCACCCACTACCCCAAAATCTGTGCTCGCAACTAAAGAACATGAATTTATATAATGCCTTTAATGACCTCCGGATGCCCCAATGGGCTTTACAGCAAATGGAGTGCTTTTTTGAAGTATAATTGCTGTTGTAATGTCAGAGATACAGCAGGTAGCAGACTCCTGTAATGTGAAAATGACCGCTTAAATTATTTTTGTGATGATGTATGAGGGGTAAATGCTGGTCAAGGCACCATGCAGAACTCCCATGGTCAGAGATTGTGTCATGGGATCTTTTACATCTGTGCGGGAAAGTAGACAGGTCCAGAGTTTAATCCAAAAGACAGAACCTTTGAGTGCAGCATTCCCTTAATACTGCATTGGAGTTCCAGCCTAAACTTGTGCGCTCAAATCCTACTTGAACCCATCACTTTCTGGCTCAAAGGTGAGTGTGCTACCATTTGAATCTCTCTAATCAGGCTCCTGTGCCTGCCACATTAATGTAAAGAGCCCAACAGAAAACACAAGTAACATCCTGCAGCTTTTCACATGATCAACATTAAGCTCCTCCAATTACTTATCTCCTTTACTAAGAGTTGGACCATGTGGGAGCAGTCCCATTGAGCTGGACAGAAGAGGCCAGATGAAAATAAAATACTGCAGATGTTGGAAATATGAAACAAAAACATGTTGGAAACATGCAGATGCTATCTTGCCCCCTTTGTCTAGCTCAATGGGACTGTCCTGCGTGGTTCCACTCTTATCTGAGGGTCTCCAACAATGGCTTAACTTTGTTCCCAGTAATACCACCAAAGTTCCCCAACAATCTTTCCTTCGACCCCTCCATTTCCACATTTAAATACTACCCCTTAGTGACATCATCACAGACAAGGGTCAGCTTCCAAATGAACACTGACGATATCAACTCTACTTCCCAACCAGCTCCCTCGATCATTCCACTGTCTCTATCATAAGCCTGCTCATCCGTTATCTTGTCCCAATCTGATATCTTGTCATAATGAGCTGCAATTTCCTTCATAGAAGCATCGAGAAAGCCAGCCCTGTCACAAACTCTGTACTGGAGCTATTGATTTCATTCCCTGAACCTGATTGGAGAGATTTAACACTGGAGTTGCATGAAAGATTCCATCTCCCTGCCTAGCCACCGTCTCAGGGTGAATTAAACCATTCACAACCTGAGCATGCTCGCTGATCTCAAACGGAGCTGATGCCCAATCGTCACCATCACAAAAAAATGTTTACATCTCTATAGCATTGGTTGCCTCCTCCTTTGCCTCAGTACATTTGCAGTTGAAACTCACCCATGTATTGGATCCCTCCAGTCTTTAGTATTGCAATACTATCCTGACTGCACCTCCCACCTCTCAAACACTATAAACTGATGTTTATATTAATGGGATGGGAGGAGGCTCATGTAGCATCTAAACACCAGCATGTACCTTTGGGCAGAATGACACGATTCTGTGTTGCAAGTTCTTTAAGTCTCTCCAACAGTGAAGGCTACATCTTCAGCTTGCTGGGCCCGATGCCTTGACTGAAATCCATTTTTTATTCATTCATTGGATGTGGGTGTCACTAGCTAGGCCAGCATTTATTGCCCATCCCTAATTGTCCTTGAGAAGGTGTCTTCTTGAACCACTGTACTTCCTGTGGTGTAGGTACTCCCACAGTGCTGTTAGGGAGTTCCAGGATTTTTGATCCAGCAACAGTGAAGGAACGCCAATATATTTCCAAGTCAGGATGGTGAGTGGCATGGAGGGGAAGCTTCCAAGTGATGGTGTTCCCATGTATTTGCTGCCCTTGTCCTTCTAGGTGGTCGTGGGTTTGGAAGGTGCTTTCTAAGGAGCCTTGCTGAGTTTCTGCAGTGCATCTTGTAGATGGTACACACTGCTGCCACTGTTTGTCAGTGGTGGAGGGAGTGAATGTTTGTGGAAGGGGTGCCAATCAAGCAGGCTGCTTTGTCCTGGATGGTGTCAAGCTTCCCAAGTGTTGGAGCTGCACTCATCCAGGCAAGTGGAGAATATTCCATCACACTCCTGACCTGTGCCTTGTAGATGGTGGACAGGCTTTGGGGAGTCAGGTGAGTTACTTGCTGCAGGATTCTTAGCCTCTTACCTGCTCTTGTAGCCACAGTATTTATATGGTTAGTCCAGTTCAGTTCCTGGTCAATGGTAACCCCCCAAGCATGTTTACAGTGGAGGATTCAGCGATAGTAATGCCATTGAATTTCAAGGGAATATGGTTAGATTCTCTCTTGTTGGAGATGGTCATCATCTGGCACTTGTGTGGCATGAATGTTACTTGCCATCTCTCAGCCCAAGCCTGGATATTGTTCATGTCTTGCTGCATTTGGACATGCTTCAGTATCTGAGTCATTGCAAATGGTGAACATCCCCATTTCTGACCTTATTACAGAGGGAAGGTCATTGATGAAGCAGCTGAAGCTGGTTGGGACGAGGACACTACCCTGAGGAACTCCAGTAGTGACATCCTGGAACTGAGATTACTTCTGCATCTCACTCTCCTCCTTTAAGACCATCATGAAAATCTCTGACTAAAGATTTGGCCACCACTCCTAATATCACCTCTCTAGCTTGACATTCATTTTTTCTGATTACATCTCTGTGAAAGATCTTGAGGTGGCTTTTTCCATGTTACAGCACTATATAAAAAGGAAACTTTTTTTATGTCCTAGTCTTTGTAATAACCCCATTTCCCTCTAATCTGCTCACTCTTGGAAGATAAAACCATTACTTCTGCACCAATTATACCTCCAATCCAATGTCAAACCTGAGATGATTTTCATTTTGTTCAGTAATAATTTGGTATATTTTTCATGGCTCAATTCATTTTGCAATCACACATGGCAAGCACATGCCACAGACAAAAGCATGGCTGAGCAATATTCTACTTTACATCAGCTCACAAGAACATAACCATGTCTTAGAGTAAGGAACAACAGCAGCTTTGAAGTAAAATCCATATTCATATGTGTTATCTTTTGAGAAATAATTCACTGGAGTGAACTTAAAATATTTAACATCCAGAGTGGTATTACTTTTGACAAAATGGAAGCAGCCAGGGCAGTATCCATCACCTGTGAATTGAAAGCGAGCTCTACGCAAGTAGGAAAAACGTGTGTAATAAAGGGAAGGAGTGTCTATTAATAAACTGCCATAACATTTCTTCCCTCTTCCTTCCCACCACCAACAAAACTCTAAATTATCTCAATAGGTTTATAGGCCAAAAGTTTAATTTAAAAACAGACTGCTTACTTTCCAAATAATTTTTTGATTCCTTTGGATTTCTTTTTCAAATCGGGAGAGGTTGGAAACAGCTGACAACCATCAGCCTCTACTGCACCCAGTGGGAGACCAGCAGCAACCACGTGCTCTGATTCTCTGTCTGTCTCAGCTACATTTTGAAAAGAAAACATAATTAAAGTTAGTTTATCCTTCACTCAGCAAAATGGACTTTGCTTCAAAAATGAAAAGAAAATTCTTCAGGGAAACAAGGTCAAATCTGCAGAACCTCTGAACATAAAAGGAACACTCTAGGATTAGGCTCAACACAATGGCCTTATCCTTGAATGCAATGAAAAAGCACACCACTGTGTATATAACACTAAAAACAAATAAAACTTACCATAAGGTGGCTGGCTTGGAAACTGGAGCTGTCATCTTTTGATGTTTGGCACAAACATGGGGTTTTGCCACTTAGTCTTTTCTTAGTGAGTAACAGGTAGTGCTTGGAGCCCAGCCCATGCAGCAAATGAAACATTTATTTGCCAAATCTTGCAAATACCAAGAATGTGGTAGCAACAATGATTAGGCCAGGGATACTGTGAATAAGGGGGTTCATAAAACATTACTTTCAACCATAAAATGTTTCATGCCCTACAAATGCTTACGTTAGTTATTAGACTACAGTATATTTTTCATACAGACGGGTGAAGAATGCTTGCCAGGGTCATTACTTTGGCAAATTAAAAATCCTTCAGTTCACTTAAACCACCAACTTCTGAATGATTTTCTGCCTAGATTTTCAGAAGTTGTCTCTGCAAATGCCTGTTATGGACTGAGATCAGCTGTATTACCATTTATGATATTCAACACCCTCAGCAGAGCCACAGTAGCTTTGGAAAAAAAACAACACCTGACTAACATCTGCACTTTATTGCATTTGAAAAACATTCCTCATATTCCTGTAACTTACACACGATGGGAAGATAATTCACACAACTAAGGCCTCCTTACTCCTTTAACAAAAGGTTTAGTCTTTAAACTAGTTAACTGACAGCCAATACTCCAACACTACCCAGTGGGCATATTGAGGATGGTGCTGTGTCTATATTCTTCACAAGAAATCATACAGCAGTAAGCCCAGGGTGACAAGGAAAATATGGTGGCACAGTAGCTTTATGGCATGATGTTGCTACTCACACAATCTACCCTCCCACTGAGCACAATGGTGCCTCTTGGAGATGAAACACCAGTTTTCCAAGTCAATATACGAATGTCTACAATACTTCCATAGAGGAAAAACTAGACTATTTACCTGATCTTAATGTGGTTTATGAAATCAGTGTAGGTTAAAGAAAGAATTGGGAGATCAGAACAGATTCATACTGCATTTTAAGGTTTGCTGATTAATCTAGACAAAATATTTGGTGGAGGGATTTACTTCAATGAGTGCCCAGGGATAATATTAAGGTCAAACAAGGTGGCTGCCATGAAACCAATGCAGACCTCGAGGAATCACCTATGTTTTTACATGATAGTTTCCTTCTCACCAGGTAATAGCTATATACATCAACTTATATTTATATATTGCCGTTAACATACCAAAAACATCCCAAGGTGTTTCGCAGGAGTGCTTAGCAAATAAAATTGGAGATCAAACCATGTAAGGAGATATTAAGACAAGTGACCTGAAACTTGTTCAAAGAGATGGGTTTTAAGGAGTGCCTTAGAACAGTGGGGGGAGGGGGTAGAGAGTCAGGGAGATTTAGAGAGGGAATTCCAGAGCTTAGGGTCAGGCAACTGAAGGCAAAGCTACCAATGTTGGGAGTGAAGAAAATCAAATGTACAATAGGCAAGAACTGGAGGAGATTTTGGAGGGTTATAGGCCTGAAGAAGGTTGGAGATAGGGAGGACAAGACCATGGAGGCATTTGAACACGATCTGGTGATAGACTCAGACATCTACTGCACAGGAGGCCATTCCTCAAAAAATTCGATCAAATTTGTCAAACACAACCTTCCCGTAACAAATTCATGCTGACTAGCCCTGATTAATCAGTGTCTCTCCAAGTGCAGATATATTTTGTCGCTCAGAATTCTTTCTAGTAATTTTCCCACCACCGAGGTTAGACTGACTGGTCTGCAATTTCTCGGTTTATCCCTTCCTCCCTTTTTAATAATGGGACATTTGCAGTCCTCCAGTCCTCTGGCACCTCACCTGTGACCAGGGAGGATTTGAAAATTACTGCCAGGGACCCCGATATCTCTTCCCTTGCCTCCCTCAACAGCCTGGGATAATTTCATCTGGGCCTGCAGATTTATCCACTTTTAAGGCCGCTAAACCTGCTAGTACCTCCTCCCTTTCTATGTTAATTTCCTCTAATATTTCACAGTCCTCCATCCTGATGCCTATATCTGCATCAACCTTTTCCGTTGTGATGACCGACACAAAGTATTCATTAAGGACTGCACCCATGTCTTCCAGGTGCACACACAGATTACCTCTATGGACCCTAATTGGCCCTACTCTTTACCTAGTTATTCTCTTGCTCTTTATATATTTAAAAAACCCCTTTGGGTTTTCCACCAATGTTTTCTCATGCACTCTCTTAGCTTCCTTAAGTTCCTCTAAGGACTCTAACGTATTGAGCCCTCGGTACCCGCCGTAAGCTTCTCTTTTTTTCTTAATCCTAACCTTTATGTCTCTTGACATCCAGGGCTCTCCGGACTTGGTTCTCCCCCCTTTGTCTTTATGGGAACATATCTGCCCTGTACTCTCACTATTTCCCCCTTGAATGCTTCCCACTGCTCTGACAGAGTTTTATCTGCAAGTAGCTGATCCCAGTCCGCTTGTGCCAAATTGTGCCAAAGTAAAATTAGTCTTTCCCCAGTTTAGGTCTTTTATTCCCGGCCCAACCTTATCCTTTTCCATAACTATCCTAACTGACTTGAGATCTCCACCTGTATCCTTAACAAGAATCTTAAAATCAAGGTATTTCTGGACTGGGAGCCAATGCAAGTCCATGAGCGCAGGTAATGATAGATGAACAAAAGCTGGAGGGAGTTAGGATACAGGAGTAGTTTTGGATTAGTTCAAGATTATGGAAGGTGGTTATCTGAGGAACTAAAAGTGAAACTCAAAACGTAATCACCAGCCAACATCCCACTTCTGACCTTATGATGGAGGGAAGGACATTGAAGTAGTTGAAGATGGTTGGGCCTAGGACACTACCCTGTGATGACTGACCTCCAACATCCACATCCATCTTCCTTTGTGCTAGGTATAGCTCCTGCTAGAGTTTTCCTCCTGTTTCTCATAGTGTTCAAGTTGATAGATTATGTAGAAGTATAACATTTGAATGCATGAATGGTTTACTAGATACAGGTGTATTTTGGAGATCTCCAGATTGTTGGAATAGTCAGTCTAAAGATAATACTCAACTAGCCGTGTTTCTAACTTTTATGTATTATATTTTCTTTAGGCATAGTTCCACAAAATAGCAGGAAAGATCATACAGGGAACAAAAAGATTGGAAAAACTCAGCAGGATAGGCAACATCTGTGGTGAGAAAGAGTTAACATTTCAGGTTGATGACATGTCATCTGATGAAAGGTTATTGACCTGAAATGTTAACTGTTTCTCTCCACAGATGCTACCTGACCTGCTGAGTTTTTCCACCTTTTATTGCTCTTATTCCAGATTTCCAGCATCCGCAGTATTTTGCTTTTGCAGGATCATACAGGGGATGCCAAAAATCAAAATTCTTGAAATACATGGTATTCTTTAAACTTTCTGTTGTCAATCTTGGTTTCTGCTGGGCTGTGTAGAGAATGCTGGGCTGAATGTGCCGAACTTAAAATATTATCAAAAAAGTGTAAATTTTAGGTTACACCTATCTTGATGGAGCAGCAAGTTACCCAACCAGTAGTTGAGCCTTACAGATCTCTAGTTTGTGCTGAATCAGCTGATGTCATCCCTACACTCCAGCTGAGTGCTTAGAATTGGCTCAGGATTAGGGAGGCGAAAAAAAAATCACCCAGGATTCTTGCCCCTTAATGCTATCTAGCACCCCCTACTGGAAGTTTACATGTATGGACTTCAGGTGAGTTTAAGGCTAAACTCAATTACTATACCACCCCAAGGATCCTTGTGGTCCAGACTCACTCAAGTAATATGGCTCAGGTACAATAACACCAAGTACCAAAAGTGAACCCTCCCAATACTCCACACTATTCTTCATGGGAAAAAAAATGTGTGAAGATATGAAAAAAAATCATCCTGAGCTGTGAATATATCACCCTCCCTTCAAATAGCTGGATCAAAATCTTGTAACTCCCGGATGAATAGCATTGTGGGAGTAGGTTGACCATAGACTGCTGTGGTTCAAGGCAGCAGCTCATCTCTACCTTTAAGAGAAATTATGGATAGGCATTAAATGCTGGCCTTTCCAGAGATGGCCACATTCATGAATAAATGAAATATATTTTTTGATCTATCCTGAGTCCACGGTGACCTTGTAATATGGTATAGTCCTAATGAACTGTAGCATTCAGGAGAGTTTAACATTGTTTATTTTAAATCAAATTTTCACCATAGGGCATGATAAATGACAACCACCAAATAGGTCTGTGCGACCATAATCTCACTGCAGCGAGCTCCAGGCCATTTAATAATCCAAGCCTTTTCACTGCAGTGATGTCAAATCAATTGGAAAAAATTAAGGAGTTTGAAACTTTTTTTTCCTTACATTAAAGGTGCTGTGTAAATGCAAGCTGTTATTATCTCCCTTCTCTGGTTACTACCTGTCACATTTGCATTTAAGTTCACTTCTGACAAACTGAGAAAGCAAAGCTCCCCAAGATTAGCATCCTGAAATCAAGCAGGCCTATGACCAGGTGAGTAAATGGAGCATGGAAAAACACATTTTGAAAAGAATTGAAGAGTTAAAGTAATGATGGTTACATAAATCAGCAATCTCTGTTCACACCACCTAAAGGCATTCCACTCAAAGCTAAAGACAGGTTTTGCAGTTTATGTTGCATCGGCTAAATGCTGTAGAATTTGTTTAGTTTAAGCTTAACTATCACATCTCTATTAGCTCTGCTGAGCATGTAAAGTAGTAAACAGCTGGAAGATAAGTCCATAGCAAGGCATTGGTGCAGTCAAACATGCAGCTATACTATACCTAGCATCGGTGCACTTGCACTTCGACTGCGATCTTCAGTCATCCAGAAAATGTGTATGATCGTGGGGAGCACAGCAGCAAAGAATATGCGGAATAACAAGGTAAAGTACAGATCAATTTACAGATACAAACCACTCCAATCAGAAAGGTCAGGACAAGTTCACAAAATTAACACAGTCACAACAACAATCAAGTATTGATGCTCAATTTAAACAAAAGGGACAATTTTGTTGGCAGGTCAGGTTATTGGCAGGACTGAAAAAATATAGCCTAAACATGAGGCAGGTCAAGTAAATTGCCATGTCTATATAACTCAATCATTTAAACAGATATTCCATAACAGCACTTACATAGCCAGTATAACCACTTCACATGTGTATGATTACCAAGTACAAGCAGAAAGTGTGCTATCATTGTAGCCCAGCTCTTCCAGTCTCTGGATAGTCAGAGGCTGGACGTACACCAGATGATGCACTATGGGACCCCCTTGGAAGTTCCAATGCAAGGGCTCCGTGGGAACTGCCCCGGAAGTGTGAACTTCTGATGGGCAATGTCCCTGCTGCCTGGGGCCCTCCGAAAAAGTCTCCAACTCTGAGTTGAGTCGGAGACGTCAGACGGTTCTGACTTACTTAACAAAATAGTTACCCACGTTGGTCAGGAAAAACTTAGTCTAACACCTGGGTAACTATACAACAGACCCCCCAACTACCCCCACCCCTTACCTACTCTCCGAAAATGTTTTCAAAGCAACTTTGGGACACAAACTCTTGATTTACTGGAATACGACAACTACTGTTGTGAAAAGGGGGCAAGGTTTCTGCTCGGATTCTCCACACTGCTCTGAATGTGAAGGATCCTCCATTGGAGGATCGGAGGAGGGCATGTGCATTTTGTTTGATCAGGGTCGGAAATAGTGGGTAGAATTTTACAGGCCCATCGTGGCGGGGCTGGGGCCGTAAAATGCAGCGAACCATCAAAAGTCCACTGACTTCAGCGGGACCATAAAATCCTGATGATGTACAATTCTGCCCCGTATTTCTGATCCTCAACTGAAAATCTGGGCCTATGTTGTCACAGGCAAATGGAAGACATGCTGCACACTCTGTAAACAGTAAAAAAAAAGTGTTTCTTTTTTTCTTTAAAAAATGAAATATATATTTAAAATAGTGTAATGATAATCTTCTTGGATAGACTAGAGAGTTGTGTTATAAATTGCAGGATTTCTAATCACTTGCAACACATATCTGGTTCTACACAATACTGGAAGATTTCTAAGCAGACCAATAAAACTTCCTACACCCAAACTGTCCACCTGAGTACTAATTTAGCAATGTTCTGAACATTATTCATGACAAGCCAGCCACATTAAGCCAAATCCAGTTACTTTGGCAGATTGAAGGCAAGGGGAAAGTAAGTGCAAGTGAACACCAATTTATCAAACAATTTCAACACTAACAAGGGAACACCTGAAAAATTAGTTTAAATGAATTGCACAGTTATTTTACATACCTTATTGAATACCCTGCCTCCAAATGATAAGCTGTATGGATAAAGATCTATAGAATTTTCTTTTAAAGTATAAAATAGGTTTTTATTTATTTAATAAAGCAGCTTTCATGCACCATGTTGAGACTAAATAAGGCAATAGATCCAAAGATGCCTTTAATTCAAATGCTATTTATACGGTTGTCTTGGGGTTATGGCTCAGGACTAAAGATGGAGTTCAAATCTCAACTTGCCAATTTGTGAAAATTAAATAAACCTAATTTGCAGGCTGGCACCAGAAAGAGACTCTGAAAGCACTCAGGGTAAGGAGAAAAAAAGAACAGGACTAATTCATTATAGTCCACCTCTACCAATCTGGCCTGAACGTGACACCACGCCCACATTATGTACTTGACTCAATACCCTGTGGGTGGGCAATAAGTACTGTCATGCTAATGTCACCCACACCCCCAAACACCAATTCTTTTTTTTTGAACCATTCATGCTCACTTACCCAGGTTAGGTGCACTAGCTGTTCGTTTGCCACCTTTTATCTTGAAGAATCCACGGCCAAAAGAAGCTCTGGCCTTTTTAGAGGCTGCACTTTCATCATCCAGTGAATTCTGATGCCCAGTTGGTGACTTTGGTGGCAGAGATGTGAACTTACTGATCTCCATACATGCTTTATTCTAGATGGTTTTAGACAATGGTATACTTTAGTTCCCAGTGATATCTTGCATCAGCAGAACTATTAACATTTCAGATGCTGGGAAATTTAAACCTGATTTCAGTAAATGGTCTTAGATCCCAAAAGCTCACATTATATAATAAACAGGATCCTCCAAAATACGAAAAAATAAATTGCTCCTATTAAAGCATGTCAAAGCACTGCAAAATGGATTCTGCTAAATTTATAGGCTACAGAAATTATGCAAAGCTACATATCTGTCAGATAATAAATACCAATTTATAAATATTTTCTGGGGCTTGGGCTGAAAGCCATTCAGATTGCTAGATTGACTGTCTGACAGATGCCAAATGAAATAACGATGTCAAATTTAGACCTAGTGGAGCTGTAGTGGGGCAAAGGGAGGGGTATGATGACCAATACCACAACCAACAGGCTATGTTGTCAAATTGAGTTCAGCTGTCTAGTAATTTAACAGCCAACTGAATGAGAAAACAAGTAATAATCCAAAGTCAGGTTAATGGAAGGTGCAGGTTGGGATGTATAGTTGTGAATTAGCCAACTAGGTTGGGTGAAACCATGATGCAAAAATAAATTCAGCATAAATAACACCCCAGTGATGAAAGATGGTGGTAGTTTTGGAAGAATTGGAAGGTCTGCTCAAAGTCCAACAAAACACTCTGCCCCTACCAGCAACAATACACTCAAGGACCTCCACAATTATCAATGCACCGTTCTTTTCCAAACACAATTAGACTTGTTTGCAATGACAAAAACTTGCATCTAGATTGCAGTCAGAATCATGAAAAAAGTTAGTTTACAGAAAAAGAATGAAAGTAAAAGTTATAAGGTGCAGTGAAGGTGTTTCTAACATGGAGACCATTGTACTTTAAAAAGTATTGACATTTAAAGGGCACCTATGCAGGTTCAAAATTTAAATATACAATATTTTTAGTTTTACACAGATTTGAAAATAATAAATTCCTTTTGAAACACATACTTTTGCCCAGATGAGAAACTATTATAGCAAGCCAGGTTAAATCAAGACAGCAGTGCTATACTGTCCAAATCTATGTTATGGTTCAACTAACTTACCATAATGCGATAACCTCACTTTGCAAATACCACCTGCGATTACAGATCATTAATCTTTTCATTTGTTTAAATGAGTGTACATATCTTACACTGTAGGGCTTTCCCCCCCCTTAACTGAAATGCTTTTATCACCTTGCATACAAAGTAAAGCTTTGGATACCAATGTTTAGCATACATATACTGGACATCTATCAGATTATCAGTTTCAAATTCAAAATCCAGAGATACCAAGTAGAGCTCTGGAACAGTTATAACGTGCCACAAGCAGCAGTATCCCAATTCATAGGCTAAAGGAAACCTTGATTACAATACAAAACAAAACAACCTGTGCTCAGACAAGGTCAGAAATGAATTGCAGCCAGACAAGATTAAAATACCCAATTAAAAATATTGACAGCTAACCTTAATCAAGAGCAAAATGTTCCCTGCCAGCTGAAAATATGATAGATGAAGAGTTGGAGACAGAAAGAGAGAGAGAGAGAGAGACAGTCAGCATTAGAGCAGGAGGAAATGTCCCTACATCAACTTGCATACAAAACATACAAGGTGGCACTCTTACAGCTGATTTTTAGTTTATATCTGGAATGTATTAATACTAAGCAATTAACAGTACATATATATCTATTTCATTGCTCAATAAAAACAATCTTATTAATTTTGTCAAGGCTGTTTGATAGAAATCAGATGATTACATAGCTGCCATCAGTCTAGCTCACCATGAGCACTTCTGTCCCAAACAAGTTTAACAAATGCTTGTGAAACTGGAAACGTACCTCCAAAGGGCTCTGTTGAGCAGGTTCCATGGATAATTTCTGTTCAAAGGCAAAAGGTAACACATTTAAATCCTATAATGCAATAGAGTGCAGCTGAATTGCCAGTTGGCGCTACACTGAATATTAACATTTTCATAGTTTAAACCACAAGGTTAGATGATGAAACAAAACAAACCTTGTGCTCTTCCTCCATTCTCAGGTTCTCCTGACTATCAAACTTGTGTACATCTGACAATCTGCAAAAAAACATTAGAGAACATGTTTCACTACATAATCCAAAATAAATTCCAAATCTGTGAGCTCCCAAACGATCAAGGACATAGCAGTGAAGGGAAATAAAAACAAAATGCTGGAAATATTAACCAGGTCTGGAGCATCTGTGAAAAGCAAAACAGATTTAACATTTAAGGTCTGTGACTTAAAATGTTGCCAGACCTGTTGAATATTTCCAGCATCCATAGTATTTTAAGCGATCATGCCTCAGGAATACAAGTTCATGCCACTAGCATAACCTATTAATTGGATACATGAGCATTATAAGCTAAACACGGTTTCTCATTCATCTCTGAATTAGAGACCATCTTGAAAGAGATTAATTTAACAAAGCAAAGAAGCAGCTTGATTTCAAAAAGTTTTGTAGTCACATTAGGCGAGAGTTATTTATTTTGACGGATAGTGACAGAGAAAAGTAGTTTCAGTTGATCTAGGAGGCTGGTTACAGTCTATTCCATATTTGCCTGGGTGAGTGCAGCTCCAACAACACTCAAAAAGCTCCCCACCATGCAAGACATAGCAGCCTGCTGCACTCCATCCAGCACCTTAAACATTCGCTCCCTCTAAAAACACACAGTGGCAGTAGTGTGCATCATATATAAGATGCACTGCAACAACTAGTCAAGCCACCTCTGACAGTACCTTCCAAAACCATCTAGATGGAAAAGGGCAGCAGATGCATGGGAACATCACTGCCTGAAAGTCCCCCAAGTAACACACCAGATGAGGAACCCTGGTTATGTTGCTAGATTGCAAAAGCTGGAGCTATTCTCCTTAGAAAAGGGAAGGTTGAGAGGAGATTTGAGAATCGTAGAATAGTTATAGCACACAAAGCGGCCATTCAGCCACTCATGCCCGTGCCGACACTCTGCAAGAGCTGCTCACTTAGTTCCATTTCCTCCACCTTTTAGCTGTAGTCCTGCAATTTTTTTTCTATTTAAATAATTATCCAATTCCCTTTTGAAAGCCATGATCGAACCTGCCTCCACTACACTTTCCAGATAGTGCATTCCAGATGCTAATCACTCGCTCCATGAAAAATAATTTTCTTCAGGTCATTTTTGGTTGTTTTGCTAATCATTATAAATCTCTGTCCTCTGGTTTTTGTATTTCTGCCAATGCACAGTACTATAAAATCTCAAATTGAGGAACCCCACTACCCTGTATAAATCCTGAAGAGTTTAGACAGGGTAAACAGAAAAAAAAAACTGTTTCCACTGACAGCAGAGTCAAGAACCAGAGGACAGTGATTTAAGGATAGAGTGGTTACGATCTGGAACGTACTGTCTGAGAGCGTGGTGGAGGCAAATTCAATTGTGGATTTCTGAAGAGAATTGGATAAACACATGAAGGGAAAAACATCTGCAGGGCTACAGGGAAAGGCAGGGAGTGAGGCTAGCTAAACTGCTTTGCAGAGAGTTAGCATAGGCTTGTCGGGCTGAATGGTTAAAGCACAAAAAAAGGCCGTTTCATTCTGTGATTCTGTCTGTGTGTGGAAGCGTAAGGCCTGAATACACTTCTGATACAGTGTCTTTGTACAATCTGAAGATACCAGAATTGCTGAAGGAATGGAGTAGCCTTTAATAACACAATCATCACCACCGTACAAACTTTTCATCAGTCAGGTAGACAGTTTGAAAGAATGATGAAATCTCAATTTTTACATGTGATGACATCAGCAAATCCCAGAGGGAAACTTGTCTTACTGATCATAACCCTTTTTTTTGTATTTTGAAAACGAGGAATAAGCTACTGATTCCAGAAGCATAGAACCCCAGTAACATTTTTAGGATTTTAAAGTGAAATGCTTTATGAACAAAAGGAAAAAAAACTTAGTACACAAGATTGAAGTTAAACTGTTAAAACAATTTTACAAAAACATCCCTCTCTCCCCAAAAAACCCCACTTGATCAGGATACACAAGTAAACTGCTTGGCAACAGCTCCCTTATAGATTTTTAATCATAAAAATGTGGTAATATTACCCAAGATAAGAACTGTCACTTTAGTAAAGGTATACCACACGACTTCCCTCTCTCTTCCACTCTACTGTGAAAATCCAAGAAAGTTTGGGAAAAAAAACTACTGTCTGAGGCAAAGACTTTTCTGGTCCCACTGGGTAGCTGTCACATACAGGTTTCACACTTTTTCTCAGCAGAGTTACTCTCAGGACTTCTCACCCACACAGCCACCACCACTCAACTAAACTTCTGTCCTTAAATACCTTTCTTCCCCTTTCATCTTAGATCCACTGTTCTCAAACACCTCTTTTAACTCAACTTTTCCAAATATAAAAATTTTTCACGTTTTCCTATTGCCTCCACTTTCAAATTATAAAATTTAATAGCCTTCCCTCATTTACTTATGAAACCTTTGTAAGTTGTAAAAGGCCGTGGTCACTTTTAAACTCCCTTTTGAAATTTAACGGCTGAAAAGTCAAGTCCCTACCTATCACCTAATCCAAATTTTAAAATCCAACCTATTTACTTGTAAATCCACTTCACCAGAGCCTCTCATTACAAATGCATACATCTAGAAACTTTACCTTTCATCTCAGTTTCCACAGACAAGCTGTCTCTATGAGCCTTCCCCCCTAGTTTAATTAATCATGGACACACACAGACACACCTCCTTTACAGAATACCACTATACTCCCAAAATATTAACAATAATATCCTTCTTCATAGTAACCAATACCTGTCTTTAACAATGAATTAACAGGGTTGACGTAAAAATAATTTTTCACTTACATAGGACTGTCACATATGACAGTTTCTTCAACTAATGAAGAGATATCACCTGGTTGTATTTCACTGTAGAAAAATGCAAATTTACACTAGTTATATTATACAAATTGTTACACCTTCCTTAGAAAAAAGGCTATATACATTAATTAATGATCTAAGCTGTGTTAATAAGCCATAAATCGGTCAAATTTTTAAAATAAATACAATGGTTTGGTACTCAAACTGGCCTTCAAATAATTCAGTTGACTTCACAAATCATCTGAAGGAGAAGTCAATCATAGCCTTTAAACTGTCACAGTTACGCTCAGCCTTCTAAAGTTAGGTAGCAAAGCTAAATTGTGTTTTACCCAATGTCAGGTGTTGTTTCAACTTCAGCGTCCATCTTCTTATCTACCTGTTGAGCGTGGCTCTTGGGAGTAGATGAAACCACTGGAATTGGTACATGAAGGATGCTAGTGTGGATTTCAACTGGCTCCTGAAACAAAATTAGCAAATTATATTCTTTTCAGCCATTATATTCTTTTAATAATGTCTGTTTGCTTGTGTGCTTAAGCATTACAATGCAACAGTACTTTTTAAAATCAGCTATAAATACAAATGATGCAACAATGCAGGAAACCCAAATGGACAGATCACCAAATGATCTTAGCCTGCTGGTTTTCGATCAATTCTTACTGCAAAAAGTGTTTCCAGTAAAATTATACTCTAGAAGCATACTTAGTTCTTTTATATTCAGTGCCTAGTTTTCTTTTTAATCCTACTACAGTAAACACCATGCCACAGTTTCTTACAGAATGTGATTTTAATTTAACCCTGTTCTTTGATGCAAGTGGTTATGGCAGGTCACGAGGCTGTGAATTTCTTCCAAGTGCTGGAGAACCCTACAACCAGAGTAGTAAAACAGGGTTGGAAAAGCACGAGGGAATTTTGGTAGTTTCTTCCATTCCGTTTATTAAATGAGATGCATAGTACAAACGTCTGGGTAGAAGACAGCCTTTGTGCCATCGAGGCTACCCTTCCAAAACACTATCTGATTTTAGGACAAAGGTCCTGTATCTTCTTTACTAACAAATTCACTCAGTCCTTTTAAATTGCCATGGATTTCACTTCACCATCCCTGGCTGTAATCTGTTACTACTTACCATTCCCACATCTTCAACCTGAGCTCACTACTTCACACTTACCAGAACTGAATTACATCTGCTCATTCGCCAAGCCTGTGCAGGCCCCTTTAGGTTATTGCCCATAGCACGCAATCTGGAAACCCGCACTGAACAATATTCTATCCACATGCACGAAAATGACAAAAACAACAGAGTGCCTACAACACCCATCCTAGGGAGACGTCACTGTTGACCCACTTTGACTTCTCCCTCCCGCCAAGCCTTTGCTGTTTAATTTTCAGCCACCCATCAGTCTGGTAATCTGGTTCAATACTGTGCCTCATTGCTGACTAATTCACAAGGTGCACAGGGGCACGTGGCACAGTCTCAAATACCCAAGCAGACGGCATCTATTGCCTCACCGTCAACTTGTTTTGGTAATGGAGTAGACTGTGGGACTATTATTGCACCAATGATACAAACACAACAAGTTTACTGTTTCCACTTGATTTAAAAAAAAGACATTTTCCACGTTTTTACTCAGTTATCTTAAATAGTCAAATTCTGAAAGATTGGTTGCTTAGTTGCTATTTTACAATTCCTTTGCAATTTTACAATTTACAAATGGCACACACACCGGGGAGACACTGAAGACAATTAGCACTTTAATTCTTTACAGCTTCGCTGATGAAAAAAAATCTGAAGAATGTGTCAGATTGGAATGTAATTATGAAAATTTACTCACTGCTTCTGGCACTCCCTCTGCTCTTGGGGTTGGTGAAGTAGAAGCCAGCTCCATTTCTAATGTCTCACTGGCATTAACTCCAGCAGATCCCCCATTCAGGCTTTCGTCACTGTCACCTTCTTTTACTACACCAGCAAAACATTTACAATTTGGAAAGAAAATGAAGTTGATATCATACTTGCAAAAAATAGATGTTCTTTCATGCTAGAGAAATTGTCTTCTCCATTCTTAGTTAGGATTCTACATCTTTAATTATTTACAATAGATGGTACAATTTATCAGTAGTGAGAAAACCCATTTAAATTGGGAAAATGCACAGATTTTAATATTTCGTAGATTTTATGAAATCAATACGAAATTTATAAAATTCTGTTAATTCCTTTAAACCTGATATCTGTAAAGTGAAATGCAAACATCATCTTTTACACCATTTAAAAGATTTCTGTTGCTGCTTCTGAACAAAGGAAAACATTCCTAATGTTTCAGTTGAAACTTAATAGTAGCGGAACTTCATAGGGGTTAGTGCATCAATGCACATGCAGCACTGAATAATTGGCTGAAAGGGAGAGACAGGAAATAGAGTTCATTCTGATTGGTGACAGGTGACAAGATGTGCCCATTTCTTTATTCTTTCATGATGTGAGCGCCACTAGCAAGGCCAACATTTGTTGCCAATCTCTAATTGCCCTTGAACTATGTGGGTTGCTCAGCCAGAGGGCAGTTAAGAGTCAACAACATTGCTGTGGGCCTGGAGTCACATGTAGACCAGACCAGATAAGGATGGCAGTTTCCTTCCACAAAGGACATTAATGACGTTAGATGGGTTTTCATGACAAATCGATGATAGTTTCACAGGCACCATTACTGAAACTAGCTTTACATTCCAGATTTATTAATTGAATTTAAGTTCCATTAGCTGCCATGGTGGGATTTGAAGTCTCCAGAACATTGGCCTTGGCTTCTGGATTACTGTTGGGTTATATTACCACTACGCCACCATCTCTCCCATGTATGCAAATCACTGAAGCTTGAGTTCAAGTACCAAAAGTGAACAAAAGATCAATAGAATATCAGCCTTTATCTCAGGAGGGGTTGGAATTCAAGAGTGAGAAAGTGATGTTCTAATTGTACACAGTCTTTGTCAGACCCCATCTGGAGTACTGCGTTCGATTTTGGGCACTGTACCTCAGGAAAGATATACTGGCAATACAGCACTGATTCACCAGAACGATGAGTTAAATCATGATGACAGGCTGCATGAACTTGGTTTTCATACCCTTTTGAGTTTAGGACTTTGAAGGGCGATTTGATCAAAGTGTTTAAAATGATTAAGGGATTTACGAGGGTAGATAAATGGAAACTACACTCTTCAGTGAGAGAATCCAGAACAAGAGGGCATAGTATTAAGGCTAGAGATAGGCTGTTCAGGAGTGAAATCAGGAACACAAAGGATAGTGGAAATCTGGAACACTCTCCCAAAAGGCTATAGATGCTGAAGGTCAACAGGCATATTCAAGACTGAGGTCAATGAATTTTTGCTGGGTAAAAGGTATCCAGGGATATGGAACAAGGGCAGGTAGATGGAGTTGAGACAGATCAGCTAAATGGCAGAATATGCTCAAGGAGCTGAATGATCTACTCCTGTTCCTATGCCCCTAAGATAGGCCAGGAATACACATGTTCAATCGTGTGACTCGAAGGGGATAGATAGGCTCAATATCTTGCATTTCTTTTGTGTGCATCATATTGTGGGAGGAGAGAGAACCAGGAGAGCGAGCTAGAGTTCCTGTTATTAATCTTTGTGATCCCCCTTCTGAAAGCCTGCCATGAGAACAACTGGCGAGGGTGCACAGGACAGTGATCTCTTCTGGCTACAATGAATGTAGCAAATACCCCACAGGCTTTCACTGCCCAGACTACACGCAGACTGTCCAACTGAGGCACTTGAGGAGTATTGACAAATATGGAATGGTACCCCAGCAAGTCAACATCAGAAAAAAAGTAAAAAGATTACCCTCAAGTCTATTCTTTCCTGTTCAGTACTAAATTTGCATCCTGCAGTTTCAAAAAAAACTAAAACGAGCATTGAACCCTTTCGAAGTGAAGTTCTAAAAAAATCACTTTAGCAATTTCAAACTTAAGGCAAGCTTCCAGGTATCAATGCTTTGCAACTGTGCCTTAAGGAGATAAAGTAAAGTGGGAGCCAAGAGAGAAAAAGACCTTCATATTCAGATGACATCTTTCCTAGACACTGACTAAGACCAAAACTCACCTCTGAGGAATCATAAATGTGGATCTATAAACCTACACACAGTGGTATGTTATGTGCCACTGGACTGCAGATGGGAAGGAAAAGCTTAAGCTTTATCAACTGGAATTTTAAAAGTTATTATATATGCTGTAACAATGAAAATGTATGGAAATCTAGCTACCCTCCTGTTGAAATAGTTAGAGCACAAAGCTGATTTAACCAAATACTTTAAACATGAGCTTCAGTTTGTAAATTGATTACAGATCGTAACATCCCACCTTTCTTATGAGCCACTGACATCACCATGTCCTGCACTTTCTTGTACCTATTCAAGGACTGCCGCAACTCTTCTATTTTTCGATCCTTCAAAAAGAAAGTACACTGAGAAGTTGTCCTATATGCAAAACACTAACATTATACAAAAATTCCAATGCCTGTTTTTCCCAGGGGTTGAGGGGTAGAGATGCATTTAAATCTTAGAAGGTCCGACATGACAATCTAGCATCGATACACCACCACACCAACAGACATCAGGGAAGGCATCAGCCCAATGTAGGTTGCTAAAATTCTCCATATTATAGAATGCAGGCAAAGTTGACTCCCAGGTTCACTGTGATAAACATACTGAGCAACTATCGCCAGTGGATTTAGGCAAATAGGAGCTATATTTCTGCGACAATTATAACAAAATATTTAGTAAAGTCAAGCTAAATTGATTCAAATGTGGTTCTGATCATGTTTGGTTTTACCTTCATCATACTGCCTTGGACAATGCAACTTCATCAAATCCAACTAGCCATTAGGAGGTTGGAATAGATAAATGACACTGACATTAAGATTAGTTGACTTCAGGTCTAATCAGAGCCACTGCTTGCTAGCTTTTAAAAAAATCTCATTTGAAAAATACAGATCTCAACATAATATGAGAGACTGGAGTCACATGTATCCCAAAGCAGGATGGAATGGTAGAATCCATATCCAGATGGGCAGCAGTGAACAAATTGGAATGGGAGTTTCCATTCCCTGTTGGACTGTAGTGAACAGGTTGGGATTTCATGACAATCTCGAAGCTGCTGCAGTTATTTTCCTGATGCCATCCATGGTGGGATTTGAAATCACAACCTTTTAGTTGTTGGTCTAATACCATAACAACGAAACTATCATAATTATCTTCAACGATTATGCAGCTGGACAAACTTCTTCCCCCTTGCACAAACGGGTCAGAATTCTTCCTAACCAACAGCACCGGGGGACTGCTGCAGTTGAAGACTGCACCCCAACACCACCTGAAGGGTAACTAAGAAAGTGCGATAAACATTGGCCTGGTCAGTGACACCCGCTTCCCATGAATTATTTTTTCAAAATCAGAAGGAAATCACAGGACCTACTTTCTCCTCATTTGCTGCCATGAGTGACTCGACCGCTTTTTTCATTTTATGCACTTCAAGATCTGAAAATGACAACAGGAATGGCGTTTAACATGGTACTTTTATATTTTTATGCTACAATGAATGCTGAAACCATGCTGGCATGCCACATTCTGCACTTGCATTAAGAGAAAACATGTTAGCAACATTCCTCAAAAACCGCAAGCCTCTAACAGTTGCTTAGATTTTTTCTTTAATGAAAATAAAGCTGTGCAGTATTAACCTTTTAAACTTAAATGTAGCATTAAAACCAAAAATGCTTGACAGATGCATGCTGTAAACATAATTGTGTCATGGAAATATAATAATTGCCATATTATTGTAATTTATTGTAAACGTAGGTTAATAGTGGGGTTTGGATTAATTTCTGTGTGTAGGGGTGTGTGTGGGTTTTAATTGAATTACAGACAGCTGGTCTGGGTGTTTTGATGTATCAGAAGGAAAACTAGGTTTGAAATGCTAAATACATAAACACGGCGGAAGTTTTAGAATGTGAGGTGTGAAGAATATTTGCATTTTTAGATAAACCCGAGTTGTGAATTTCAAAGGGATGGTAAGGTGTTACATCTAGCCAACAGAGGCTAAGCCAAACAGTGTGTTTATTTTTCCCAGCGATTACTGATAATATGAGTAATATGAAAGACTTATATTATGGAAAAAGCAAAGTTGCAAAGACACATTAGGACAATGGGGATTTACATTAAAAAGGGAGAAACCTGTATAAAGGATGAGGTTATGTGTAAGAAGGCAGCATTCTAAGATCTAACAAGCATGAAAAGCCTCCAACCTCTACGTACCAAGCAGCTGTCTCCAGGAACCAAAGCTAAGAGAATTCATTTTAAATATCACTGTCCAGGGTATTGTGTGCTTTGCCTGGATCGGTTGAAATCTATGTTTTTTACTGTTGCCCTAACGGCAGTGTAACTGGGAGCTAGATTAATTAGGAGATTTAAGAGTTATCATAGTAGTAATTTGCAGACCTACCTATGTGCTTAAAATCGTTTCTTTTATTACTAAATGTTTACTTTAGTTTTGTGAAAATTCTCTAAGATTCGGTGGACATGTTACTACTGAATTCAAAACACGCATCTCGAAATAAAAATTCAAATTGCAAAACAGTTGTGGCAGCTGTTTCAAGTTTCCCTCTGGGATTTGAGCAGCTCAATGTTTACCATCCACTGTGCCATAACAATTGGAAAATACATATTTCCAATAAGCTTTTTTGATGCAAATACATGTTTCAAGCTGAAAACCAGAATTATAAATACATTCATAACTACTGCAGCAGGGTATAGTAAATGTTTATTTTTCCAGAGCAGTTAATTTTTTTTGAATTCAAGTTTTTTTTTTAAACCAACACATTTTCAATGGCTTTGTTTTTCCAACACGAACACTATTTTTTAATGAGGGGGACAATGAAAATTAGGAAGTTGTTGCCACAGCAAAACTAAGTTCAGTACAACAGTGGAAAATGATAGCCAAGGTTCGAAGAGGAGGGCGCTGGGCTGGAAAAAGGCAAAATTCCACGAGATGAGGGGCTCTAGCCCAAATTAGCTAGGTGAAGTTAGCAAACAAGCTGATACATATGAAGATTCTCTGTTGCTAATCTGGAGTAGATTGGAGCACAAAATATATATGCCTAGAACAGGAAGAGAAATGCATTGAACTATAGAGTTCAATAGATAAAGAAAGAAATTAAAATTGAACTAAAACTTTAAAAAGGGAGGCACATGATATAGGCAAGGCCAACAATAGAAATAGTAAAGGGTTTTATAAACAAATTAAAAGTAAATGAATAATTAAAGAACAGGTAGAATCAGTGTTGAAGGAGAGTTCAGTTGTGGAGGATGAGGGTATGGCAGACCTAAATAAACGCTTAGCACTGATTTTTACAAATGAGGAAAATTAATGAAACCCAAGATGGATAAATCACCGTGCTCTGGTGCTGTTGAAATATACAAATTGCGCAAATGGAATAACGAGTAACCAACATATATACTCTTGTTCAAGAAAGGAGATGACAAGCAGCTAGGCAACTATAGACCAGTGACTTGATCTGTTATAGCCAAACTCTTAGGAACTTTTAATTATAGATAAAATTAGTAAATATTTGGATGATGTATAGCCAGCACCAACTTGATAAAGGGGAGAATATCTGATGAACTTTAAAAAAAGTGAGTAGGCACACGAAGCGAGAAAGCTTGGCTGAAAAGACAAGCAACTGGAGAAATAAAGCCTGGACCACAATACGAACAAAATGCAACTAATTTTATAAACTATTATTCAAGGGCATTACCTATACTGGAGATTCTAATTTACAATACTCAGTACTAAAAAACTTGCAGAACTAGTCTTAGAGAAATTATAGGAACTATTTGAGCCTTGGAATGAGAAAAGGCCATTTCATCCATTCCAAACAAAGTATATTTGAAGAGCACAGAATCATACAGCGCAGAAGAGGCCCTTCAGCCCATCGAGTCTGACACGTGAGAAACACCTGACCTACCTACCTAATCCCATTTACCAGCACTTGGCCCATAGCCTTGAATGTTATGACGTGCCAAGTGCTCATCCAGGTACTTTTTAAAGGATGTGAGGCAACCCGCCTCCACCACCCTCCCAGGCAGCGCATTCCACACCGTCACCACCCTCTGGGTAAAAAAGTTTTTCCTCACATCCCCCCTAAACCTCCTGCCCCTCACCTTGAACTTATGTTCCCTTATGACTGACCCTTCAACTAAGGGGAATAGCTGCTCCCTATCCATCCTGTCCATGCCCCTCAATCTTGTACACCTCGATCAGATCGCCCCTCAGTCTTCTCTGCTCCAATGAAAACAACCCAAGTCTATCCAACCTCTCTTCATAACTTAAATGTTTCATCCCAGGCAACATCATGGTGAATCTCCTCTGCACCCTCTCCAGTGCAATCACATCCTTCCTATAATGTGGCAACCAGGCCTGCACACAGTACTCCAGCTGTGGCCTCACCAAGGTTCTATACAACTCCAACATGACCTCCCTACTTTTGTAATCTATGTCTCGATTGATAAAGGCAAGTGTCCCGTATGCCTTTTTCACCACCCCACTAACATGCACATCTGCCTTCAGAGATCCATGGACACATACGCCAAGGTCCCTTTGTTCCTCAGAACTTCCTAGTGTCGTGCCATTCATTGAATACTTCCTTGTCAAATTACTCCTTCCAAAGTGTATCAACTCACACTCTTCAGGGTTAAATTCCATCTGCCGGAGTTTTTAAATCCCACCATAAACACTGCCGCTTTGCCACTGACTCCATTGCAAAGCATCAGGGACTTTGTTCCCTAAACAGTAGTGAGATGACAGTCTATGATAAAATAGTTACCAGAAACAATTGTTGATGAATAAATATTACAATGCATTTGGCAGAATTAATAGTGTATGATGAAGCGCAGTGAAGTGCAATGAGCAGCCATGCAAGGGTTTAAAATACAAAACAGCACAATACCAAATCAGGACTCATCTGTAACCTTTAGCATGGAGATATTTAAATGGTTTAACAATGGCTGGAAATTCAGTTGCATTTAGCACAAATAGTGAGCCCATAGACTATCTTAAAAGCTTAAGATGCACCCAAGATAAAAATGGAGGGCTTGGGCAAATATCCTCTATTTCCTAGCCCCCAGCCCATACTTACACAAAAGGTGAATTTCTGTAACAAGCAAAATTTTCAGTTAAAATCTGACAAGCAGATTTGATGCAGGATGTATAAATCCACTCTTTCCAAATAGCTCAATTTCCACCTTTTACTCCAGTGCTACAACTCAGGATTACAGATGAAGAAAGGAGGTTTTGACATTTTTCTCAACCGAGCATGCAAGTTGCAACAATAGAGGGTGGCAGAGCATCACCCGGAGGCACCTGGATGCAATCATTACACATTCACAAAACAAGACACCAAGACCTTACTTTTCTCCTTCAGCTTCTTTTTATAACTTTCCTCTGTGCAGGAAATTCACACAGGTCATGTAATACAGATACAAGAAAAAAAGTTGTCTGTTAGTTTACAAAAAAAAAAGGGAGAATTTAAAACCACATTTAGTACATGATGAATATTTGCAGCTGCTTAGGTACACATTCCAAAACTCTTTCAAAATGCAGAACCTCGCCCGCAGCATAAGAACAAAAAATATATATATTTCTGCCGATGGTGTTCACGTGACTGAACAGGCAGATTCTTGACCTCCGGATCTTTGGGCACGTGGGACAAAACTCCTACAAATTCAACTTAAATTAATTTGGTACATAGAAATAAAAAAATGTAAACATTGCAGGTTATGATAAAAGTTCAGAAAGGGTCTCAAAAATCAAGAAAACAGCAAGAAATCTTTGTCAGGAACTGCATGCCTTACAAGACTTTTAATATATTATCTATGATACAAAATGCATGGACAATCAATGTTGGCCTTATCAGTGACACGCACGACATGAGAATGAATAAAAACATATGGCAAAAACAAATTAATTGAAGATGGTATATAGGACTTGAAAATCTTATGATAAAGGAACAGGGAGTTGCTATATTCAAAATACAAACTAAGTCAATGCCTCTCCCATTTTTCTTACGCTGATGATCAAGGAATCATGCCTCTTACCTGCCCCACTGTCACTTTCGTCTATTTCAGTTTTGTAACTCATTTCTGAGCACAGCCTCTTGACCTCCGTGTCTTTCTGCTCCAATTGTTCCTTCAGCTGCACCAGCTCATCCTACATCACAACAAAGAATAATTTCTTTAGTAGTAATTGCACTGTACAAAGATTAAATGATTATGGTCTTTTAAGTGGCTTAAGAGCACCCACATCTACTCTTTACATTGTAACCAAGAGTTCATGGTGCAACACAATCGACAAGATAGATTTAATTTGAATTTGGCTAATATTGTTAAGATAGAAAACGTGCATCTCTTTCCCAAACAGCGTTTGAGTTAGGAACATAGGACTTTAGGAGCAGGAGGCCATTTGACCCTTCGAGCCCGCTCCACCATTTGATAAGATCACGGCTGATCTGATTGTGGTCTCAATTCCACTTTCCTGTCTTCAATTAACATCAACATTCCATTTGCCTTCCTAATCACTTGCTGTACCTGCATGCTAACTTTGTGATTCATGTACCAGGACACCCAGATCCCTCTGTACCACCGAGTTCTGCAATCTCTTTCTTCCATTTAAAATAGTAAACCTCTTCTCTATTCTTCTTGCCAAGAGGACAAATTCATGTCTTCCCACATCTGCCAATTTTTTGTCCATTCATTTTACTTATCTCTATCCCCTTGTAGACTCTTTACCTTCTCCTGACAACTTATTTTCCTACCTATCTTGGTATCACCAGCAAATTAACTACCATACATTCAATTCCTTCATCCAAGTTACTGATATACATAAAAAGTTGAGGCCCCAGCACTGATCCCTGTGGCACTCCACTCCATAGCTTGCCAACCTGAAAATGACCCATTTATCCCTATTCTCTGCTTCTTGTCGCTAACCAATCCTTCATCCATGATAATGTTATTCCTTACACCATGAGCTTTTATTTTGTGTAGCAACATTTGATTTGGCACCGTATCAAATGCCTTTTGGAAATCCAAGTTCTTCACATCTACAGGTTGCTCCTTTATCCATCTTGCTTGTTACTTCTTCAAAGAACTACTTTTATAAAATTATTATTCATTAGTGACACCGACATCCCATGATTGGGCCAGCATTTATTGCCCATCCCTAATTACCCTTGAAGTGGTGGTGATAAGCTGCCTTCTTGAATCACTGCAGCCCATGTGGTGTAGGTAAACGCACAGGGCTGTTAGGAGTGCCAGGGTTTTGATCCAGAGGCAGTAAAGGAGTGACAGTAAATTAGTTAAACATGATTTCCCTTTCACAAAACCATGTTGATTCTGCCTGGTCCCATTATGATTTTCTAAGTATACTTCTCTCACCTCCTTAATAGATTCCAGCAATTTCCCTATGACAGATATTAGGCAAACTGGCCTATAATTTCCTGCTCTCCATCTCCCTCCTTTCTTGCTATTTTCCAATCCACTGAGATCCTTCCAGAATCTAAGGAATTTTGGAAGATTATAACCAATGCCTCTATCTCTGCAACCACTCCCTTTAAGACCCTAAGATGCAGACCACCAGGTCTTGGGGACTTGTCAACCTTTAGGCCTAATTGTTCAGAGTGGGATAGTCAAGAGCACAGGCTTTGATGGTCAAGGGAGCAAATTTCAAAAATGCCTTTAACGCCTATGAGCAATACAAGCTAACCTACATCATTCTTTAGTCTCTCTTCCTCACCCATCCCACTCTAGTGTACATAACCAAGAACTTTATCCTATGGTATTCCAAGAACCAACAGGGTAGATTAACTCAATTTCTTTGGTTAGGAATCAGCCTTTAACCAACTGCACATTATGCTCCTTCTCAGAAAACCTCTTGCAACAAATCCTCTAAACTTCTAGGCTTGTACTACACACATATTGCAAAAAAAATGCACTGGTTTTCCCATGAAAACTGGTTTCCCAACATTTCTCTAGCCTACAATGTTATTTTAATGTGTCAATCAGGTTGTTTATTTTTTATTCGCTCATGGGATGTGGGTGTCGCTGGGCAAGCATTTATTGCCCATCTCGAATTGCCCTTGTTCAGAAGGCATTTAAGAGTCAACCACATCGTCCAGATTTTGATTGAACTCAAATTCCACTACCGGGATTCGAACCCAGGTCCCCAGAGCATTACCCTGGGTCTCTGGATTACTAGTCCTGCAACAATACCACTATGCCATTGCCTCCCCTTAACTCTTAAGAACCTTGACACTGCATTTGTGGTGCTGACACCATACACCCAGTTTATTTAGAAGCTTTAACATTATTCACCATATATTAAGAATTCAGATTTACTTGTAGCAGACAAATAAAAATTCTCCAGAAGTCATCAATGCAGTCCACTAAAGCTTGTTCCTCTAATGCACTAATTCTCAAGACTAGAATACAATTGTATTGCAGACACACCAATTGTGTTTGATTCCACGGTCTGGCAGAATACGTCAATATTCACTTTTCAAATAAATACATTTCTTACAATGTCCACTTTAAAGTTCTTCCCAACTTAAAAACTAGTGCCCTCTAGTGCTCCTGGCCTAACCTCAATAATACTTGTGGTTCAATTTATCTGTACGATATGCACCTCAACAAGATCTACTCCTTAACCATCTTCTCTAGGCAGTGGAGCTGGAGCTTCTTTAATATTTCCCATAGCATATTCCCCTTTCACTTGGAATCCATCTTTCTGCTCTATTAAACACCCTCTTCAATCTCTATACATGTTTTCTGAAGTGTAGTTATCAAAACTGAATACAACTAAGTAGAGTCTGAGCAGAAGATAATATACAGCATTATACCTGCATGCTCGTCTGTCTGTTTTGGCAATATCTATTACATTTTCTTTAATTAGTTGCCATAATGCCTCAAATGTTAAGTGAAGGTTCTACCATTAATGCCAGGATTCCAAGACCCCCCATACTAAATCAATCCCATTTAATGTATATGTCGCACATTTGTCTGCATGTAATCCTTCACATACCAATATTTGTCAGTTCAGCTGAGCGATGATCTAAATTCTTCTGAAAAATCACTATATCCTGTTTCCAACATACTCTATTTTAATGGCCTCTGAAAATGTATCAACCTTGCAATTTTTTTACTCATTCATGGGATGTGGGTGTCGCTGGTTAGGCCAGCATTTATTGCTCATCCTTAACTGGCCTGGAGGTGGTGGTGGTGGTGAGCTGCCTTCTTGAACCACTGGAGACCACGTGGTGTAGGTACACCCACAGTGCCTTTAGGGAGGGAGTTCCAGGATTTTGACCCAGCAACAGTGAAGGAATGGTGATATATTTCCAAGTCAGGGTGGTGAGTGGCTTGGAGAAGAGCTTCCAGGTGGTGGTGTTCCCATGTGTCAGCTACCCTTGTCCTTCTAGGTGGTAGCAGTCAAGGATTTGGAAGGTGCTGTCTAAGGAGCCTTGGTGAGTTCTTGCTGTGCATCTTGTAGATGGTGCACACTGCTGCTGGTAGAGGGAGGTGAATGTTTTTGGTTGGGGTGCCAATCAAGTGGGCTACTTTGTCCTGGATGGTGTCGAGCTTGAGTGTTGTTGGACCTGCATTCATCCAGGCAAACGAAGAGTGTTCCTTCAAATTGGTTTCAGTCTGTCGATTAAGAACGGGTCAAAGTACTGACCCAAGATGTTTCTATGCTCAATTCTTTCCCCTAAGCAGACCTTACAGCTCCCAAAAATAATTTTTGTCTAACCTCCAATCCAGTCCCCCCTTTTTAAAATCATAGACTCTTGTGGTTTTCAATTTATTGGGAGACTTATTTGGAACATTGTATAAGCCTTTCTGAAAGTCTAAAGAATTTTAATTTACTTTCAGAATGCTACAAACAAGTAAAGCTGTCAGACTGGATCTTGCTCACATAAAGCAATGCTGGTTGTTACATTATTATAGTCAGTACTTTTACTAGTTATTAATGTTAAGTTAATGGGCTCAGATATGGATCCCCTTTTTAAATATATAGGCATGTTTGCTTGCTTCTAGATCTGTAGGGCATCACCATACCCAATGATTAATTATGAAGATTGAGGAGGATAAGAGGTCTTTGAACTTTGAAGCCACCCAATATTTTGAAAATGATTTTTTGTGACTCTGACCAGTCCTATGTTGTATAATATACAGGGGATGGGAATCAAGTTACAAAAGTCTAACAATGTATCATAACGATGTGTCATTGCCCCGAAGCTTGTTCGATTGCCTGGGGGAGTTGGGGAGACTAGCTCCAGTGCTTTGCCCGAAATTTTCTGAAAGTCTTTTCCCTCCATTTTTGTCACCTCGGGAAGTTACCACTACTCATGACTGGAAAGCAGAGGGCACAAGGTTAGGTTGTCCACTGGTTAGAGAAGGTATGTTTTTCCCCTCACTTTCCGTTTCATATTCTTGAATTCTGTCCAGCAAGATGCATTTAGCTACATCTATGCTTGACCAACAACACCTGCTAAATAAACATTTTCTTTGTAATTTATTTTTAAAATCAAATGTGGGACGTGGACACTGGTGGCAAGGCTAGCATTTATTGCCCACCCCAAATGCAAATTGTGTTAAATGTAATTCTTGACTGTTGAATTTTCACAGGATTGAACTTTTTTTTTTTAGAAACAGACGATAGACTAGGTAAATTAGAAGGCTGCACACCGAACTTTGATTCAATTTAAAACAAAAACATGCACAGGGCAAATCAAAAATCCAGAAGGGAGAAAAATTCATCTAGGAGAGGACAACTGATAGCAACTAATTCTTGCCATCAGTCTGTTGTACATTTTTTTAAAAGTTATACATTATAGGAGTTTTTAAATCAATAAGTTGAATCTTTAACATAAGTTGCTCACTGGATGAAATCAAAATGTTTTTCAAAACCATGACTTTGCTAATAACACTAACACATGCAGGCAGGTGGAATACACCTGATTAAGATGAACACAAACGTACAGACATAATGCAAAGAGTTCAACAGAACCACAGGTGAAGTTTGACCATCTTTTGTTTAAGCTTTACAAATACGTACTGAGACGGTAAGTTAAAAGCACTGCATGCTGGAAAAGACTGGTGGCAGAACAGAGGTTGCATATTCCATAATTGCTGCATTATGCTGACGTTGCCTATGCTTTTTAAAGAAACTGGAGGTACTTTAGAAAAACAAAGCTGTACAAAAAAAAAATCACGGGAAAACAAGTTCCATGCAAAAGATTAATTTTTTTTTTGCAATCTTTTAAAGACACACAAGTATGGACACAAACGCACAGCAAAACAGTTCAGGCAAATGTTACAGCACAGCTTTACCAATAAACCAAAACCCACCACACCTTTACTGCTTGAGATTTTTGTTCCATTCGCTGCTTCTCGTACTGCATCTGACCAACCTTGATTTTCAGGCTAGAGAGCTTAGCCATTAATGACTGGTAGAGACGAGGAAATACAAAAATAGAAAGCTAGAGGCTGAAAGAGGCAAAGCTGGAATAGCTGAGGTACGCTGCCCAGAAACATCTTGCCACTACTTGAAGAACAGTAGCTCTTTAAATATTTACACAAATATGCATCAGTCTAAGATTCAAACACAAGAAACCTAAGCAAAGAGCATTTGCAGGAAATGGCCCATCAAACAAAACCTTTTAATGCCTGAAACCATAACCCTTGGGCTTTTGCTGAGGAGTTTGATTGGATATTAGCCCACAAAGTATATCAGCAGTTTAACCTGGCTTTCTTAATGAAGTGACTAGGTCAAAGTAATTATTCACTGAGAAGATAACCCTCAGCACTGGCCTTTATCCCATCACAGAGCATATCTACTATTGTGGGTCCCAACTGCAATATTGGCAATGAGTCAGTGTAAACCCAGTAAAATGCGGAAGTTTATCATGCAAAACCATCAAGAAAATAAGAATAGAATTAAGGAGGGAAGAGGAGAACTAGAGATACTCAAGAGCTTTTTTGTGTTTTTTTAAAACATGTGAATCAGGCTACTACAGTAACAGAACGACTCCAGGCATCGCAATGGCATTGTTTGAGTAGCCTCAGTATCACAGGCTGGAAACTTCAATTTATTTGGAAAAAAATTGTTGGCTCAGAGTTAAAATGCAAACAGGGTTTGCATCAGGGTTAAAACTTTCTGGAGATGTAGAAAGTTAACTTAAGTTGTTAACAAACTACTTAAAAATGTTTTGCAGTAATTAAACAGGTTAATACTAACACTCTTATTCACCCATACAAAGAATTAGATGAGAAACAAGTAGCTCTCTTTCTGTAGTGGAATTTGACCTTCCGCATTTATTAACTCTAATTATTTCATCTTGACTAATAAATGTTATTTCATCTTGACTAATAAATGTTATTCTAAGAGCCAAGAGGTTCTGCATCAAATAAATGTGTGGGGAAAGTAATTTTAACAGAGACCAGATGCTAACATGAACAAATTCCAGTTTGCAATTGGCCACTTCTCAAGTTTTGATATAGGGGGAAGAGGCTGGGGTAAGAAACCTTGGTCTCTTGGTGCTCCTCACTGCTACGTGTTGTCATTTGACAACTGATAAAATGGTTTTGAGCCATACTGATGCTGAGTTATTGCACTGTAAAACCAGATTCAGAGCCTGATCTGACTCGAAATGATGTACAGTGGGTTTAATTCTCCAGAAAACCATCACAAGGATGCTGTAATTGTACTGAGCATGCCTTGGTGAGCTCAAAACCTCTAATTCTTAATTTACAATCAGCTCCATAGAATATTACTGTAATTTCTACATTAACATCTAATGGGAACAATAAACTTGCCTCTTATATAATCCATTCCATTTTATCCACAGCATTATAATTTTGTCACTTGAAAGACATTTCTGAAGATAAACTAATAATTTATGTAATCAAAGAGTGATTGGAAAAAACAGATCACCGTAAGATAGTGTTATTATGTACTCTAATGGAATGGCTATATTATCCAGACATTGATGGAATTAAAACTGGATCGTCAACACCTTAAAAAGTGAAACTTCCCATCCCCTATATAAGACAAGCCTTGCAATGCACCATAGTTGTTCAGTTTCATTACCCCAGTGCTATAGACCTTATGTAAAAAGAAAACAACTCCTGTACATTAAGGAAAATAATTACACTGTTCACCAAGTATAAAATATCATATTTAATAAGTTTAATCAAAGTAAGCTTATAAAATATTCCCTTTTTAAAGGAAGTGCTTTCAACATTTTCTTCTTATGTTTAAGGTATAATTAGTAGCATTTCCTTGAGTAGATGTTACTTTCAAATGCTCCTACAAAAATAGTTTACAGAGCAACCTTTAAAGTAAATGAAAGCTGCTAATAAAGCTAAACAACTGTTAACAATTTTGCACCAGCTTAGGTTGACTACTTAAGAAAAGAAAGGACATGATGGGTGGGATGGGTTTAATTTCCCATTTCCAAGACTGGACTAATCCATTACAGGTGATGGAAAAAGCAACCTCATAATTAATTCCCTTTTATCTGCATGTTGTTCCATGTGAACCAACGAAAAGCAGGGAGAGCAGTCCACAGGCTTAGTTTCGGATTGCTCATTTTACAGACACAATAGCTGAACAATAACAACAATATTATGTAAAAAATAAATATACCTATGAACACAAGTGTTAAAGAGCTTCGTAATTTAAGGATTGGAGATTTGCATTTCAAGTCTCTCAAAACGTAAACATCCTTTGAAATGGACTGACCGCTGTGTACCGAAATCGATGCGGTTTGCCTAATTAAGGGCAGCTATAATTCAGTATAAACTATTGTGCATGAAGCACAGGTTTCAGTACAATGCAGTATGACAAATTCATGACTTTCTTTTTGCACTCCATTCTAGACTGACTAAACAGCAGTGCTGGCAGTACACAGGATGGTTATTTGCTTAGCCTATCAGCAATAGAGGCTCAGCTTGGGAAGAATTTACAAAGGGATATCATAATACAGGGGCCCCGGGGTGGGGGAGGAGGGAAATAACATTCAATAGTGACCGCATTAAAATGAAGGGCAAATACCCATCCCAAGAGCAATGATGGACCACCTTAAATCATTTCCGCTTTGGTAACACGATAAAATCACAAGGTTTAGTATACTTTTTTACCTTGGTTGATTTCAGCTTCTTTTCAAACTGAATTTTTTCATTTTCCATTTCAACTACCTTCACTCTTAGATCATTAACCTCTTGAAATAACCCCTAAAGCAAAGGAGCAAAGTTTCAATTTGCATGTACAATCACTTGACCACATTTATTAGCGAGAGCGATGCAATTGTAAATTCACAAAAAATGCAAAAATATTCAAAATGCTTGCAAGGATCTACAATATACAAGTATAATCAACCTTATTATTGAACTATTGCTCATGAACAAACCTATTTGTTTCTCATACAATTATGTAGAACATAACCGTTATAAACCCAGACACTGATCCAGCTAAGTTGTTAAATTTACTGTGACTGATTACTTTCAGTCGACTTCACTGTTTAAATATTACTGACAGCTTCATACCATGCAAGTGAAGCTAAAATGATGGGTTGAGATATATTTACTGAGCAAGTTAAAATGAATCCAGTGGCAAGCTGAAGCATACAGGCATGGGTGGGTAGTTTAACATCTTGGAATTTGTTAATTAGATTACATCAACTGTGCAAATATGCAGAGTTCCTGCAGCCGTGCAATGCACCAAATTTTAGCAGAGAACCCTGACATTTCAGTATAAGAACAGCCCAAATTACAGCACAATCTATGCAAACACATACATTTCAAAAGGTATTACTCTTGCTTATAGTCAAGCCAGGGTAAACACGTATAAAGAATCAAGAATGGGGATACAAATTTGTCACAAAGTAGGGTGTTCTGATGCATTAACACTGTACGCTGAGTCACTATAATTGGATTCAATTGAGTCCCAAGCAGTCCATTTACTTCTGCATTTAATATTTCAATTTGCAATGCACCAAAAGCCCTCTATGGATAAAAAGGTAGGCAAAGTGTGCCAGATTTCTCAAATTACTAACCTGTGCACCCAGGAATAAACTCAAAATACTTAAATGGAAGAAAGGACAGATGCTTGGAACTACCTGCACCAAATCTCTCCCTAGATATGTGTTTAGATTCAATAAAGTTATGCATATTTACTTATTTCTTTTAATCTAAAGTTGAATGTAGATACATATACTAACCATCATACTCACCTTTCAGCTGTCCTAACATTAGATGGTTTTAGCATTCCTCTTTCCTTTCCCAGGTGGCAATGCAGGTGACTCAATTTTTATATTTATGTTTCTATTTTGTGACATGTTCCCTACAGTGATCAATATTATATTTAAGTAATTTTTAAAAATCTTACCTTAATACCCTACCCTCCAGCTGATACCTGTCTTGGGCCCTCCTCTGCCTACTGCCTCCATTGGGCCTTTCTATACATTTTCCACCACTACCACACCACCATAATCAGTAGCTACTCACTATTCCCTGCTTCCCTGTGGAAAATCGGCAAATAATTATCACACTTGAGGGGCAGGGGGCTGGTATGAATACGCTGTTGGGGTAAAGGGGTTGTGGTGGTGGTGGGGGGGGGGGGGGGGGGGGAGGAGAGGTGTGTGTTTGTGAAGAGAGCAGATAGGGCATAGTTCAACTAATTTAGCAGGCAAAGAGAAAGACCTGAAGGACCAAAGTGCAGAGGGGAGAAAACAGTGGAGTGAGAAGAGGAGAAAGAGGGAAAGAGGAGAAGCCCACTGCTTCTTCATCTTCAATCTCAACACAGCTAGGAAACTGTTACTTCAGTTTGTCAGAAAGCCCTGTTTATGTATTTGCTGACCATAGTTTACTCATACACTCTTCTTTAACTATTATGTAACCAAGCAAAGCAACTCATTCTGCCATGGTTTTAAATGTACAGGTTTTCCTTTGCTCTCTAACTACCCTACCACAAGTTGTAACGCTGAACCCTAAATACTACCAAAGAACATTACATATAAATTCAATTCTAACCTAAAATATTGCACTCAAACAAGGCCATTTACTAACAAAATTTAGAACAACCCTGAACTTGTACTGGAATACATCGTAAGACTTTTAAAAATATATATTCCCAAATGACAATATATTTTGCAAGCAGATTATTTAATCTAGATTATCAATATTAGTATAAAATCAAAAGGCTTCAAGCAAGATTTCAGGTTAGAATTCTCTTCTCTTTTTCTCCAGACAAGAGAAACAAGCTCCCAAACAATAAAACTGTTTGCCAATTAACAGAATTTAAAGAAAAAGCACTAGATGATCAAATAGTTCTTTTAAGGACAGGTCTGAGGTTTAAGAATAATGTTAGACACACAAACGCTGTATGAAAAGAATGCGTGTCAAGCTCCTGAGAGCAGCACAATGCCCCATCATTGATGACGAATGTAGAATGTTAGAATTAGATATATATTTTAGCTCCACTCCATTTGGCAGGGAGAGGGGGGCAAGGTGCAGTTGAGGATTGCGACATATTTTACAGAAGCCTTCCTCACAGGTTTAGTGGGCTGGGTAGAATGCATATTGCAGTGAATTACATAGTTTGTGGATAAAAAGAGCTTGGTGGGCAGAATGATCTTTTGATCATCCATGTTTCTCACTGATTTCATCAGATAAAAGCAGTTAAAAGTTTACTTGACTCGGCAATAAAGGGCAATGAATGCAGCAATAGATGGACTGAAGATGTGCTACTGTAATCTTAATTCAAATTTTTCTCCTTCTCAATACCTCCTCATGGCAATCAAACATGAAACATGCACTGGAACATTGGCTAAGATGCTAATGCTATCTAGCATCTTTTGTTGTGCAGTCACCTCTTGATCCCCAAACCGTGACCTCTTTTCCTGGAATAATGCTAGCTCCACTTCCACTTTCTCCATCTGCTGTCTCAGCTCTGTTATTAGGTTAAACAATGACTGTAGAACACAAGGCAAATGAAATGAGAGAATAGAAAAAGAGCGGACTAGAACAAGTAGTGAAAAATGAAATCATGGACAGGATAAGCAGTTCTTAAAAATACAGACGCCACAAAATTTTAGCTGAAATCTGCAGTAAGACGAACATTCATGCCGAATTTACTAAATATACTATGGCTTTAGAAACTAAAATTCTTGCCTGCATAAACTGATTTTCACATTTACTGTTAATAATCTGCACCATAGGCAATATCAAGGTGAACAATCAAGGGCTTGTTCACATCTAAATCAGTTCACTAAATTGGGATTAAAAGTTGTTTGCAGACTGTTTTTTGCTGTGGAGGTCAGACTAATTCGCTCAGGACCGATATCAGTGCCGTAGAACTGACCCACTTCCTTTAAAATGTTCCATCTGTATTGATTTAGTAGGAGAGTTTTTTTACAAAGTAGCCCTAAAGTAAACAAAATCAGCTGCATTAAACTGAGCAGTTTAGACCTTATGAACTCAAGTTTAGAAACAGCAGAGCCCCAACAGGGAACTGATGTATTACTTGTTATTGAACCTATGGGCTAGCAGTCAAGCCCAATCATGTCCTCAGGCAGTATCCAACAAGAGCAGCTACATGGCCAACAATCTGAAGTGGGAATCATAGCTGGCATTTGGTTCCTGCCCTGATCAGGGCTTACTGTCCTGCCCGAACAAGTCCTCTGCTCATGATACCTTTTGTTAAAATAATCTGTAAAAATTTTAGAATTGCCAAAATATGACAAATCAAAAGATGTGAGCTATAGAACATTCATGGAGTTACAGATTAATGAAATAGAGCTTAAAATAAGTTTAGAAAGGAAATTGAAAAGTGAGGGTGGGAGTAGTGTAGGAGAGGGGGGGAGGGGGAGTGAAAGAGAGATGGAAGGAGGGGGGATGAGGGAGTGGTGGAGGAGAGAGGGGAGGAGGGAGGGAGGAAGGATGGGGGAAATGGTAGAGACACAGCCCAGGTTACCCAAAGGGGGAACTATTTAGTACAACGTCTAATTCACTGGATATATTTACTTGAATTTATCCAGTAGAATTTATGTTCTGCAGCATAAACAGTACATCAAACCTATTTTTTGCCTCACCTCAGTATCTTTATATCGCTCCTCATATTCCAACCTGTCCTTTTCCATTGTATTCAGCTTTAGCTTCAGATTTGACACCTCAGCCATAAGGTCCAATTTCTGAGTCTCCAGTGATGTTCTGCTTAAGAGTTCCTGAAACAAAAAGCGTGTCTCTATATGCTGTTCCAATAAATCACAATAATTGCGAAAGAATAAGGAAGCTGGCTTGAAGTGAGCGTCTCAGGAGTGCTCCTGTTCAAAGATGATAGTGTAACAGAGGTGGAGATGTAATTCCTTTCCTAATCCAACATGTTTGGTTGAAGTAGTTGGCAGAGAGTTTTAATGACACCATGAAACCAGAGAAACTGGAGGAGAGAAAATCTAGAATTTGACAATGCAAGGCAGCCAATTCATTTGTAGAGATACAAATCATTAAACTGGGGTATTTTAATTTAACAGTGTTGATTAATTCAGCTCAATTCAGCCTCCTTCCCTGACTTCAGGGTGTCAGCTGTGGCTCAGTTCATAGCACCCTCGCCTTTGAATCAGAGGGTTGTGGGTTCATGTCCCACTCCCGGAAACCAAGAACTGTGATTGTACTCGAAAAGAGTTGCAATCTGTGACTGTTGGTAACTCGAACGAGTTCCCTGACTTCAGAACTCATCCAAAACAGCTGATTGCTGCTCATTTGAAATTGTTTAATCCTTGGAATTTTTTTCTGAATGATGAGTGGTTTGAATTAATATTAAGACAGCACCTGAGCTGTTTTTAAACAATTTCAATTCAAATTAACAGGCAATTCATAGAGTCATTACGGTACAGGAGGCAGCCATTCAGCCTATCAAGTACATCCAGTCAGTCCCATTCCCATGTTCTATCCCTGTATTCCTGCAAGTTCATTTCCATCAAGTGGCCATCCAATTTCCTTTTGAAATCATTGATTGTCTCTGCTTCCACCACCCTTGAAAGCGGAGTTCCAGATCATCACCACTCAGTGTAAAACAGTTCACCTCACATCACCGCTGCACCTCTTGCCCAAAACCTTAAATTTTTGGATGTAAAAGCAGAAAATGCTGGAAAAACTCAGGTCTGACAACATCTGTTGAGAGAGAAACAGAGTTAACATTGAGTCTGTATGACCCTACTTCAGAGCTCAGAAGGGTCATACAGGCTCAAAACAGTAACTCTGTTTCTCTCTCCACTGATGCTGTCTGACCTGCTGAGTTTTTCAGATTTCCAGCATCTGCAGTATTTTGCTTTTACCTTAAATCTTTGTCCTGTAGAGTCCTTGTATCATCAGCTACTGGGAACAGCTTTTCTTTGCCTAACTTACCCAAAACCATCAACTGCGTACAACTCTATCAAATCTCCCCTTAATCTTCTTTGCTCCAAGGAGAACGACCCTAGCTTCTCCAGCTTAACCTTGTAGCTAAAATCCCTCAGCCCTGGAACCATTCTAGTAAACCTCCTTTGCACCCTCTTAAGGGCCCTCATATCCTTCCTAAAGTGTAGAGACCTGAACTGGACACAATTCTCTAGTTGTGACCTAAACAGAGCTTTATAAAGGTGCAGCATAACTTCTGCTTTTGTACTTGATACCCCTACTTATGAACCTCAACGTATCCTGCCACTTTCAAGCTTCTGCGCCAATGGACCCCCAGGCCCCACTGACCCTGCACACTGAAAACTGTACCATTATTGTCTCTCCCTATCCCTTCCAAATGCAGCACCTCACACTTCTCTTTATTAAATGCCATTGTTTATTTTGCTAGCCTACGTCCTGCTGCTCTCAATTAATATCATCCTCATTGCTTGCCAGACCTCCCAAGTTTGGCAGCTTCTGCAAATTTTGAAATTTTACTCCGTATTCCAATACTCAAGCCACCTGTATCTCAAAAAAGCAGTGGCCCTAGCACTGATCCTTGGGGAACACCACTGTCTACCATCCTCCGATATGGAAAAGAACCATTTATCACAATTTGCTGTTTTCTTTCCTAAAGACACTGACCCTCCAATTCCATAAGCCTCCTTTTTTTTTTATTTAAAAAGAGCCTTTATGTGCTACTTTGCCAAATGCTTTCTTCAAATGTTTGGACAACATCCATTGCATTTCCTTCATCAACCTTTCCCATTACTTCAAAAAAAAATCAAATACAATAGTCAAGTGCATTCTGCCTTTTACAAAACAGAAACAGAAATACCTGGAAAAACTCAGCAGGTCTGGCAGCATCGGCGGAGAAGAACAAAGTTGACGTTTCGAGTCCTCATGACCCTTCAACAGAACTAGGTAAAAATAGGAGAGGGGTGAAATATAAGCTGGTTTAAGGTGGGTGGGGGGGGGGGGGAAGAGAGGTGGGGTGGGGTGGGGGCGGCAGTGGTTGTAGGGACAAGCAAGCAGTGATAGGAGCAGATAATCAAAAGATGTCACAGACAAAGGAACAAAGAGGTGTTGAAGGTGGTGATATTATCTAAAATAATGTGCTAATTAAGAATGGATGGCAGGACACGCAAGGTACAGCTCTAGTGGGGGTGGGGTGAAATAAGACTAAAAGGGCATAAAAGGTATAGATTTAAAAATAATGGAAATAGGTGGGAAAAGAAAAATCTATATAAGTTATTGGAAAACACAAAAGGGAGGGGGAAGAAACGGAAAGGGGGTGGGGATGGAGGAGGGAGTTCAAGATCTAAAGTTGTTGAACTCAATATTCAGTCCGGAAGGCTGTAAAGTGCCTAGTCGGAAGATGAGGTGCTGTTCCTCCAGTTTGCGTTGAGCTTCACTGGAACAATGCAGCAAGCCAAGGACAGACATGTGGGCAAGAGAGCAGGGTGGAGTGTTAAAATGGCAAGCGACAGGGAGGTCTGGGTCATTCTTGCGGACAGACCAAAGGTGTTCTGCAAAGCGGTCGCCCAGTCTGCGTTTGGTCTCTCCAATGTAGAGGAGACCGCATTGGGAGCAACGAATGCAGTAGACTAAGTTGGGGGAAATGCAAGTGAAATGCTGCTTCAATTGAAAGGAGTGTTTGGGCCCTTGGACGGTGAGGAGAGAGGAAGTGAAGGGGCAGGTGTTGCATCTTCTGCGTGGGCATGGGGAGGTGCCGTAGGTGGGGGTTGAGGAGTAGCGGGTGATGGAGGAGTGGACCAGGGTGTCACAGAGGGAACAATCCCTACGGAATGCCACCGGGGGGGTGAAGGGAAGATGTGTTTGGTGGTGGCATCATGCTGGATTTGGCGGAAATGGCGGAGGATGATCCTTTGAATGCGGAGGCTGGTGGGGTGATAAGTGAGGACAAGGGGGACCCTATCATGTTTCTGGGAGGGAGAGGAAGGGGTGAGGGTGGATGCGCGGGAGATGGGCCAAACATGGTTGAGGGCCCTGTCAACTACCGTGGGTGGAAAACCTTGGATAAGGAAGGAGGACATGACAGAGGAACTGTTTTTGAAGGTGGCATCATCAGAACAGATGCGACGGAGGCGAAGGAACTGAGAGAATGGGATTTTAGTTTTATTTCACCCCACCCCCACTAGAGCTGTGCCTTGAGTGTCCTGCCTCCATTCTTAATTAGCACATTCTTTTAGATAATATCACCACCTTCAACACCTCTTTGTTCTTTTGTCTGTGACATCTTTTGATTATCTGCTCTTATCACTGCTTGCTTGTCCCTACAACCACCCACCCCCCACCTTAAACCAGCTTATATTTCACCCCTCTCCTATTTTTACTTAGTTCTGTTGAAGGGTCATGAGGACTCGAAACGTCAACTTTGTTCTTCTCCGCCGATGCTGCCAGACCTGCTGAGTTTTTCCAGGTAATTTTGTTTTTGTTTTGGATTTCCAGCATCCGCAGTTTTTTGTTTTTATCTCTGCCTTTTACAAATCTGTGCTGGCTCTCCTTAAGTAACACAAGTCTCTCCAAGTGCTTGTTCATCTTTTCCCCCCCCAATTATTTGTAAAATTTTATCCACTGATGTTAAACTAACCAGTCTGCAGTTACTAGGAATGTCCTTTCTTGAATAAAGGAGTCACATTTGCCAATCTTCCCCTCCCCTGTATCTAGAGAAGATGGGGTGATTATGGCAAGCCCTTCTGCTATCTCCACTCCTACTTCCTTTAGCAATGTGGGATGAAAGCTTAAGCAACTTTCACTAACCAAAGTAGCAAAAGGATATAAATGATCAGCCAGCTGTCAATAAAATTCAAATAAAGTACAAAATATTGCTTTAAAATAAAATCAGCTGTACATTCCACTACAGAAGCTTGTTGACACAGGCAGCTTTACATAATTAATAGGATGATTCAGCAGAAAGCTGTTACTCTGCACATACAAAGCCAGGTATTTCATTCTGTATTCTTCTGACTTAGAAACCTGAATTTTACAAGACGCTTCCTTCAGACAACAATTATACTCTGATTCACCTGAAAATAAAAGCAAAACATTGGGGACTGTATCTAGCATCGGCATCGACCATCACCCTCTCCGTTTGGCTGAACATGTTCTCTCACTGAACAGCTTCTCCTTTAACTTGTCTTGCTTGCTCCAAGTAAAAGGTATGGCTATAGGTACTCACATGGGCCCCATGATGCCTGTCTTTTTGTGGTAATGTGGAATATTCCTTGTTTTAGTACTATTCAGGTCCCCTCCCACAACTCTCTCTCCAGTACATTGATGACTGTGCCACTACTGCTCCATGCTCACATTTTGGACCTGGAAAAATTGACCAATTTTGCTTCCAACTTCCATCCTCCTTTTACCTTCATGTGGTTCATCTCTGACATTTCCCTCCCTTGACTTCTCTATCCCCAGAAATGGAGACAGACTGCCCCACAGCTACCTCGACTACACCTCCTCGCACCCTGCTTCCTGTAACGACACCATTCTCCCAGATTCTCCATCACATCTGTTCTGAAGATGGTGTAGCATATTGGTGCTTCTGGCAGGTCTTCCTCTTCCCTCAGTCTCTCCACACATACCCTCACCCCATTGGTTGACAGGGCCCTCAACTGTGCCCAACCCATTTCTCTTACTTCTGCCCTCACCCCTTCCTCTCCCAGAACCATTACGGGGTTCTCCTTGTTCTCTTTATTCACTCCAATAGCCTCCGCACTCAAAGGATTATCCGTCATCATTTCCGCCAAGCCCAGCATGGTGCCACTGCCAAACACACCTTCCCCTCCCCGTCAGCATTCAAAAGGGACTGCTCCCTCCGCAACACCTGGTTCACTCCTGTCAACCAAACACTTCATCCCCTTCCCATGCAATCGCAGGTGGTGTAATACCTGCCTCCTTATCTCCTCCCTCCTCACTTCCAAGGCCTCAAACACTCCCTCCAGGTGAAGCAGTGATCTACTTCTATCAATTTAGTCTTTTGTATTCGCTGTAAACAATTGAGCTCCTCTACATTGGGGAGGGCAAACACAGACTGGGTGACCAGTTTGCAGAACATCTCCGTTCAGTCCGCAAGCATGATCCTGATCTTCCAGTTGCTTGCCATTGCAACTCACCATCTTGCTCTCGCTCATTTGTCCTCGGCCTGCTGCAATGTTTCAGTGAAGCCCAACAAGATTGAGGAACAGCATGTTATCTTCCGATTAGGCTTTGCAGCTTGAGTTCAATAATTTCAGACCACGAACTCTGTCCTCCATGTTGTAATTTCCCCCCCCAGTGCCAGTTTGCATCTTGTTCTCACGTTTTGCTTTCAGGCAGCATTAACCTTTATTCTGCTATTAACACCTACTCTAGACCAATGCTTTACTCCTTGGCTACTACCTTCTAAAATGGCACTCTGACATATCTGTCTCTCTCTCCTTAACCGAGGGCTCCCCCCACCGTGGTTGACAGGACCCTCGACTGTGTCCGCCATATCTCCTGCACCTCTGCCCTCACCCCTTCCCCTCCCTCCCAGAACCATGACAGGGTCCCCCTTGTCCTCACTTTTCACCCCACCAGCCTCTGCATTCAAAAAGATCATCCTCCGCCACTTCCACCAACTCCAACATGCTGCCACCACCAAACACAGCTTCCCCTCACCCCCTGTCAGCATTCCACAGAGACCATTCCCTCCGTGACTTACTGGTCCACTCCTCCATCACCCCCAACTCCTCATACCCTTCCCATGCAATCGCAGAAGGTGCAACATCTGCTGCTTTACCCCCTCCCTCCTCACCACCCAAGGACCCAAACACTCCTTCACTTCACTTGCACCTCCTTCAATTTGGTCTAATATATTCGCTGCTCCCAATGTGATCTCCTCTACATTAGGGAGACCTAACGCAGACTGGGTGACTGCTTTGTGGAACACATTCGCTCAGTCCGCAAGCATGACCCAGACCTTCCTGTCGCTTGCCATTTCAACACACCATCCTGCTCTCACGTCCACATGCCCGTCCTTGGCCTGCTGCAATGTTCCAGTGAAGCCCAATGCAAACTAGATGAACAACACCTCATCTTCCAATTGGGCATTCGGTAGCCTTCTGGACCCAACATTGAAGTCAACAACTTCAGACCATGAACTCTCTCCTCCATCTTTATCCCTTTAATCCAATTAGTTTTTATTTATTCACTTTTTAAAAATGTATTTCTTTATCCTTTTCCCCCAACCCTCCCCCCAACAAACACAGGGCCTCTATCACTTGTTTTTGTTTTGCTTTCAGAGTGCTGACCCTTCCTCTGGTACCTTATCTTTATGCCACTATCAGCATCTTCTTTAGTCTTTAACACTACCATTAACACTCCTTGCGCTGTGTCCATGATATGTTTATCAATCTCTCCTGAGCTCCCACATATCCCTGACCTATTTTGCTCCACCTGCTCCACCCCCTCTTCAACAGTATAAAATCAATCCATCATATTTCTACTTCTCTTTAGCTCTGAAGAGTCATATGGACTCAAAACTTTAACGCTATTTCTGTCCACAGATGCTGCCAGACCTGTTGAGTTTTCCAGCATTGTTTTTCAGATTTCCAGCATCCGCAGTATTTTGCTTTGACCATCACCATTCTCTTTGCCTTTTGTTCCACAAAATGACATTTAATTGCCCCAACTCTCTAGCTTTTTAGTCCTTCCCTTCTGCTCCACCTGACCCTCCCCCTTTCAACAGCATAAAACCTCTCGGCAGCATTAGTTAAGCAGTTTCATCAGAATGAAATGTCTATCAGATACTGTGGCGATAAATCAAGATTAGCCATTTAAAACATTTAGCATTTTGTAACTTCCCTATACAAATCCTTCTTTAACTTAAGTGTTGCCAATGGACTCCTCCCAACCGTTCCACTCATACCTGCTGTAACATCTCTTCTGTGCCATTCAGCTTCTCTCGGTGCTCATCGAGACAACACTCTAGGTCTCGAATCTTTTCCCCTTGGGCTTCCACTTGGTCAGTTAGAACACTTACCTGTGAAACAAAGTATGATTTCTGGTACAGTAACATTGAGAGATCGTCACTTTCAAAAAGCATCTCAGTGCTCTAAGTTACCTAGTTGATTATTATCGCTATAAACTTTACACATACTTAGAATACCAAATCTTAGCTTGCCCATTGATTGAACAATTTCATTCATGTTTATTCTGGCAATCTGGTCAAAGCATGTTCCATCACGTCTGTTAAATTCAAGAATGATAAACAAATTTTTCAGCTGAAGTTGCACTAAGAAGGTGGTTTCAAATTTATTTGTAGGGTCCACACGATAACAGAATATTTAAGGGACGCTTGAAGTTTATGCAGCAGCCTACATGGAATGGCATCTAGGAATGCAACTGGCTTATCTATTTGTATTGCCGTGACAGGTATAAATACAAGTTGCAAAACATGTCTGAAATTTACAGTACACAAATATTTTGTAATAAATATACCTTTCAAGTTAAGCATTTTAATTGAATATTTCAGTCAATATGTCTTTGCAAGGCTGGTTCAATAATCAAGTAAAAAGAGAATCTGGAATAGTTAAAAACGATGTCAATCCTTCTCCCATGAACAGTTCTCATTCAAACTTTAAAAACTTTCAATGTTTGACTGTGTTCAATTATAGTGCAAATAATTAATTCAAATTTCAATGGAATATATTTCAACAAGAGCCTGCCTGGTAATTGAAGTTCAGACCACTGGTTCATTCATTTGAAATCTGCTTGCAGGTTTCCCCAGAGGATGCAAGCTTGCTTGGGTAAGGGTGAGATTTCAGAAGCCAGCCAACTTTCTAGACTGAAACAAATCACTTAACAGGGTTGGCTAAGAAGCAATTTCTACAATACTGGCCTTGCCAATAATGCCCACATTGCATGAACAAATAAAAAAATTGACCATGAAGAGGCTAGGAACAGCATATGTATTAACTCAAAGGAAAGGAAAAAGCCAAAACAAACTCAAAAGTGAATGGAAATTTACAAGTTGTGCAGTTAATTTGTAAAAGAATATTCATTCTTGGGAGGCAGGGTTGCTGGCATGGCCAGCATTATTTGCCCATCCCTAACTGCCCTTGAGAAGGCGGTGAGCCTTGAGCTGCTGCAGTTGTGCAGGCACATAATAACATTAGTGCTGTTTTTCAACTCAAGGTGAAATATTTTGTATTCTAAAGCCTAACAGAAATGCACACCCACTGTTTACATTGCCTAAATAGAAATCACAGTACTATTAATCTGTACTGTATCACAAACTGTGCCTACTACCCATTTATAAAGTAATATGTATACCGAGATTCAAATATTGTAGAAATCAAATAAAATCTGTAACTGCTGGAAAAACTCAGGTTTGGCAGCATCGGTGGGGAGAGAAACAGAGTTAATGTCTTGAATCATATTGGACTCAAAACGTTAGTTCCATTCCTCTCTCCAAAGATGCTGCCAGACCTGCTGAGTTTTTTCGGCGCTGTTTTTATTCCAGAGCTCCAGCAACCACAGTACATTGGTTTTATTTTAGAAATCATAACCCGCTAACAAAGTTTGTCAATTGTGTCATTTTACTTACTTGCAAAACCAAAGATTCTTTATCTCCCTCTAATCGTGCCAGTCTATCCTGGTACGGGTCACCAGTGACCGAAAGATGGCCATTTGTCTGTGGAGGATAAGTTTTCAAAACTAAGCTGGCTTTCTTTCACAGTTGTATGGCATAACTGCAGAAAAATGTATCCACTACAATGATTTTTCGGAGTGAAAGGGCATTAATAGGTGGCGATCAAAATGACTGAGCAAATCAACAGCAGAGATATATGGCTTGAGAAACAATCACTAAGTAGTCAAATGAAAAAAAACAGCTGTAAACTTCTTTGGGACAGGCAGGATTTAGACATATAGAAATCAGATGGGACTTAATAATTATACCAACCTTACATTAAATGAAGTTGAACTCACACGAGCTTACCTAGCAGTGTGTGCAAATTGTCATCAATAGGCTTAGCCTGAAAGGATATCAGATATCAGGATATAATTGAGTTATCGCTTGATCCATCTTACAAGCACTCTGTACAGCTACAATAATACTGCATCAGGCACCTATTCTGATGAAGAAGCTACACAGTTTCCTAACCGTGATGAATGATTCCCTAACAAAAGTGACGTTTACCATGTATTGAACCTCAAGTCTTTTCTCCTCTTCTCTATAAAGGCATTGATATATATTAAGCAAAGCGAAGCAGCTGTATCAGTGTCATTGGCCAATTACTGTATCGGGGCAGACAGGTATGTGTCTCTGAATGTGTACAAATCCAAGAGAAAGAAAATTGGAAATATGGTAAAAGGAGAAATTTGGATTGCCCCATAGGATAATGCAATTGCATCAAGAAAACAAAACAAAAAAGACATGGTTGACAACAGGTATGATGGCACTTAAAGAAAATTTTAGGCAACAAATAATACATCCAGTACTGTTCAAATGTGTTTATTTTATTCAATTTCCTCAAAAGATTAAACTTTGTTTATGGTGCATAACTCAAAAGACACTAAATTTCAGAACAGTATGCCCTTTGTTGATATACACATGCTGTTTCATTCACAACCAAAACTTTCACAACTTCAACACACACTGACACTTGCCACCAATACAGCTGTGATTTTTCTGTATAGTTATGGGACTACAAGTTTAGAATTGGGGGTATCATACCTCATCTCAGAGATTAAAGTTTATATAATTTTAATAATTTCACATCCTTTATATTTGGTGTGCAAAAATTTACAAAATTCATCCCAAGATAAATAATACATGTCAAACAAAATATTGCAAAAGATTTAGAAGTGGACAACAATTTGGGCAAGTCTGTAATAGGACAGAGATAAGCATTAAATACTGGCACAAAGAACTGATGCTTGGTTTTTGTTTTAGATGCATAAGTTTAGGTTAGTTTAGAAACTGAGACTGGATTCTAGTCATATTTAAATAATCTGAACAATTCACTATTTGCAACTTGATTCAAGCTGTTCTCCTGTATAACTAACGAGGTGAGTTGAAATTCTGGAGTACCCGTTTATTAGGAGCCCTTTTCTCTACCCTGTGAACTCTGTACAAGTTTCCACTACAAAAAGGCCTTAAACTATACATAACAAATAATTCTTTCTTCCCTGAATTTTATTAAATTAATTTTGACACAGGGCTTTGAGTAGTGGTATAAACAAATAAAAAGTTCCCTGGCACTTCCTGTCCTACAAACACCTATTTGCTCATGTGTACTTTTACCCACCTTAATGGGACTACCCTTCCTGATTGTTCGCTTACTTATTCAATCATTATTAATGGATCTCATGCAATGGCTTCCTTCCCCTGCAACCACCCACTTGATCTTTTCTTGGTCCCCTACTGCTCACCACATATATGCTTCCCCTTGGCAACCTCACCTGAAAACATGGGGTCAGCTACCACAATTGTTGGCAATACCCAGTTCTAGCTTTCCACCATCTCTGTTAAATTGCTCATTGAACACCCAGTCAGGATGAGATATAATTTTTTTCCCAGCTAAACAGGTCTACGTCATTGTCCTTTTCCATTGTTTGTATCCCCGCATTCTTCCCCACTGCTTCTATGTTAGAAGTTGAACCAGACAGTTGCTGCCCTATTTAACCTCAAGCTGAACCTCCAACCTTATATTCTCTCCATTAAAACAAAATAGAAAATTCAACCTAACACCACCTCCACCCCTACCTCAACCCATCTTCCACAGGACCCTTCATCCATGCTGTCAGCTGTGGCTCAGTGGTAGGATTCTCACCTCTGTCAGGAAGTTGTGGGTTCAAGTCCTACCCCAGAGACTTGTGTGTGACAGTGCAATGCTCTGAGCACTGCAATGTACTGTCAGAGGTACTGTCTTTTGGAGGAGACAGTAAACAGAGCCCTGCCTATCAAGTGGATACAAAGACTCCATTGCATTACTTCAAAGAGCAGGGGTGCCCTTCCTGGCATTTGTTTATCCTTTCGCCAACAACCCCAAAAAAAATTGATTATCTCATTGCTGTGTGCAAATCAGCTGCTACAATTCACAACAACTGCACTTCAAATAGCACTTTGGGGTCTATAGAGGTGGTGAAAGACATGGCCATGAATTAAGTGTTTTCCTCTTTACGGAATTGAATCCTTCATAAACAACGTCCTGTACTCACCCCACATTAAAATTCAACTCCTGAAAAGCCAATCTTTCACCTTGGACAAATCAGGACAGAATAATTTATACTTTACTGAGTGACACATTCAACACAACATGGAGCAAAATAATGTTATACCATTTATTGGAATACTAGCAACTTTGTTAGCTAAAACAGCGAATTAAATTAGGCAGTCACACAAACACTGAACTGCTGTCATTAATGCAGCTGTTCACACTAAAGATGACTAAAGCAGTGATCAGTAATCAATACATTTGCAAGTTTCATTAGTAGGATGGAAGAGTATATGGACAGCAGTAAACACATACGTAGCGAACTGCTTTCACATCATGCATATCTGGTTCAAAAAACTGCTCATATTAAAGAGTTGTTAAAAGGTTAAAAAAAACTTGCAAAATCCCTGGTATGGAGCATGGTGCCTTATGGGTGCAAGAATTGGGCCTTCAATAAAGTTAATGAAAAGAGGATTACAGTTTTTGAAATGTGGCCCTTGCAAAAGGTCCTTTGAATCAGCTGGACAGGGCAAAGAACCAATGAATTGGTCCACAGGAAAATCAGAGTCCCAGCATCTGTCTATACGATCATAAGACGTAAGAGCAGAAGTAGGCCATTTGGCTCATCAAATCTGCTCTGCCATTCAATATCATGGGATCGTGGCTGATCTGATAATCCTCAACTCCTCTTTCCTGCCTTTTCCCCATAACCCTTGATTCCCTTACTGATTAAAAATCTGTCTATAAGACCATGGGCTTTTAGCTGAAGTGAAGTGGAAATTGAGAAAGTATGGCCACTGGAAAAAGGGGAGGAGAGAGTCTGGTACTAGTGACAACAGAAGGTGAAGCATCAGGATAGGATAGGCCAGGACTGAAAAAGGACTGGATAGATGGACAGCAGAAACTGGACAGAGGAAGAAATGACAGAATGTGCAGAATTATAGTGAACAGAGAGATGCCTATGGCTGCTTGAGGGGTATGGCTACTTATGGATGACAAAAAAGTTGAAGGTTTTGTCATTGAACAGCAGTTTACTGCTTATGGAATACATATTTTTTTCAACTATGTATTTTTCAGTTCTTGTCTTTAGATACCATATTTGCTGCTCTTTAGCTATTTATGACACTAGTGATTTGGAAAGCCATTATACATTTAAAATATTAGTAAAGCTGTACAAGTCAGATTTTACTTAGAGATAGCAACATAGTCTTTTTGGTTTACAATAAGTTCTTGACATTCACTCCAAAATCCAATAGTAAAGCAGCTAATTGCATTTTAAGTGCATACTCAGTATTGATAGCAGCTGAAAATCTAAACAACATGAAATAAAAAGGGTTACCTTATCTTTAAAAATTCCAACAGGATTCTACATACCCATACAAATTTAGAGTTAGGGCTGAATACATAAACAGCACCAAGATATATTTACCTCTAATTTAAAAAAGCATGCAGATCTTTGTCCCATTGCAACATTACAAGTTAAACAAAATAAAAATACACTGCACTTGATGATTTCTTTCTTCTGCTGAATTCTACTCTCAACGTTGGCTCTTGCTAATTTTACCTTCTTCAGCCATTTGAAGTGCTTGTAGATATCTATTTCTCCCTCCATCCTGGTACAGATCAATTACTAATGGGGAAAACTCAAGTCCCTTTAACAATGCAACACTGATGTTAGGCACTGAACTTTGTTAAAATGGTGACACAATTGGTTTGCTGCATTGAACCCAGCTGCCCCTGTTTGGTGACACTCGTGTGCCTCCAGCTGTTATAAGACTTGCTTGAAAAAAAAAAATCCTGCATTTACCATAGTCACTCACCCAGGAATGTGCTCTAGTTTACCCGAACTATTGTACGGACACTCCAGGAGAAAAATTGCTCTGTTTTAAGGTAGTTGACTTTTGCAGGAGGCAAAATGAGCTAGATTTGATCACCAAATCATGTCAGCAACACTGAAAATGCTGTACCTTAACTGGCATTCGCTTAAATTCACTCTAGTTACACAAATCTGGATAATAACTATTGATTGTGGAAACAGGTTTTTAAGCAGGGTCCTTAAATTAACAGCATCATGCGTACAATTCACACACTATACACTTATAACCTTTTAAACTGAATAGTGTCCCTTTACACAACGTAATCAGAATGCTCAAGGTGTACAAATATGTAATTATATGATATATCTTTAGTGACAGCAGCTTCACTTTTATTAAAAGTAAAACATTTAAAAACAAAACAAAAAAGTGAAAGCCAGTCACTGACCTGGTTCCTAAGCAGTTAATAACTTCACCCCTGACCTCAGCAGTTTACACCAGCTAAAGTTATATACATCAATTTCATCCACCTTCTCTGTAGAATTAATAGGAGATTTAAAAAAACACTTTATAGGGGGTTACAGTGTGGGCTTCTCTACCCCACAAGCCATTGAAAAAGAGGCAATAAATTTTTAAAAGGAGAATTAAATAGTTACTAACGAGGATTATTAAAGGATGTGGAAATAAGAAGAGTGGGTTTAGATGACAACAGAACCAGCACAGAACTGAGGGGCTGAATGGCTGCTGTTTTATAACATATTACAATCCCACAGAGATAATTTGAGCAATTACAGGGTTTGCAGCTAAATATCAGAACACGTTTAGTTCTGAATCCTAGATATTTATGAGCAGCACTATAGAAGATTTGTTAATTTAAAATACAGAACTGATGGAGAACTGTTTTCACTCTTAAACCTGTACTTCAACTGGAATTCGTAATGGCATTGTATTGTGAAATCATCAATTCTAAAATTCTCCTCCAGCTCCCAAAAGCGTGCGTGCTTTGATTTTGTGGGTTAATACATTAATTGTATAAGTCAGCTTGACTCAGGTGGTTACATCCTCACTTGGAAGTGGAACAGTTGTGGCTACCAATTTATTGATTTGAGCATAATCTAGGCTGAGGAATATAGCATCTAAGAATGCTGCATTGTCAGAGATATTGCCTTTTGGATGAGATTGAGTGTGCATTATTGGGATAAAAGATCCCAGGACACTAAGGAGCAGGGAGCTTTTCCGATGCCCTGGGACATCTTTCTCCCTCAACCACCAAAAGCAAATTAACTAGCCAACGCTGCTTGAGGGATCTTGTTGTGAACAAATTGGCCAGTGGATTTATTTACATAACCACAGTCAAAGAGGCTCAGGTCAAAGGACACCACCCACCCCCTTCCAGTTAAAATTCCCTTGCTCAGCAGTACTGATGGAGAAGTCTAAGCAAAGGAAACTATGAAGCTTTGAGGGGCAAATTGGCTATGGTGTACTGGGAAACTACACTGACAGTAGAAGGCAATGGCTAACGCTTAAAGAACTAATACATAGTTTACAACAAAAATAAGTTCCTTTAATGCACAAAAACAAAGCAAGGTGTTCCAACCCTGGTTAACAAAAGAAATCGAGGATTGTATTTGGTCAAAGGAAAAGGCGTATGAAGTGGCAAAAAAGGTAAGCCTGAGGACTGGGAGCATTTTAGAATTCTGCAAAGGAGGACCAAGAAAATGATTAAGGGAAAATAGAATGAGTATACTAGCAAGAAACAAAAACAGACTGTAAAAACTTCTGTAGGCATGTAAAAAAGAAAAGATTACAAAAAACTGTGGGTCTATTACAAGCAGGATCATGAGAATTTATAACGGGAATAAGTAAACAGCAGAGGAACTGAACAAATACTGTGTCTGTCTTCAGGGGAAGATACTAAAAACATCCCAGAAATAAATGGAGAATCAAGGGGCTAGTGTAAACGAAGAAATGCAAGATATTATTAGTAAAAAAAAAGTAGGAACAAATTAATGGGACTTAAAGTAGATAAATCCTCTGGGCCTGACAATCTACATTGCAGAGTGTTGAAAGAGGTGGCTGTAGAGATGATGGATGCATTGGTAGTCATCTTTCAAAATTCTATAGACTATGGGATGGTTTTGGCGGATTGGATGGTGGCAAATGTAACCCCACTATTTAAGGAAGAGGGAGAGAAAATGGGGAACTACAGACCTGTTAGCCTAACATCAGCTGTCAGGAAAATACTAGAATCTATTATAAAGGATGTGATAACAGGGCATTTCGTAATAATGGCAGGATTGAGCAGAGTCAACATGGATTTATGAAAGGGGAATCATGTCTAACAAATGGGCTGGGAGTTGTTTTTGAGGATGTAACTCTCATAATAGATAAAAGGGGGAACTGGTGGATGTGGTATATTTAGATTTTCAGAAAGCTTTTGATAAGGTCCTGCCCAAGAGGTTAGTAGACAAAATTAAAGCACATGGGGTTGGGGGAATATACTAGCATGGATTGAGAACTGGTTAGCAGACAAAAAAACTAGGAATAAATGGGTCATTTTCAGGTTGGGAGCCTGTGACTAGTGAGATACCGCACGGATCAATGTTTGGACCATTCACAGCTATTCACAATCAAAATCAATGATTTGGATATGGGGATTAAAGGCAAGATTTCCAAGTTTGCAGCTGACAAAACTAGGAAGTGAGAATCCTGAGGAGGATGCAAAGATGCTTCAAAAGGATTTGGAGAGGCTAAGTGAGTGGGCAAAAAATTGGCAGATGGAATACAAATGTGGAGAAATGAGGTTATCCACTTTTGTAAGAAAAACAGAAATGCAAAGTATTTCTTAAATGGAGAGAGGTTGGGAAGTGTTGAACTTCAAAGGGGTCTGGGTGTCCTTGTTCATGAGTCACTGAAAGCTATCATGCAGGTGCATCAAGCAATTAAGACGGCACATGGTACACTGGCTTTTATTACAAAAGGAATTAAGCATAGAAATAAAGATGTCTAACTGCAATTATATAGAGCCTTCGCAAGACCATAGCTGGAGTACTGTGAACAGTTCTGGTCTCCTTACCCAAGGAAGGATATACTTGCCATAGAGGGAGTCTAATGAAAGTTCGCCAACTAATTCCTGGGATGGAGGGATTGTATTATGAGGAAAGAATAGATTGGACCTTTATTCTCTGGAGTTAAGAAGAATGAGAGGTGATCTCTTTCAAATATACAAAATTCTTCAGGGCTCAACAGGGTAGATGCACTGACTGGTGGGTGGTCTAGAGCCAGGGATAGTCTCAGAATATGGAGTAGGCCATTTAGCACTGAGATGAGGAAGAATTTCTTAACTCAGTGGGTGAATATTTGGAATTCTCTGCCCGAGAAGGCAGTGGAGGGTCTGTCGTTGAGTATGTTCAGGACTGAGATTGATAAATTTCTACATCTTAAAAACATCGAGGAATATGGGGATAGTGCAGGAAAATGGTAAAGTAGAAGATCAGTCATTATCTCACTGAATGGCGGAGTGGGCTCAAAGGGCTGAGTGGGCTACTGTTCCTATTTCTTATGTTCTTATGATACTAGTTAGTCCATTTAGCCCAAAAAGAAACAGACCATACAGCAGAGGTGGATGGCACTTCCTCTCCAAATCCACTATTTGCTGCATCTCAGCAAATATTCAGTGGAGTGACAAAAGAAATAACTAAGAACATGACATAAGGAATAGGAACAGGAGTAGACCATTCAGCCCCTCGAGCCTGCCCCGCCGTTCAATAAGATCATGGTTAATGATCTTGTGTTTCGAATTCCACATTCCCAACTAACCCCGATAACCTTTGATTCTCTCACCTAACAAGAATCTATCTACCTCTGCCTTAAAAATATTCAATGACCCCACCTCCACCAGCTTGAGGCAAGGAGTTCCAAAGTCGTAAAACACTCAAAATTTCTCCTCATCTCAGTCCTAAAAGGGTGACGCCTAATTTTGAAACAGTCCCACCACCTACTCACCCCACAAGAGGAAACTAGATCAAGGTGACTTTCTAAAGCAAATTCTCCATCACCTGAGGGTGGAATGGATATGCGGCAAATGCTCTGCACACTACTTTAGCCCATCCCAGTCTTTAAACTTACGCCATAAATATTAACTTTTTTTGGAATATGCATAGCTGGCCATTGTGTTAGACAGAAATGTTGCATTATTATAGATTTAGGGAGGAGTGATGGCTGTTGCAATTTCATAAACCTGGCATCATTCCAAATATTGCCAGTAATGGGCAGGTATAAAGTGCAAGTTACAGGAGAACAGCATCTCAAGGCAACTCAGAGGAACAATCTGAAAAATGAACTCCAAAGAAAAAGATATGGATGGGGGGACAAAAAGCTTGGTCAAAGAGAAGGGATTTAGGGAGGGTCTTAAAAGGAGAAGAGGGAGGTGCAGATGTTTAGGACAGGAATTCCTGAAATTAGAACAAAGACAGGTGAAGGCACTGTGTCAACAGTTGAGTGGAAGGAGTGACGATACACAAGAGGTCAGAGTTAGAGGAATGCAGAAACTTAACACAAGCTGCAGAGCCCAGCTCACTCTGCATTTGGGAGTGACTGCATATATGATTGTTGGAAGGAAGGACGAATCACTGGATGACTCAAAATGCTTTACATAACTGAAGTGCAGCAGTGCAGCCACTTACAGAAGTACAATAAGACCCACAAGCAGCATTATGAAGAATGACAAATCTACTCTTGCCAGTCTTGCCTGAGGAAAGAATGGTGGTTGAGAGCCAGAGAGAGGTGCAGATTCAATGGGCTAAATGGCCTCCTTCTGTGCTATACCGATCTTAAACTCCTTGCTTTTCTTTTGTTGTGACGAGTTTTAATGTCCACTTAGAGAATTTGAATCACTGACATGTCAGCCAAAATTAGTGCAACCAAGTGCAACCAATTGTGCAAAGAATACATCCAGCACATTACACACAATGAGCTAAAGAAAAGATTACATTTCAGAAGAGCTGTGTACAGCTGAGAGAACAATCAGAGCTCAGATTCAGAGATCACACATATCAACAGATGTTTCTATCAACCAGAACCTAGAAACACTGCAGCTACCACAACTGAACCACTCAGTGTAGCAGGAAACTCTGAGGAGTCAACATCTTCAACTGGAGGAGGAACAGAAGCCTGCTAGCCTTAAAACAGGCTCCTCAACAACAGTTTCTTCATATAGTTCAATCACCAATGGCAGAAAACTGGCTCATGTTTTCTTCTTTTGGTTTTGATCCAGTCCTTGCCGAGGTGCAGGGTGTCAGATTGTTCACTCGTTTCAATGTGTCTCATTCAGCAGATTACAGGCACATGCACTTATCCCAATGCTGAACTAGGACTTTGAGAGACAATATTCCAGTATGAATGCTCCCATGCAGTGATTTGCTCACACTTAGATATCACTTTGCCCTTTGAGCATTACATTTCATTCATATCAGTAAATCACAGGAAAGCAACATACATGCAGGTGACAGTATAACCAATTAACTGTACTGAAACCAATACGCACATCAGAACATTTAATTGTAATGAAACAAAACTACAGGTAAACATCTAAGATAGATTGTGTCCTTCTCAATTGCTTCCAATTATTCCATTATCATTTTTGAACTGCCTTAATTTAAAAAAAATTATTCTTTCAAGGCATGTGGGCATCACTGGCAAGGCCAACATTTGTTGCCCATCCCTAACTGCCCTTGAGCTGAGTGGCTTGCTCACCCAGAGAGCAGATAAGTCAAACACATTGTGTGGGTCTGGTGTCACATGTAGGCCAGAGCAGGTAAGGATGGCAGATTTCCTTCCCTAAAGGACAGTGAACCAGATGGGTTTTTGTGACAATCAATGATAGTTTCATGGTTACCGTAACTGAGACTAGCTTTCAATTTTAGATTTTATTAATGGAATTTAAATTCTACCATCTGCCATGGTGGGATTTGAACCTGTTTCCCCAGGGCATTAACCTGGGCCTCTGGATTCCGAGTACAGTGATATTACCAACATGCCACCATCTCCTCATTTCATATTACTAAATGCTCTCAGACATTATAACATCCTCTTTACCTGCAGAGATTCATATTCCCCGTGCCCCTTTACTCAATATGTGGTTTCAATTCCACATTTAGCCTTACAAACCCAGCAGAAAGCTGTATTAACCCATCACATCATCGGTGGCAGTAGTCCCTCGGAATCGAAGATGATGTCCGGTCAGGCTTGGTGAGGTTTCAGATGACTGAGGAGCCCAATTCTGGATCTACATGTTCTTCCGCAGAGGGGTCATGTTGTTGCGCAGGGGAGTAGAAATCGCAGCCCCAGGTTGGCTCCCTTCTTCCTCTGGCGCCTCGCTGTCGCTTGATGGGCCAGATGGAGCCATGCCAAGTGATCGGCAGCATTCTCCTCCCAATCAGTGATGTTAATGCCGCCATGCTTTAGGGCGACCTTGAGCGAATCCATATATCTTTTCCTTTGGCCAATGGAGAGATGGGGGAAGAGAACCTGCCGAGGGAGGCGGTTTTCGGGTAGCCGGACGCAATGGCCCGTCCATCGTAGTTGGTTCCAGAAGAGCAGGGCTTCAGTGCTGGTGGACGTAGCTTTATGGAGGACGCTCGCATTAGTCCGGCAGTCCTCCCGTTTGATCCCCAGGATGTGACGCAAGCACCGCTGATGGAAGCTCTCAAGGATCTTAACATGGTTTCAGTAGACAGTCCCTGTTTCGCTGCAGTAGAGGAGGGTGGTCAACTACAACAGCCTTATAAACCAGAACCTTTTCTAGTCCTACCAACTGCACAGAACATTGAGGCCCTCAGCTAATGTGGACTCTCATTCTCACACAGGACAATGACAAACTAAGATCTCAGCCTTTTATATAAACCCCCACATAACACACTATGTACTGGACCAGGGATAATCTTTCAAGTCTGCAGGCGCCTCTTGTGCCCTTTAGGGAGAGTGGATTAACTCCACTCTACACTTGCAATATTTATCCTTTCAGTAATATAACCACTAATTGCATACAAAATAATAAAGCAGTCAACTATAAAAAGGCATCCACTAACTTGTGAAACACATGTAAAGTTTGCCGAAACGACACTATGCACTCAACTGAAAAAGATCCTTTACAACATATCATGATCCTCCGAATGGGTGAAATAGTATCACAATGAACTATTCAATAGTGAAAAAAAAAATCACTGCTCTGAAAAGGCAATTTTATAAAACAATAATAAAAACCAGGATTTAATAACTTTAACTGAATGCAGCTCTGTACTGGTTCAAACAGCAAAGTAGAATAATCAGCCACACAGCTGAAACAGTAGAATACCAGTCAGTGTTATGTTCCAATTGTCTCTAGTCAGGCTACACAAAGAACTGTCAAGCTCTTATCGCAAAGACAGGGAGACATTCAAGCCCTGGAGGCAGTTCAGAAAAAAAAGGGGCCCTATGGTAGAAGGCTTAAGCTATGAGGAGAAACCTGACATCTTTGAGGCTGAAAACCACAAGTAAGGAAAGTACATAACAGCGAAACGTATACGAACTTAAGAATGAGTAGGAGTAGGCCACTCGGCCCCTTCAAGCCTGCTCTGCCATTCAATAAGATCATGGCTGACCTGGTTGTGGCAACTCCATATTCCCACCTAACCCTGATAACCTTTCAGCCCCATGGTAATCAATAATCTTCCTCTGCCTTAAAAATATTCGAAGACTGCTTCCACCAACTTTTGAGGAAGAATTCCAAAGCCTCTCAACCCTCAAAAAATTTCTCATCTGTCTTAAATGGGCAACGCCTTATTTTTAAACAATGGTCCCTAGTACTCCCACTACAGGAAACATCCTTTCCACATCGACACTCTTACGACCCCTCAGGATCTTGTGTTTCAATCAAGTCACCTTTTACTCTTCTACACTCCAGCAGATATAAGCCTAAACTGTTCATGCCTTTCCTCATAAGCCAACCTGCCTATTCCAGGTATTAATCTAATAAAAGCAAAATACTGTATTTTACTTCAGATTTCCAGCATCCAAAGTGCTGGAAAAACTCAGCAGGTCCGACAGCATCTGTAGAGAAACAGAATCAGTATGGCTCAAACGGTCATACGTACTTGGAACGTTAACCGTTTCTCTCTCTCCACAGATGCTGTCAGGCCTGAGTTTTTCCAGCATTTTCTGCGTATATTATTAATCTAGTAAACCTTCTCTGAACTGCTTCCAACACATTTACATCCTTCCTTAAATAAGGAGACCAATACTTTACACAGTATGCCAGATGTAGTTTCACTGATGTCCTGTATAACTGAAGCATAACCTCACTTTTGTGTTCAACTCCTCTTGCAATAAATTATAACATTCTATTAGCTTTCCTAATCACTTGCTGTACCTGCATACTAGCCATGAGATTAATGCACTAGGACACCCAAATCTCTCTGCATCTCAGAGCTCTGCAATCTCTCACCATTTCGATAAATGTCTTATTTTTCCTGCCAAAATGAACAATTTCACACCTTCCCACATTATGCTCCATTTGCCAGATCTTTGCCCACTCACTTAACCTATCTATATCCCTATATCGCATTGTGTCCTCTTCACATCTTTTACTATTCTATCCATCTTTGTTTTATCAGTAAATTTAGCAACCGTACCTTCAGTCCCTTCATCCAAGTCATTTCTATAAACTGTAAAATGTTGAGACCCCAGTACTGATCCCCATGGCACCCAACTAGTTACATTTTGCCAACCAGAAAAAGACCCATTTCATACCTACCCTCTGTTCCCTGCTAGCTAGCCAACCTTCTATCTATGCCAATACATTACCCCTCCTCCACACCATGAACTTTTATTTTTCGCAATAACCTTTCATGTTATGGGGACACGGATTCAAACTAGTGAAAGGCAAAATTAGGACAGTCAAAGTTCTCTCGTAACGAGTGATTGAAACATGGGCAGGATAGTGGAAATGAAAATCCTGCAATCATTCAGGAAGCATCCGAATGCTGCAAAAGATAAGACTGTGGATTATTTCTGGATGAATGAATTAAGATAGGCTAAATAGCTTGCTCATCTGTATTCATCACGGGAACCTGCTAACACTTTATAATCATTAGTGCATCTAGCAATAGGTTTCAGTGGACTGCCTAAGGTTTGCTGACTTTTGCTGAAAGCGTTTCCTTGGTGTTTGTTCTGTTCAAGAGCAATGCTAGTGAAAACATTCAATATCATGTAGTTGGTGGGGTGGTTGGGGGGGTGGGGGGGGCAGAAGAGGATTATTGAACCAAGTCACAGATGCAATTTAGTCCCTGTTTTTAAGTACACATTCTGCACACTTAAATGTGTGTACATTTAAGTATACATGCGCATGTGCACGCGTGTCCATGATTAAGTAAACTGGTTGGGGGGAGGGGGGGGGGGCAGAGTTCTTAGAGACAGTTTGTCTGTGAGAGTTGAGAGATAGAAGGTGCTAGATACATGCATGCATTTGTAATGAGGGGCTATGGTGAAGTTGGATTTACAAGTAAATAGATTGGGTTTGAAATTTGCATTGAGGTAAGGGAGCTGACTTTTCAGCTGTTGAATTTCAAAGGGAAGCTAAGGGGCCTTTACAACTTACAAAAGGTTTCATAAGTAAAACGAGGGCAAGTTAAATTTTATTTGACCTGAAAATACAGGCAATGGGAAAACATGAAAACTTTTCCAAAATATAAAAATCTGAGTTCAAAGTGGTGCTTAGGACAATGGAATCCAAGATGAAAGGGGAAAAGGATTAAGGAAAGATGTTGTGTGGGGGAGATGTCCCAAGGCCAGCTCTGTGCTGAGAAAAGGTGTGAACTCTGAAACAGCCATCCACAGTGGGGCCAGAAATGGCTTTGTCTCAGAAAGCAGGTTGTTTCCGAACCTGCTTGGATTTCCACAGCGGAGTGAAGAGAGTGTGGTATAACTTTAAAAAGTGACAGCAGTTTTTGCCTTGGGTAATATTACTGGATTTTTCTGGTTAAAAATTATAAGGGAGCTGTTGCCAAGTAATTTAATTGTGTTCTGACCAAGTGGTTTTATTGGGGGGATGTTTTGGAAGACTGTTTTAACTGTGTAACTTCAATCTTTTATGTTTAAGTTTTTTTCTTCTTGTTAATAAATCTTATCATTTTAAAATCCTAAATGTCTTATTGGGATTCTATGCTTCTGGGATCAGTAGTTTTCCCCTCATTTTCAAAATACCAAAAAAAAGGTTATGATCAGCAAGACAAGTTTCTTTCTGGGATTTGGCTTGCTCAGTGAATAATATCAGCTGTGGTCATAACACCCAGAACCTACTGAATACAGTATTTGGGATAAGTGTGAATGCCATTTTAGCCTTCCAAATGCTACAGTAACTGGGGCAGTGCATAATCAGAATCAAAGTATTCTTACAAACCTTATTTACTTTAACAGGACAAATAATGCAGCATAAATGACAGAGGCATGTTCCTTACCTTAACTATTAAAAAATTTGGCACTACTCATGACTATTGACTGCAAGTTATTTACTAAAGTCACGAGTGTTTATGGGTCTCAATGTAAACCCATTGTGTGTGGACTAAAGTAAAACTGAAGAGAAAAGAAAATGTGCATTTATATATCACTATCTCCTGCCAATGCAAGATGGTCACTGATACCTGTCTTCACATGCACACTTGTCAGTGCATGTGTAGAATCCAATATCATTGGCAGGAGACAAATCCACCCTCATAAATGGTGACAGCTTCTTTTTGGCAGTCTCCAAACTTTTAATAATCAGTCTTATTTCATTACCCATGTATTCCCAAAATTACTTATACCCCACCAAAAAGCCAATCAGGTGGGCCATTCCGCTGAGCTAATTAAATGGCTGGTCTGAAATTTCAAGAAATTCCACAGTTCCTCAGCCCCACGGCAGGCAGGCACTTGCGGAAGGGCCATTTCCCTGCCTCTGATGCTTCCTCTCTCCCCAGCCATTTCTTTCGATATTTCACCTTTTAAGAAATTTCTAAAAAGACACCAACGTGATGCGTCATTTTAAAATGGGGCTGGGGATGAGGATGGGCGGATGAAGTTGGTCGCATTTGCCACTTGCTCTCTTTCCAGCTCAGTCCGAGGGGTTTGGGGTGAGCTGTGGATGGAAGGGCTTGTTGTTAAACTGTTAACCTGGTGCTGTAATATTTGCAATTCCAGGGCCAGTGATGACCACACATGTGCCTTGCTGTTCACTGCTCCCTATAAAGATGGCGGCTGCACGTGCGTGGCATTGACAGCAAACGCAGGCTTGATATAGCTTCTTTTTCAATTCTTCAGGACTTTGCAAGCTGATTCACAGGCAATGAATAGTGCCATCACTGTTACATAGCCCAGCGTGGAGGGAACTGATACAGTAAGGTAACATAAGCGGTAATTCTTTCATTCAAGGGATCTGCGCATTGCTGGCAAGACCAGCATTTATTGCCCATCTCTTTAACTGCCCTTGAAAAGATGGTGGTGAGCCACTTCCTTGAACTGCCTTAAGCATAGCAGTTTATTTTGATCTAATTGAATGGCTTGCTAGGCCATAGGGTAGTGAAGAACCAATAACACTGTTGCAAGTCTGCAGTCACATGCGGACCAGGCTGGAAAAGGATTTCCCTCAAGGACATTAGTGAACCAGATGGGTTTTTACAACAATCTGGTAATTTCATGGTCACCATGAGACCAGCTTAAATACAGATTTGGTTAATTAGCTGAAATTAAACACCCCAACTGGTGTGTTGGGATTTGAACTAGTGTCTCGGGAGCCATTTTACAGGCCTCTGGATTACTAATCCAGTAACATAACCACTATGTCAACTGCACCTTGAAATCACTGACAGCTTAAAATAGTAAAACATTGAGTTTAAATATTTGGTCATAAGTCCAGCTAAAATTTCCTATCTAATCACCAGCTTTTATTTTTAAAATGCCAACTTCATTAATAATCTTGCTAAATTCACTTTTTAGAAAAATGAGTCAAATTTAGTATGCACCAAATACATGCAATAAAAAAAAAGCTCCTTCATACTCAAACAGTACTTTCATTCAGCTTGGCCAAATCCATGTCTGTGTATAAATAAAAAGAACCAAATGTTAAGATTGGCTAGCAATAATACACAATTACCACAGGATGGCACTGTCTGATCAGATTCTCAATAGTCCACTGGAAACAAAAGCCAGACACACAATCCTACCCACCCCCCCCTCCCCACCCATACCATTCACCCACACACACCACCACCCCCTCCCCAGACACATCCCATTTAAGGATTTGAGCACACAATCTAGCGCTGAGGCGAGTGCTGCATTGCCGAAATGCTGTCTTACAGAAATGTTAAACTGTCTGTCCAGTGAATGGCACGAGCTGAAGTTTTCCCTGTGTGCTAGCAACTTAAGACTAACGGGTTATTTATCTTATTGCTGGCAGGGGGACCTTGCTGCAGGCAAATTGACTTCACTTTGAAAGCCATCCCTTTGGAGGTGTCCTACAGTGATCGAGTGGCGTGGATTAGAGGGAACATAACATTTAAAATTAACACAAGGTCAGATGTCAGGAGAGCCTTCTTAAAAAGAAAACAACTCACAGGTATCAGAATTGTGACTAAAGCTGAAACCAGCCAATTTCCAAGAGTAGATTAAATAAATGGTTGAAAGTAAGAGAAAGAGAAATGAGATAAAAACAAAAAGCTAAAAGCCAAAGGGCCGTGAAGGCTCGAAACGTTGACTGATTTCTTCTCCACCGATGCTGCCGGACCTGCTGAGTTTTTCCAGGTAATTCTGTTTTTGTTAAAGAGAAATGAGATCAGGTTGAGCACAGTGGATTAGGACTACTCCTCATGGAGTACAACCACCAACACAATGGTCTGCTTAAGGGCCAGTTTCTGTGTTGGTATTTTATACAATCCAACCAAGATGTGAAGGGTGGCATGCCAATGAAAGCTCCTTTCCTTGTGTGCTTCCTCTGATCAGTGAGGAAAGAAAACATTTCACAGAATGAACAGCAGTGGGGAGAAAGGGCAGCAAACAGTAAAGCAAGGGTGAGAGAGATTAGAATGTGTGAAGTTGAATCACTGGAAAATCCCCAAGACCATTTATGCTGCAGTTTCACACTACAGTCCAGTCAGAGTGGCTGACTCCTGTTGGTAAAACTAGCATCAAAAAATAAACTCACTGTTTACCTTATTTCTAGCACTGACACTCGAGGACCCACCCATGATTTACACCCTCCTGGTAAAGGTCACCCGAGATGGAGCTTGTGTTTATTTTTTTAAGTTACTTCCCATTTTTGAAAATGATGTTTACAGTTGCAACCAGAAGTCAAATTATCTTACTTTGCAGTCACTGTGGGAGCTGTTTACACTTCTAAGTGAGCTAAAATAATATTGTAAAAGCCTAGAAAATAACAGAAACGGCAACTACCATGTTCAGGCACCCATTCTGCAAGATCTTCACTGAGGGATCCAGAATAGGGTTGCACTTTATCTTCCTTTGTTCGAGTAGGTTCAGAATTTAGAAGATCAAATATTATTGAAGTTTTAAAGAGAGGAGAGAGTGGGAATTAGCTGAAGGTCCATTGTTAAGCCAGTGGGGGAGAGGGCAAAGTTGAAGTTAAGATCAAGGTGTATCCCATCCAAATGGTTTTAAATGCAAAATAATAAGTTAATGCAGTAATTCCTTGGCTGCTGGAAGGGTGAGCTATTTGACAGCAAAACTGGGCTACTGCTTCAAAAACAAGTCCTTCCAACCAACAACGCATGATAAGGTGATTAATATTTTTCACCATCTGTCACGAGTGAATTGACACATTAAAAAACCCACAGGGATGCACAACAAATGCAGGATTTGCCTGCAATACCCGTGTCCCAGGAACAAATTTAACCAAAAGCAGGGAAAGACATTTTTATATTAAAAGAAGCGGGAAGAAACAAAATAAAACCAATGAAAGTATTTATTCCAAGCTGCTCACCAGGTGGCTCTGTAACCATTCACCCAGAAGTTCGGCAGTAGAATCTGGTATCTGACACCGCAATCCATCCTTCTCCTCACTTTCCATCAACTCCAACAGTCCACGAAGATCTTCTACTAGGTGTAATACGCGCAGCCCACCAATATACGGGGAATTTGGTGACTGGCAGTCAAACAGGCCATTTGTGTAGTCTAAGGTCTTCGAACCTGGTCAAAAACGAATGGGAAAAAGTTAGCTCTGCATGAATATCTCTTAACAAGATGCCAACTCAAATCTGGTTTTTGGGCTGGAAATTGGGCAGAGAGGTGGGGTGGTAACACATATGCATTATGTTCACTTTAACCCTAACCCTAGAAATATCAGGTCACTGACGAGCTTTCACACAGGTTAACACACCAGAAGTAAAACCCTGAATGCCTAATGCTGTAACACTCAGCTCCCACAGCTTGTACACGTGGTAGAAATTTTCTTCATACCACCAAACCCCGAGCACACCATCCAATATTTAATTATGTTGCATCATTTGAACTGCAAAATAAATGCAGCCTGTATTCATTAGGAAGAAAATTCAAAACATTGTGGCAAAATGACAGATGTAACTAACCAAAGCTTACATCGAAAGATATAAAAGCAATACAGAGAAGAGAATAAATGAACAGATGCAATGTTATTCTGGGACTGAGTCTGGTGTGAAGGAAGTAACAGTTTTCTGTAACTTAGCATTTGTGAGGGAGGGATATCATTCGTGAAGAAACATAAGATGGTTGTCACTAGATGTTTGAGATTTGGAGGCAGGACAAACTGAACTTGTATTTACAACAATGGCTTTATTTTATATTCGTGGGGGGGGGGGCTAAAGGATTCCAGGTAAGCATTTATCGAAAATGATTTGACAAAGCATTAACCTGTCTGTTCTCTTCACATATGTCATCAGGCAGGATCTCCATTTTAGAAACTTCTGCTTTTAATCAGAAGGATTTGAGGTTTGTTTACCTGGGTTATCTCTCTGGCAAAGATTCCTGGCCAATAAATTCAACTTAAAAGATTTTCTAAAAGCGAATAGGAAAAGCAATGAAAATATTTTATGACAGAATTACACTGGAAATGCTAAGTACTTCTGCTTCAGACTAAGTAACTTTAAGCACATTGTGCCTACCTGGTAGAAATCCTCAATTATATCACCACTCCAACCTGATACTTGTGGCCAGGTAATAAGTTAAATGAAACGTTCCCATTACTAAATCGGAACCTGGAGTCACCACTCACTCTCACTCATTGCCACGCCAACAAGCACATTAGTGTTAGGTCACCCCAAGGATGCAGAAAAATGTTGAGGCTGAGGAAAATTAAAACACACGGAAGAAGGGAAAAGGGGCAGAGAAAAAGGAAAACAAAGCAACATTCACACCCTGAGGACGTCCCAAAGCATTACACTTTCAAACTGCAGTCATTGTTGCGTAAACAAATGCAGCAGCCACTTTGCACACTGCAAAGTCCTATCGTTAACAAGATAAATGATCAATTAGGTCTGTTTTGGTGGGATTAGTTAAGCATACCAATCAATAAATTTCATGTTTTACTTGTTAAAAAAAAAACAAGCATTGACCAGGAAGCATGGTAACGTAGGAGAGATTACAGCTACAGCACACGCACTTTCTTTCAGCTATTCCTACTCCTCCTCTTATCTCAGTGTTGTGCAAAGCTGGTGTTGTAGAATCAGAAGCTATGCTGAAGCTGGAGTGAAGCAGGCTGGCATTGCCTTCTCCCGGGAAACTGTTCTGCACTTGCACTCAGGCCTGAAGTGACCTACTTTTATTCTGAAGCACAGTACCAATGTAGAAGATTGCTTTGCTCTAATCGGGCATGGATAAAACGTTTACCTTATTTGACTAATAAGCTTTCTGATGTCCCGTCTAGTTTTACTGTTACTTCCCTAGCATCTCAAAAGCAATCTTAAACCTGGAACATGCCCATGGCTTCCAGCAATATTAATCACAAGGTGATTTTCATCTAACATTCTGGTTCAACGTACTGAATGCAAATGTTTTCCCACAGACGTACCCTGGTAAAATATTTGCAGTAGTTACTGCAATCAAGGCAGAGGAATAATTCAGTGGGAAGAAAAAATAAATGCCTCAATGTATAAACTGAAATTAGTTAGTAATTCCTAGCAATATCTTACCTGCTATGATACCATCCATTTGTTCCAAGGCAGCAGCCAACATCTCACTGGCATCAGTCATCTTGTAAATCAGTCAGTCAATGTCACACCTGAAGCAAAATAAAATAAGCATGAAGCTACAGTACATCTACAGTTATATTCTAGTGCAGGAAAAAGCAATAATAGTACAACACCAATCTCATTGTGAATTTTGTGAAATTTCCTTCCATTTACAACCATTCCTTCTACTACATCCAAGTATAAACAGCCACAAGGACACTGCAGCACATGTTTGAGGAGAATGGCCACCAAACTAAACCACAACAGAACTATATACCTGTGCACAAAAGCAAGGAAAAACCATGATATATGAATGAGCAAGAGAGAGACATGTAGGCAATAATGGAGTGAAAGATACATCTTAAATCCAAACTTGACCCTGTGTTCCAGGTCTTATTTTCAGCTTTACAAAGATTTACAACCAATGGTGCAGTTGTTCATGTAGCTGCACATATTGCCACAGAGTGATGGCAGGTTTACACATGTTGACACAGGAGGAGTGTGCGCTTCAGGATTACATTGTTTGGTTTAGCAATTCAATTATTACCCTTTATGCTGCAGAGTGCCCAGTCTACTCCATCTATGGGGACATGCTGCAGTGTGTGAGGTGAATGGGGGCAAGTAAGGAGGTATTGCCGAATGGCTCCAGGTATTGCCAGTAAAAAGCAGGCACCAATCAGTAATTGGCTTCTGTCCCACAACTGTTTTGTCTACCAAGCCTGGGGTGACACTTCACCATAGTACAAGGACACATGCATTTTTGCTGTTGGGAACAAAGGTTATGCTTTCTCAGCACTGGTAGTTACCAAAATCAACAAGGTGAATCTGCATATCTTCAGGAAATGAAGGAAGACAGCAACTCAAAGTAAAAACTTGTTACTATACTGAAAATGAAATCAGAATGATTAAAATGCAAAACCAGCATGTTAATTGTTTTACAAACTCATTCTTAACATCTCCATCATGCTGACATCTAGTTTAAAACAGTGTTCAACATTTCTGAGAGTTAAAAGGAGTGAAACTGCCTTACTTGTTCCAGTGGACAGCTGATCTAATTTAAAAGAAACTTGGCACACATGCACAGCTTTGGAATTGCAAGAGACTTTTGTAAAAAATCACTAGGGAGGTGAAGGATGATGAAAAATGCCTGTGTGGCTGCGTCAATGAACAATTCTAGGGCCATTTATACTGGCAAATGTACACATGCATCATAACACACTAGTTCCATTCAGGTGGATCTTTATGCTTACACCAATCTGGAACTTGTGCTTCAGGAGGACTGATAACAGCAAATTGAGGGTGGTTTTCAGCTGACCGTGGAATATTCTGTTTGATTTACAAAATGTACTCAGCGACAGGAAAATTACACATTTCCTTTCCACTTTTTGGAGCAATTGCTAGTGTCTGGACCAGTTATTTCCAATGTTGACTTCTCTGCAAACTTGCCCCCTCCACCCATGAAATGACCATTAAAGCAAATATTTGTGAAACCACTATTTAAGGGACTTTACAAATATTTCCGGGCATTTGCTTTAACTCTGAAGTCTTGTTAGATGCTTTCCTGCCCAAGACAACTGAATTTATCTTCAGCTGTCTTCCATGAGCCTGGCAGCCTCCCAAATACTAGCACTGATCGCAGAGATAAACCCAGTCAAAAGGCAAAGTTTATTTAAGACAGCATCATAGTTGCAACACGCTGCATATATACATCATTTATTTTTAATACATCCCATCATGTTAGTGTTAGCATACATAACTTGCAAACCAGATCTATGACCCACGAGAAAGGGAAGGCGGCAGTATGCAACTTGCGGCTCCATTTACAATGATTTAAATAAGGGTCTTCTTAGTCCCAGTACAATCTAAGTTAAATTTCAAGTTTCAGCTTGGAGGACTTATACCACAGAACAGTATTTAAACACCCTGCATTAAATACAAGATCCCATTACTCTGTTCACTTCCCCTTGGCCTAATTACAGTTCAGCATAGCAGAATTTCTGATATTAATAGATAACATTACCCTTGTTCCAGCTCCCAGCAATGTTTACCCCCAGAAACTACAGCTCTCTCTAAACTTTGTTGAAACTGCTTGCAGGATTTCAGCCCCTTGGTCAGCACTTTTCTCAGCCTGGCTCCACTGCTTCTATACCCCACGGAAAACCCACATATTGATCAAATCTTCAAACTTTGTAACTACTGCCTTTCACTCCTCTTCAATGCTAAAAGTTGTAGCGTAGGTGCAGTCTAACGCTGCATATCAAGATTGAGCTTCCAACCACAATTTTTTTAAAAAAAAGAAACATTAACTGATTTGAGTTTCTCAATCTTAGTCCAAAATGAAATACCACAGCCACCTAAAAAAAGTGTGGGGGGGAGGGAAGGAGAGAATAGTCTGACTCAGCCTTTATTTTTTTTTACATTGAATGCACAGTACAATACAGAAAGACCATTCAGCCCAACAGGAATATGTCAGCATCCAGTTGAGCCTCTTTCCAACACCCTTCATTCCACCCTTTTATTTCTTTCTCCCTTGTCTTTATTTAGCTTCCTCTTGAATAGATTTGCCTCAATTACTCCTCCTAGTTGCAAGCTCCACCTTCTAACCCTCTCCAAGCAAAGGCATTGCTCTTGAATTCCCCGTTGGACTTATTCATGACAACTTTAAATTTGTGGCCACTAGTTCTGGTCTCCCTACAACTATCCTATCAAACAAACCCTTTGATAATCATCTCCATTAGGTCATCAAAAAGCTAAAAGCTACTGCGGATGCTGGAAATCCAAAACAAAAACAGAATTACCTGGAAAAACTCAGCAAGTCTGGCAGCATCGGCGGAGAAGAAATCAGTTAACGTTTCGAGCCTTCATGGCCCTTCGGCAGAAATGGAGCATAGTTAGAAGAAGGGAGAAATATAAATTGGTTTAAGGTGGGTGGGGGGGGGGGGGGGGGGAGAGAGACACATTGAGGGTGTGGTGTGGTGATTGTGGAGATGAGCAGATAATCAAAAGATGTCACAGACAAAAGGGTCAAAGAGGTGTTGAAGGTGGTGGTATTTGTCTGAGAAAAGTGCTAATTAAGAATGGAAGACAGGATATTCAAAGTACAGCTCTAGTGGGGGTGGGGTGGAAAGACTAAAGGTTTTAGTTTTAGATTTAAAAATAATGGAAATAGGTGGGGAAAGAAGAATCTATATAAATTATTGAAAAAAAAAAGCGGGGCGGGGAAGAAACGGGGTGGGGATGGGGGGAGGGGGAGTTTAAGATCTAAAGTTGTTGAATTCAATATTCAGCCCGGAGGGCTGTAAAGTGCCTAGTCGGAAGATGAGGTGCTGTTCCTCCAGTTTGCGTTGGGCTTCACTGGAACAATGCAGCAAGCCAAGGACAGACATGTTGGCAAGAGAACAGGGTGGAGTGTTAAAATGGCAAGCGACAGGGAGGTTTGGGTCTTTCTTGCGGACAGACCGCAGGTGTTCCGCAAAACGGTCGCCCAGTTTGCGTCTGGTCTCTCCAATGTAGAGGAGACCGCATTGGGAGCAACGAATGCGGTAGACTAAGTTGGGGGAAATGCAAGTGAAATGCTGCTTCACTTGAAAGGAGTGTTTGGGCCCTTGGACAGTGAGGAGAGAGGAAGTGAAGGGGCAGGTGTTGCATCTTCTGCGTGGGCATGGGGAGGTGCCATAAGTGGGGGTTGAGGAGTAGGGGGTGATGGAGGAGTGGACCAGGGTGTCCCGGAGGGAACGATCCCTACGGAATGCCCTCAGGGGGGGTGAAGGGAAGATGTGTTTGGTGGTGGCATCATGCTGGAGTTGGCGGAAAGGCCCCAGCTATGCCTGTCTCTTTATGGGGTATGTGGAACATTCCTTGTTCCAGTCCTACTCCGGCCCCCTCCCACAACTCTTTCTCCGGTACATCGATGATTACTTCGGTGCTGCTTCATGCTCTCGTCGGGACCTGGAAAAATTTATTAATTTTGCTTCCAATCTCCACCCCTCCATCATCTTCACATGGTCCATCTCTGACACTTCTCTTCCCTTCCTTGACCTCTCTGTCTCAATTTCTGATGATAGACTGTCCACCAATATCCATTACAAGCCTACCGACTCCCACAACTACCTCGACTACAGCTCCTCACACCCCGCTTCCTGTAAAGACTCCATCCCATTCTCTCAGTTCCTTCGCCTCCGTCGCATCTGTTCTGATGATGCTACCTTCAAAAACAGCTCCTCTGACATGTCCTCCTTCTTCCTTAACCGAGGTTTTCCATCCACGGTCGTTGACAGGGCCCTCAACCGTGTCCGGCCCATATCCCGCGCATCCTCCCTCACGCCTTCTCCTCCTTCCCAGAAACATGATAGGGTCCCCCTTGTCCTCACTTATCACCCCACCAGCCTCCGCATTCAAAGGATCATCCTCCGCCATTTCCGCCAACTCCAGCATGATGCCACCACCAAACACATCTTCCCTTCACCCCCCCCGACGGCATTCCGTAGGGATCGTTCCCTCCGGGACACCCTGGTCCACTCCTCCATCACCTCCTACTCCTCAACCCCCACTTATGGCACCTCCCCATGCCCACGCAGAAGATGCAACACCTGCCCCTTCACTTCCTCTCTCCTCACCGTCCAAGGGCCCAAACACTCCTTTCAAGTGAAGCAGCATTTCACTTGCATTTCCCCTAACTTAGTCTACTGCATTCGTTGCTCCCAATGCGGTCTCCTCTACACTGGAGAGACCAAACGCAAACTGGGCGACCGTTTTGCGGAACACCTGCGGTCTGTCCGCAAGAAAGACCCAAACCTCCCTGTCGCTTGCCATTTTAACACTCCACCCTGTTCTCTTGCCAACATGTCTGTCCTTGGCTTGCTGCATTGTTCCAGTGAAGCCCAACGCAAACTGGAGGAACAGCACCTCATCTTCCGACTAGGCACTTTACAGCCCTCCGGGCTGAATATTGAATTCAACAACTTTAGATCTTAAACTCCACCCCCCCCCGCTTTTTTTTTCAATAATTTATATAGATTCTTCTTTCCCCACCTATTTCCATTATTTTTAAATCTAAAACTAAAACCTTTAGTCTTTCCACCCCACCCCCACTAGAGCTGTACTTTGAATATCCTGTCTTCCATTCTTAATTAGCACTTTTCTCAGACAAATACCACCACCTTCAACACCTCTTTGACCCTTTTGTCTGTGACATCTTTTGATTATCTGCTCATCTCCACAATCACCACACCACACCCTCAATGTGTCTCTCCACCCCCCCCACCACCCACCCCCCCCCCACCCACCTTAAACCAATTTATATTTCTCCCTTCTTCTAACTATGCTCCATTTCTGCCGAAGGGCCACGAAGGCTCGAAACGTTAACTGATATCTTCTCCGCCGATGCTGCCAGACTTGCTGAGTTTTTCCAGGTAATTCTGTTTTTGTTTTGTTTTGGATTTCCAGCATCCGCAGTAGCTTTTAGCTTTTTGTTTTTATGAAAGTGCTTTTGTCAGCTACACGTGGCTTTCATTTGACTATTACAAGTGCCAACAACTCATTTACAGTACATCACAACCAAAACGGCAACAATCACTATTGGAAAGTAATGTCATTTAACATCCTATTCCAGCCTGCATTTTTAAATCAGGGCACTGTTTAGTTTATGTTCTCAACAATAGGAGTAATCCAAAATCTTGTAAGTGCACCATTTGTATAGGTTGATAAAACTATGCAAATCTGATGCATTTTAAATTGCAGTGAACATAGAATTTAATGTATTGGTTTTTTTTAAAAGGTTACCACAACCCTCAGACTTATTCTAGTGGTCATTATCTAGGCAAAGCGCTGACACAACTTTACTGGTTCATCACACTAGCAAGGTGCAAGTTTGTAATTCTAGAATGGGGAAAGGTCGCTGTCTAAGATCCTTCTGCTATAGTGCACTGAGGGGCTGGGAAAGGTATAGACCCCTCGGGCTGTACGGCTCACAACGAATGTCTGCATTGAATACTAATTGTATTGAAGCACCTCAGAGTGCAAAATGATGTACGTTGATAGTGCAATGGTCTTGGAGTTGTCCGTAATGGCCATATTGAAATGATTGTAATATTCATTGATTGTATTGAAGCACCTTGTGATCCATGCGTAAAAGTTGAATCTGGTTGCACTTATTGTGATGGCCATTTAGAAATGTTTTGTAATGTTCTTTCAGATATTTTATGACTAAAGTATATTTTTCCAAAAAAAATTCTAGAAACAAACAATTGCTGAGGATCCTGGGCACTTAACTGCAGAGTGTGGTGCATCAACAATGATGCATTTTTTTCAACTTGATCAATGTGTACAAATAAATCTTTTACATCCCATCCTTCCTCAAAATGTGCACTTGACTAATATCTACCATATAATGTAATTTTGATTTATACAGACCATGACAGTATTCTTTGAATTGGAAAAGCTTAATTCAGGATATCCTTTATTAAAACATAAAATGCAGTTTTCAAACTGATGAGAATGGTACAGGTTACTTAATACCACCAAATGCTTGGGGCATTTGATCAATGACTCCAGTACAGAGGGGTTTGACAAGAACATTAGATGAGAGGGAGAGAGACTTAGGCTGTTCTCATCTTCCAGGAAGATTTTGGAACAGAAGGCAATTTTGGCAAAATTGAAACTTGAGATAGGAGAGGTCAGAGCAGATAGTGAGGTCAAAGGTGTGGCCATGAGCAAGACTGAGGAGCTAATGTGGAGGGAAGAGTTTGAACAGGGCATGCGTGCAGAGATAGAGCAGAAGGAACACGGAAAGGTTACGTGGAGGTTGAACTTGCTTATTCCAAACGCAAGATGCATCTCTGATGCCTACACGCTAACGTAATTGGGTCCGCTTAATGGTGCTTACTGACAAAAATCAGCTTCTCTCTCTCTCCCCCCACCCCCAACTGTATCTGGCCTTTTTCTGAGCTTCATAGAATCAGAAAGTTTACAGTACAGAAAGAGACCACGTGGCCCATCATGCCAGCCAAAAAGTGAGCTACCAGCCAAATCCTACTTTCTGGCATTTGGTCCATAGCCCTGCAAGTTACAGCATTTCAGGTGCATACCAAGGCACGTATTAAATGAGTTGAGGGTTTCTGCCTCTAATACACTTTCAGGCAGTGGGTCCCAGATGTTTACAAGCCTCTGGGTGAAAAAAAGTTTCTTCATCATCCCTCTAATCTTTCTACCAATCACCAAGTCTATGCCCCTTAGTCACTGACCTCTCTGCTAAGACCCTTCCCATCTGCTCTATCCAGGCCCCTCACAATTTTGTACATCTCAATCAAGTCTCCCCTCAGCCCCCTATGTTCCAAGGAGAACAACCCCAGCCTATCCCCTCTTCCCTCATAACTGCAATTTTCCAGTCCTGGCAACATCCTCATAAACCTCCTCTGCACCCTCTCTAGTGCAACTGCATCCTTTCTATAGTGAGGTGACCAGAACTGCACACAGTATTCAAATTGTGGCCTGACTAATGTTTTATATAGCTCCAGCGTAACCTTCCTGCTCTTATATTCTATTACTCGGCTAATAAATATAAGAATTCCATATGCCTTCTTGACCACCTTATTGGCCTGCCCTGCTGCCTTCAGGGATCTATGGACACTCACTCCAAGGTTCCTCACTTCCTTTACACCTCCTATCGTTCCAGTTAGTGTGTATTCCTTTGTCTTGTTTGACCTCCCCCAAAGGCATCACATCACTTTTCTGGATTGATTTTTTAAAAACCAGTCTGCCATGTGGGACCTTGCCAAAGGCCTTGCTAAAATCCAAGTGGACCACATCAACTGCACTACACTTAATCCTCCCTGTTACTTCCTCAAAAAATTCAAATTAGTCAGACCTTTCTTTAACAAATCCATGCTAACTGTCCTTGATTAACCCATGCCTTCTAAGTGACAGTTGATGTTTTCTCAGAATTGATTCCAATAATTTGCTCACCATCAAGGTCAGGCTGACCAGCCTGTAATTAATTGTAATTGTAATTAATCGCTCCCTTTTAGGTACATTAACCGTCCTCCAATCCTTCTGCACTGGCACCACACCTGTATCTAGTGAGGATTGGAAGATCATGGTCAGACCTTTCGCTATTTAAAAAAAAATTAATTTACAGGACGTGGGCGTCGCTGGCTGGGCAGCATTTATTGCCCGTCCCTAATTGCCCTCGAGAAGCTGGCGGCGAGTTGCCTTCTTGAACCACTGCAGTCCCTGTGGTGTAGGTGCACCCACAGTGCTGTAAGGGAGGAAGTTCCAGAATTTTAACCTAGCAACAGTGAAGGAGCACTGATAGATTTAAAAATCAGGATGGTGAGTGGCATGGAGGGGAGCTTCCAGGTGGTGGTATTTGCGTGTGTCTGCTGCCCATGTCCTTCTAGATGATAGCAGTCGTGGGTTTGGAAGGTGCCTTGGTGAGTTTCTGCAATGGATCTTATAGATAGCACACACTGATGCCAGTGTGCAGTGGTGGAGGGAGTGCATGTGTGTGGAAGGGGTGCTAATCAAGCAGGTTGCTTTGTCCTGGATGGTGGTCAGGTTTCTTCGGTGTTGTTGGAGCTGCACTTATCCAGGCAAGTGGAGAGTATTCCATCAGACTCCGGACTTGTGCCTTGTAACTCTTTCGAGTTATCAACAGATCGCATGTAACTCTTTCGAGTACATTCACAGTTCTTTGGTTTCCGGGAGTGGGACATGAACCCACAACCTTCTGACTCAAAGGCGAGGGTGCTATGAACTGAGCCACAGCTGACACCTCGTTGACTTGTGCCTTGTAGGTGAACAGGTTCTGGGGAGTCAGGAGACGAGTTATTTGCTGTAGAATTCCCAGCCTCTGACCTGCTCTTGAAGCCACAGTACTTATATGGCTAGTCCAGTTCAGTTTCTGGTCAAATGGTAACCCCAGGATGTTAATAGTGGGGGATTCTGCGATGGTAATGCCATTAAATATCAAGGGGCAATGGTTAGATTCTCTCTTGTTGAAGATGGTCACTGCCTGGCGCTTGTGTGATATAAATGTTACTTGCATTTGTCAGCCCAAGCCTGGATATTGTCCAGGTCTTGCTGCATCTGGACATAGACTGCTTCAGTATCTGAGGAACGGTAATCATCAGTGAACCTCCCCGCTTCTGACCTTATGATGGAAGGAAGGTCATTGATGAAGCAGCTGAAGATGGTTGCGCCGAGGACACTACCCTGAGGAACTCCTGCAGTGATGTCCTGGAACTTAGATGACTGACCTCCAACAACCACAGCCATCTTCCCTTGTGCTAGGTATGACTCCAACCAGCAGAGATTGCTCAACATCCCCCCCCACCTCACCCACCCCCCTCCATCAAAACCAATTCCCATTGACTAGTTCTGCTAGGGCTTCTTGATGCCACTTAGTCAAATGCCACCTTGATATCAAGGGCAGTCACTCCCACCTCACCTTGGCAGTTCAGTTCTTTTGTCCATGTTTGAACCAAGGCTGTAATGAGGTCTGAGGGACCCTGGTAGAGCCCAAACTGAGCAGTGAGGCCATTGCTAAGCAAGTGCCGCTTGATAGCACTGATGACCACCCCTTCCATCACTTTACTGATTTCCTCCCTGGATTCTTTTAACAGCCTGGGGTACACTTCATCCAGCCCTGGTAATTTATCCACTTTCAAGGATGCTAATTCTTATTACTTCCTCTCTACCTATGCTTATCACACCCAATACATCTGCTCCTTGTCTACATCATGTGCCCCCCTCTTTTGAGGACAGATGCAAAGTATTCATTCAGAACCATACCCACATCCTCCGCTTCCATACATAAGTTACATTTTTGGGCCCTACTCTTTCCTTCGTTATCCTCTTACTCAATGTACTGATGAAACATTTGGGTTCTCCTTGATTGTGCTTGCCAATGTTCTTTCATGCCCTCTTTGCTTTCCGATTTCACCCCTCCACTTTCTATGCTCCTCTCAGCTTTCTGTAGTATCGAGTTCTCGGTGTCTTACCCTGTAAACTCTGACATCCAGGGGGCTCTAGATTTGGCTGTCCCACCCTTTCTCGTTGTGGAAACACATTTTCTCTGAACCCCTTGAATCTCCTCTTTGAAAGCCTCCCACTGCTCTGACACTGATTTGCCTTCAAGTAGCTGTTTCCGGTCCATTTTTGCTAAATCACTCCTCAGCTTAGTAAAATTGGCTTTGTCCCAATGTAGAACTTTAGTTCCTGTTCTTTGTCTTTTTCCATAATTGTGCTAAAACTAACCTAATTATGATCACTACCCACCAAAATGCTCTCCCACTGTCACTCCTTTCGCCTGCCCAGCTTCATTTCCCTAAAATGAAGTCTAGAACAGCACCCTCTTGTTGGACTTGCTACATACTGGCCAAAAATGCACCTTAAAAATGATGCTCCCTCCATTCCTTTCACACTAAAACTATCCCAGTTAATACTGGGGTGGTTAAAATCTTCCATTATTACTGCCCTACTGTTTTTGCACTTCTCAGAGATTTGCCTATATATTTACTCTATCCCTTTGTCTGGGGATCTATAGTACACTCCCAGTAGTGGGACTGCCTGTTTTTGTTCTCAAGCTCAATCCATATGACCTCAATTGATAATCCTTCTAAAATGTCATTCTGCCTCACAGCTGTAATTGCTTCTCTAACCAATTGCCACCCCCTTTTTATGCCCCTCTCCAGCTCATCTGAAAACACTAACCAGGAATGTTCAGCTGCCATTCCTATCCCTCTTTAAGCCATGTTTCTGTATTAGCTATGATGTCACACTTCCATGTTTCTATGAGCCCTCAGCTCATCCGCTTTATTTGCATTGAAGTATATACCCTTAAGCACTGCCAAACTCTCTCCTTTATTTTCTATCTTTTGTCTCCTCTGCCTTCTAGACATTCACTGATTTTCTGCCTTCCATCATCATTTGATTTTTCCCCAGATGAATCTGCCCTCAGGTTCCCAGCCCCTCTGCCAAATTGGTTTAAACACCCCACCCCCCCCACCCCGCCAACAGCACCAGCAAACTTCCCAGCAAGGATACTGATTCTAGCCCCATTGAGGAGCAAACCGTCCAGCTTGTACAGGTCCCACCTCCCCCAAAACCAGTCCCAATGCTCTAGGGATCAGAATCCCTCCCTCCTACACCATCTCTCCAGCCACACATTCATCAGCTCTAACCGCCTATTTTTATGCTCACTAACATGTGACACTGGTAGTTATCTCCAGATTACTGCCTCAGAGGTCCTACTCCCTAAAATCTGCTTTCAGGACATCATCCCTCTTTCTACCTGTGTTGGTACCAAAGTGAACCACAACCTCTGGCTGTTCACCCTCCCCCTCAAGAATGTCCTGCAGCCACTCTGATATCCTTGACCCTGGCAGCAGGGAGGAAACATACCATCCTGGAGTCACATCTACAGCCACAGAAATGCCCGTCTGTTTCAGGCATCTCTGTAGCTTTTCAGCTCTGATCAAATGACTAAAATGCTGACATTTACTTTTCTGGATGTCACTTTTTAAGGGCTCTTTTCACTCTTGCAATTTCAAGCACCTCTTCATTTGCCTTATGGTCTGTAGATGGAATTTTTAGCATATGTCTGAGCATCCACATTTCAAACGTCTCTATTTTCTTCCACAGATATTTACTTTTATTCTATTCTTTCATGGGATGAGAGGTGTCACTAAGTATTTGTTGCCCATCCCCAACTTGAATTGACAAGCTTGCTAGGGTCATTTCAGAGGGCAATTAGGAGTCAACCAATTGCTTGGTTCTGGAGCCACATGTAGGCCAGCCCAGCTAAGGATGGCAGGTTTCTTTCCCTCAAGGATATTAGTGAACTAGGTGAGTTTTTAATGACAGTCTGTCATTAAACATTACAATATCAACGTTACTAACTGTCATTAAACATTACGACCATGCCACCATCTACCCAGTGTCTTGGAATGCCCCATTATTCTTTTCTATGAAAATGTAGAATTTATTGACGAGTGCCGCTTATGCTTCCACACTGGATTATAAGCACGTCAAACCTGCAGAGATTGATCACGTAAAGAACATATGAGGGGTCATCGGTCCAAAACTGTTTCTCTCTCCATAGGTGCTTTCCAACCTAGAGTACTTCCAACTTTTTCTGCTTTCATTTCAGGTTTCCAGCATCTGCAGAATTGTGTTTTCATATCCTTCCTAAAGTGGGGTACCCAATTCAAAACAATGTTCCAAATGAGGGCTGCCCAACACTAACTGCAGTGATATATCCTTGCTTTTATATGCCTTTTGTGATGAAATGCTGCATTTCACTAGCCTGACTACTTTCTGCAGCAGCAATGCAAGATATTAATTAGAACCTTCCCCAGATAAGAAATTCACCACAGGCCAAACCAACATTCTGATCAAAACAATGCTGAGGGAAGATGGAGGGAGATAAATACCTACAACATGACTAATGGTCAGTCCAAAAATCTATGGGGTGGAGCTGTCTAATACAGATCTACATGTGCTCAGCAGCCACAACTGAAACCAAAACATTAACTGTTTCTCTCTCCACAGATGCTGCCAGACCTGCTGAGTTTTTCCAGCATTTTGTTTTTATTACAGCTGAAACCAGAGTGTTCAATTCAAAATTTGAAGGATATGCATTCTCAATAGTATTAAATAGGTGATTACCCCATTCCAAACCCCAAGGAAAACACATCAACACTTGCAGCCAAAATCAGTCCCTTGGGAACTAGAATCAGTAGTATTTCCATACAATAAAAATTGTCGTGAGCCTATCAAGCATGAAAAACAAATTAGTTTCCTGCAAACAATAATTAGGTTGAACTTAGAAGGATCAGGGTTTCACATCCTGTTCATTGAGATGGAATGAGCAATGAGAGTCCTCGAATAGTGATCTGTGCACTATTCATTGTTTTATGGCCAGCATGAGGTGAACGCACTTTTACAAATTACATGCAAAAACAAATATAATCCTCAAGATTAACAGTCGTAGAAAGCCAAGTAACTATACAATATCCTGATGTGTACACAGCTGTGGCAATTTTTTCCAAAATCTTACACAAATAGCTTGCGTTCTAAAGATTAGAATGCTATACCGATTGCAAGGAAGACCACAACTACTCTCAAAACAGCAGTGTAGAGCAGAGATTCACAAACATAGGAAATATGAATAGGCCATTCAGCCCCTCAAGCCTGCTCTATCATTCAACTTGATCATGGCTGATCTTTTTGCCTCAAACCCATTTCCCACACCATCCCCATATCTCTTGATATCTTTAAATGTCTAGAAATCTATTGATCTCGGTCTTGAACAAGCTCAATAACTGAGCTTCTACTGCCCTCTGGGATAGAGAATTCTAAATATTTACCATCCCCAGTGAAGAAATTCCTCTTCATTTCAATTCTAAATGGCCTACCTTTTATTCTGAGTCTGCATCCCTGGTTCTAGAACCCACCCCCCACAAACCACCACCCCAGCCAGGGAAAACATCCTTCCTGCATCTACCCTTTATTCTTTAAATTATTCATTCACGGGATGTGGGCTTCGCTGGCTGGGCCAGCATTTATTGCCCATCCCTAGTTGCCCTTAAGGTGGTGGTGAGCTGCCTTCTTGAACCGCTGCAGTCCATGTGGTGCAGGTACACCCTGTTAGTGCTGTTAGGGAGGGAGTTCCAGGTTTTTGACCCAGCAACAGTGAAGGAACTTAAGAATTTTGTATGCTTCAATGAGACCACACCTCATTCTTCTAAACTCTATACAGAGTATAGGCCCAGTCTCCTCATTCTCTCCCCACAGGTCAATCCTGCTATCCCAGGAATCAGTCTGGTGAACCTTTGCTGCACTGCCTCTATGGCAAGCTTATCCTTCCTTAGGTAAGGAGAAGAAAACTGCACACAATACTTACAGTGTTGGCTCACCAAGGCTCTATACAATTGCAGCAAAACTTCTTTACTTCTGCACTGAAATTTTCTTGTCTTCCTAATTGCTTGTTTTTTGGCTTTCAAGGGATGCGGGCGACACTGGCAGGGCCAACATTTGTTGCCCATCCCTAACTGCTCTTGAACTGAGTGGCTTGCTCAGCCATTTCAGGGGGCAGTTAAGAGTCAACCACATTGCTGTGGATCTGGAGTTACATGTAGGCCAGACCAGGTAAGGATGGCAGATTTCCTTCTCTAAAGGGTATTAGTGAACCAGATGGGTTTTTAATGACAACCAATGATGGTAATGGTGACCATGAAACTAAGACCAGTTTTATAATTCAAGATTTATCAATTGAATTCAAATTCCACCAGCTGCAATGGTGGGATATGAACCCATAGCTCCAGATCATTAGCCAAGGCCTCTGGATTACTCATCCAGCAACATTACCATTACATCATCGTCTCCCCCATTGCACCTGCGTGTTAGCTTTCAGTGACTGATGAACAGGGACATCCAGGTCCCTTTGGACATCAATACTTCCCAATCTCTCATCATTTAAGAAATACTCTGCATTTGTTTTTCTCACCAAAGTGGATAACTTCATACGTTTCCACATTATATTACATCTGCCATGTTCTGGCCCACTCACTTAGCCTGTCTAAATCCCCTTGAAACATCTTTGCAGCTTCAACTCACATTCCCATTAACTGTCATCAGCAAACTTGGAATATTACATTTGGTCCCACATCCAAATCATTGATATAGATTGAGAATAGCTGGGGCCCAAGCACTGATCCTCACAGTACCTCACTAGTCACAGCCTGCCAAACTGAGAACGACCCATTTATTCCAACTCTCTTTTCTGTCGTTAATTAATTCTCAAACCATGCCAGTATATTACTCCCAATCCAAAGTGCACTAATTTTGCTTACTATCTCTTGTGTAGGACCTTATCTAAAGCCTTCATAAAATTCAAATACACAACATTCACTTGTTTACCCTTATCTATTCTGCTAGTTACATCCTTAAAAACCACCAACACGTTTGTAAAACACGAATTCCCTTTCATAAATCCATGCAGCCTCTGCCCAATCCTAATGTTATTTTTTTTTAAAGTACCCAGTTATCATACGACTTATTAGTTCTGGCATTTTCTCTACTACTGATGTCAGGCTAACAGGTCTGTAGTTCCCCATTTTCTCTCTCCCTCCTTTCTTCTAATGCCAAACATCTCTTTCCACCTTTCCAGGAATAGCAATTTTGCAGAGGCCAAGAACATACTGCTCAAGACAAAAAGCAACATGCTTACATTGGCTACCAGTCAAGCAATGTCTTGATTTTAAAATTCTCATCCTTGTTTCCAAATCCATCCATGGCTTTACCCCTCCCTTTCTCTGTAATCTTCCCCAGCCACACAACCCTAAGATATCCACGCTCATCTAATTCTGGTCCCTTGATCATTCCCAATGCAGGTGCACTGCATCAACTTGCCAAGCCTCCCTTCAAAAGCATTTCCAAACCCATGACCTCTACAACTTAGAAGAACAAGGGCAGCAGATGCATGGGAACATCACCAGCTGCAAATTCCCCAAGTCATACAGCATCCTGACTTGGAACCATAATCACTGTTCAGTCATCGTCATCGGGCCAAAAACCTCAAACTCCCTTCCTAACAGTGCTGTGGGTGTACCTATACCAGGCAGACAGCAATAGTTCAAGAAAGCAGTTCATCACCTTTGGAGAACAATTAGGGATGGGCAACAAATGCTGACATTGCTAGTGACACTCACATCCCACTGACCTAAGTTTAGTATTATCACTGAGAATTCATTATTAAAGATTTGCATTTTCCAACAATGTCCACTCGCACCAATATTTCACCATTAATTTTTAATGGAGAAAAGGAATTAAATCCAAACTTTATTAAAAGAAGTTTCCATGCTAATTTAAAGTTATCAAGTACAGAAAAGTAAAAGAAAAAAAAATCAGCTTTAATAAGATACAAAACAGTGGCAAAGTCAAGTGTGGTGTACACTGCACTCCCTGTACAAGTTAAACATTTTCTTCCATACCACAGAATACTGAATCACTGTTAAAGTTATTTATATTTAGGAATGACATTCAAGGAAATACTTACATGCTTTTTGGCAACAAAAAGCTAATTCAGAGCTGGAACTCTCCACATTCTTCTTCCCAAAATATATCATTTTGCATTTCTCTGCATTAGGTGCCAACTTGACTCAGTAACAGCATGCTTGTCTGAGTGTTCAAGCCCCACTCCAGGGTACAGATACATATCAGCACATATTCTAGACTGACACTTCACTGCAGTTGCTGAGATGTGCTACAATGTGGGAGGTGACATCCTCCAGATGTGATGTTGAAGTCAGGCCCCATCTGCTTGTATAGGTGGGTGTATAAGATCCCAAGACAATATTTGAAGAGCTGAGGAGTTCTTCCAGTAACCAAAAGCCAAGATTCCTTCCTGAACAGACATCACTGAAACAGATTAATTGCTTACAGAATCATTGATATAGTGCAGGTGGCAGCAATTTGGTTCTTCATGTCTGTGCCTGTAAAACTACTGATTGTTGTAAAAACCCATCTGGTTCACTACTTGAAAGGAAGGAAATTTGCCATCATTAACTGGTCTGGCCTAGACATGACTCCAGACCTATAGCAACTGCCATCTAGGATAGCCTAGCTCAGCTGCACCAAACCACTACAGAAAATCAAAGAAATATAGCCAGACACACCAGCTAGCATTGACTTAAGGCACTGGAAACAATATGCTGACCCTGCAAAGTCCTCCTTACCAACATCTGAGGGTTGGAGAGCTGTCTCAGTAGTCAAGCAACAGCCTGGCAGTCATACTTACAGAATCATACCTTAAGAGACAATGTCCCAGACACCACCATCATCATTCCTGGCCTTGTCCTGTCCCACTGGCAGGGCAGACCCAGCAGGGGCAGCAGCACAGTGGTATACAGTCAGGAGCAAGTTGCCCTGGGAGTCCTCAACATCAGCTCCAGGCCACATGAAGTTTCATGGCATCAGGTCAAACACGGGCAAGGAAACCACCTACCACTCTCCTTCAGCTGATGAATCAGTACCATGTTGAACACAAACTGGAAGAGGGACAAGGGTTAGCAAGGGCACAGAATGTACCTTGGGTGGGGGACTTCAACATCCATCACCAAGAGTGGCTTGGTAGCACCACCATTGACTGAGCTTGCCGAATCCTGAATGAGCTGCCACAAGTCATGCAGGAACCAGCAAAAGGGAAAAACCTACTGGACCTTACCACCAATCTACTTGTCATAGATACATCTGTCCATGAGAAAAAAGTTAGGAGTGACCACCACACAGTCCTTGGAAGTTCACTCTGCCATTACCATCAAGCCAAAGGATCAATCCTGGTTCAGTGCTGAGTGCAGGTGCAGCAGCAGCAGGTATACCTAAAAATGAGGTGTCAACCTGGTGAAGCAAAACAGGACAACTTGCATGCTGAACAGCAGAAGCAGACAGAGCTAAATGATCCTGCAACCAATGGATCAGATCAAAGTCTTCCCACATCCAGTTGCAAATTGTTGTGGACAATTAAACTACTAGCAAGAGGCGGATACCCCATGTTCAATGATGAAGGAGCCCTACACATCATGCAAAAGACAAGGCTGAAGCATTCGCAATAATTTTCAACCAGATGTGCTGAGTGGATGATCCATCTGTGCCTCCTCTGGATATCCCCAGCATCACCGACACCAATCTTCAGCCAATTCGATTCACTCCACATGATATCAAGAAACAGCTGAAAGCATTGGATACAGCAAAGGCTTTGGGCTCTGACGGCAGCCCAGCAATAGTAGTAAAAACTTGTGCACCAGAACTAACCATGCCCCTAGCTAAGCTCTTCCAGTACAGCTATAACACTGGCATCTAACTGACAAATGTGGAAAATTGTACAAGTATGCCCTGTCCACACAAACAAGACAAATCCAATCCAGCCTATTACCACCCCATCAGCCTCCTCTTGATCATCAGCAAAATGATAGAAGATGTCATGGACAGAGCTATCAAGCTGCACTTACACAGAAATAACCTGCACACTGATGCTGACTTTGGGTTCCTTCAGGCTCACTTGGCTCGTGACCTTATTACAGCCTTGGTCCAAACATGGACACAAAAGCTGAACACTCAAAGTGAGGTGAAAGTGACTGCCCTTGATATCAAGGTAGTATTTGACAGTGTGGCATCAAAGAGCCCTGGTAATGGTATTAGGGAAGAAAGCTCGCCACTAGTTGAAGTCACACCTAGCATAAAAGATGATGGTTGTGGTTGGAGGTTAATCATCTCAGTCCCAGGACATCGCTGCAGGAGTTCCTCAGGGTAGTGTCCTAGGCCCAATCATCTTCAGCTGTTTCAATGGCTTTCCCTCTATCATAAAGTCAGAAGGGGATGTTCGCTGATGATTGCACAATGTTTAGCATCATTCATAACTACTCAGATATTGAAGCAGTCTGTCTCTTACGCAGCAAGACCTGGACAATATTGAGGCTTGGGCTGATAAGTGGCAAGATTAGGTCAGAGGCTGGGAATTCTGAGGTGAGCCCGGACTCCCCAATTTCTGCTCTTCATCTACAAGGCACAAGTCATGAATGTGATGAAAGACTCCCCCTCCCCCACCAACCCTTGACTGGATGAGTGCAGCTCCAACAACACTCTCTCATCCACAACAAAATGGACTGCTTGATTGGCACCCCATCCACCAACTTAAATATCACTCATTCCACCACCAACACAGTGGCAGCATTACGTACTATATGCAAATTGCATTGCAGCAACTTAGCAAGGCTCCTTTGACAGCACTTTCCAAACCCACCAGCTCTACCACCTATCAGGACAGGGGCAGCAGATGCATGGGAATACCACCACCTGCAAGTTCCCCTCCAAGCCACACACTTCGACTTGGAATTATATCTCCATTTCTTCGCTGTTGTTGGATCAAAATCCTGATAGCCTTGTTAAGTTGCTTCCCTTCCCTTCCTAATAGCACGGTGTACTTGTACCAGATGGACTGCAGCAGTTGAAGGTGCTGGCTCACCACCACCTTCAAGGGCAATTGGGGATGGGCAAATATTGGCCTTGCTTGCAACATCCTCTTCCCATGAAAGAATTTAAAAAATATATCCCCCAACTACATCATAGAAATCACAAGGTTTGTACACAACTTCCACCACTGTAAGAGTTCCACTTATACTGTTTCCACTGCCTGTTCACCTTTATTGAAGTCTTTTCAATCTGATTTTATTTTTCTTAATTAATACTGCTTCTCCTCTTTTACCGATTTCTAGCCTAAAACAAATAATGCCCGACTTGTAGCCAGCTTTCTATAATGACTACTTCATAGCCTTTAAATTGAATGTGTGTTTCTAACTCACATAGCATAAAGAATAAAACATGCATTCTCATGCACAATTCTTATTTGCTGTTTCCATCTTGCCCATATGCCCTGAAGGTAAGTATTCCTCTCACTTGTCACCCATCACACCTTTGTTTGCTAATGTTATGCATTGTTTTACAGTCAGTTTAATGTTTAGTTTTCATCACTATTAACAGGTATTTTATTACTTCCTATAAGCATTTCTGTTCCCACAGTATTTATATTACCTTTCTCTCTTCTTGCACTCTGACCTTTGCTCTTATTCTCTATCTTTAAGTTATTAATTCCGCACAGAAGCCCTCCCCCTCCACCCCCTTTATTGGTTAAAGGTCTGTTCTACTGTCCAATTTACCCTTTCCACTGGGACACTAGTTCCAGTCCAGTTCAGATCTAGCTTGTACTAATAGTAGAGTTCCTTCCCGTCAGAGTACTGTTGCTAGTGTCCCATGAAATGGAGCTCCTCTAGTATGTATCAGCTTTTCAGCCACACCTTCACTTTCCTGATCCGTTTATCTCAAGGCATTTAGCACATGGCCCCAGTAGGAACCTAGAGATTACCACCCCAGTTTGTAATTTAATTCCTAAGTGCTGAAACTCCCTTAGTAGAACCTTCCCCATGTTCTTATTTAATGTCACTGGTCTCGGAGTGGACCACAACCATCAATTCCACCCATTCCCTTCCCAGCTGCTTCAAAATATCCCCAACCCTGGCAATGGAGTACATCCTCCCACACTTCTGCTGATAACCGCAGAATACATCCTCTATTCCATTAAGTGAATAACCCTTCTCTGCAACCTTTCCTGTTATTTCCTTGTTAGATCCAACACATGAAATTAGCAGCCTTTAACTTGCATTTAACTTGTAAGAAACAAAACCAGCCTTCACTACAAAGCTTCACAGAACCTGTGAAATGCCTGCAAACTGACCATGCACAAGATTTGAAATTCCTATTTATACACCTAGATGCAAGTATAAAGAATAGAAAGAAAACTAAAAGGTGTTTCAACAGAGATTGGTAACTGTGAAATAATATATTCATCCACATCTGCTTTGACACCCAAGTCACAATCTGTTAATTCAGAAATAGTGCAGAAAAACACTTCCTCTACTATTTAATTTAAAATGCTTAACCCAAATTCCTAAGTGAAAAGAATGTCTAACTTCACAGGAATAGGACAGTATCCTTTTTCTTTGCATTTTTGTCAAGAACATTGGATGGGGAGGGGCAGGAAGAGGATAACCAGAAGAAGAAACAGTCACAATTAGCACGCCATTATGGAAACTTTCAAACCGAAAATTTTCAACTGATGTGTTCCAAAGTGGAGTCACATGGGACTCGAAATGTTAACTCTATTTCTCTCTCCAGCACTTTGTTTTTATTGCAGAAAGCTTTCCTCATATTTCATTCAGCTGCTGGGTACAAATGCTGAACAGCAAATGTTATCAAATCAGGACAGATAGGTAGGAATTCAACTATGATTCAACAATTTTAAGCAGAGAAAAAAAAATCCATTTACAGACAAGGATGAGGAGGATGAGGGAAGGGTAATGGATATATCAAAAGGACATGTGTAAGTTGTAACTAAGGAGGTAATGACAAGTGACAGCACACCTGGGGAAAAGGGGCACAGAAGTGTAAGGATCAGATGAGTGATGGAGGGAAGCAAGGGAGATGGGACAAGATGACAGAGGATGCAGTCACTTAAGGATATACGAAGAGCTCAACAACATTGGCAGATGTCGACAAAGGCTTAGTAGCTTAAGACAAGTGGAGAAATACAATAGTGCATAATAGGAAAAAAACCAAACAAGGAACAGGACAGGACAGGGAAACCAAGGAAGACAACAAGCAATTGAAAGAAAACAAGAGCATGAAAGCAAGGAAACAATGGCATACATAGCAAACCAGGGAGGTGCTTGGTGGCAAAATTATGTAATAAAGGCAACAAGCACAGCATATCACATACCCCACTCCCCAACCACAAGTAATAAAGAACAGAAAGCAAAAGCAATACACCAGAAACATGAGCAGAGACAGGGATCCACAGGAAGACACATTGACATCACCAAAGAGCAGTGCTGCAACTTTCTGAACAATGCTAAGGAATCTCCCACCATATAACAACCCTCCACTTCCAGCAGAGAGAGAGTTGCAAAACCCCATATGCATAAATCACAAAATAATCCTGACATTATTTGACTGGGACTGATCAACATTTGGTACAGCTCCTGAAACAAATCCAAAACCAACAATTATAAATCAATACATTGTTATTTCAAGTTGTAGAAATAACCTCTACAACTAGAATGTCTTTATTACCTCTTACATCATCAGGCTAAAGTGCATTGATTTTTTTTCTTACTTCTGTCTAAATCACAATGTCTCATTCTGGTAAACAGCAAAACGTTATTGCTTTGTAAACTTCTCCATTCTCACTTATTTACAACAACTGAACCAATCAGTACCATAAAAATCGCTGTTTAACTTTCATATCAACCTGTGGAAAGCTGAGGTCTGCACTGCCTTGAAGATGAGAGAGCAAGGGGGGGGTTCATAACTGGATAATGAAACATAGGCTGAAGATAGAAAGCTTGAAAACAAGCAGTCAAAATTTAAACCGAGCATTTATTATACATATCAGCACACATGGATGCTGCTATCTCCCTCAATCTATAGATAATATAGGTCAACATCTACGGTATTTCTTAAAAGAACCATCAAGATACATTTGAGCAATGCTGTGCTCCAGCCCATTACTTTTAAGTTATTTGCTTGTAGCTCAAATGTAATCGTTGTTGCAAAATGGAAGGCACATTCAATTTAAAACAACCATGAATTGGATTAATTTCCTTTGTTCACACAATAATATTTATGCATTCGTTATTCTGCCAGTTTGAATAAAAATACAATTTAAATATAAAATATCAACTCTGCCCCAGTTTCTGTCTAGTATGTTCTTTGCACATTTGCCTCCAACTGGATATGTGCACATCATTGCCATTTTCTAGCTCAAGCAGCTGGAAAGTGCTTTTTATTCTTTCATGAGACGTGGGCGTCACTGGCAAGGCCAGCATTTGTTGCCCATCCCTAATTGCCCTTGAACTGAGTGGCTTGGTAGGCCATTTCAGAGGGCAGTTAAGAGTCAACACATTGCTGTGGGTCTGGAGTCCCATGTAGACCAGACCAGGTAGCTGTCATGGTCACCATTACCAAGTCTAGTTATATATTCCAGATTTATTAATTGAATTTAAATCCCACCAGCTACCATGATTTGAGCCCATGGCCCCAGAGCATTAGCCTGGGCCTCTGGATTACTAGTCCAGTGACATTACCACTACACCATCATCTCATGATATACTAATAATTGGTCTATTAACTCCAGAAGAGTTTAGCCTCCCGTGTCTCATTAAGGAAGCCAAATTCACTCAGGTGTAGGTGGCAGGTGCTCATGGATAATTCATGCACAATGTACAAAAACATTTAAGCAATTATCAGAGCAAAAACAGTTAAGCTCCTTTTACACAATGTAAGAGCAGTGTTAATGGTTCCAGTTTCTGATGCCAGTCTCAACATCAAGCTACAGCAGGCTTGACGGGAACTACTAGGTTGGAGAAACTCGGATTGTTCTCACTAGAGTGACGGAGATTGAGGGGCGATTTGATAGAAGTTTATAAAATTATGAGTGGCATGGACAGAGTAGATAGTCAGAAGCTTTTTCCCAGGGCGGAAGAGTCAATTACTAGGGGACATAGATTTAAGGTGAGAGGAGAAAACTTTAGAGGAGATGTGCAGGGGCAAGTTTTTTTATGCAGAGGGTAGTGAGTGTCTGGAATTCGTTGCCAGAGGAGGTGGTGGTGGCAGCAGGTACGATAGTGGTGTTTAAAAGGCAGCTTGACAAATACATGAATAGGATGGGAATAGAGGGATACTGACCCTGGAAGTGCAAAACATTTCAGTTTGACAGGCAATATTATCGGCGCAGGCTTGGAGGGCCGAAGTGCCTGTTCCTGGGCTGTACTTTTCTTTGTTCTTTGTACTACAGATGTCAGCCCAAGACCCATTTTAAAACCAGGAATTCTCTGTGCAAGACAAATCAAAACTGGCTGATAAGAAGTTGATTTAGTCATTCTTCCCAATATCACTGCAACTAAATTGATCAGTCTATCCAGGAGATTGTTAAATTGATTTAAGGAAGTAATAACTTGGTGCTTTTTAATTTCTATTTTAGCAGATTTATCTGTTCCGTGTTTATGCAAGTAAATTCAGCTCCTTTGTCACAGGAGGACAAACTAGATCTATGACTGTGAGATAGATTTAGCAATGCAAGTGCCAGCTTCCTAAAACAGGACCAGCATTGAAATAGCTTTCTAATTGAGCATCACCATAATGCTAAGCACACTAGGGAGCAGAAAAGGGGAGACATTTGACATACCAAGCCAAACGTGAGCCAAGAAAAACTTACCCCATTTCAATGCAATCAAGGCAAAGATCAATACTCAAATATTTCCAGTCCATTCAAGCTGTACTGACTATATCCAGTACTCCAGTATTATAAAACAAAATAAACAGAAGCTTTAAAGACAACACTAATGGAGTTTTTAATATCTCATCTGACAACAGTTGACATGATACTCTCAATTGCACTACAGTCTTAATTGGAATTCTACTTAACTATAAAGATTGTAAACTTTGCACTGGTTAGATATTGGCTTCTTGTTGACAAAATATACCACCAAGCATTCTTGTCCTTTCATTCTCGCAAACATTATTGGAGTTATTCAATTAGGAAGCCACTTCCTGAATATTGCATCACAGTACATCAGCAACAAGCCTGGAAACTTTGGTTACATGCGATTCAATTAACTGAAAATTATACTCAGTAACTGTTTTCCGAACAGTGAATTAATTCACAATACAAGCTAAACCACTAAAGGATGCTGTACCAACAAAATAGAATGCTGGAAAATATTTCCAAGCAGCATTCATCTCAAACAAATATTTAATTTGCTCATATTGAACCATTGTACTTCAGGTCATGTTTGGTCCAGTACACGCGGGTGAATCATATTGCTTTTTACAAACGTACCTGCAATGTGAATCATTTAATTGCACGAGCAACCAGTATGCCCAAAAAAAAAGGAAGCAGAACTAAAAACCGTACCAAAATACTCAGCAGGTCTGACTGTATCCGTGGAGAGAGAAACGGAGTTAACATTGAATTGAATAAGACTCTTCTTTGGAACTGAAGGCAGAAACATGATGGGCTTAGGCCACTGAAAGGAGGAGGGGAGGAAGAACAAAAGGGAAGATCTGGAATAGGGTAGAGGGTGGGAGAGATTAAATTACATTTTTGTCATGGAACAAAAGGCAAAGGGATTGGTAATGGTTGCAGTAAACAAACAAAGCATTTGTCCAGAGTGAGTGTGAATGGCAGAATAATGAACGCAGTCTGAAAGCAAAAACAAGATTCAGACTGGCACATGACAAAAAAAATCAAAATCATGGTCCGAAATTGTTGAACTCAATGTTGAGTCCAGAAGGCTGTAAATTGCCTGAATGGAAGATGAGGTGCTGTTCTTCTTCAGGCTTGCATTGAGCTTCACTGGAACACTGCTGCAGGGCAAGGAGAGAATTGAGTACGTGAGAGCAAAGTGGTGAATTAAAATGGCAAGCGACCAGAATCAGTGTTGGATCTAGTAATGAACCAGAGCAAATATGTGAGGTGTAGGGAAACTTTTATGGAATAGTAAACGTTCAATAATAAATGTTTGAACTAACAATTGAGAAAAACGCATAAGAAAACAAGTAAAGTAAGATTGGTAAACAAAAAGCTAAAAGGAAGAGGGGAATCGAACTTGTGAAGATAAACTGGGAACAAATGTTGACAGACACAGAACAGCAGTTCAGAAAATCAAGAATGTTTAGGAGAAATATATTCTGCAAAAAAAAAAGAATAAATTAATAATGAAATACCATGGTTGAAAAAAAGCACAGACTAAAGAAAGCTGAAACAAAAAAAAGCATATACTAAGTACATGGACAATAAAGGCGAGGATGACAACAGGAAACAACAAACAGGCTAAAGTTTAAAACAAAACAAAGCTGAACTACAAAATTAAAATCAAGGAATAGAAAAAAATACTTATCCGAAATATGAATAACAAAAGAAAAACATAAGAATAGGACCAAGGGATGCACAAGTAAACTCTCAGGTCATAACAGTGAACTGACAGAATTATTGATTACCCATTGTTACTTTACCTCAATTTATCACAGACAATAAAAAGGTGAGCATTTGGATGAGGGATACACGAGGAGACAGGTGACAACACCAGAGAAAGAAAGGAGGCTAAGTGAGTACGAATTAGGCGCGCAGGGGAAAGAGGTGTGGTGTATATATAGGAATTATTCTAAGTCAGGGACAGGAGCAGCTGAGCAGATGTGGGTGTAAACCTCACCTTTGGAGGAGAGTTTGAAAAAAATCAAATAGTGACATCTAAGTTCTTGGTTGGTAAGAAACTGCTGTTAGAGAGTCTTTAAATAGCTATAAATTAGAAAAGCGGATTTTTAAGTAGCAGCTACTTGGATTTGAGTAAGAAACACTAGGAATAAGAGGAAGTCAGGGCCAGTAACGTGAAGTAATAAGTAAACCAAAGTAAAATAAAGTTGACGTAGAAGAAGTAAAGTTAAGATATGGCAGGGCAGCTCAGTCATGTGGAACGCGTGCCCTGTAATATGTGGGAAGTCATGGATGCTACTGGTGACCTAGACGACCACATGTGCAGGAAGTGCTGCCTGCTACAGAAACTTGAGCTCTAGATTTCAGAGCTCGAGCAGCGGTTGGAGTCACAGCAGCGCATCCAAGAGGCTGAGAGCTATGTCGGTAGCATGTTCAGAGAGCTGGTCACACCAGGTTAGGAGCATAGAGGCAGAAAAGGAATATTAGACCGCCAAGCAGCCTAAGAGAACCAGGAGGTAGTGCAGGAGTCCCCTGGGGTCTTGCTTGTTAATCGGTTTTCTGTTTTGGCTACTGGTGAGGTTCCTCAGAGAAGTGCAGTCAGAGCCAAGTTTGTGGCACCACAAGCAGCTCTGCTGTATAGGAGGGGAGGAAGAAGAAAGGAAGAGCAAGTGATAGGGGGTTCATTATTTAGGGGAACAGACAGGCATTTCTGCGGCCGTAGACTAGACTCCAGGTTGATACATTGCCTCCCTGGTGTCAGGATCAAGGATATCACCGAGCAGCTACAGGACATTCTTCTGGGGGAGGGAGAACAGCCAGAGGTCATGGTACACATTGGTGCCAATGACTTAGGAAGGAAGGGATATGTGGTCCTGCAGACAGAATTTAGGGAGAGGCAGATAATTAGCATGGGTTTTAGATTCCTGGGACACTGGGACTGACTCTGGGAGAGATGGTACTGGTACAAGTTAGACAGGTTGTACCTGAACTGAGCCAGGACTGAGTTCCTTACGGGGTGTTTTGCTAGTACTGTTGGGTGGGCTTTAAACTAGCTCAGCAGAAGTGAGGGAACCAGAAGACCATATGAGAGAGTAATACCAAGGTACACAAAATACTTGGAAAGACAGATAGCACTAAAAGAGAGAATAGTAAGCTAATAAGCTCACTATTTACAGCAATGATTTGTAACCCAGAATCAAAAGTACAATTTCTAAATTTAATTATGATGTTAAATTTTTTCCTTGGCCAGTTGGGGCCGGGGGGGGGTACAGAGGAGAAGGCAGTTAATACAAAAGGAAGAATGCAACAACAGAATACATTAATAAGCCTACACAATGGAGTATTTAATTGGCATGTGAATTTCAATGTGGACAAGTGTGAGATAGTGCATTTTGTCAGAAAGAATAAGGAAGTCGCATATTACTCCAAATCTAAGAGCCAAAATGGGGAGCAAAGGGATATACAAATAGATATACAAATCACAAAATAGCAATAAGGTTAAAAAGCTCATTAAAAGAAAACAAGCGTTGACGGAAGGATTGAGAACGAAATGGCAGAGATTTAGGGTAATTGGCAAAAGAAGCAACAGTGACATGAGGAAAAAAATTTTCACAAAGCGAGTGATTAGGATCTGGAATGCACTGCCTCAGACTGTGTGGGCAAGGCAGATTCAATCCCATTCCCTCTCGAATGCCTCTGCTATCTGAAAAGAATATGCAGGGCTACAAACGGCAGGGGGAAGGGCCTTCTCCTGTGCTATATTCTGTAAACCCTGGTTAGACATCATCTGGGAGTTCTGATTTCCATCTTCTGGGACATTGGAAAAAATACCAAAAAAAATCATAAGGATTATAATAAACAGGCTGTGCTCCTTTTCTTAGAAGTGGGAAAGTTGGTGACCTGATAGAGGTATTTAAACTTATGAAACGATTTGATGGAAATAGAAAAAAAATGATTCCATTTGTCATTGAAGGTGGCAGGAAAGGTTGGGAGCACACGGTTAATGAAGCATAGAGTATCCTAGGTTTTATTAATAGGACATTGAGTACAAGAGCCAGGAGGATATGTTGAACTTGTATAAGACATTAGTTTGGCCTCAGCTGGAGTATTGCATTGAGTTCAGGGTGTTTTACTTTAGGAAAGATGTGCAGGCACAGGAGAGAATGCAGAAAAGCTTAACGAGAAAGAAGTTCCCCATCCTTGGAACCAGTTATGAAGAAAGACTGGAGAAGTTGGAAAGACAGGAGGAGAACTGATAGGGTGTTCAAAATCATGAAGGGTTTGGACAGAGTAGATAGAGAGAAACTGTTCCACTTGTGAAAGGATCGAGAACAAGAGGGCACAGATTTAAAGTAATTTGCAAAAGAAGCAAAAACAACATATGGAAAAACTTTTTCCACACAGCGAATGGTTAAGGTCTGGAATGCACTGCCCAAGAGTGTGGTGGAGGCAGGTTCAATCAAGACATTCAAAAGGGAATCAGACTTTTATTGAAAAAGGAAAACTATGCAGGGTTACAGGGAAAAGGCACTGGGTAAATTGCTCAGTTGCAGAACTGGTGCAGTCATGATGGGCCAAATGGCCTCCTGCGCTGTAACAAGACTGTGATTTGTGGGGAAGACCAAAATAGAGACCATAAATATAACAGTTACTAATAAGTCCAACTGCGAATTCAGGAGAAACTTCTTTACCGAGAGAAGTAAGAGTGTGGAACACGTTATCAAAAAGCGTAATTGAGGCAAATAGCATAGATGCATTTAAGGGGAAGCTAAATGAGCATGAGAGGGGGAAAGGAATAGGCCTAAACTTGTGCTTTAAACTCAATGTAGCAGTCATAGGGTAAACCCACATCCAATAGAAAGGATGTTAAAGCTACAAGTATGCAAGAGCACTGAAATAACTCACAACAAGCTCTAACATGTGAATAATTGTCATTAGTAACCATCAGTGTGCTAGAAAATTCTCCATGTTTCTGCCATGAGAAATTTTGTAAACTGACCAGAAAAAAACAAGGTAAAGACTCAGACTGTAACAAAAGATGTACCAATCAATAGACATGAGAAATTTCAACTGCACTGCATCAGGAAACACAAAACACAGGATTTCAGACCAATCTACTCTCACCTTCAGTTCCCTGGCTCAGTACTGGCAACTATTTCTTCTAACATGGGAATACAGTACATAGGATACCATGCCTAAGCCTTTTCAAAAAAATGCTGACTGGCAGCTCACGTTTCCAATTCAGAACAAACCATCTGTCTTCATTACTGCAGAAATCAAGGATACATTATTTCTTCGCAGCTACCAATTGTTTCTGCAATAGAATCAACCCAAATTTTACAGGTTCTGAAATACTGAGTATAGAAAAAAGCAGGATCATCACAAGACCAGACAAATCAGATTTCTGAGAACATAATCTAAAATTGTGTGTGCTGGAATGGCCAGATTTACATTTATTCATGAACAGGTCAAATCTTGTTTCTGTTAAACAGACATCTTAATCCACTTCTCCAGTTGGCTGGTATAATAAACAAAGAAAGTTACCAGTGTAGTTAAGAAATGTACACTAGGGCATGGAGGCTGCCTTTCCTACAGCTGTGAAGTAAAGTGAGACCACAAACTACAATTTGGACCCATTTCATGGCCACCAGCCTCTATCACATCAATAGATTTTCTAGTTTTCCTCCACTGATCTACATTAAATTGACCATGATGCTGAAACAATCAATGTAATAGATCTATCTCTTCCTCAGCCATTATGGAAAAGATTACTGATGCTTTGATTTACTGAAATATTCAGGCTTGCAGAGAGCCTTACATGTAGATAAACCCAGAAAGCCATCTACACAATGCCCTCCAGCTAGGGTAGAAATAATTAAATGGGCTTGAAGGCAAGAGTAATCTAATTGTACTCCTGCCCTACCCAAAGTCAAAGCTGAGCCACAGGAAGAAAAAGCAGCTGACATTCTTGTAAAACCTCACTGATTTAAACTAAAGTACATAACAAAGCATCAGTCCAAAAGTTCAGCATTTCACTGCTTGATGAACAGCACTGTTGATTTAAAACTCAAACACTACTGCATTCAGCACCACAAAATCAAAAATATAGCACTGCAGAACTAATCCAGCTTTTCTCATTTCAAATCAGTTAAAACAAATTGCTACTCTTTATAACCTCTGTCCGCCTACTCTAATTAGTGGAATTACTGTTGTGCAAATTAGATACAGTTGGGACAAAGAGGAGGCACATTATTTTAAAAGACATCTTTTTTTAATAGAACACTTCAGGCATATTATCTTAATAAACAGAAAACATTTAATTAAATTCTGTTCAGAATCTAATATCTGTGTTTCAGCCCATTTAGTTGTTTGTTTTTAAGATTCAATTTGAATGTCTTTAATCTTTGCCAAAACAACAAACTTTACAACAGATTAGCAAATAGTAGAGTATTGAAATAGTGCACCCAAGACAGAAATAAAACAGTCACGGCATATAAATTAGAAATGCTGTTTTCTAGTATTCACAGCATCCTATATTTTTTTCCAACACTGACTGCTGTAAGTTTACTTCTGGCTGAGTTTAGGTCATTGCCATGCTGTAGCTCCTCATATAATTTAAGACCTTCACAGAAATATCAACATAGCACATCTCCACTTAGTGAACATCCTTTATTCAACCACCCATTTTCCCTCAAAATAGCGATTTATTGTGCTCATTAATGTCAAAGACACTAGTGCCAGTAAATGGAAGACCTGCTCATTTCAGGTACTTGGCTATGACATCAAGCACTTTCATGTCAGGAAGACCAGGTTAAAGTTCAACTTAACCTTACCCCAATTTCTTGGCTATTTCTTACAACAACATACACATGTTAAGTCAACTGTCCTCACCGTCCCTCAGAGTTACTGCCAACTAGTATGAAATGGTCAATGGCACATCAAATAGAAGTTGGGCAAGACTGTTCAACTGTATTTCACATAAAATCCCTACAGGGCTGTGGTGACATTGCCAATCATACTAGAAGGCATATGGGATACTTGCGTTTATTAGCCAAGGCATAGAATATAAGAGCAGGAAGGTTATGCTGGAACTATATAAAATGCTGGTTAGGCCACAGCCAGAGTATTGAGTGCAGTTCTGGAATCTGCATTATAGGAAGGTTGTGATGGCACTAGAGAGAGTGCAGAGGAGATTTACCAGGATGTTGCCTGGGCTTGAGAGTTTTAGTTATGAGGAGAGATTGGATAGACTGGGGTTCTTTTCCTTGGAGCACAGGAGATTGAGGGGGGCACATGATTGAGGTGTCTAAAATTATGAGGGGCATAGATAGGGTAGACAGGGAGGAACTTTCCCCCTTGGTGGAGGGATCAATAACCAGGGGGCATAGATTTAAGGTAACGGGCAGGAGATTTAGAGGGGATGTGAGGAAGAATTTTTTCACCCAGAGGGCAGTGGGAATCTGGAACACTCTGTCTGAAAGGGTGGTAGAGGTAGAAACCCTCATAACACTTAAGAAATATTTGGATGTGCACTTGCGATGCCATGGCATACAAGGCTATGGGCCTAGTGCTGGAAAAAGTGATTAGAATAGTTAGGTACTTGTTTGATCGGTGCAACTCGATGGGCCGAAGAGCCTTTTTCTGTGTAGACCTCTATGACTCTAGTACTTCCTTTATTCTGGGGCCAATGCAGTGTCAACTAAAAGCAAACTCCAACATCACATTAGTCCATTTTATAGTTGGAAGTCCCAGGACATTGCTGTAAAGTTTCTCAGGGTAGTGTCCTAGGCCCAAACATCTTCAGCTACTCCATCAATAACCTTCCCTTCATCACAAGGTCAGAAGTGGGGATGTTCACTGATAACTGCACAATGTTCAGCACCATTTGCAACTACTCAGATACTGAAGCAGTCCATGTCCATATGCAGCAAGACCTGGACAACATTCAGGCTTGGGCTGATACGTGGCAAGTAATATTCATGCCACAGAAGTGCCAGGCACTTTGGAGATTGGGAATCTAACCATCTCCCCTTGACATTCAGTGGGGTATTAGCATCACTGAATACCCCACTAATAACATCCTAGGGGTTATCATTGACTAGAAACTGAACTGGGCTAGCCATATAAATACTGTGGCTACTAGAGCAGGTCATAGGCTAGGAATCATGCAGCAAGTAATTCATCTCCTGGCTCCCCATTGCTTATCCACCATCTACAAGGCACAAGTCAGGAATGTGATGGAATGCTCCCCATTTGCTGGATGAGTGCAGCTCCAACAACACTCAAGAAGCTCAACACCATCCAGGACAAAGCAGCTCGCTTGACTGGCACCCCATTCACCACCTTAAACATTCATTCCCTCCACCAGCGATGCAGTGGCAGTAGTGTACACCATCAATAAGATGTGCTGCAGCCACTCACCAAGGCTCCTTCGACAGCACCTTCAAAACCCACGACTTCTACCACCTAGGACAAAGGCATCAGATGTATGACAACACCACCAACTGCAAGCTTCCTTCACCCACACACCATCTTGACTTTGATATTTTTAAAAAATGATTCTTTTACAGAATATGGGCATCACTGGCAAAGCCAGCATTTACTGCCCTATATAGTCATTCCCTCACTGTCAACGGGTCAAAATCCTGGAACTCCCTTCGTAACAGTACCATGGGCATACCTACATCACATGGGCTGCAGTGGTTCAAGGCAGCTCACCACCACCTTCTCAAATTAGGGATGGGCAATAAATGCTGGCCTAGCCAAAGAGACCCACATCCTCTGAAATAGCAAATTGGATAAAAAGTAATTCTAGTGAGCAGTTTAAGACTGCAAAGTTAGTGTACTCGAGCGTCAAAGCTTTCAGTTTATGGTTTCATGTTATTCATGCCAATACATGGTAATGCTAAACATTTACCAAACATTGGCCAGGCCCCAGCTGGAGTATTGTACCCAATTCCAGGCACCGCACTTTAGGAAAGTCATCAAAGCCTTAAGGTTGATGCAGGGGAGATTTACCTGGATGATAGCAGAGAGGAAGGACTTCTGTTACATGGAGACTAGAAAAGCTGCAATTGCTCTCCTTCCAGAGAAGGTTAAGAGAAGACTTGATGGGTGGTGTTTAACATCATGAAGGCTTCGAGATACAGTAAATAAGAAACTTTCTAGTGGCAGAAAGTTTGGTAACCAGAGGACCAAGAATTAAGATAATAGGCAAAAGAAACAGAGACGACTTAAGGAAAAAAAAATTAAGCTGAGAGTTATGGCGATCTGGAAATGTACTGCCAAAAAGGGTGGCAGAATCAAATTCAATGGCAGTCTTCAAAAGGGAATTGAATACATACTTGGGAGGGTTAGGATTTGGGGAAGAGCAGAGCAAAATGCTCTGGAAATTTGAAGTAACTGTTCCAATGAAAGGTCACAAATCTAAAACATAACTATTTCTCTTTCCGTAGATGCTGTGAGACCTGAATATTTCCAGCATTTTGTGTTATTTTAGAAAAGAGCAGGGTATGAGACCAACTGGATAGCTCTCCCAGGTACAAATGGGCCAAATGGTCTCCTATGTTGTAACATTCCATGACTATATGACTTGAGTAAAAGCCAGCATACTGAGTTAGAACAAAGAAAAGTACAGCACAGGAACAGGCTCTTCAGCCCTCCAAGCCTGCGCCAATAATATTGCCTGTCAAACTAAAACATTTTGCACTTCCGGGGTCCGTATCCCTCTAATCCCATCCTATTCATGTATTTGTCAAGCTGCCTATTAAACACCACTATCATACCTGCTTCCACCACCTCCTCTGGCAGCGAATTCCAGACACTCACTACCCTCTGCGTAAAAAACTTGCCCCGCACATCTCCTCTAAAGTTTTCTCCTCTCACCTTAAATCTATGTCCCCTAGTAATTGACTCTTCCACCCTGGGAAAAAGCTTCTGACTATCTACTCTGTCCATGCCACTCATAATTTTGTAAACTTCTATCAAGTCGCCCCTCAATCTCCATCGCTCTAGCGAGTCCGAGTTTCTCCAACCTCTCCTCATACCTCCAGACCAGGCAGCATCCTGGTAAACCTCCTTCTGGTAATGTGACGACCAGAATTGCACGCAATATTCCAAGTGTGGCCTAACCAAGGTTTTATACAGCTGCAGCATGACTTCCCAGCTTTTATACTCAATAAAATACCTGCCGATGAAGGCAAGCATGCCATATGCCTTCCTGACTACCTTATCCACCTGCGTTGCCACTTTCAGTCACCTGTGGACCTGTACACCCAGATCCCTCTGCCCATCGATGCACTTAAGGATTCTGCCATTTACTGTATAATTCCTACCTGTATTAGACCTTCCAAAATGCATTACCTTGCATTTGTCCGGATTAAACTCCATCTGCCATTTCTCCGCCCAAGTCTCCAACCGATCTATATCCCGTTGTATCCTTTGACAATCCTCTTCACTATCTGCAACTCCTCCAACCATAGTGTCGTCTGCAAACTTACTAATTAGCCCAGTTACATTTTCCTCCAAATCATTTACGTATACTACAAACAGCAAAGGTCCCAGCACTGATCCCCGTGGAACACCACTAAACACAGCTCTCCATTCAGAAAAGCACCCTTCCACTGCTACCCTCTATCTTCTATGACCAAGCCAATTCTGTATCCATCTTGCCAGCTCATCTGTGATCCCGTGCGACGTTACCTTCTGTACCTGTCTGCCATGAGGGACCCTGTCAAAGGCCTTACTGAAATCCATGTAGATAACATCCACTGCCCTTCCATCGTCGATCATCTTTGTCACTTCCTCCAAAAACTCGATCAAGTTAGTGAGACACGACCTCCCCTTCACAAAACCATGATGCCTCTCACTAATACGCCCATTTGCTTCCAAACGGTAGTAAATCCTGTCACGAAGAATCTTCCCCAATAATTTCCTTACCGCTGACATAACGCTTACTGGCCTGTAATTTCCTGGATTATCCCTGCTACCCTTCTTAAACAATGGAACAACATTGGCCATTCTCCAGTCTTCTGGGTCCTCACCCATAGCCAGTGAGGAGACAAAGATTTCTGTCAAGTCCCCAGCAATCTCCTCCCTTGCCTCCCTCAGTACTCTGGGGTAGATCCCATCTGGCCATGGGGACTTATCCTCCTTAAATATTCTTCAAGACGCCTAACACCTCTTTTTTGATCTCAACATGATCCAGGCTATCTACACACTTTTCCCTAGACAAATCGACCACTAAGTCTTTCCCTTTGGTGAATACTGATGAGAAGTACTCATTTAGTATCTCTCCCATTTCTTCTGGCTCAACACAGATTCCCACCTCTGTCCCTGAGTGGGCCTATTCCTTCCCTGGCTACCCTCTTGCTTTTTACATATGTATAAAAGGCCTTGGGATTTTCCTTAATCCTGGTTGCCCATGACATTTTATGACCCCTTTTAGCCCTCCTGACTCCTTGCTTAAGTTTCTTCCTACTTTCTTTATATTCTCCACGGGCTTCATCTGTTCCCAGCCTTCTACCCCTTACGAATGCTTCCCTTTTCTTTTTGACTAATCTCACAATATCCTTCGTTATCCAAGGTTCCTGAAACTTGCCATGCTTATCCTTCATCCCAGCAGGAACATGCTGGTCCTGAATTCTTATCAACTGACATTCGAAAGCCCCCCACATCAGTTGTTGATTTGCCCTCAAACATCCGCCTCCAGTCTAGATTCCTCAGTTCCTGCCTAACATTGTTATAATTAGCCTTCCTCCAATTAAGCACCTTAACCCGAGGACTCCTGTTATCCTTATCCACCAGTACTTTGAAACTTACTGAATTATGGTCACTTTTTCCGAAATGCTCCCCTACTGAAACTTCGACCACCTGGCCGGGTTCATTCCCTAATACCAGGTCCAGTATTGCCCCTTCCCTAGCTGGACTATCTACATATTGTCTCAGGAAGCCCTCCTGGATGCACCTTACAAATTCTGCACCATCCAAACCCCTAGCGCTAAGTGATTCCCAGTCAATATAGGGAAAGTTAAAATCACCCACCACAACAACCCTATTGCTTTTACATCTTTCCAAAATCTGCCTACATAGCTGTTCCTCAATCTCCTGCCAGCAATTGGGAGGCCTATAGTAAACCCCCAACATTGTGACTGCACCCTTCCTATTCCAGAGCTCTACCCATATTGCCTCGCTGCATGAGCCCTCCGAGGTGTCCTCCTGTCGTACAGCTGTGATATTCTCCTTAACCAGCAGTGCAACTCTCCCACCTCTTCTACATCCCTCTCTATCCTGCCTGAAACATCTAAATCCTGGAACGTTTATCTGCTCTGAAGTTTTGAATCTGTTGATTTTAATAGTCTCGTTTATTACAATATTCCCAACAAGATTATTAGACATCCATTCACTTTTCACACCCATGCTCATTAGGCAATGGTGATGGCATAGTGGTATTGTCGTTGGGCGAGTAATTCAGAGACCCAGGGTAATTCTCTGGGGACCTGAGTTCAAATCGCACTACGGTAGATGGTAGGATTTGAATTCAATAAAAATTTGGAATTAAAAGTCTAACGACCATGAAACCATTGTCGATTTTTGTAAAAAAAAACCTACTTGGTTCACTTATGCCCTTTAGGGAAGGAAATCCACTGTCCTTACCTGGTCTGGCCTACATGTGACTCTGGACCCACAGCAATGTGGTTGACTCTTAACTACCCTATGAATAATGGGCAATAAATCACATCCAATGAATGAATAAAAAAAATTAAATCCAAATGATAATGTGCAGAGTGCTGCAGCTTTTACAGTGGCATGGTTAAGTGTTAAACTCCCTGATTTCTGAAAAAGACTGCAAGAGAATTTTCTAAAATTAAAGCTTTCCAGAAGACAAACACAGCATCAGTTTACTGATCTATATTCTCTTAATTATAAGCTTTTACAAAGCTCACTGATTTGCATAAAGTCAGTCAATTTGTATCCCCATTGTATAAATTACTTCCCCCCCACCCCCCAAACAACTCAACTACATTAACAAGTCTGTCACAGGTTAACATCAGTTACTCCAGGTTAGTTGTCGCCATAGGACAATTTAAAACATCCAGTGTGACAACTTATACATTTCATTTGCCATTCATCCATGATTGATGTCTAGAATTAGAGTAACTACTCTGTATAATTTTGAGCCATCTATTTACTGCGTGTGGTCTCAACCAAGTCTGAAAGACTATCTTTAGAATCATGCTGGCTGCTCTGCTCAAGAAGTTCAACTTCAACCATTTAATTTACATAATATTCTTTTGATTATGCGACTACACCCAATTCTGAGATTGTGCTCAAATCATACTGAATATGATACAAGAATTTGTAAAATAATTGCTGCTCCATGACAAAGAAAAAGTGAAGATCAGTCAGCTAATCTGGGCAGCTAAGGTCCATTTATATTGCCGCAGTTTAAGTTTGGATTTTAAGAGGCCAGCTGTCACATTAAAAAAAGTTCAGCCCATCAATGACATTCACGCATTATTACAAAAGCACATTTCATCAGTTAGAACAGGGTGGGATACATATGGGGAGTAAACACTGCCTGCACTATACTGATGAGCAAAGAATGTCTTAATCTTTAGCATGTTCTTAAAAAAAGGATATAATTAATTAAAAATCTCCCTTTCAAACCACCATAGTAAAAGTGCCCTGATCAAGTTAACTCTGCACTACATCACAAAATGGGAAAAAATGTCATTTTAACACTATAACTAATGTAAAGTGGAACTCAACGATAGTTGAAACCAACAGCAGGGCTTTTGTTCCTGTCCCCATCTCCATTCACAAATAAAAGTCTGCAAGATGTTCAGATATTACCAGAACTGAAATGGAGGAGAAATATATCGACAGAGATATAAACACTCAAGCCCTTCAAAACGTTGGGATACATAACAAGCAACTGAAACATGTTGCTAATGTTATCAGATAAAATACAAAGTTTCAAAATTCAAAAAATAAACGCTTCACAATTATGCAATTTTATGAACATGGAACACGTGCCCAGGGCCACTATTCAGTGAAAGCATAATCAACTGTTGAAATTAAAGGCAGCTCTATAAAAATCTCTGGATAACAAATTGTCAGCCGCATGCTCCAGCAATCTGATAAAGGCACTCTGACCTACTTACATTATAATGCATCTCTCAACTAAGCATGTAGAACAGGAGTTTTGTTTTGATTCTGGCAGGCAGCATCCAAACAGGAGGCACGTGTCAGCTTTCAGTCACCAGAGCATCATAATTGATTGATTATTTTGCCTTGTACTGACAACAGCAAGTTTGGCAAGTAATTCAGGAGACTCACTTACCCACACTGAGTTACACTTAATCCATTGTTTAAAAAAAAGGAACAAGGCATTGCATCAGGTTGAGGGGCAAGCTCAGGCTAGTAGCAAACTTCATTTCCTAAACCACAAAACTTCAAGAATAGTTCTTAAAAGCCGCACAACTTTCCAAAGATCATGTCCTTGGTGCAATTGGAAACCGTCATTGAGACGGTCATCTTGACTGCTTTGTATTCTTTAAACCGATTACTCAATTTATAGATTGAAATTTGATGTGCAATGCAGGATTTCCCCAGGACCATAGCAGTATTTTTCTGTAATTTTGAAAGAATAAGTTTCAGGGTAACTGCATACCACGAAATCAAAACAAAGGTAGGAACTGTGGATATGCTGGCTAAATAGTGTCCAGTCAGCACCAATTCAAGTGGAGTCTGGTCACTGATGCAAACAAAAATGTTTACCTAAAGCTGGCAACAACCCCAATTCACCCTCTCATTGCAAAGCATACAGGGGTATGCTTTATCAAAAAGATCCATACAACGAAGCCAATATGAAGGGTACAGTTAATAGAAATGTACAAATTAACAAAACTATAAATGTTTTGCATTCTAAATGAAAGGTAACCAGACTACTGTATAATCCAATACTCATTTTCAGAAGACGGTTCAGACAATTTCATGATTTTCCTCAGCATTAGGTACATGCACAGCAGACCAGCTGTGCCTCAACATTCAGGCTGACCGCACACATTCCCCATAGTAAAACAATTACCGACAACACCTGGTACTGGCTGTTTTATAGCTGCAGGCATCTAAAAAATATCGACTTTAATGGTGTTTCTGTTTTTGAAGAAGCCCTTTCTCACTTCACACATCGCACTAATACAAAAACACTTGCATTTACGTAGCAGAATAACACACCCAAAAGTAATTAATTCTGTGTGATACCACTGTTACATTGATAAATGTACCTGCCATTTAGCACACTGTCCCACAAACTGCAAATGGGAGGAATGACCAGTTGATCCCTTTTTGGCGGTGATGTATGAATGAGGAACATTGGACAAGATACCAGAGAGCTCCATGCTCTTCCTCAAATACTGTCTTGGGTTCTTTATATCTGGAAAATCTGATTTGCTGACTAATAAAGATCTTATTCACAGGAACAAAGGAGGAGTAAGTCATTTGGCCCCTTGAGCCTGCTCCGCTATTTAACAAGATCATGGCTGATCTACCTCGATGCCTTGCCATACTACCCCAAATCCCTTAACGTCACTGGTATCTAGAAATTTATTGACCCCTGCTTTGAACACTCTCAATGACTGAGCCTCCACAACCCTCCGGGGTAGAGAATTCCAAAGGTTCACCACCCTCTGACCGAAGAAATTCTTCATCTCAGTCCTAAATGGTTTAATCTAAGACTGTCCCCTGGTTCTCGACTCCTTGCAGAGGAAGCATCTTTCCTGCATCGACCCTTTAAACCCCTGTAAGAACTTTGTACACTTCAATGAAATCACCCCTCATTTTCTAAACTCTCGAAAATACAGGCCCAGTCTCCTCAATCTTTCCTCAAAGGGCAATCCCGCCATCCCCGGGATTAGTCTGGTGAACGTCCATTGCACTCTCTATGGTCAGTGCATCTTTCTTTATGTAAGGAGAACAAAACTGTAGACAATACTCCAGTCTCACCGAGACTCTATACAATTGCAGCAAGACATCCTTACTCCTGGACTAGGGTATATAGGGCATAAATGTACATCAAAAAAAAGCAATGGTCCTAATACTGACTGCAGGGAACCACTGTATACTTCCCTCCAGTCCAAGAAAATAACCATTTACCAGCACCACTGTTTACTGTCCCTTAGATCCCATGGGCTTGAATTTTGTTAACAAGTCTATTGCATGGCACTCTGTCAAACACCTTTTGAAAGTCCATATATACACATCAACTGCATTATCCTCAACTTTCTCCATTACTTCAAAAGAATGCAAGCTTGCCAGAAGACTAAGATCGTTATTTCCTCTTCCTTGTAATTTTGAAACGATACAACTCTACATTTTACAAATAAAAACAGAAAACTAATTTTTGTTGCGCTTTGGCTTTTGAACAGCAGCTGTTCATCCTTCTGCCAACAAATCCTCTGGGCTCATCTTTTGACTCTTTACTTGTCCATCATCACTCTCTGGCCTTGCATCACCCACTCTCGTCATTTAATCTCTGCTGCCTTCTACCCTATCACAGATTTTCCCTTTTGTTCTTTTCCTCCATTCTCCGTCTTTCCCTTTCTTTAAAAAACCGACCACACATCTAACTTTTCCCAGTTCTGATGAAAGGTTATTGACCCGAAATGTTAACTTGTTTCTCTCTCTACCAAGGTGGCCAGCCATTCTGGATTTTCCAAGATCGTCCCTAATCCGGGTTTTTGTCCCACCTCCTGGCTCAGGCGTTTTGTCCCAGGTTTCTGTTTTTAACCTATTTCTGTGCATGCGTTGAGCCCTGGATGTTTATTTCCCATCTCTACACACAAGTTGGGCCTGGCCAGTTCTTTTGTTGATTATGTCGAGTGTGTGTCAGACCCAGCTTCAGCTGATCAGAGAGTCAGCATGTATTTCTAATGGCTAGGTCCTGCTGACTAACCTGATAGACTTGTCTATGGGTGTTATTTAGACGGATTTACAGAAGGCATTCAGTAAAGTTTCTCATAAAAAGCTGCTAGCCAATGTTGAAGTTCACGGAATTAAAGGCAAATTATTGACCTGGTTAGGAAATTGGCTGAGCGACAGGAGACAGATGATGAGCAGGTACTCTTAAATGGCAGGATGTGACTAGAGTGTGCCACTAGAATCTGTGCTGGGGCTTCAACTTCATTGCATTTATTAACGATTTAGATGACAAGAAAGTCACAGCAAAGTTTTCTGATGCAAAAGTGGACAGCATTGTAAACAGTGCAAGCGGAAGCATAAAATTACAAAGAGATATTTATCAGATTAAGTGAATGGGCTAAACTATGGCAAATGGGTTTTTAACATCAGCAAACACAAGGGTCTTCTACTATGGATAAAACAGGGGATTTTCTAAATGGTAAAACACTGGGAATGGCAAGGATCCAGGTACATAGATCATTAAAATGTCATGGACAGGTATGGAATATAATTGAAAAATCAAAAAGGTCTTTTAATATAAAGGACTAGAATATAAGGGGGTAGATATTATGTTACAGCTATACAAAGCCCCTGGAATAGAGTGTTCAGTTTTGGGCACCACACCTTAGGAAGGATACACTGACCCTGGGGGTCTTTTGTATAGATTCACTTGAATAATAGACACCAAGAGTTAAATTACAAGGAGATTACACAAACAAGGATTGTATTCCCCTGGAATTTAGAAGTATATGGGATGATTTAATCAAAGCTTTCAAGCTATGTGGTGAACTGATAGAGACTATTTCTACTGATTGCTCATAGTCCAAATATTAGAGCCAGATCTCTCAAGAGTGAAGCTGCGAAACACTCCTATACACAAGGACAGCAAAAGATTGGAATTCTTTTCCTCAAACAGCATTATTGGCAAGACCAATTATTAACTTTAAACCTGAGATCGATATATTTTTGTTAAAGATAGCAGATCGTAGATCATAGATCAGCCACGATTTCATTGAATGGCAGAAGAGGCTCAAGGGGCTAAATGGCCTATTTCTGTTCCTATGTCACAGTTCATTGTCAGTCATCTGATTTCCAAGTTCTTGCGCATTTCCCTCTGCTTCACTCGTCCATTGCATCCACCTTTCAGCTGTCTTGGTCCTACTTTTTGCTCAGATAGGGGTGTTCCAAAGAAAATACCTCGATCTACCGCATGCAACTGGCAAGCCCAATTACTCTTTTGAAGCAAAACTCTCAAGAGTAAGAGTGAAGATGCTAATCAGCTGACAATCCACTGACATGAATGTTTTTTTTGTAGCGTCCAGGCCTCTGATCAAGTTCTTCCAGTCCTGCAGGTCTTGGTGAATGTGGCAAAACTAAATCCAAACACTTTCACAAATCATCAACAATTTCATTTATCATGCCTAAAAACAGATCAGTCACACATATAATCAGTAACTTTCAGATTAGGAACAGAATTATCAACTTCAAATCTGATATTCGAACGGCAAGATAAAAATGCTGCTCCACTACAGAGCTCATTATACCCAGAAATCATCTTTGTGATCTTTACTTGGTTGCAGGCCATACGAAAACTTAATACACAGTTGTAGCTCAGCAGTCTTCAGTAAAGTTTACTGACTGAAAGACAAGCCTTGAAGTAACATTTTTATCTACAGTACTAAAGCTACCACATGATGCATGTTTCAAGTGTGTACAACATTGTATTGTAAGACACATCCATTCATATATATTGTATTAAATATGGTCACCGCTAGACAAGTCACCACAAATATCATATCCTCATTTCAATCAAAATTGAATATTTTAAACTATATAATTAATGGAAGATTTGAACTTTCAATACCTCCAAACTCACCTCTGACCTCAGGACTTCATTATAAAACATTAAGATGTTCTTGGCTCTGTAGATTAGCCAGGATGCAGAAACTTTGTTGCAAGCAAAGTGCGAGAGAGAGAGAGGGTGTGCGTGCATGAGAGAGAGAGGGTGTGCGTGCGTGAGAGAGAGAGAGAGAGGGTGTGCGTGCGTGAGAGAGAGAGAGAGGGTGTGTGTGTGTGTGTGTGTGAGTGAGAGAGGGGGTGTGTGTGTGAGAGGGTGTGTGTGTGAGAGAGAGGGTGTGTGTGAGAGAGAGGGTGTGTGTGTGAGAGAGGGTGTGTGTGTGAGAGAGAAGGTGTGTGTGTGAGAGAGGTGTGTGTGTGAGAGAGAGAGGGTGTGTGTGAGAGAGAGAGAGAGGGTGTGTGTGTGAGAGGGTGTGTGTGTGTGTGTGTGAGGGTGTGTGTGTGTGAGAGAGAGAGGGTGTGTGTGTGAGAGAGAGAGGGTGTGTGTGAGAGAGAGAGAGAGGGTGTGTGTGAGAGAGAGAGAGAGGGTGTGTGTGTGAGAGAGAGGGTGTGTGTGTGTGTGTGTGAGAGAGGGTGTGTGTGTGTGTGAGAGGGGGTGTGTGTGTGTGTGAGAGGGGGTGTGTGTGTGTGTGAGAGAGGGTGTGTGTGTGTGTGCGTGAGAGAGAGGGTGTGTGTGAGAGATATACAACCCAGAGTACTAATAGATAATTGATAAACTAATCAAACTTAAGTGACCCCCTTAAAACCTCTGGTCCAGAATGCACCCATACATATTAAGAGTTAGGGAAGAAATAGCAGGGGCGTCATATAGAAAAGGGAATAGTGCCAGTGGAATGGATGATAGCTAATGTGATCTCTATGTTTAAAAAAGGTAGAACAAGTCCAGGGAACTACAGACAATTGCAGTAGCTACACATTGATGGCAGGAAAGATAATGGAATCCCTATTCAAAGTGGTGGCAGAAAAACATCTAGAAACTGAAAATTTAAGTCAGCAGGAATTTCAAATGAAAAAGTCATGCTTGACTAATTTTCTTTTAAGTAAAGAAGTGGTAGAAAGGTAACGCAGTAAAATATATTTGGATTTCCAAAAAATCTTTGATAAGGCATCATAAAGTAAACTCATGGTTAAGGTCACAACATATGGAGTAAGGCGACAAGTAGCAGAATGGAATGAACAACAAGCTGGCTACAAAACAGAAAACTGTAAGGGTTAAAGGTACTCAAACTGACAAAATGAGGGAAGTGGTGTTCTACAGGCATGAGACACTTATTCATCATTTACAAAAATGATTGCACTTCAGATTTCTGAATCAACATTTCAAAATGTGTGGGTGACACCAAATTTAGTATCTTTTAACGAGAAAAGGACCACAACAAAACAGGATGACAAACAAACTTGCAAAATGGGCACGTGATTGGCAAATTAACTTCAATATAGGGTGAGGTGGCATATTTTGGTAAGAATAAGGAGGAGGATTTTTGAACTCAACTAAATCTTTACTCTCAGGCCCTCTGGGCTGGAAATACATGGTAGGCTTTCCATCATATCTTCACTGTTTGTTTCTCAATTTGTCATTTTCCTTTGTCAATTTAGAAATTCCATGCACCAACTTTGCATTAAGAAATCTAGGAAAGACTTTCTTCCAAGTTACAAATTATCAAACTGCATTAAATGCAGTGCAGCTTTCTCACTCGCCACCCCTCCCCCACCAGTATACCACACTGAATTCTCAAAGATTATTCTTTAAACTTCACTCTTGGGATGTGGTGTCGCTGACAAGGCCAGCATTTATTGCACATCTGTAATTGCTGTCAAGAAGGATGCAGTGAACCACAATCTGCTGCAGTTCAAATGGCTGTTAGGGAGTTCCAGCATTTTGACCCAGCAACAGGGAAGGAAGTGATATAGTTCCAAATCAGGTGGTGTGAGACTTGGAGGGGAACTTGCAGGTGTTCCCATGCATCTGCTATCCTTGTCCTTACAGGCGGTAAGGGCTGTGGGTTTGAAAGGTGCTGTCAAAGGAACCTTAGAGAGTGGCTGCAGTGCATCATGCAGATGGCACATGCTGCTGCCATTATGCACTAGTGGTGGAAGCAGTGAATGTTTAAGGTGGTGGATTGGGTGACGATCAAGCAGGCTGCTTTGCCCTGGATGGTGTCGACCTCCCTGTGTTGATGGAACTGCACTCATCCAGGAGAATAGAGTATTCCACCAGACTCCTGACCTGTGCCCGGCAGATGGTGGACAGGCTTTGATAAGACAGACAAGTTACATTCCACAGAATTCCTCTGACCTGCTCTTGTAGCCACATTATTTATATGGCTGGTCCAGTTTGGATTCTGGTCCAGTTCAGATCCTGGTCCATGGTGACTCCCGAGATGTTGATAGTGGGGGAATTCAGCGACGGTAATGCCACTGAATGTCATGGGGAGATGGTCAGATTTTCTGCTGTTGGAGATTGTTTTTGCCTGGCACATGTTGCGCAAATGTCATTTGCCACTTGTCAGCCCAAGCCAAATGTTGTCCAGGCCTTGCTGCATGCAGGCATAACTGCTTCAGTATCCAAGTCATGAATGGTACTGAACACTGTGCAACCATCAGCCAACATTCCCCATTTCCAACATTATGTTGGAGGGGAGGTCATTGATGAAGCAACTGAAGATGGTTGGGTCAAGGATACTGCCCTAGGAACTCCTGCAGTGACACCTGAGGGCTGGAATGGTTGGCTTCCAACATCCACAACCATTTTCATCTGTGCTAGGTACGACTCTAATGAGCGGAGAGTTTCTCCCCTCCGTACTCCATTCCCATTGACTTCAATTTTACTACAGGTTCTGGATGTCACATATGGCCAGATGCTGAGAAAGGAATTCACTTTCACTTCACCTCTCAAATTCAGCTCTTTTGTCTGTGTTTGGACCAAGGCAGTAATGAGGTCCGGTGCCAAATGGCCCATTATATCAGTTTTGCTGAGTCTTCTTTCTTCTGAGCAATTTTCTACTGATATAAATTTTCTTAGCCTCAATGGAGATGTTCCCCTGCACAATACATGCAATAACCATGAGTTCCATGGTTATGACAGACACAAAAGTTGTTGGCTTTAATTCAAAGGAAAGTCAATTCATGAAATTGCTATTTTGTTACTAACCTGATTGAAACACTCAGTGAGATCTGAAATTGTAGCATTGGGTACAGAGATAAAAAAATTGTGATCTTTTATTGAATGCAAAGAGATACGCTCAAAGGAATTCTTATCCATATTCCCAAGATCCGATTACTAGCTCTAATGTGACCATTCTGGGCAATTTTTCAAGTAGATTTTTGTTTGAACATGAATGATGATGGCGCTACGATATGACTTGTAGGTTATTGAGCTCAGGACAAGACTCATTAACATACACCACTGATAAGAGTCCTTCCTAGATTTATAATATCATCCTACTACATTTCTGTTCAAATTATTTTAAAACAATATTGCCAACAATGCCATTGGTAGCCTTGTGCTGTAGAGCACTGGTGGCATGGCTAGAACCAGATACACTGGCCCAAATCAAAGGAGAAGCGGTGGCATAGCGATATTGTTACTGACTAGTATTCCAGAGACCGAGGGTAACCCCACCATGGCACATGGTGAAATCTGAATTCAATAAAAACTTGGAATTAAAAGTCTGATGATGGCCACGAAACCACTGCTGGTTGTTGTAAAAACCCATCTGGTTCACGAATGTCCTTTGGGAAAGGAAATCTACTGTACTTACCTTGTCTGGCCTACATGTAACTCCAGACCCACAGCAATGCAGTTGATTCTGAAATGACCTCTGAGCAAGGGCAATTAGGGATGGGCCATAAATGCTGGCCTAGCCAACAACACCCACATCCTATGAATAAATAAAGAATAGACTGAATAAAAGAGAATGCTCACAAAACTCAAACTGTTATAACTTTTAAGGACTGCTGCTCTAAGTCATTCATACTAACCACTTGTGCCAAAACTTTGCATATGAAGTTACAAGTTGATTACTCCATGTATTTGCCATAGAGGAACTGCAACGGAGGTTCACCAGACTAACTCCTGGGATGGTGGGATTGTTTCTTGAGTAGAGATTGAGGAAACGGGGCCTACATTCTCTAGGGTTTCTAAGAATGAGAGGTGATCTCACTGAAGCTCAAAATTCTTACAGGGTGGATGTGAATAGGATGTTTCCCCTGGCTGGTGAGTCTAGAACCAGGGAACAGATTCTCAGAATAAGGGGCAGCCATTTAAGATTTGAGATGAGGAGGAATTTCTTCACTCAGAGGGAGGTGAATTCTTTGGAATTCTCTACCCGAGAGCTGTGGAAGCTCAGTCATCGAGTATGTTCAAGACAGAAATTGATAGATTTGTGGATATTAATGACATCAAGGGATATGGGGATAGTGGGGAAAATGGCATAAGAGGTAGATGATCAGCCATGATCTGTTTGAATGGTGAAACAGGTTCAACGGGCCAAATGACCTACTCCTGCTCCCATTTCTCATCTCTTCAGTTTATACACTTGTACTGAACTTAGTTACATTGTGCGAATAGATCAACTGGTTAAACAAAATCTTTCAGTGATGTCTCAAAAGAGAACAGTAGGATTTCTAGCCCATCCTTTTGTTGCAATTCCTTCAGAATCAATGTTTCTCACTGCAGTGCCCAAATGCAAAGAATACTCATGGAACATCAAAATATTGTTGATACTGGAAATCTGAAATAGAAACAGAAAATGCTAGAAATACTCAGGTTCGGCAGCATCTGTGGAGAGAGAAACAGAGTTAATGTTTCAGGTCAATGACCTTTCATCAGAACTGATGAAAAGTCATCAACTTGAAACCTTAAGTTTTCTCTCTCTACAGATGCTGCCTGACCTGAGTATTTTCAGCATTTTCTGTTTATAATTGCAAATTGCTGTTTACAACTCACCAAATGCACACAAGATAGAGAGAGAAGGCAACTAACTAAGGCACAAGCTAAAAAAAAATCACTTTTGAAAATGGAATACTCAAGTCTGAAACAAACTTGAGTTTTACCATAAATAACTTCAGAAAAGTTATTTTTTTTTAAAAAAAACTGGTCCATGAAGAGGGAAACAACCCTTATAATTTAGGCTGCAATCCTCATAAGCAAATGTCAGCTGCATTGGCTTCAATTAGAAGTTTACCAAAAAAATTCAGTATTTTGGCAGCAACAGCCTGCTTTCAAACTTTATCTGAAATCCTAAAACTTCAGAGCAGATGCGTGTAATAGAAACACTCTCAGTAAGGAACCAATCTAACACAAAGATAAAGGAGTTCATGAGACAACCATATAAAACAAGCTGCCTTTCAATTTGCACAGTATAATGATACATAGTTCTGTTCCAGAGGTCCTAGCCTCAGCACTGCTAGAAGATGGTAACAGGGGTAGAACAGAGGACACTATTTCTTTCATCTAGTAATATCAAAGAATGATGCTTAATTTCTACACCATCATTCTGGCAATTCCTGGCAGCCAGAGAACACTGGATCTGGTCACCTCATCTATTTATATCCCCATCTTTCAATATTTTTTCACTCAGACCTGAACTCGTCAAATATTTAAAATTTCTGACACATTTTTATATCCTAAAATTATACAGCATTTTAAAAAGACATCCATACCATTTATACTTGGCTATCAAAACCACAGCAATGACATTTTCAGAATAATGTTTTTAAATATACAAATGGGGGCTACAAAGAGGGCACATGCCAAGTTAGGAGGGATCAACAAAACAGTAATATTCATTGAATGAATTCTCCAGTTCATGGTTTAATTGAAAACAGAAGCTTAAAATGCTGTAGGACAAAGTGTTATGTTATAATAGGAAAGTATGATGGATATGTCAAATAGTTGACCTTGAATAGGCTACTAATTCAGAAAAAATGCAGCCTTTCATGACCACACAATACAGTTCAGTGTTTCCAAAAAAAAATCTGTTGATAACTCACGAGGGAAAGTCCCCTTGTGAGAATCACACAAGGGCTAACGCAAATCAGAATACTGACCCTCAAAAATCAGTTCTGCATGAAATTTTTAAGATCATCAGTGTATTTCTACCATACTTTTGGCTTCATAAAGCATATCTTGTGACAGCCTAGTACACTGATGCATTAACACATTGCTACATGTACTTCAAATCGCCAATGTAAATGCTGGTTGCCCCTTGAATTGTGACCAAAAGGAAGTAATCCTTAAAAAACCCTTTGCTACTGACAATTAATTAACTGAAATAAAACCACAAATTACCAAGTTTAACAGACTAGAGACAGCAGATAACAATATTACCTACAAGCATTTCCTTTGCTCAGTAAATCTCAAACACACTTCATATCTTCATCAGGAACAATTTTGCCCCCACCCTGGAAATGCACATATTTCCATATAGCAAGTTCTCAATTTCACTCTAGGTTTCTAGCTTAGGACCACCTCCTCAGCCCACTGTTTTCATCTGCAGCAAATGCAGCAGGGGTTACTATGGCACAGTGGGGCTCCAGAGTCATACCTGGCCATGTTTAACAGAGCTGGCCACCAATCATCTCACAAGACGGAAGGCTACCAAAGGAAAAGCCTGGGATCACTGGATGGAGCTGCCAGTCGTTTTTTCATACTTTATTAACTGTGCAGGGAACATTTTTATGGCACTTAAAAAAAATGTCACACTAACTACCAGGTAGACATAAAAGATCATAAACACAATTTCAAAGAGCAGCAGGGGAATTCTACTGGTTCTGTTGAAGAGTCATACGGACTCGAAACGTTAACTGTGTTCCTCCCCGCAGATGCTGCCAGACCTGCTGAGTTTTTCCAGGTATTTTTATTTCTGTTTTGGGGAATTCTACTACCAGGTGTGCGGACTTGGCCATCAAGTCCCCACATTACAACAGTGACTACAAATGTTTCATTAGCTACAAAGTACTTCGGGATATCCTGAGATTGAGATAGGCGCTAAATAGTTGCAAGCTTTCCTTGTAGGTACAATATTTTCCCAACACAAGGGGACAAACTGCCATACATTAATAGCAACACTGAGTTTAAAAGGCAGGGGGGCACAAGCAGCAGCAAATCAGAATGACTCCAAAACACAGTACAGGGCTGCACGGGAACTGACTGGTACAAAAAGCAACACCAATGGGGAAAGGTCACTGTCTAAGACCTTTCTGCCATAGGGCACCGAGGGGCTGGGAATTGTATAGACCCCTCTGGCCGTACGACTCACAATAAAGTTATGTAATGAATACTAAATGTATTACAATTGTATTGAAGCACCTCAGAGTGCAACATGATGTATGCCGATAACTTCAATACCATTGCACTGTTTGACTGTAATGGCCATATTGAAATGTCTGTAATATTCATTAATTGTATTGAAGCACCTCGTGATCCATGTGTAAAAGTTGAATATGATTGCACTTTTTGTGATGGCCACTTATACATTCTGTAATGTTCTTTCAGATATTTTATGAATAAAGTATATTTTTTCCAAAAAACACAACACTGCACCTATCAAGGGCAAGGACGGCAGAATGCTACTGACGAATGAGGAGCCGGAGGCAGGGTGGGTGGGACACCTCTGGGAGTTCCTCAATCAACCCAGCCCCAGCTGCACATCAGAGTTCGATGACAGTACCACATTTCAGCAGCTGAATGTCAACCAGGGGAAATTGCCAGATCAAAGGTCTAAAGAGGCACCAAGACCCTGAAGAACAAAAATGCACCCGGAATCGTCAAGATACCAGCAGAGCTTTCGAAACATGGCAAGAACACCATCACAACTCACGGACCTGTTCATCAAGATCTGGACTATGGTAGTCGTCTCGGAAAACTGGAGGCGAGAAGTAATCATCAAATTGCCCAAGAAAGGGAACCTGAGTGACCACAACAACTGGAGGAGCATAACACTGCTGTCACTACCTGTCAAGGTCTTCAGCACAGTGTTCTTCAGCAGACTGAAAGCAGAAGATGACAGTATCCTTCGTGAAGAACAGCCAGGTTTCCAGGGTCACAGATCATTCTGCGAGCATATCTTTATGCTCAGGAATATCGTAGAGCAGAACCTACAGTATTGGGAGCTACTGGTTATCAACTTCATTGATTTCAGAATTTTCCACTCTACATTCATTACATAACAGGACACACTTATTCTGATGATTTTTCCTCTGTATTATAGAACTCAGTTTGGAAGTATTGAGATCAAATTTCACACAGCCAGTAGTAAATGAACTCTTAGAACCATATAACAGAAAACTGTAATAAAAATAGAAAATGGTGGTAAATGGTGAGCAGGTATGACAGCACCTGTGGACAGAGAAAAAAATACAATTTTGACAAAAGGTCATCGACCTGAAACACTTACTTTGTTTCTCTCTAGACAGTTGCAGCCAGACAGCCAGACCTGCTGAGGATTTCCAGCATTCTGTTCTTATTTCAGATTTCCACCATTCGTGGTATTACACCTTATGCCACAGAAAACTAGACTTTTAAAATCACGCAAGCAATTTGCTGTCAAACTTTGGCTCAGGAAATGGCAAGTTTGATCCTTAATATATTTTTCCAGTATATGGAATCACACTACAGTAAAAAAGTGTAAAGTCATTAGATGCTATTGTGACTGAGATGCTCGCTTAATGAGAGGTTAATTCTTTTGCCTCCTACAGTGTGCAGACAGATCTTTATATAATGCAGCTCTGCTGTATAAGTCTAGCTGAGTAGTTCTTTACTGAGAAAGATAGAGGGTATCAGTTTGTGTCAAATTCATTAAAGATCAAAATAATTTCACAACGTGCAAATAATGGGTGTAATGTATAGATTCAATTTTCTATTTACTATTTTAAGATTAAGCGCATCACATTCCAATATGAATGGGAAATAATTTTGCAGTCACTTTTGTACGATTAATAAAAAGCATCAGGGAATAGTTCCATCATGTGGTGCAGTGTCACAAGAGCAGGATGTGAAAGTCCATCATTGTTGCAGTTAGCATGCTGGAGTGCATATATGTTGTGCAGTTCAAACATGAATTGCTTCCAATGTTTATAAAGGGAAATAGTCTTTTAAGGGCTCAGAGCAAGAGCTCAAACTGATTTAAAGATAAATTACAAAGAGTTTATAATGCCTTTTGGCCCAACAGATCCATGCTATTGTTTACGGCCTCACCCACTAGTGGAAACCTCTCTACATCTACATTATCAAACTATTTAAAAGGCCTCTACCAGATTTTCTCTTTTCTACAGAAAAGAGCCCAAGCTTGTTCAATCTTTCCTGATGGGTATAACCTCAGTTCTTGTATCACTTTATGATACTACTTGAAAACTAATGGCTACTATTGTGGCTGTTACTGGATTCCTTCAGGGCTTACACCAACTTTAATATTGGTAACTGCACTAAAATGAATCTTCCCTGTTTACTGTGTTTTCTCCATCCATCTTACTTAATTTTTTTACTGATATTAGAGGTATACAGTATTTTCTTACTAATCATAAAGCCAAATACCAGGAGGCACCCAGGGCCAGCTCAATGAAACCGGATCCCAGGTTCTCCCCTCCCTCCTCTACCCACTATCTCCATGCCTGATTACAAATTGTACAGATGCCAGCATCCCTTCCAGAAAGAGATTTATTTAGAAGCGAGTCAAGTCCAAAAAATATATAATTTCTGAAAATTATAAACATTTTCAGCTACAGTATTAGTAAACTGGATGATATGGATTTCAGTGCATTTAGCAAACAGTACTTTTCTAAGAGCCAAGAATAGCACTTTATGCATTTTAGATTGAAGGTTGTGTGTAGCTGTGCTGAAATTACATTCAATCTTTGTTTTTCTTCCCAGAAACCATCATGGCTGTAACTATTTTCGGAAGCTGTAAGATTGCCTCGTGGTTCACGTACTTTTTTCACAGAAACTTAGCTGACCCTAACTTACTGAAACTCAATTAGTATAGTATTGTTAGAATACGTTAAAAAGTTAACAGCTACACATGACCAAGTTGCTTTCCAAATTATAACGCAAGCCACCTCCAGGTCAGTGAGGTAGTGAGGTTCAATGTCTATGTTCAATAATGAGCATAAACTGTGCTATCATGGAAGCACAATTTAAATTTTTGCAGATCAGCAGTCAGACCAGCAAAAGTGTACTGACAGTCAAATGGTTGAGAGTTGATCTGTAGTATGAACAATAGAGGCTACATCAGAATATTGCAGATTTCATACCAACACCAGATGAGCAGAAATTTCCTCCAATTAAATAGTGGAATACAGAAGCCATTGCTTTGGTTCATATGCACTATCCCCTGTCTACCCCTCTCTCTGGCTGAACCACATGATCCGTAACCTTGGTGTTATGTACGACGTGAAGATGAACATCCTACCACATATCCACAGCATTAAGGCCACCTATTTCCAGCTCCATAACATCGCCCACTTCAATGCTGCCTCAGTTTAAGGCTGAAACCCTTACTCATGCCTTGCTACCTTTAGACAATCATTCCAACACACTCCTGTCCAGTCTTGCATGATCTACCATCCACAATCTTGAAGTCATTCAAAACTCTGCTGCTCATGTCTCAACTCACACCAAGTTCCGTCCACCCATCAGCACTGTGCACGCTATTCCACACTGGCTTCTGGTTAAGCAATGAAAGGACGAGAAGTACAAAATTGAGGTAAATTGCTTCCTGGCCTCACCTTTTCCGATTTCTAATCTTCCTCGGCCTTATAGCAATCCCCTTCCCCCAATCCCCAGATCTCTGCATTCCACAAATTCTGGCCTATTGAACAATTCCAATTTTATTCACTCCACCATTGATGGCTGCACTAGACTCTGAGCCCTGGAACTCCTTCCCTGTGTAAATCTGCCTCTATTTCCTCCTCTAAAACACTCCTTATAGCCTTTGACCAAGCTTTTGGCATTCTAGCCTATTATCTCCTTATGTGGCTCGTCAATTTTTGTTCCATAACGTCCCTGCAAAGCACCTCGAGACATTCCATTATATTAAAGGCGCTACACAAATGCAGGTTCTTGCTGTTGCAACTTGCTCAGCAAAATAGAAGAAATTTTCACAGTTAAACAATCGCTTAGAAAACTACAAGGTGGAATGATTTTAGTAATAAAAAGCAAATTAGCAAGAATGTTCTAACCAATCACCAGCTCAGTGACCAGTTGTGGAGACTGCTCCACATTGCCAAGAGCCTTCTGCATTTAACTTGCCAAGCTAATGGAACATATATCACAGTAACACTGCGTTTAACAACTGATTCAAATCTCATTTTCATTGGTACATGTGAAAAACTTTACTCTTGAACTGAAAGAAAATGATTAGACAATATCTCTCACTTTAAAATCAGTCATCTCAAAAGTACTCCAAACATACTGTTTATGAAAGCGCTCATCTCTCATCACCATGAGATTATTAGTTTTGCCAACCTGTTCGTCTCCTCCACTTCCCGAAGTTTTATCCATACATTTCCAGTCATCTTCCTAACTCTGCTATGAACCAGTCCAACCACTTCAGGAAACTCAAAAGACCACCACTGACCAAAAATCTCATTCAAACATTGCTTAAGCAATCTGTTTTGATTTTTGTATTGGACTTGCACTCTCCCATTCAAATAAAATTGCAAGGAATTTCTTCCTCCTAATGGATTGCATTAAGGTTATACTGATTTCAGTCTATAAATTGAAACAATGCCTACACATACAAGGTGAAAAATATTGCAGAGTCCCACATCCATTTCTTCATGCATTATGCATTCAAGCTGGTCAAGATCTATTCCTATTCCAAAAATAGAGTATGAAACAATCCCAAATGCAAACTCAAATTACCAACCAAATCCAAGGCCAGAATACAAACTAAGTAATAACATACCATGAGCTTCAGAACAGCATGGTTTTGACCAGTGAAGTACTTTTAAACTTCAAGTCACTGTTGTAATGCAGGAAACGACAGAGCCAATTTGCACACAGCAAGCTTCCACAAATAGCAATTTGATGACGACCAGGTAATCTGTTTATGATGTCGATTGAGAAATAAATAATTTTCAATTATTTCTTTAGGACACCAATGCACTGTCCAAGGGGCAGTCCAGCACTCCCTCAGTACGGGGGGAGGGGGATTGCAGCCTCACAACCTTGACTCAGGAGTTGAGAGTGCTACCAACTGAGACATGACTGACATTTTGGTAAGACATTCACAAGATAAACCGCTTCTTGAACAGGCCCAAACCTACGCTCAAAACGACAGAAAGCAGCAGCTTGTATCCTCTGGCCTGAATTGTTTAAAACATGCATGCCAACACAAGAATGCTAAAGTATCCACTAGGCTTTTTTTAAAACCATTTTCAAGACAAGGTGGTCATATTTATTTGCCCTGAAATAGAGTGGATTGCCAGGTCATGTCAGAGGGCATTATCAATTAACCACGAAGGGTGGGATTAGGGTCACAAGCAGACCAAGCTGTTTAGGGAATGAGAAAACAATAGATTTGTCAATTCATCATCTTTCTCATGCAAATTATCAGCTTGATGGAATTCAAATTTCACAATTTGCCATGCTGGAATCTCAACTCCCAGGTTGCTACTCCAATATCAATAACCACTACGCTCTTGTACCAAAAATAACACGTAGTGCATGATGTAAAAAGCTATACACAGTTAGCTTCCGTAGCACATAGGGAAAGTGATTGATATAGCAAAGTTTTTTTACTTTCTGGTGCCCTTAGAAGCAAAGGCCATAACACAGTAAAAATGAGGTTGAGACACAACCAAAACACCTGATCTCTGAAGATATACAAACAGAAGTAACTCAGGCAGCATTTATTTGAAGCAACTGGCTCCTAAAATACTTGTGTCCCAAAATACTCGACTACAACAATTTCCAGTTTGACAGCAGCTTTGTACCTACGGTTCTGACTGGCCACAAATGGTGGGCAGGGATTTATTCTAGCCTATTTCAATCCCCTTGAAATATTAACCTGATGCACTTTAAGTACTGCACTTCATTTAATACAGCAGTCCCTATTCATAGAGTAGCTCCCAATATAATCTGCAATGCCAAGGCAGCCTCATAGCAACAGGAGGCCACTCAGTCAATTGTACCCATTTCATGATTCTATTAGGCCACGCCTGATCTGTACTTCAATCCCATCTACCTGCCTTCACTCCATTTCTCGATATCTTCATCTAACAAAATTCTATTGGTCTCAGTCTTAAATTTCATATAAACCAGCATCCATGACCTTTTACAGAAGAATACCAGACTTAGTTACCCTTTGTCTGAAAAAGTGTTTCCAGATTTCCCTGAACAGCCTGGCTCTAATTTTAAGATTATGCCACTTTGTTTTGAACCTCTCAGTCGACACAATAAAACCTGAATATTTTGACACCATTCCAGGACTGTACATTCGATATCATGGCAAACAGTTTAGTCAGATGATAAATTTGTATTTCAATGGATCGAATACCAGTTTAAGTAGTCAGCAACTCTGTATCCTCTAATTGGTCTCATCTGCTCCATCAAGATTAGTGATCACAAAACAGGAACTTATTTTAAAATACTGCAAGTTAAATAACTGCAAAAAAAAACCCACAAATTTCAATGTGTCTTTCCTACTTTCAGAAGGCATGCTGTGCACTTCCAGCATTTTCTGTTTTTATTTTGTTATTTAGCACATTGTGTACTCATGTGAATTAGTGGGGTTTAAAACTGTAAAGTCAGATCTATGATGCACAAATAAAGAAAATTGCAAATGGCAAATCAGAAATTACAGATCAGTCGCAAGATTCTATGAGCTGCCTTTATAATGGTGCTGAATGACCTGCTATGGACGTCCAGCACGTTCTTCAATTCCAAAATTCAACTCCAGACCAGGTCTAGAACCATTTAAAAGTAACGCCTGTTCCTCCCATACTTCTAAGCAAAAACAGAACAAATTCTGGAAAAATGCTACAATCAGCACGCATGGAGAGAATGCACAGACTATTTTCAGAGCAGTCCGCACCCTTCCCTTGCATGGGATAAAGAGGCAGGTATTTTAACACTAGTTGTAGACTGGGAGGCCCATCCTAGACCTGGGGTGATCACTGGGAAGATGAGGCAGTGCCAGTTCCCTCTCCAGAGTTTGCTAAGGATTTCCAGCCCTTCAGAGGATTTTGCTTTTTTTTTTAAAAAAAGGAAGAAGATTTTAAATCATACAAAGCCACTCACGACCTTACTCAAACATTGAGAGAGAGATGGGTGGGTCAAGGGCAGGGGGAGATAGGTGTTGTGGGGCAGAAGGGCAGGCATTAGTGGGTGGGGGAGGTGAGAAAGACCACCAGGGCTGGCAGAGGGGGAGGCGCAGAGGGGGGCGAGGGGGAGGCGCAGAGGGGGGGGCGAGGGGGAGGCGCAGAGGGGGGCGAGGGGGAGGCGCAGAGGGGGGCGAGGGGGAGGCGCAGAGGGGGGCGAGGGGGAGGCGCAGAGGGGGGCGAGGGGGAGGCGCAGAGGGGGGCGAGGGGGAGGCGCAGAGGGGGGCGAGGGGGAGGCGCAGAGGGGGGCGAGGGGGAGGCGCAGAGGGGGGCGAGGGGGAGGCGGAGGGGGGCGAGGGGGAGGCGCAGAGGGGGGCGAGGGGGAGGGCGCAGAGGGGGGCGAGGGGGAGGGCGCAGAGGGGGGCGAGGGGGAGGGCGCAGAGGGGGGCGAGGGGGAGGGCGCAGAGGGGGGCGAGGGGGAGGGCGCAGAGGGGGGCGAGGGGGAGGGCGCAGAGGGGGGCGAGGGGGAGGGCGCAGAGGGGGGCGAGGGGGAGGCGCAGAGGGGGGCGAGGGGGAGGCGCAGAGGGGGGCGAGGGGGAGGCGCAGAGGGGGGCGAGGGGGAGGCGCAGAGGGGGGCGAGGGGGAGGCCCAGAGGGGGGCGAGGGGGAGGCGCAGAGGGGGGCGAGGGGGAGGCGCAGAGGGGGGCGAGGGGGAGGCGCAGAGGGGGGCGAGGGGGAGGGGCAGAGGGGGGCGAGGGGGAGGCGCAGAGGGGGGCGAGGGGGAGGCGCAGAGGGGGGCGAGGGGGAGGCGCAGAGGGGGGCGAGGGGGAGGGGCAGAGGGGGGCGAGGGGGAGGGGCAGAGGGGGGGCGAGGGGGAGGGGCAGAGGGGGGCGAGGGGGATGCGCAGAGGGGGGCGAGGGGGAGGCGCAGAGGGGGGCGAGGGGGAGGCGCAGAGGGGGGCGAGGGGGAGGGGCAGAGGGGGGCGAGGGGGAGGCGCAGAGGGGGGCGAGGGGGAGGCGCAGAGGGGGGCGAGGGGGAGGCGCAGAGGGGGGCGAGGGGGAGGGGCAGAGGGGGGCGAGGGGGAGGGGCAGAGGGGGGCGAGGGGGAGGGGCAGAGGGGGGCGAGGGGGAGGGGCAGAGGGGGGCGAGGGGGAGGGGCAGAGGGGGGTGAGGGGGAGGGGCAGAGGGGGGCGAGGGGGAGGGGCAGAGGGGGGCGAGGGGGAGGGGCAGAGGGGGGCGAGGGGGAGGGGCAGAGGGGGGCGAGGGGGAGGCGCAGAGGGGGGCGAGGGGGAGGCGCAGAGGGGGGCGAGGGGGAGGCGCAGAGGGGGGCGAGGGGGAGGCGCAGAGGGGGGCGAGGGGGAGGCGCAGAGGGGGGCGAGGGGGAGGCGCAGAGGGGGGCGACGGGGAGGCGCAGAGGGGGGCGAGGGGGAGGCGCAGAGGGGGGCGAGGGGGAGGCGCAGAGGGGGGCGAGGGGGAGGCGCAGAGGGGGGCGAGGGGGAGAGGGCGGCGAGGGGGAGAGGGGGGCGAGGGGGAGAGGGGGCGAGGGGGGCGAGGGGGGCGAGGGGGAGAGGGGGGCGAGGGGGAGAGGGGGGCGAGGGGGAGAGGGGGAGAGGGGGGCGAGGGGGAGAGGGGGGCGAGGGGGAGAGGGGGGCGAGGGGGAGAGGGGGGCGAGGGGGAGAGGGGGGCGAGGGGGAGAGGGGGGCGAGGGGGAGAGGGGGGCGAGGGGGAGAGGGGGGCGAGGGGGAGAGGGGGGTGAGGCGGAGAGGGTGAGGGTGAGGGGGTGAGAGTGAGGGGGTGGTGAGGGTGTGAGTGGGATGGGGTGATGATGAGGGGGTGAGGGGGAGGGTGAGCGGGTGAGGGTGAGAGGGTGAGCAGGTGAGGGGTTCAGGGGGAGAGGGTGAGCGGGTGAGGGTGTGAGGGGGGAGAGTGAGGGGGAGGGTGAGGGGGTGAGGGGGGTGAGGGTGAGGGTGAGGAGGGTGAGGGTGAGGAGGGTGAGGGTGAGGAGGGTGAGGGTGAGGAGGGGGAGGGTGAGGAGGGGAAGGGTGAGGAGGGGAAGGGTGAGGAGGGGAAGGGTGAGGAGGGTGAGGGTGAGGAGGGTGAGGGTGAGGGGGTGAGGGTGAGGGGGTGAGGGGGTGAGGGTGGGAGGGGGAGGGGGAGAGGGGGAGAGGAGGAGAGGGGGAGGGGGAGAGGGGGAGAGGAGGAGAGGGGGAGAGGGGGAGGGTGAGGGGGAGAGGGTGAGGGGGAGAGAGTGAGGATGAGGGTGAGGGGGAGAGGGTGAGGGGGAGAGGGTGAGGGGGAGAGGGTGAGGGGGAGAGGGTGAGGGGGAGAGGGTGAGGGGGAGAGGGTGAGGGGGAGAGGGTGAGGGGGAGAGGGGGAGGGGGAGAGGGGGAGAGGGGGAGAGGGTGAGGGGGTGAGGGGGAGAGGGTGAGGGAGAGAGGGTGAGGGGGAGAGGGTGAGGGGGAGAGGGTGAGGGGGAGAGGGTGAGGGGGAGAGGGTGAGGGTG